>NC_084790.1:6560668-7160668 GCF_028858725.1 Colius striatus
TGGTGGCCCAGCTCTCCCTGGGACCCACTTTAAAACCTGCCATTGTATTTGGCACTCAGTTACCAATCAGGCACAAAGCAAAAGGTTACCCACTGGCATCACAAAGCTGCTTATTTTACCTTCCAATTCTTCTACAGCTTTTGGGTAATGGTTATCCCGTTCTGGTAATGGGTTAGTATTCATAGGTTAGCAGTAATTCTAACATTCTGTTCAATTTTAGAGAGATTCTCTGACGATTCTCTCCACAAAGAAAGATTTCCGTGTGGGAATGTCCCTGGCTTCTTCCACTGTGAATGCTGGATGCCAAAAAAATACTTCTAGGTTGTTAGCAATAGCCTTATCTTGGCTGAGCATTCCTTTCATGTCTTGATCATCTGTTGGCCTTACAGGCTTCTTGCTCTGATGTGAAGAAAGATTAACTGTTGGTTTTGACTCCTTTGCGAAGAGCCTCTTAAACTCTTTTTTAGTCTCAGTTCTGCAATTTCACATTTAATCTGCCAGTTTACGATCCTGTCTTCATTTGCATACAGACATCAGGTTTTCAAAGGATGCTTTCTTGCTTTCCGTAACCTCTCTGACCCTGCTGTGTAGCCTCACAACCGTCCTTTTGCCCTCTGTGCTTCTGCTGTGCCATCTTTCTTTCCAGGGACGAGGCAGAAGTGACCCTGTTCTTACACTCCAGCATTCACTGCACAGGTAGCCTCATGCCTGTCATGTAGAAGCATGAGAGAACTGCCTGAAACTTTCAAAGAGGAACCTTTCTGATTTAAGGTGGATCTAAATGAGCAAGAAAAAGGCATGCTATGATGTTCCTGATAATCTGAACAGCTTATGTAGGATATAAATTTGGGTGTAAAAACACTGGGATCAAGACTCTGAGCCTGGGAAGAGGGGAGGAGTGGGGAGAAGATGGCCTTAAAGGGCTGGTCGGACTCTTCATCGTTGTACCACTGCGTGTTATTTTATGTTTGTTATGTTTTGGGGTTATGCTTTAGTTGATGTTGCATTAAATGATTTTCTGTTTTCTTTCCCAAGCCCAGTAGCCTGGTCTGTTTTGTTTTGGACCTCAAGCAGCAATTAAGCTCTCCCTGCCCTTTGGCAATCCTCAGGTCTTTGGTACTTGAGGCTAATCGTGGTCTTTTGTTCCCTGATAGGCCTAAACCACGACACTTATGAACTTAACTCCCACCTAGTCTTCAGTGCAGAAAATACACTGTATCTGGAGGTCCTTTAACAAATTTCAGCATCCTTAAAGTACTTGCACATTTTTAATATTCCCAGACCTGGTCTGTGCCAAAGTTATTCACTCATTTATCCAGGACCACTTTGAATGCTCAGTAAAATCTAATAGCAGAATGCACATGGTTCACGAGGCCTCTATATCTTTATGAGATCAATGGAAACTCTTCCTCCATCGTGCTGCCTAACCTGCATCAAGCAGCCAAGTATCTGTCGGAAAACACATGGAACCTCCAAGCTTTTAATGAGATGATGGAGCACCTCCATATTCCCACTTCATAGTACATTAATTTAATAATAAATACAGACAAAATCTTGCTAACAGCTCTGACTGTTGTTTTCTCAGGTAAAGTATGCAGATTAATTTTTGCAGTTAAGTACATTTTCCTCTCCAGTGCTTGTGACATGGAAGCAGAGTAACACAGCATCAGCAAGGAACTGATTGGGACCAGAGCATCCACCCAGGCTGTATGAGCTGATCTAAGTAGAAAAAGCTGGGTTCTCACAGAATCAATCATGATTCTGAATGACAGAAGTGAGGATTGAACACATCAGTGAGTTTCAGACACTAAATGGTATTAACATTTTTCTCTCAATAGTAAAGTACTCATTTTTGCAACTGTTCCACTAACTAAAAAATTCAGTTACACTACACATGCGATGCCTTTATCCAGGGGGATGAAGAAGTAGAGAGACAATGTCATCATAATCTTTCATCTTGCATTTTCACAAATAATAGAGGACTGTTGAAAAGCAGGCAGAAACTAAGCTAGGGCACATGAATACAGTTGTAGACCTGCTTCCTTATAAGCTAAAGAGTGGTAAAACTTGTATTCACCTGTACTTGCATAGGAAACAAAGCAGACCATTTCCATTTTGTTCAGAAAGTACATTTGCAACATAAAATTCAGAATGGTTATAAACACCGCCCAAACTCATTTAGACATTAGTTTAAACTTCTAATAATATTTTCATTGATGAACACGTAATCACAGTGAAAAGAACATGGATCTGGAGCTCTTGGAGCATCAGTTATTCTTTGCCTCTTGCTGGCAAGCTTACAGCACACCATGCCTCTCCGTGTCAGTCTCCCTACACCTCCCACTCAACAGAAACAAGGACATTTTTCTTCACCCTGAATAAACTGGCCAAAGCTAAACTAGAGACTGAATGTTTACAAGGCTCCTGTTTTGTTTTCTTTGAACCATTCTTCATGAAAACCATGATACTGTTAGGTAACAACTAACTACAATACCTTCGGTATGCTTATACAAATACATATTGCATAAAATAAAAGAAAACATAAAAAGTCTGTAGTTGTGGTAAATGAAATTTTTGACAGATGCAAAAACAGCAATGACTGTTCTCTTTGCCATTGTCTGTACTCACATCAGCATAGTGCCCCCTCATATCGCAGCGATTGCACTGTTTACTCCAATAGGCTCTCTCTCGACATTCCCTGAATGAGTGGCCAGGCAAACAGCAGTTCAAACAAAAACGAGCAGGGCAACTGTTTTGTAGATGTCCTCTTTCTGCACATAGGCAACAAGGGGGAACTTTCTGTGGAGATGTAAAAGAAAAATTATGTTAAGTAAGAATGTTTCAGAAGATTAAAATAAAAATCAAACCAGGACATGAACAAGAAAACACTCTAAATAAATGCCTACTGCTTACTAGGAATTGTAGTGATGTTATGTTTCACAGAATGACAGAATCACAGAATCTTAAAGGTTGGAAGGGACCTCAAAAGATCATCTAGTCAACTCCCGTGCCAGAGCTGGACCACCTTGAGTAGATTATCAAAGAAACAAAGTGAAGGAAGACCACAAATAAAGTAAAACTTGAAGTTGTCACTCCACAGACTCCCTGCACTTGATCTGGGCCTTGCTTCAGAAGCAATTGTTAAATGACCAGTGCCTATGTTATCTGCTGAGTCAATACAGTAAAAACACACAACTGATGTGTGGTTGGGGGCTTAGCTGCCAGTCGGGGTCACCCTGCCCCAGCCACTCAGCTGCATGCCTTGTGACTCACACAAATAAGCATATGAAGTGAAAAATATAAATGGCTGATTCTGAGACCATCCCTGTATCTCTTTAAAGACAATTCTACCAGTGAGTGAGTGTATCTTCAGGCCAAAGGCTTATGTCTCAGCTGGGAGGGATATAGTCACTTGAAGTCTCAGTGTGGGTGACTGCCTTAAGGTCCGAGGTTTTCATAGGCTCTGTTGTGGAGACTGGTAAGTCCTAACTCTTATGCAATTGCCCCCACTTATTCACAGTATAATGACTGATTTTTAAACCTCTAGCCTGTGGACAAACTTTCTGAATATCTGGCATCTATCTGAGGGGCTTAAAGTTATTTCTGATTTAATTTTGTTTACAAATTTTAACACGATTCATATCATGGTTCACGATAAAGATATCTGCTTTCATTCATTTACTAAGGGTGATTTTTGGATTCCTTAGGTTGTCCTTGTTGAAAATACACTTGAAAAATATTTCACATCTTAACCCTGGCTTTACATCATGCAAAAAACTGTTTCCATATTGCACTTGACTCGCTTTTTCCTCAGTTTGCATTTGCATTTTTCCTTTATAAAAAAGTAAAAGCAATGGCTTTCAGAAAACAGACAGATAATTTTACTTAACAAACTGATCTTGTGCCAGCTATCCTTCAACTTGGAGCAACCTTTCAATGAAATCATAAACCACTGAAGCAATGCACAAACACAAAAGAGAATTAGGAAAAACATCTGTGTTTACGAGTAATTAATTTTGCATTTACCTTTGGAACAGGACAGTTCTTGGACAAATGACCTGGTCGACCACAATTTCTGCAGGTGACATTTTTATCAGCTGAGTAGTACCGCATACTGGTATGCCTCACACTGGCATAGTTGGAGATCTGTGCCTAGTGAGAGAAGAGGAGGGAAATATATTAATCATTTGAGATTGTGTGGTTCATTGTTTCTTAGAACTGGAAATTTGTAAAGGTCACTGCTGGTAGCATTCAATTAGAAAGTAGTCCGAGACACTTCTTGCACACAGTACAATGCTATACAGGTCTAGACCAAATCTGACATTTGCAATTGTAAAGAAAGACTTAAAAAGGAAAAAAGAGAAGCTGAAAACAACATGCTCCCAGTGACCTCACATATACTTCCCATGTAGGCAGACAGAACTGAAAACCTTATTTTCAACTTCTATTGCTCAGTAAACATCATGATTTTTAAAAACTGGAATAAAATTTTGGGCAAGTGAATAGGAGAGGTGCAAAAACACCATTTGTCTTAGAAGAAATACTGTGTTAATGTCATTAGATTATGTAAGATTTACTGAATAATGTAAAGAGAATTCAAGGGAGTTAAGACTTTATAGCTGAAGCTTACACTTCCTGGATCCTATGGTGCCTTGCACGAGTACTCCAGATCACAGCTTCACCGTAACAACTCCTGAGCTGAGTTCAGTCTGGGAGTGCAGGAAAGCTAACTAAACACAGACAGCTTGTAGTGCCGCCCGTGGGAATGGGATTTAGCTGCCACAAAACAATTATTAGTCTCTGAAGCAAATGGGAAGAAAGAGCTGGCTTTCTCTTCTCTCCAGTTCCTGGCATTCTCTTCCCACCCTGCTCATGTGTCCCAGCAAATGAATCTCCTGCTACTGCAGGACAGCTCACATTTCACCTGCCTTTGGGAAGACACTGCCCAGGACTCCACATAAAAACTAAAGATGAGCTTTTCCCAGGACTCCACATAAAAACTAAAGATGAGCTTTTCAATCCCATTTATCTTGCTCTGCTTACTAATAAACATAAAAATAAAGAATTATAGAACAATTTGGTTGTCTATGTTACCTCTAAGTCTTTATTACTGATGGACCAATCCACTTCAACTTCTCCTGAAAAACAGAAATAAAATTAATTATATTTAATTTATATGAGCATTCTTCTGTAATGTAGTCAACCATATGATTACTGCATTTGTTGAAACTGACAGCAGACTGTGAATGTACCAAAGTGAAGAAACTAGTTCTGCCTTCAGTAAAGGAAAGCTACCAACCCGCTTGGCGCCAAACCTAATTCACCTTAAAATCTGCACCTGTCCAACCGCAGAATGTCCTTTATTTGACACCACTTGTCCTGCTCCCTGAGCATAAATTCAGGCAATGATTTAATTTCTTCAAAGGCAGGGACTCCAAAGCTTCTGACTCCAGTCATTTGCATTATCTTTGCCTGCACTCATGGGCATGCCCAGCTCAAGCCCAAAGGTTGCCAGTGGCCGCACATGGAACAACAAGTTGGCACACATAGTACAAAATATTCCTTTTCTCCTCGTGAATTCACAAAGTTTGTGTCTTTGGCACTGCTTTCTGACTGCTGCATGCCAAAATGACTTTATGCATAACCAGAGCAACTAAGACCTTAAGCTAAGTAACTACTTCAAAACAGTTTGGCAATGTGCACTAAATCCAGACAACACACTAAGTTGTCAACTGTCACACCATAACCTTCTCACACACAGCCTTTGGACGGGCAGAAGTAAAATGAAAAAATGGAAAAGGAAATAAAAGGCAAGAATCTAAAATAATAGGGACGCAGTTACAGCTGTTTAAGAATTCTGCACGTCAACACTGTTTACTTCTCTCACTGTGCAAAGACAGCTGAACCACCACAGCATCTTTTTCATGTCAACGAAACATGAGCATTCATGTCAGTGGAGGTGTTCACCTTACCTATACTTTTACAGTAAGCATTAGTACTTGTGCAGAAATTAATACAGTGTGTTTGCAGACTTTTAAATGCAAATTCTCACATCCTGTTTCCACAATCCAAATCTGAAGCATCTACATGTTTTAACAAAATAGGAACATCAAGATTTACAAACAGTAAAAACATTCAGTAAAATGCATCCAACTGTTTTTGACTGTACTATTCATCTCCAATAAAAAGTAGATTACTAGAAACTAGAAGTATACCATCTATAATGCCATTTGTAATCCTTCATTTACTGAAAAAGTCAGTAATTTCCCCTGAGGTGTGCAATGCAGTATCTGGATACAAGGCATGTCCCTCAAACATACAGTGGGTGCTTTGGAGTGTAATACCTGCTTGCTGCTGTTCTTCATCCAAAAGTAGGGGCCAACATTGTCTGCTCTGATCTCAAGAGCACTCTGAAATGGTTTTTTTTTTTTTCCAACAGCCTCTCTATGCCAACAATGCTAACAACCATCACAGAGACGCTAACAATGAATTTACTGGCCTATTTGTGAAGCAAAGAGAGTGACGTACCTAAGTTATGGTATGCATAGCAACTGGCACAGCCAGAACTCCACTACAAGCATCCAACGGATCCTTTACCCAAGCATCATTTAGGGTAAGAAGTGATTACTGGATTAAGAGGTGGTACTATGCCCTCACCCACGGAGACTGTTTTTCCCAGACTCTTAGGTCCCAGCACCGTGTCAGCTCTCTTCAGTGGAGGTGAGTTTTGGGTATGACCAAGGGAAAATTAGGTCTTTTGGTATCTAGTCATTAAAAGTAAAGAAATGTACTGACATATTTGAGTGCATTGTTTATTACTTGGAAGACTGTTAAGGAAATTCATTCATAAAGAAAAGGATATTTGTAATTCAAAACTCTGCCCTGGCAGTCAGTACTGTAAGTGCCATGTTTCACAGAAATGCACGTGCAGAATGGTTGATGGGTTACACATCAAAATTACCAGCAAATTAACTCCTGTTAATCGTTAGGCATGTCCTTACTGAGGATAAATCAAGGAAGCTTCTTTTTTTCACTGTCAAAATCCCCTGCTTCACAGGGGAAAACCGTGATACAATGATTCACATATTCCTAATGCTATAAACTTAAACTGCTCAGATCAGAAAATAAATACAAGAGCTTTAATGCCAAATGAAATATTGCAACAAACTCTTTCCTAAATCCGTTTGGTGACCTAAAAGTTAAGTCTAATTCACAACAGAATGCATAAAGCTTTGTTTCTACCTAGAATACACTCTTCAGACTGAAGTATGCAGGAAGAGTTACGTTTCTGCCACCAACTTGAAATCTTGCTTCAGGGACACACAGGAAAATCTACAACCATTTTTCTCTTTGACATTAGCATTTTGTCTGAATGCTGAATCATTAAATAAATCACAAAACACTGCTCAAGTAGACAAATATCTCCCCTCCCCACCATTTAGTTTGCTTATTTGGATGAATTCAATCACCTCATAGGCACTGCCAGTCTCTGGGTGGCTGCGAGTTCCTCAGAGCTGGCTACTTCACTTCCCAAGTGGCCGCTACCCTTTGCTCATCCTCCAGCAGCAATACCCATCAGCATACTGAATACTCCTTTGTATTGTGCTCTCCCTGGCCTGTGGAACCCATAATCTTTGCTTTAACTTCTTAATACTCAGAGTCACACCGCCCACAGGTCTAGGACACAGATTTGGAATAGCTCTTTCTCTGAGGACATGGTGGTGGCTCAGCTGGTAGCCCAGGGGGCAGGTATGGAGCTGCACCCCTCACCACCTCAGGGTACCCAAGGACGATGCTCTGTCACTCTACAACCCCAGTCAGAAGCCTCGTACCCCCTCCTGAGGATGAGAGGGAGATTTTGGTCACAGTATAAAACACGTATGCTAATCACTGAAAGCTTCCATGTTTAGCAAAGGTTGGTACAATGGAACCTGCCACCTGATGTTTTCTGAGGCCAAGCCAGTACAGCATTAAAGCATTTCATCCATTTTTTTCAGACAGATACACACAGAGGGTGGGTTTCTGCTTTAAGGAATGGGGCTATGTGTATTTTTACTCTTAAGAAAGCATCAGTTTAAAAACTATTCAGATAATCTCTGACAAGACTTTCCTATTCCTCTCTGGTGAAGTTTCACACACAAACATTACTTAAAGGATCTTTTAAGTTCTCAGTGTGTTAATAAAATAATCTCAGAACATCTTGAACAAATTTGTACTTTTACCTTTTGTCATATTCATTTGTTAAAAGAAATCTCCTTTTTAACATTGTATTAATTTCTATTCTTTGGCTGAAAAAAATACAACTGACTGTCACATAAACTTCTTGTATTTATGCTTTGAAAAGATGGTTTTGACAAACCGCAGAGCAGGGAAGAAGTGAAGGGAAAGAAGAGGATACAAAATATACACTGTTTAGATGAAAATGTAAGCTCTGTGTGAGGTTCTTTCTTTATAAAGTATAACATTTTGTCTGTCCTGCACTGTTGTACAATTGGATGAACGGTAAGCAACAGCTTTGCTTTTATTTAAAGAAAAATTTTGAAAGATCATTGAGATTCACGTGTATCACTCCACCAGCATGAAAATGTTAATTTCCAAGCAGTGCTCATGGTGAAGCCAGATTTAGGACCACTGTTCAATGTGCATTCAAGCCTTCCCTCTTTCATTCCAGAAAGGGAGAGGAGGGGAGGAGGGAGAGTGAGCACCAGCAGTCAAAACCTGAAATTGCCTGGAGGAACAATCCATTTCCGCAGAACAAAAAACTGACTTAGAATAAACAATAAACTGTTCAGAAGATTTCCTTATCTGCTGTACCACTGATGATCCCAACGGCCAAGCAGGCTGCCTCAGCAAGGCAGGGCAAAACCAGGCACAGATTTCGACCCCACCAAAAGTTGCACTTGTATTTTGCTCATCGGAGTTGGGAAAAAACATGTCCCTGTTCTCTATGTAAGATCAGCCTTGCCTGCAAAGGTTTATTTCATTACACCATTTAACAACAGAGACAAACTGTGAAGCGTGGACATTTGACTTGAAAATAAATCACTAGATTTTCTGAAAGGGGAAGGCAAGTTCTGCCCTCCCCCCACTTCTAATTGGAAAATACATGCAGACATGTATTTTATTTACCTTATTTTATGACCAATTCAATGAAACGCAGATACTTGAAACTGTGATGGTGCAATATGGGGTCTGAAGAACAAATATGTTTCAAAATTGGGTTTTAAAAATTGGATTTTGACTGCTAATTAATAACAGCACATTACAGAATAGAGAACCCTAACTACATTATACTGTAAGACCTCTGTGGCAGGGAACTGTTTCAGACATAGATCTGAAAAATGTTTAGCATGTCAGGACACAGTTTCTGCTGCTCTTGGAGCAATGATTAACATTTTTAAATTATAAGCCTTAAACCCCTAAAATTTTTCTAGGTCTGTAAGAGTGTCACATTGTGACACTTTACATACATATGAAAACTCCTGTTTGAATCAAAGTGACTCAACTCTTGTTGTAACGTAAGTTGCTGTAATGAGTTTCACATTTTTTGAGTAGCCTTTCTTCCAAAAACGAGGAACAGAGGTATGGAGTGATAACAACCAAACAGTGTCGCGAAACAGAAATCGAGATTGCCTCCCTACAGCAGATTTTGCAAAGCACAGGAATTGAGGTTTCTATGCACTAGGATGCACTACACATTTTCTTCTTCTAGGAAGATGTATTCCAAGTACGCATTTATCTGTGTGGGTGTATAGGTGTGTATCTATTTGTACCCATGTGTGTCATCAGCAGTTTTTGAAGCAAGCAATGCCTGCTCTACAGCCACTAAAGACTGCAAACTATAAAGGGAGCTAACCCTTCCCTACGCTGCCTAAAATTCCTATTTGACACAGCATAGCTCAGGTACACAAGGCTCCAAAACACCAGTGTTTGGAGGGAGGGAACCACAGGTCTGAACAACTCCTTGTGGAGCCAGCGCACCTTGGAGCACTGTCCTGAGAGATCAGTCATGATTCACATCATGGATTTCTGCTTTCTTGCAGTTCCAGCTCCATCCCAATGTGGACAACTCCCTGCAGGGCACCAAGGCTAAGAGGTCCACAGCTGCCACAGAGGATGAAACTCTATCAGCATCACCCAGTTACTCAAATTAACCCTCGTGCAGAGAGAAAGGAATTGACTGCAGTATTTTTCATAGACACTTCTGGGATTTCGTAATTTTGCCTTGATGAGAAAAAAGTGATTTACTTAAAAACAAGACACCTGCTGTTAGAATGGATTACATGTCAATATCTCTTTAACGCAACTTTAAGAGAGATCCATAAACTCCCACAGACCAATCAGTCAATGTAATTATTGACAGATGATCAATTTGAGAAGTTTTCTCTTGGCAAGGACTCTTCCGCCTCTCCCCTTTAATATATCAAATATATATTAATCTATCTGCAGTAATATGCACATTTTTTATCAGTGACAAAATACCTGCAACACTTCACTTGTAGCAAACCTCATCTGATCCAGCATGAGGTTTTTGAAATGCATCTCAAAATTGGAAAGACAACAGTGAACAAACAATAAAATTCACTTTGAAATGAACTATAATGTAAGAATTTGACTGAAGCAAAGGTAGCATTGGCCAAAAGTGTATCAGAGTTTAAAAAAAGGAAAAAACCCACACCTCTGAACAGCCCTACATAAGTTAAACAGAAACCTCAAGATCTATTAAAATAACTTGAAGCAAACTTAACCAGCGATTCCCCATGGGAGAAGACTTAACGGTCATTGCCAGACAAGGAGAGTCTGCTACATGGTACTAATAATCCCCAGGCAGCATGTTCAGCTGGTGTCTGCTGCAGGGCCAGAGCTGCAGTTTTCAAGAAGATTCATAGGTTGTGAAGTTTAATACACGTGAGAAAAGAGTACTCGACCAAGGAGAGATGTGTGCCTTTGGTATTTAAAGTAGACATTGAGAAATACAAAAATCACCCAGGTGTTAGTACATCCTGCCTCATTTTATGAAATATCAGGCATGCAGCATTGCATTTCGTCTGTGTTCCTCTTTTCTGTGCAGCTGAACTGCTAGACACCTTCTCTAAAGATATAGCCTGCATGGTCTTCCAAGTGTATGCCTTTTTGCACCCACTTCAATTCCATATGTTCTTGAAGCTATGTATGGTAAGATGTTTCACACACTATGTGGGAATAAAAACATGGGGTGAAAAAAGCACAAGACAGTATGATTCTGTAAATCATATTCTTGACGAACATGTATACTGCCAAATTGCTGAAATGCACAGACGTATGCTAAAACACGAATACACAGTGTGCCTTTTCTATTATGTAAGTACGCATAATTTTCTGTTTTCTGTCTCATGGTACACACACTGCTTCCTTTAGTCTTGACCACTGCTAGTAATGTTAATTCACAAAACTCAGTGGCTCATGATTTTCAAAGCTTAGCACAACATTTGCAGAACAAAGTAGGTTTTTCTCTCTTTTTGGTGGGTACAAGTATGGGGACCACAGGAACAGTTAAATTCATGGCATGGTTGGTCTACCACACAGTCGGGGGAATTCTTTAAATAGAGCCTGTCACTCTCTTTGCCCATCAATGGGATTTCCTTCTCAAACTGCTGATTCGTTCAGGTACACAACAGAGGAAATTTCAGTTAACCTTTGTTTCACCCCGGGGAAAAATCTGTCTGAAAAGTATAAAATGAATAGATTAAAAAAAAAAGAAAAAAAGAAAAAAAGAAAGAAAAGCTGCAGGGTTATTCTTCCTAGTGTTCACAGCAGTCAAAGTTAAACAGAGAAAAGGAGGCAAACATGAACATTTTATTCCCACCAGAGAATAAGGTATAATATATGATTTAGAAATTCCATTGTCTATACTGTGATTTCTAATTTAGAGAAGGAAAGAGTGAACACAAATCTATTGTTCTCATCAAGTACATCAAGAATTCACATTTTTACTATTTCCTATATGACTGAAAAAGGAATAATAGGTTACTTTGAAGAGAAAGCCTTTTAAACTATTTGATTAAGTTGTCTTAAATACCTTTTAGATTCCAGCAATCTTCAGTGAAAAGTATCTTAGAATTACATGTGAAAAAATGAATAAAGAGATATAATCAAAAGTCTCATCATAAAATACAGGGAAGTTTCAGCATTGATTACTGCCAAAAAATGGCCTTAGACTGTTACAAGTTATTCATGAAAAAAAAATTGAGATACAATTATAATTTCAAAATACGAACAGTAATTTTCATCTTCTAGTGTCATTCATCTAACAACAAGCCTGTAGCATTCTCCCTGGTGTTAAAATGGAACGTTACTGTACACTTCTCCCAAACACTCTTCATAGGACTGACTGCTGGCAGAACTTGGGTGGTACAGTCCTGGCTTGGAGGGCTGGAAGGGCTGCATGGACTCAGCTCTAGTGGAAGGGATATTCTGAAATCTCCTGTCGGATCAATAGGATGCCAAGAATTGATTCCGTGGCGCTGACTTGAACATCACTTAGACTATTTCTGTATTTAAGGGATTGCTATTGTGCATCTGATTTTGTCAGTAGCAACACAACAGTTAATCAAAGAAAGTAGTAAAGGAAGTTGGAAGCTTTGGCAGCTGTATAACCATGCAGAATCCTCCTCTCTTAATGAGCCCTTGAAGAATGGCATCTACTGAAGTTACCAACATTAACTGTTAAGAGTCCAGAAGCCTAATCAGTACATTTGCATTAGTTTGATGTTTTGTACAGATTCCTTCAGACATTCAGCTAAAATGGTATTTGATTCATGGCAAAGACCAGAGCCTGAAGAGTACCATTGCTTCAAGTACCATTTCATAGAAAATCAAGAGATGAATCTTGGGAATCTCTATTTTGGCAGCACACTGCATCTTGTGCCACCAATAAAGAAGGAGATATAAATACAAGAGAGGATACAAAGCCTATGGAGTCTTGATCTGCTAAGGCTCATGGTGTCTGATCTGGCAAAGTCACTGTGCCTAAAAGAAGCCATGTAAGAGATGCACCAAAGTTATGATTCTCCCCACAATGAACAGGAATCTGGATTTAAAGCTCCTTGGAAAATATTCATTAATGCTTCAACAGAAGCACAAATCTGCAACCATTAATCTACTTTTACCTTGAAATTCCCCCAAAATTACATTCCAACAGGCTAACCAACAGTCTTTGGGTATGAGTTATAGCACTGGTTTAACTTTCTCTCATGCTGATGACCGGGTCCACTGGGCAAAAGCAAGTTAAATGATCGTAGTTCTGGCAATTCCTTCCCACCCTCAGGGGCAGATCAGGCTCCCACATAGTCATATGGTGACATGGAAGCAGAATAGCTCTTGGAAAATGTGAAGAAACACTATGGGTTGTCCAGGATGAGGCGCAGTCAGGGTGGTCACATGAGGACAGCTCCGAAGGTGGTAGCTCTCAGAGTTTTCATGATCTTTTTCTGCAGGCATTCAAATGAACTCTACAGTGACTTATAAATCTCTAGACAACTGACTATAACGATAACTAGACATTATGGTTTGATTCTGATTTGGCACTCTTCTTAACAGAAGCAATTTATAAATTGTTCACATAAGCAGACTTTGACTATGGCAAAAGCTTTTCAAGGTTTCAAAATATTACATATCATGTGACAGCTCCACAGATATAAAAGAAGAAAAACCTCAGCACTTCTAAAGATACACTTGGAAATGTGAACACCTTTGTACTAAGGTGTAACACTATAAACAAGGTTTACAGAACTTTAATATGACAAAGAGTAGTCTGAAATAACACTAGAATGGAAAGCAAGAGAAGTGTTTACATGGTCTTGACTTTAAGATGAAAGGAGTCCCCAAAAGCTTGATCAAAAGCAGGTTGCAGGAGGTTGCAGTACTCTGACAGCAGAACTGAAGTGTGGGCTAAAGGAGATCTGGAATGGGTGAAATATATATCCCTATATATATTGGATATATCCCTAGTTCCTCTTATTGATCCTCCTGAGGATTATAGCAAAGATGGAATAGGAAACACACGCAGGAGGCTCCTGAAAAATATTCATACTGAAAACTTCTACAATTCAGGAAAATAAATGAATAACTCTTCATGGATTTCCCACAGGTCAAATAGTCTGTCTGAGAAATGTCCCCATTTGCCATGCATGAGGAATATAAACAGCATCCTGGGCACTACAGTGCCCTTCCATGCTAAATCTTCAAACTCATGTCTTCCAGGAAAACAAAGACCTGAAAAGTGATTCAGTGACACAGCACTTCTAACAGCATATGGTAACAAAGCACTGATTCATCTGAGGATTTGTAACAGCATGTAGTTATTTTATTTTATCTTGGTTTTCCTGAGCTTTTATGATCTTACTACCACGCAGGCAGATTCTTTAGTCCATATCTGAATGCATGCGCCACAACCACCTCTCACAGCAGGAAGAGGCTGAACAGATCTTAACTCTGTCTTTGTGGTTTGTACACATGCATCAAGATTGTGTGGTGATCTTCTGAGGGTCGTGGTCGTGGATGATCGTAATTTGTCCTGGTAAAGATGATACACTGCTCTCAACCCACCATGAAGCTCTGTAGACTCTTCAAATGTAAACACACCAAACAGCATTAACGTGCTGTGGAGGCTCTGAAAGTCACATATTTCTCAATAATAACCTTACATTGGGCTCTGAGGCAGAGATTGAAATGCAGCAAAGGACTTGAAAGAACACAGTGTATCTTCCCATTTCAGTCCTCATTTTTTTAATATACTTTGTCCCACATGACAAAGACATCCTTTTCTAGGGGATAGAAAACAATTAGGATGGAGTTGTGCTCAACATCAGTCTTCTGTTTGCAACAGGAAACATACAGTTATCCAGAAACACACGATTTCCATATTAAGAGGCACAATTGTAAGGTGACGAAAAATGAAGTGGCCTTGCTGAGGAGCTACTAATTCTCACTGGCTAAAACAGTTTTGTACTTGCAACAAGGACTACAGAAGACAAGATGTTACCCTTCTTCCTCCTCTTTCCAAAGACAAGAGAAAGTGGGGAAAAGGAAACATGGTCCCTACTCATAATCAGCAAGTAACAATGCTCAATAAGAGAACTCAGTTTTCACTTATTTAAAAGTGTTTCACTGCTGCAAGGAAAAAGAAAATGAATTTGGACCCCCGATTTAATCTCTGCTTCCTGTGTACACTAGTGCAGTGTTCTTGGCAGCAGGGTGCAGGAATCCCAGGAGGTGTGGAAGACATACCGCTGCAGCATGGGAAGGAAAAATATTTAACCACTAATAAACAAAATTGTAAAATGTTTTTAAAGAAACATCCACTTGGTATTTTTATTTCTACAATTTTACTATTTTGTGTATATTTTACAACTTGCATAACATACTAGTGCAGTACTATGTGTATGCAACTTATAAATATATAATACAGGTATTTTGGGGGTGTCTGCTCAGAGATTATTTTCCTGATAGGAGTGTGTGATTAAAAACATTTGGAGACCACTGCACTAGAGCATGGCTTGTACTAGCGGCTAAAGAGTTACCAATGAAACAGAGTGAAGTCAATTTTCTCTACAAAAGCCTGCAATACATAAAAAAATGGGAAGTCTGCATTTTTTCCTCAGAACCCACATTTAAAAGATCATGTGTATTTAGTACACACGCTGATCTTGCATTCTTTCAGAAGAAAAGCTGGAGTCCTTTGATGCTGGAGGAGGATGCAGTGTAACCACAATTGACACTGAAATGGCTAGGTCAAAAGTGCTCCATACACTAAAGAGGTATTTATTTACACTTTGAGTCCTTGTCTCTGTGGTTTTGGTTTCTTTTTTTGTTTGTTTAGTTTTGTTTTTCTTTCTTTTTTCTTCTTAAACAGACAACACAGCAATAGGAAAAACCTCACTTTTACCAAAAACAATGCACATCTTAATTACGCTGCTGTAATGAATGACAACTTTCTTCCAGATCTACTAAATTTCTCTAACAAGATGTTTTTTAAATGTTTCAGGTCCTTGATAGCTGCACTACTTCCCAAAGCATCGTGGTACAGCATGCAAGGGTAGCATATTAGCAATGATGTGATCAGCACCCTCAAACCCTAAAGCGCAAAGGATGTGCAGAAGGATTCTGTTTTGACCTATGGCCCTCTGACCCACAGATTTGGCAAGGCTTCAGAGAACTGTCAAAATCAGCCAGTTCAGCTCCAGTTGCCAGACCAATATCTAGGCAGTTCACTTATTTTCCCCACATTCAGCAGCTTCCCTGTACAAACAGGGGAGCTGCTCTGGATTTTTCAGCCAGGGAGGTAAAATGTCTTGTGTTAGACTAGCCCAAAACCATGGAATTCTCAAAGGTAGACACCAAATTTGTTGAAGATCCCAAGGATCAGTTAAAGCATTTTACTGGGACTAACTCCAAAACACTGATGTCAAAAATGAAGGCATCTAATGTTGAGCCCATGCACTGCTGGGTAACAGAGTGGATGTGTAAAAGAAGTCAGAGGAAAAATCACTCATGTTTTGCTGAACTGCAGTTAGACAAAAGCAATATTTATGCTCTGAATGCTCTACTAACCAAGTTTCAATAACCAACAAGCATTAAACTAGAACCACAGTGCTTTTGGGCATAGATAATGTATCCTGTGCTCTACTTTCTACTTACAAGAGAAATCTAACATAGATACAGTTTGTGCTGGATGTGGTTACTGCCCTAACAACTGTGCTGCAACCAATGTGTGCTCGAAGTCCTGTTCTATTAAAAATATCATTGAAAAAAAAACCCAAGCTGTCCATTGAGATAAATAACTGAAGGTGAATAAACACGAGATCAAGGAAGAAGTATCCAAATGTTTAAGCACCACACTAATCCTGCTGGATGCTGCTCAAGTATTTTCACAGCCTGTGTTAATATATTTAAGATATAGGACACTTACAAAGGGACGAGTAGTACACAAAAGTCCAGATTTGATTTTATGTATTTACATTAAGAGAGTTTATTAAGTCTTTGCTGAAAAAGAATCAGGTAACAGAAGTACTGCATAGTTTAGGTGCATATAATTATTTTTAAAACAGCACTTAAGACATTTAATAGCATATTTTCCTGATGGAAACTGGAAGGTAGACTGTACACCAGCTCTTTCTATCTGAATTTAAGCACTGCAACTTTCAACTTTTTGCTGTTCCAATCAGAAACTGTTATGCACTTCACATCTGTATTTTAATATTTAGTGTTTAGTTTGATTAAAGGGGTTTTTTTGTGTGTTTCAGTTGTTCATTTGTGTACTGTAATATTCTTTAAAACACACAGCTTTTAAAGTCAGCTCAATAACTTCAAGTGTGGGATTGAAACATTGGTATTAACCTGAGAAAGCTGAAACATATTTGAAGTAGTGATTTAAGTAATTCTTTTTGAAAAAGACTGAATAATCTAATCAGTTTAACCTACATATCTCAGGTGAAAGTCCCTTATGCTGGTCACTGTAGTAGAGTTATGATTCTACTGTACAAACTTACTGAATATACTTTCCATATTGCATGTCAGGGCAATAATTTATGAAATCTTTGATTCAGGTTTTCCCCCTTTGTCTGGACGAGAGCAAGGGACGTCTGAATCGACGATTCAAGGGCTGGTTGCAAAGCGGATTCTGCCTTCTACATAACAACATTCAGAAAAAAAACCAACTAGTCCTATTGCTGAAAAAAATTATCAATGCCTCATTTAAAATGTGCAATCAACCAAATTTCCTGAGCAGTGTAGCTCATCACTCCTTTAAAAACAAATAATACAGACACTCTCCCTAGCTCACATCGTTTTGCACTAGGCTGTAAGCACAGAGGAAGGAGACAAGAAAAGCAATAAAACATCACATTGGATGCTCTGAACCCTTCACCAGGGCAAAGTCTTTGCACTGGGAAGTGGAGCCACCCCAGATTTTGTGAACATCACATTTCACATAGTCTTGAGGAGCTGGGAAGTGGAAACACAACGCAAACATTACAAGACATACTCATGAACAGAGATGGCAGCATTTAAGATGCAGCTTTAGAAAAGATGAACTAGACCTTAGAAGATGACTCACATCTATTAGTCCTTGGCTGGCTATCAAGCACGGACAGGACCAGCATTCGTGGGGCACTGCAGTAGTGGCCGTTCTGGTGTTTGCAGAGCCTCTCCAAAACCAAATCTTGTCTTATTTATTGTTACCTTCACAGTGGAATAATATTCACATCAGGCAGGTTTCATTTGCTGTGGGTTTATCAGACACCGTACTACCAAAAGTCCTCAGTGTAGAAGGGTCTGCTGGCAGCACTGTTGGTTTTTGTACTGCATCAAGCCCTAGATGTCTTTACCTGAGCCTAAAAGAAACTATGGCTGCAGAAGGTGCCTTTGCTGCAACAACTGCTGGCAGTAGGCACTGCAGTCAGCAGTGGCTGCACTGGTGAGGAACACAGGGGCATGGTATCATTCAACAGAAACACACTCGCACAAGTGTGCAACACGGTCCAACATAAAACGAGTATGCGACCTGGCACTAAAGCTATCTTACACACACGCCTAGTTCTGACAGCCATGAACTGCCACAAGGTTTGGCTTTGACATTGAGCGCTTATGGTTTAGACAAAATAATCCAAAAAAAACAGACTTTGGAAATTCTTCTCATACGCTGACCTTCTAAAGTGCAGACAAGACTAGAAGCAGGAGACTACTAAAACGTTACCACTTCCAGGTGACAGTTAGGACCTCTGCTACGAACAACCTCAAAAAATTTCACATCAAGTCCTGAGAATGCTGGGATGTTAAGAGTTTGGCCCTCCCTTTACTGTAAGTCAGTGATTCAGAAGATCCAGTCTGACTGATCTCAGATGTATATTTCACATCTACTGCACAGGTTTTAAAATCATATACTCATTTTCAAGAAAATGTTAAGTAAGTATATTTGACATGCATTATTTGTACCTTTGCTTTAGTTTACTCCTGTGATGATATGAGATCAGTAGCTCAAGGATTCAGCAGGAAAAATGTGATTGCATTATTATTCTTATTTTAACAGAAGTGCAGAGGGAAATATAAGGGAAAGAAAATCTGCAATTTGTTGCCCAGTAGGACTGTTCAATTAAAAAATGAAAATACAGTATGAAAACAGAAAGCCACCTACTTAACATAAATGCACCCAAGTAAACAAACTATTTAAAGAAAATCACTCACCAGCAGCATTCAAAGTGGGCCAACTACTATTAATCTGAGAAGGGACTGCACAACTAAACTCCCACTCTTGGAAATATAAGAACGATAAATTAACTGGTCGCTTGAAAAGGGCATATCTACAGAGTTGTAGAAACACTCGTTTCCTTTGCTGCCACTGTCTCTGATGACATGTTCTCTGAATTACATACTTGCCTCCAGCCTTCATTATTTCTATGGTTCATTATAATGAAGATTATACTTTGACTTTCAAGGTTGCTCGCCATTATAAAATCCCGCAAAACCTTCCTTTCCCTTGCAATCCCACAGTGCAATAATGAAAACCACATATAACTCTTCTGCCTATTTCTGTTTTTGTCCATAACACCAATCTCTGCCACTATAAAAAAAACCTGAAAAGTGTAGAGAACCCAGGGCACATGAAGTCCACAACAGAGGACACCGGTGTTGTCAGTTTCAAAGGGAATGATTAGACTGGAATATCTTGCTAACTTGCAGAAGTGAATAAACAAGTGAAAAATATGAGTTGCTGAATCACAGATCATTATTTGCATTGTTGAAAATGTACAGAAGTGGTGAAATATCCAAATGGCTATTTTTTTTAGTCAAACATTCCGTTATTTTAGGAAGTCCACATGAAGCTTTCATTTAAACTCCCCCTACTTTTGCACTGTACAGTAACTTGCGTGAGGAATCCCCACACGACTGACATCGCATAAACGTCAGTGCTATGCCACTTCCACGTTACACTGCAGAGGACTGTGCTCTCATGATGACTAACTGTGAGAAAACGCAAATCATAAAGCAAAGGCTGGACTGTGACCTCCTGTTTCTGCCCCTGTCATTTCTCTGGCAGAACAGGCAGACCCCAGCACCAGCACTATCTGCAGCTGGAGATGCCCTGGGTGTGTGGGTGCTGCAGAGTGGCACAGCAGGCTCCACGCTTGTCCATTCCAGAGCTGTCCCAGGGCACCACATCCTCCCCAGGTGGCAAGAGAGCTGCAATGCCATCTGGTGAGCACCTTTGCCTCCCAGTCATGCCAAGAGAGTGCAGCTGCAGGTGAAGGCTGGGCCTAGCAGCCCTTAGGCTTGGGCACCCAGTGATGCTGTCTGCACAGCTACAGCCTGCTGTTGGCACACACGGATGGCTGCCTGGTCACCACTCACTTTTCTGTGCTGATTTCCTGGCACTTTTGCTCAAGGTTCATGCTTGTATTTGCACTTTTAAACATAACTTCACGTGAAACTTCAGGTACAGTTATCACTGTGAGCATCTATGAGTCCAACAACAGAAATAAATCAGCATGGTTCCTGTTTAAAAAGAAAAGTAGCATTCAACTATTTTGTCAGGAACACGTTGTAACTGCTGATATACCCTATTTGTTTAGACTAAAGTGGGTACGGTAGCAATGCCCCTGGGTTATTTTGGGCACAGTTTCCAAAGCTTTTGCACATGCCTGCAGGCTTTATTTGTGTTGAATAATATAACCTTCCTTTTTCCCTTTTCTTTATTTTTTTTTAATCAGCTATTCTTGCACTCAGACAAATTTTTAAAAAATTAAGTTTCTGTAAACACAGTGTTATCTTAATAAGTTCAAATATTATTAGACTGTTCCCCAGGGGAAGAAAAGCAATATGTTCTAAAGCAAGTGCCTGTACATTTTGCAGAAGGTGGCTATTCTGAAATTAAGAAATGCAAATGATTCTACAGTTTATGTGCCTCAAAGTAAAAATAATGATATTAAATTTTAAAAAGGTAGCATAAGATATTGCTGCTTACGCAGGAGCATCAGGATGCCAAGGGACCCAGAGCGATCCTTGGTCTAAGGTTTTCAATGGCACAGACTAGTGATCACAGGATGCTGGTGATACTCTCCAGTTACCCCTGGCAACCCTTCTCAACTGTAACGATGCTGCCCTACAATAGCTTTCACTGGGCAGCTTTCTCTTCACTTAGCTGAATGCTTTGGGACCATCTGCGTCGGAAAGCATAAAAGGCCAGCCTGCCTGTGGGCCCGTCACTCTGAACACCACCTCTCTGACCCCGATTAAATACAACTTTCAATCCCTTTTGTCCTCCCTGTTGACTTCTCCTATTAAGGGAGCCCTTTGACAAAGAAAGCGGAAGAGTGGACTAAGTGCCCCCAAGAAAGGTGATGTCTGATACTGCTCAACACAAGGATTAGCAAGCCAATACATAACAAAAGCAAGTTTGGGGGAGGGGTAAAGAGGAAAAGAAAAAATGGTTTTAGCCAGGTCTTTGACTAATTCAGTAGGTACACAGTTCAACAAATAGCTATACAAGAGGCCTGCTCTGAAAGAAACAACTACTGGAGAACAATAATTTGAGGAGATACCTTTCAGCATCATGACACAAGGCCATGACATTGACAAGAAGAGTGGATATATCATTTGCTATCTGTGGATTTTTAAACTTTATTTTGTGGTGGGGAAAGGTACCAAAAGCACTCAAGAAGATACTTTAAAGACAGGCTGCTTCCAACAGAAAGGCCTTGTAAAATATCTTAACTTCAGTGATTCCAGCTAACTTTAAAGGCAGTAGGCTACCAAAACATGAGTGACAAGAACAACATTGGCTAGAGACAATCTAAATTATTTGCCATGTGAAAAGTGATTGTTTCCAAAGCCATGTACTTTAAAGTCATCTGCTCTTTGGAAAGTCATCTTTGTCCAAAAGAATAAACAGTTCCAATTTGACATATTTTTGCCTCAAAAAGTCTTGTAGTAGCAATGAGGTATCTTAATATAACACAGCCTCTGTAGTCTGAAATCGACAGTCAGCACTGGGGAGTGGCTCCAGGAGCACAGAGGCATTGGGAGCAGGAGCAGGGGAAGAGCATAGTGCCAGCTATTCCCAATATCCATGCCTAGCCTCTGCAGAAGAGACCACCCTCCTGGCCAGCACTCTCAGCAACACAGATGAACAGCTGGGACAGCAGGAACCTCTCTGTGCCACCCCACCAGACAGAAGATGATGCTACTCCAGGAGCATTTGCCCAAGGTATGGAGCAGTAATGATTATGTAATTATAAAGGGAGAAGTCAGGCAGTGCTTCAGTGTAGAAGACATCTCTGAATAACCTGAAGCCAACCAGAAGGACTTGTGTAGAGTGAAACAGTAGAAGGATTGATCAGGGATTTTATTTCTGGGAAAAGAAAAAGATATGGAAACAGTAGAAGTGACTAGAAGAGATATCCATACAAAAAGTAAAGCTTAAAAGAACCCTAATGAATTCTGGGAGTAGACCTTATTTCTAACCCTAAAATGGGCAGTAACTAGGATAGAGAGGAAACGGATCAGACTGGCCCCATGAAAATAGCAATATATGGCAAATCTATCCACTAGCATGTTACAAAAGATTACAGCACAACTGCTTGCCAGCATACTTTTTTCTTTTCATACTACAGCTTAACAATATTTTCCCTTTCTTTACAACAGCTATGCTTCCCAAAGCTCTGAAGTTATATCCATGACCGTTCCTGCTGAGGACTAGAAAATACTCTCTCCAGAGCATGTCAGAAACACTTAATCCACTGGTGTTCATACAAAGCATCATGGTGTAAACCCTCTTCTTCTCAGTCCTCTTGATGGGGCAGATCATTGCAAGGAGTAAATCCTTTCAGAGACTCAAAGCAAACTAGGCACATCATTAAAGTAGCATTCACTTCTCAGTCATCAGGAAAGTCTGATTTTGTTTTTTAGTTACAAACTATTGGCAAAGTTATAATCTGTAAGTGCTCTAAATGTCCTTATGGAAGCTTGATCTGCAGAGACATCAGCACTGATACCCCTTACCTAGCCTGCTCCTACCAAGTCCAATCAGGTTGTCACACCTTATCTTGTTAAATAAGCAGCCCATCTCTGTGTTTTGCTACATTCTTATATGTTACTGTCTCTCTGAATGGCATTTTGCTGCAGAAATGGCCATCACAAACATAAGGTGGTCCTAACCCTGAAAACCGGTTCTGCATTTCAACACGCAGAAATGGTTGAAAGCATGTGGAAGGATCAAAAGTCTCCACCTGCCATAGAACAGTAAGAGAAGGAGATACATGGCAGTTTTTAAGATGAAAGTCTGAGGGGAGACATGCCACTGGAGTTGGTCCAGGCCACATAATAAGACAGATCCCATCACAGGAGGCTTCTTGTCGCTCTGGTGACAAGCAGCATATTCAAGCCCAAAGAAAGTGAGATGGCAACAGGGAAAAGCTATGCAGTAGAGAAGTTTTAACATTGAACTTCTCCACTGTTGTGGGGAGGGAAGAACTGAGGTCATAACAGCCATGACAGCAACCAAACTGGATGGTATTTGTCAAAACCTGTATGTTTCCTCCCCTTCCCCAGCTTGGTGGCATAGGGCTGGCAGACACGGTGGAGTTGGCAGGGGAGCTCTGTGGGCAGCCTGCCATGCCTGGAGTGCAGGGAAGCCTGTGGCAAGCTCCACCACCACCCATGGGTGGCACACAGTGGGATCTCACATGCAGATGGATGGGCAGGACAAGACACATCATGGCAGCCATGGGTGGAAAGTCAGAATAATTGAGAATTTGCAAAGTACATCATTATAGCATGGTAACCACTCTTTTAAAAGAGAAGGTTAAAATTGTGCTTGCATTTGTGAAAAATCTCCCTGCATGCAGTAGGGCCAGCGTTTCCCCAGCTGCCAGTTCATGTGGGCATGATCAGAAGTGCACATCCTTCTCCAGCGAAGCTTTCCACTTCCAAAACACATGCCTGGCTACACAGATCTCCTTTAAATACTTCCTGGAGCATCTCATTTTGACTCCCAAATTGTACTGCAAAAGACAATGTAAGGTACAGCTGGCAAGTCTTAAATCTTAACTATGTAAGACCTGCAGGAACAGATGACAGTACTAACCATCAACCAGCCAGAAAAGTTTGTGGCTCCAGGGACTGTTTCCAGAGACTGCTCCAGTATGGGTTTTGCATAGGTTACAGCATCCGCTCAGGCACAGTTCTTGCAGCAATTGGGTTTTTACTGACAGCTTTATTAACATTAACTCTGTGCCTTTTACATTTTGTATTGAAATTTAGTGTTTTACTTGGCACACTCAATTTAGACTACAGATGTATTTCCTTTTCCTCTTTTTGTCTTTCTTGAAAGGGGGGCAAAAAACATCTGTAAAGTCCCTGACTGGGCACCACTGAATATTAGTATTTCTCTATGCACTCAAAAAAAGTAATAGATGGGAACCTGTTTCTAATAGTTTTACTTTCTGTGTTATCTGGAGAAAAACAGATTCATACATACAAAGTGGACTGTTTCAGAAGATAGTGCTGTGAAAAATGAAAGACTGTTCCAAAGTAAAAAGTGATTATTTCAGATGAAATGAGAAGCTCCAATGTCAACCCTACTGACTGAATCAGCAAAAAATCAAAGCTTTGCATAGAATAGGAAATTGGAGATTTTCCTTAAATTTACATTTCTTTTTGCTGAGCACATTTTTGCTTAAACGTGAAAGAACTTCTTAGAGACACTCCTAGTTTCAGACATTGCTTTTTGCTACAGTGCTGTAAAATGCTGCTGCCTAGGACCGGAATTCCATTAGTACAATTGGAAGAATTTATGTATTAATGCTAGATATGAGCCACAGCAGCGAAGGAAGACAGCTACTTTTAAGACTTATGTCTATGGACCGCATCATCTAAATGAATTTATTTTTTTACAAAATAAGATCTCCTCAGCTGTATTGACAATTGTGCAACAGAAAATCCAAAACCACTTAACCAAGAGAAAAAAAAATATTGTAATTTCTGAAGGCAGAATGCATCAAAAATGTGGCAAAATACTCACATATCTAATCTCTGATACTCTGGGCAGCACTACAATAAAAAAAGGAAAAACTAACTGTATCATCACGAAACGCTGCACTGTTTATCAAACCCTATGTGATACCATGCCATTTGTATTTCATATATGGATGGCAATTATGTAATTAAAAACCCACACAGTTCTGACACTACAATCTACCTATAAGAGGCTCTTCAAGACTATCCTCGTGATTCTAAACCTTAAAAAACTTATATTGAAAAAAAAAGTGACAAAAAATTATCTTGATCAGTCAGAAATAGCTTTGCATCATTCCTTAAGTGACACATATTACTGAAGGAATGACGAGTATTCTCCCTCGTAACAGTGCAGTCATACAGACTCTTCCCTAATAACATGCAGACTTGCCAATGGAAAATTTCAGTGAAAAGAGAAAACTAAGGGCAAGATAAGAAACAGCAATATGATTATTCTCTGAAGGGTAAGACAATAAAATGATGTGTATCTACTATATGAACACTGACAATTCCCCAAGACAGACCAGGCTCTGTAAGCTGTCTGGTTTTCAAAAAATGAAGCATCCTCAGCCAGCACTATGACCCCAACCTTTTGAAAAGAAACCCTTTTCTGATAGCAATTGGTTTGTTTTTTTTCCCAGTGACCACTTCTGAAGTATCTGCTGGACTTCTGGAGGAAACATAACAGAATGAGCTGCACCTAAGAACACTGGCATTACACAAAGAAGTAAAATCTTCTCTCGTGAAGAAACTGCAATTTGCAATGGGAAACCAAAATGTGGTTCTCCAGCTTGTACTGACAGTACCTGCTACTGTTGCCTCTTGCAACACATACACCCTGAAAAGTGTTTGCAGGAGAAGATGCTGAGAGCTCTGGCTGTGCATCCAGAGGTGTGCACATGCTCCCATAGACCTTCTCTCCCACAAAGATCCTGCAGAAGAATGAGTGGCAGAATTTGAGATCAGACTCTTCCACGACTGAACTCACCAGGGGCTGGCTGATTTCCAAATAATTTGAAATTGCTTTGGCATGTGAGTCACTGCTCCCTTGCACAGGTAAACTCCAGTAATCCTTCAGGACAGGGAATATGCTCACATTACACTTTCTTGAATAGATTAATAATTTACAGAAAATACTGTTGTATGAACTGCTGATTCATCCACAGCAATAAATATCCACAGTAGAATCTTAAACTAAGGGCACAGAACCTAGGTTAATCAAGATCTCTTAAAACCAAGATCAGTAATTGTTTTAAAGCATATATTTGCTCTATATTTGCTTCTTTTCTTTGGCACTACACATGAATTTGGTATGATGATCTCTCCTTGTGTTTTTATCTCTCTTGCTGGTAACCAGGGGTTTTCATTTTTATTCTGGCTAGTAGCAATGCAAAAGACTAGATGGTGGGTCACCAATGTCTGCAAAGCAGGTGAACAATCCACCATACAGGAAAGTCACAGGCAAAGAACAAAGATGTCACTGTGAAAGATGAGCAAAAACAAAATGCAGAAAGTAGTCAGAACCATGAAAAACACAGTAAAAATGCCCGTTTTTACTGCTAAAATTTTCCCATTGTCACCATCAAAAGTACTGCACTTTATTACAAAGAGACCTAACTGGAGTTAAAAGTCTAATTATTCCATGCTTAATCTCATACACATGGTAATATGTTCTATCATGCAAAATATTGAAACAAGGAGCATTAAGCACAATGAGTATATCCAAGTTTTCATCAGGATATTTTTTCTTAAGACTGTATATCCACCTTATTTTCAGAATCCATGTATTTGGGGTAATAATTTATATCTAAAACAAACAAACAACATTTTAAAGTCCCTTTAGATTAGTATTTTTACAAGTATTTTGTGAAACAGAGGACAGATAGCATTCTTGTAGCAGGAGAGGTCATTTAAATATAGATGTTATACAGCAACAAACCAGAAGAACAGATAAAGTACAAGCCTGCCTGCATTTTCTGGTGCTTTTTTTTTTCTTTAGAGGAATTCTGGTGCATTGTTCGCTGTGTGCTGAAGTTACTACAGAGGTAACACTGTCCAATGCCTCCTGAGGCAACCCAAACCAGCAAGGTCTGGATCTGCAGGGCTCTTTACGCAAGACACCTGAGGGACAGTGAGACCGTGGGACAGGGATGGGGCACAGTCACCCAGCTCTGGAATCAGCAGGACCTGCGAGGTACTGCAGGCAGCAGGTACTGCTAGCAGTGGCCAGACAGCCAGAGGCCAGGGGTGCACCAGAACAGGCAGAGATCCAAGGTGCGAGGCCAAGGAGGGTGGTGTGGAGCGCCATGCTGGGGTTTTCAGAACCTCCAAAAAAAGGTTTCTGAGGAGAAGGCAGGTGGTAAAAGCAGCAGTAGGTGAGAGGGGGCAGAAAGTGTGGCAAGGAAGTCTGCCAGTGGTCCCAAACATGCCACATCTCCACAGATGCAACTTCAGTCCCAACACTGACCCTCACCCAGGGCATTGGCGACGTGCTATCCAGTGAGAACTTTATGCTGACCAGCTCCAGAAGATGCAGAAAGTTCTGCCTAAACTGCACCAGGAGAGGTGCTGTGGATCTATGGGACACTAGACCAAAGCCAGTATGAGCAAATGGAACTGACCCGTGCAGTGAGCAGGACAGAGATGGGAGCTCCTGGGAGCACACAGGAGTCCCTAAGTATGTGGTGGCTGGGCCCTCCTGCCCACAGAGGGCCCATGGGGCTGGGGGCCAAGTAGTGCTGCATGTGCCAGCATCTGGCTGCCCTGACATCCCCAGGCACACAGCCCAGAGGGGTAATGCTGCCTGGATACTCATGAGGGAACATGTGGCACTACAACTGCTCTGGTTGTACAAACAACACTGCTCTGAAGACATCCTCAAACCTGCTGCCCACAAAACAGAAGCCCTTGGAATGGGAGGCAAGAGACTGCACACTTAAGAGGGTCAGAGCAGATGAGAGTCGTGCCCTCAAGGCCTTTGGGAGTGAAGTTTTCCACCTTTCGCATTACCTTGCTTAACAATTTAGTGGCACAGGGCAAACTGCCACCAGCTCCATGGAGACTCTGGAAACACCTGCCCAGCAGTCCAGCTTTGTCTGTGGAGGATACAGAGAGGAATGCGCATGGAGGGACCACCAGCCCCTCCTGCAGCCTCCTGGACCATGAAACCAGACTGGTACACTGTGGGTGGCAGGACTGAGCAGGGAGCAGCAAGATACTTGGAAAGATGGAAAACATCAGAATCACTTCTTTCCTAAGTCCAGGTTGTATTTAAATACTGAAATATTTCACTTGTCCAAAGGCAGAGGAGGATGAGCAGCTCACAGAAGAGAGGAGAACACTGATTCTTACATCACTGAGCTGCGACAAAACATCACCCGCATGCAGCTGAGCTTTGTTGAGAGAAAATGACAACACACTCTCTACTGTGAACAGAAATAGGGAAAAAACCCAACCCCAAATCCCAGTTACTACTTACAGTACCTGAACCTAGTGAACGGGATCTCCTTTTACCTTTTTGTCTTCCAGCCTTTGAAACTCTTCCTCTCCAATCTGCCCACCTGAGGAAAACACTCCTGACATCTTTCCACTCGAAAGTAAAGTCTGCCAGGGCCAAGCCACAAGCCTTATTTCACAGCACCATGCACAACATCTTCTAGCAGCATGGCTGTCAGAGTACAAGCAAGAGTCCAACTTTTCAGGACCAGGTAACAAGTCTGTATGAATGATATTTTCAAGGGTGAAATTTCCCCTTTCAATTACATTTTCACACTCTCAAATTTAGTACTCTGCAGAACAGTAGTATCTGACATGAATTTACTTTCATGACACACTTTTAACTTCAGCATAGAGAGTGGCAGACAAGTTATCTAGCTGTGAACAATGATAAGTGGAGGGAGCAAAACAGCCCAAATGCAAGACAGCATGCAAAACTCACACTCGGACAGGAATGTTTTTCTACACGTGCTTTTCAAAGGTGAAACTGAACTACCAAAATCCTCTCAGTGAGCACTAAAAGCATATCATCTGTACAATCAGTTACAAAATCTCTAATCCCAGCATCTCGTAGTTGATATTGTTACTGCCACATACAGCAAATTTACCTTTGTGCTCTATATTCCCATTTACTCTTCTAATGACACGCGCTGAAAAGACACCAATTCAGACATTCAGCGTAACACAATTCAGACATTTTTAACTTTTCTCTCAACTGTTTCTGAAACATATCAGTTCCATCCGGGCTTAGAAAAAGGAGATACAGAATGAGGTTAAGTGCATCTTTTGTCAGTAACCTATCTGCTCCCTGTGGTCTCGTAAACAAGCTGCTTTCTTTAGAAATACAGCAAACCTTCAATTTAAATTTATGGAAAGGCTGAACCAGAGGAGCCCACACTCAAATAATTTTAATAACCTATTAAGTTGCGACTTCAGATTCATTTTATAACCATGTTCCTCAGGGAACAGCACTATCAGGATAAAGATAGAATTTTTTTTCTTTTAAAGATAAATAGCGTCATTAATCTGCAACATTTCTTTTCTATTATCTTTCAAAATGAGGAGTTATTTTGTTCTGATCTTGAGGTAATTAGCCTTCATTCACTAGCCAGAAAATGTCTGTGTTCTGAAAATTAAAAATGTGTCATTAAGTGGAATTTACCATAATGTCATTTATCTTTATATAGTTCATCAGTGACAGCAATGGGCCTGGGAATCCATCAGCTTTTACCAAGGAAGCATTAAAACAAATTGAAAAACAGAATAATCCCAGGCACTCTTTAACACAGTCAAAGCCATTTGGGTAATTAAATAGTGGTATTTAAAGTTTTAATTTAGATTTTCCCCTCTGTTCATCAGCAGTCAAATGAGATGTTCATATTCATAACTGTTTGTAATAAAGGGTTTCATAAAGCAAACGGAATATCAAGGCTGTTAAAATTAAAGAGAACACAGAGGAATCTTTCAAGTGCAAACAGGGAAGTTCATTCCTATTCCACCCTATTTTCTAAGATTACGTCGGGAATAAACCCTCACTATACCTGTCTTGCTTTCCATACTAATAATGTATACATTCTATGATGTCTGTGCTTCCAGTCATTACAGCTACCTTCATTTACATTTCTTGTCTTGGTGTGTTTTGTTACACAGAAAAGCCAACTTCAAGAAGTGATATAGTTTGCATTCTGTTTCCATTGTTTTTCAATTGTTTGCATATTAATCTCAAACATCTTTTATCTTGTATGTTCAGCTCTTGAGAGGTTATCGTTCTGTTGTGCTGCTACAGCTCTTGCAATACAACAACGTGCACCCTGGAAACTAGTATGTAGTATAAATAACGCTGACAATAATTATTTAGGGATGCAAATTGAATCACTAATGAGCAAAGTGTGCAACCGTAATTGACTTCAGGAAATGATTTTTTTTAATGCATATAAGCAAAATATTAAGAAAATGTTTATTAAAGCCTAAGAGCATCCCAGGTCAACCTGGAACAGCTGATGTGAACAAGCTTACATGAGCACCCTGCCTACCCTGAGAGGTCTGTCAGCACATACTTCTGGAGACCAGCTGACTCTGGCTAGATGGTTTAAACAGAAAGAGGATGGCTCTCCCAGGAAGGCCATCAGTACTGCTACATAGTAAGATAAAATGTAATTAAATCTTAACTTCAGGACACTGCTCTAAATTTGCTAATTATGGCTTAATTATGTTTAATTACAAGTTACATGGCACGAAAACCAATGTATAAAAGCTTGCTAGTACCACTCTCACTAGATGCTATTAAAGCCTACTGTCAGTTGTTTTTTTCCAAAATTAAAACAAGTAGTTCCTCATGAAACAGATTCAACTGATATAAGTCTGACTAAAGAAACTTTCAACACATTCTCATCAACATACTATTGGCTGGCACACATTTATTTAAACTACAGAAAAAAAAGCATATATACTCTCTTCAGAGTACAGCCACACCTAAATTAGACCAAAACTGTCAATAGTTTAGTGCACAGTTTTCATTCTTTCCCATGGAAAAAAATGTTAAAAATATTGAACTTTGTTTTCAAATGAAAACCTTTATTCACTCCTTTAAATAACGCAGACCCCCTCCTAAACTATGACTCCATTGCCACTGTTACCGAGACTTTGATGTACATTTTTGCAGAACCACCTGAGATGTTCCATTTTTCAGTTCCAGAGCAGAGCGCAACATATTAGGCAAGAAAAGATACTCTTATATAGCACTGGAAAGAAACACTAGAAACCTGAGTGCCTCTGGAATTTTTCATGTATGGAGTGGAACAATACAGCACTGAATAAATTAGGTACAACATAAAATCAGCATAAGCTTAACAACTTTATAAATATCAAGACACCAATGATAAATTAAGATGTTATATTCCTATTCTTCCTTTGCTGAAAAATGTCATCATCTCTATCACACTTAATAGTACAGGAAGGTTCAGTAAATCTACATCTTTCAAGAGAGGCTGGTCTCTTAACGAAGTAACCATGCTAGGTTTATAGTAGTGTAAATTTTCTCTTCTGACAATAATGAGATATTCCTTTAGCTATCCTTCTAAAATATGTTCCCAAACTTACTTACCTCTGATAATCTGTTTCCTTGAACACCATTCCAGCAACTTTTGGTTTTCTTCTTTTTTTTTTTTTTTTTACATTTAACTAGATGCTTTTGAGTCAGTACTATGCCTTAGCTATCTCTGAGGCACAGTCATACTGGCATACTTGGACTTTAAGCTCCACAGCTCTGCTAGATTTCACTTCTTTTTAGCAGCTCCTTTTGTTCACAAGCACACATTGTCATTGAAGGAGATGGGGAGCAACTTTCAACTTGTGAAGCAAGTAGGTCTGGTGAAATTATTCCATTTCTAATTCCTCCTATCCTGGCAGCGAATAAATTGACCATTACAATTGATGTGTAGATAAAAACAAACCCTAGAATTGACAAGATAAAGTCAAGTCATACACAAAACCAACAGAAATACCTGCACTACCTGCTAGAATTCACTGATTAACCACTTTTTAAAAATAAAGTTGGGTTTCTTAAAGCCTAAGACAGATTAGTTTTAAAGGCATACATGGAAGGAAAGAGACAAGACAAGAAGTGACATTTCATGTCAGTAGGCAGAAACCCCTCTGCCTGCCAGGAGCTGGAACATCCCCTCACAGTGGTAGCAGGCTCTGGGATGTAGCAAAGTCCATCCGTCATGTACTTGCTAGGACAGCCAAATAGGTGTTTGGGCACAGGAGAACAGAGATAAAGGAGAAAATCAAGATACATTTCTACTGGGAAAACTGATGAATTAAAACATTTCCATCACTTCCTGCACAGTCTTGATGAGAGTGAAAAGTGGCATCTTTGACGTTACCCAGATGAGCTAATGGTGACTGCTATCAAAGACAAAACAAATGCAAACATGTTCTTTAAAATTATCTCTATACCTCAACTCTGAGCAGCAAAATCCAATCAATGCAATGTTTGGAGTGTGCACCTTATCCCCCAAACCACTGGCTACCTATTAGGGTAACAAAAATAGATAGACTTTCGGTAATGTGAACTCTATTCTCGTAACATTTAACTTCACTTCCTGTGTCTTTGTGTTATTCAAGGAAGTGAAACTCATGCATAGCATGTTTATATTATTCCCCCTTATAGTAGACTTGCAGACAATGTCAGGTCTGGAGAGATAAGAGCTGCCTCTAGGACATGAATTCTCATGAGGATTAGACAGCCACCATCTGGGGCCTCGCGTTTATCTGCAGCAGCTGCAGTCTAAATATCAGTGCTGGATAAAAACGGGTGCTGGTCCTGAAGTGTTTAACAAGTTGCTGCAACTTGGTTTCAATTACAGTTCGCTGTCTTTTGAAAAAATGGAAGAATAAATAACAGAATGACCTCCCTTCTCAGCAGAAAAGCACTAGCACCAGCCCATGGCAGCTTTGCACCCTCTGTATTGATCCCTGCCCAAAAGAAAACGCCAAATCACAAGAGTTAAGGTGAACTAGTTTGGTATAGAGGCTTAATAAAAGACAGGAGATGGCAAAAAGAATTAGTGTTTTCAGTATACTCACCTATCAGCATTTGCTAAAAAGCAAAACTTACAAACATATAGAACACGTAAAACAAACTGTACGAGGAGCTGCAAGTTCAGGTATCCTCAATGTTTAGAGTTTTCCCTGCAAGCAAGGAATCAAAGGTAACTGTCAGAGGCATATGACTTTAAACACATCACAGTCCTATCTGGCATGTTTTTCTAGGCACCAAGAAGAAATGGGGGAACTGGCAAATCACTTGCATTTGGTTCCAAGTTCAAGCCTGCAACAAACACATAGAGCACACAGATTGCCCTCTGCTGTGTTGGCCAGGCAGCAGAAAGAGCTCTTGCTGAGCGATTGTTGGCACCTTCTTCTCCAGACACTCTTTTCTTCCTGCTTCACTTATTTTGTGCTGCAGCTGCATCTTGTTGTGTAATTTTGTTAAGAATATCACAGGGCATTACCTAAAAGCAGTCAATAGACCTCATTATTAATTATTTTTAAAGGAGATATTGCTGATGAAAAAGGTATTAAAAAGGTATGGACAAAACAACTATCAGGGAGAAGAAAAAATTTTGGTGTGATCTCTGGACATGCCTTTCTAAGTTGATGCTTTTTAAAAATTGACTTTTATAAGAAAGCTTTGGTTTTGTCACAAGGTCTATGACAGATGTGAAAAAAGAAGCTTTCTTATTTCATTTAGTTCTCCTGCCTTGAGGTAGCTCTGCTTTGATAAACATGTACACAGCCTGTGCTCCAACATCATGACCTAAAACAAGACTAAGGTTAAAGATGCCCGGCAGCTGGAGAAAACAAAGTGCCCCTTACACCCGTTCTGCACGAGAAGTGAGCAGCTCTCAGACTGGATGTGCAGCCCCCTGGGTCCCACGGCTGATTTAACCCAGGAGCAAAGAACAAATCCCAGCAGGAAAGTCTCTCCAGACATTCTCTGTGATTCTGAGACAGCTTCAAATCTGGGTCAGAAGTTCCTTTTATTGAAGCTGCTGCCATTTTCCTCAAGCTGCCTGGAAATGTACACCACGTACTGTACCAAGTACAAGGAAATGGGACGGTGAAGCCACTGAGGTAAGTCAGATGAGGCAAAGACATGCCAGATCAGCAGAAAAGAATTACATATCCAGTCTGATGCCTGTACAAAGTCCTACACATTTCTTGAGCAGAAGCCAGGTATTTCCTGACAAGATGTTTTAGTGAGCGGCACTGAGTGACCCAACACTACAGAAGAGCTGCTGCTTCAGTGCTGAGTACTCAGGACTGTTCAGGCAGATGTGATGGTTACATACTTAAAAACAGGAGCTAGGAACTAGATTTCTAAATCCATATTAAACCTTTAAATACAGCCACATCTAATCAGGAGACTTTAGACCTTTTTTTAAAAATTTTATTTTTACTAAATTCAAACAAGCTACAGATTTCAGATATTATAGCTGCACATCAGAGCACCACATCTGCCTTTTCCTACTCAAAGCCCTGCTACTATGGCTTGTCCAGGAAGCGAGTTCAAACCAGATAGTGTGACCAGCTTGTAGTGTCACCCTGACTGACCACAACCCATTCTGTACTACGCCAGGATTCAGTAGATAGCAGCGGCAAACTTTCCAGGGCTTCCTGCTACTGCTGTGTGCATTCAATATCGACCAACTCAAGGAGAGGTATGCAACAGAAACATCAACAGATGTCCTAGGAATGAGAGAGAAAAGGCAAATCTGTTGCAGTCATGGAACAACCAGGACTCAACAGGGCAATCAAGCCCCCTTCATCCTACACTCCATCAGCTCTTCATGGCCACTAGGACGTGGCTTCATATGGCCGGAGTGCTGGAATGGGCTAACCAGCACCAGTAGGACAGCCTCCTACTTCATCTGCTCAGATGCAGACCTCAAAACCAATTTTGGATGTTGAATAATGAACCAAGCGTTTGCCTTCTGTACTAAAAAGCAGAGGAGTATTTTAGAAAGAACTGCAAATGTTATTCTTCAACACGTAACTATGGTCAACACAGTCATTAGGCATGGGAAACCTCCAGAAGCCAGACACATGTCCAGGGTAGTGATGAAGTTCATAGAACAAACTGGTTTGGGAAGAGCTCAACCTCTTCACAGAGGTGATTTGGAACAGGGTAGCCCAACGGAAGGGAAGACCAACTCCTGCTTCTTCCAAGTGGGCTCCTGGAGCTAAGCTGTTATATGCAGGACCTGTGGCAGGCTGGGACCCTGTGGCTGGGATGGGGTAGCCCGTGATCTCAATGCTCCAGCGGTGTCTCTGAGCTGCCCCACACAGCACCGTCTGCTCTCACCCACCTTCCCCTGCCTCTGGGTCACTCTTTTACAGCACCGGCTCACACAGCCTGGCTCACCAGACATGACATCAGATCAGGGCAAGGAGGGACAACCCTGGTGTGGGGAACCGGCTTCATGGACTGCCTGCATGGCAGTACTGCAAACCTACATGGAGCTCAAGTGCCCACAGCAGTAAGGACTATGTCCCCAGAGCCGCCTGTTCCAAAGATGCCCATACACAAAGGAGCTGGAACATAGATAGCATAATGGTAAAAAGTGTTGAATTGTAGTGACTATGTATCATTATAGTTAGTGGTCTTTTCTATGCTATGTCCAAGGGGCCAGGGCTACCTGCTGCCTTTACAGACATCTCGCATGTTACTTGGACGCAAGTACCTAGGGAGAAGCTGATAGCAGCTCCTCATGGGTCTTCTGAGAACATGCAGCATCTTATGGCTTGAAGTTACAGAGTTTAATGACATAGAGCCTGAAGAAGGACTTTGTTTCAAACAGCAGCTTTGCTGGATGCCGGCTAGGCTATTGTACTAAAGAGAAAACAAAAATAATTAGATCATTCTCTCTCCATACACACACGATTCTATACAGCCCCTTCCTCTCCCTGCCACTGCCTCCACTTGAGGCCTCATTTAACAACATCAATTAAGAAGTATTTGAGATAAAGGATCACATATACCCTGTTTGAATGCACCTGCAAATTTGTTCTGTGTAATGGTAACATTCCAAAGCATAAATACAAATGCAATTTTAAATGCCTACAATTCAGATTTCAACTCCAAAATTACTGGTGTGCAATAATCTTTGTTGATAATACGACAAAAATAACTCTATTTCTGTAACAAATAACCCTGTATGTCTTACCTTTTTACCTGTTCTGTTCTTGCCAGATGATCTGTTCACATGCCAAATTTAACTAAAAAGCTAAAAAAGATGTACTACTTTTGCATAATTATAATGAATATACTATATTTGAGAAAATGAGACTAAAACCTGAGTTGAAATTCTCTTTTGCCAGCTGTGCATGTGGTATAAGAGATGAACAACCAACATATCCTGCTCCAGCTCCCAGTCATTAAATTGCTGTGGTCTAGTCCTAACAGACTCATTTTAAAAGCATTTTAACTTCCCGTTTCTGAGGAACTAGGACGTTGCAGGCAAACTGCTGACTCCATCAGCTTTATACTAGCTGATAAACACATTCATTGGTATATTTTCAACAATCTGCTCCTACACGTGTACCAGTTTAGATGTACAAAGGAAAAACAGGCAAAACTGAAAAGCTGGCCATTGGGTTTCAGCACCTAACATTTCATCATTCGAAAAATGTTGCAATTTGATCACCTCTAAGCACTTCAGATGCTGCAATTTCTGATGGGTTTTCTGTTACTGTAAACATTTTCCTAAACCCACGAAATATAAAGGTCTAGGTGAAAGCCCATGAGGACAAAAGGTAGATTTCACCACGTATCAATTTTATGCAAAGCAAATAACAGTTGATTAAAACCTCCTACTCTCATATCACATCCTGCACTAAATAATGTTATTAAAAGCCTTGTCAGTCATTGAGAAGGAATAGAAGTATGGAAGAAGTGAGCAAAAAGAGCATTTTGCTGGTGGATAGTCAACACGAGGACATACTGCCCGTCCTACCAGGAGTCACTGCTGAAACAACCTGGCCTCACACAGAATGCTGCCGACGGTGGCCCACAGAGGATAAGTAGCATGTATTTTTGTGATGGACAGAAGTCATGCCAGATATGCATGCCCTGGACACACGAATCTCCACTGGAGCGCTCAGGCAGGTGTAGGAAGTCCTCCATGGAGCAGTACCAGGAGTGCTTTCCCTAAAACCTCGGGTTTATTCTTCCAGGCACAGACTGTGGATGTGTTCAGGAACATCTGCTTCAGTCCCTTGGTCCTTGCAGGGACTAGCAGCTTTGCCTTCAGCTATGAATGCTGTTTCCCCATGAACCCTGATACCTGTGCCTTCGCATCCTCATCCAGCTCTGTGCTGTGTGGGGCAACGCTGTTCCCTCTCCTCATGCTTGCCAACAGAAGGGAGGTTGCTGGTCCCTTTTGGGATCAGCTGCTCCCGGGGACATGCTTTGGCCACCCAGATCTACCGCTGTCTGCTGGTTTTAACTCTCTCCCTTGGACACTCCCAAAGCTAATGAAGATGCATTGAAATTTTGCAGGAAGTGTTTTTAATAGCCCGTAAACAAATGGTTCCTTGCTGCGTTTCTAACAGAGACAGCAGCACTGTACAGTGAGACCCAGAACATGGTCAGGAAGGTTGAAAAGGAAAAAACCCACAACAAAAAAAACCCCAAGCATGACTGCTTTAATGTGAGTGAAAGGCAATATACAATAGTACAGCAAGCTATGTACATTATTTTACCAGTCCAAGGCTCAAAGTAGACAATTATATGCTTACATGTTAAGATTCCCTAAGCTGGCTTAGCAGTCTCCACAAAATAGTTTGAAGCATCTGTTTTACAAGACTGTCTGTTTAGAATTTGATGAATAAAAAGGAGAGAAGCACAAAAATATGGTTTACAGAAAGGAACAATTCTTCTGAAAATAAGCACACAGTAGTATAGAAAGGGTTTCCTTTTTCCCCCCAAATGAAAGCAAGTTTATCAATATCATTATTAAAATTAAATTTCTAAATTTAAGTCACAGTTCCTTAAAATTGCCCTTTACATTGAAAAAAGAAAAAAAGGCTAAGTAGTGCTTCCCATGACTAAGTGGATTAATTCTTTAGTACAACACAATTACTGCTCTCCACACAGTTTCACTGAACATCTAAATAAACATCCAAAGCTTATTTTACGGAAAGAAAAGATCCATTCTAAGGAATAACTCAAACGCTTAAAAGTTGACATTTTGTGTAAAAAAACAAAGAAAAGCTATATGGGGAAATGGGAGAAAGGACGTTTTAGGTAGGTTTATGGAGTGACATCTACTGACAAATGGGATATCTTTGTTGAGGCCGCACTGTTCACATGCCTGTTTTATTTCTGGATGTCTTTCTCCAAGTAATTTTTTTTCCTGATGCAAGAGCTTAGCCTCAGCCCATCTGACCTTTCTGAGCGATGAAAGGCCCTGGCTGAGAAGCATACGGGCAGGAGGAGGACAAGTTATTGTGTGAGTCATGTGAAGCCAGAGCTCGCTGCAGAGGCAGGGAGCCGTCATACGTGGCCGCTCCAGGGGTCCGGCGACCCCCATAAGCCCCTGGACAAAGGCTGTGCCAGTGAGCGAACGGCGGCTCTTTTCTTAGCGTGCCGCAGTGGTGACACTGGAGCCGAGGCCACCTGCAAGCCCCGTGCTGCATGAGGCAGGGCCGGCAGCACCCAGGGCAGCACACGGGAGCTCCTCTCCCGCTACCCTACACACCAATGCCTGGATTCACACTTTTTCTAGTGTATAAACGGTTCTGACTTTGACTTTCACAAGGCGGGTATCCACATCTCTAGATGGTTACACAGCGCTTTTTGAAAGACACATCACGTAATGCTTTCTTTTAAAGAGCAAAAGCTCAGAAGCTGTAAACCATTTCAGGTGGAAGAATAGGAAAAGTTATTCCCAGCTTCTAAATTTCCCTAATTTCTGCTACTTCACAAAAACATCTGCTGAGCTCAACAGACAAGGTTTGTTCTGCTTCTCTTCCTTATGCGAAGGGCAGCACCCTGCCCTTGTCATAGGCTGAGCTCCTATGGTCAGTATCACCTGGTATATAGGATAGAGTGGATTAGTGTTGAAAACATGCTTTGTATCTAGCGAGATACATCTTGTAATCCATGCAGAAATTCTTCTCTCTCGTCCCTCTCTCAAAAATATCCTGCATTTCGGCAGACCAGTAGCATTTCCGTGATCTTGAGTGAGACTCAAATGAGGGTAAAAAGCAGCGCTGTGTCTCAAAACCAGTGTAAAGTTACAGCCTTTGCGGGTGTAACGTCTGATTAATTCTTGTGAGAACACTACAATGACAAAACATTACTACAAGTCATATTTTTATATGGTCACTGTATTTCTAACAGTTTAATAAGTGTCTTGCACACAAAAAAAGATTTGGCCAAGCACACAGCTGTCTGCAGGTAAAGGTATGTTAGTAGAAGGACGTGCATTATGCTGAACTCAGCGTGATTTTCTTAAACCCTTCCTCTCCAACTCATTTGCCAAAATTTCTGTCACCACCATGGTGACAGAACTGGAACAGTTTAGAAGATTTTCATTTTCCCGAAGATAGCTCTTACTCAACATGATAACCACAGGTGAAGCATCATTGTGTCTTTTAAATACTATCAGTGACCACTACTCATCACAAAGTAAACATAAACAGCATTTTATTAAAGACAAGGAATACTTGGCAAGAGCATCTAGCTGTGCTGGTTATCTCTGACCAGCTGCTCAAGACAGGAAAGAAGTGCACAGGTCTCTGCATCCAGCCAAAATCAAGGGAGACAGGGTAACCTACTGGAAAGTGCAACATTTTCTTTTATTTTTTAAAACTTTTACTTTTTGTTCACAAGAAAGGAGCAGATGAGGTTGTGAATCCTAAGTAACGTCAAACCCTGCAGAGGTCTATCTTTATGTGAATATTTTAAAGAGTGAACTAAGAAGATGTATTTTAGAAAGCACAAATGCACAAAGACATGCCTAAATGTACTGAAGAAGGATGGCTTGAGCTGGACTAGCATTTCAACACTCATTAAAAAGTGTGCTGTACCATAGCATCTGGCACACTACCCTCCGCTTTCACTGGCCTTTCTCAAATTTCTGTTCTTTCACTTTTCTTATACCCCTAGACTATAAATGAGAAATTACCTATTCCCAAATTATTGTTTAGAACTTCATATACTGCAAGAGAGTAAAGAACTTTTATTCCTCTTGGTCAAGAGAAATACTGTCTTTTCCCTAGCTTATAGGGCACATTCTGAGTTTCTTTTCAAAGCACATCTTCAAGAGCCGCAGTTTGCTGACTTGAAGACACAAATACCCTCCATATCGATCACAAATGTCCCTCAAACCTACAACACCAGGACCACCTTACCCTTGAAAGTAAGATGTTGAATTCATCAGGTTTGCATTCTATTCTGCATACAGAGATTTCTTTAATTCCATTAATGTCAATAAAAGAAACAAAGGGTCTGTAGATAAGTATGTGTGGCTTGTTTTCTTACATTACGGCATCCTTACATTGAAGGCAAGCAGCAGGTTCTGCCAACTGTACTTAACGTGTTTGTAAAACCATAAAGATTAAACAGTATAATGTTATAAATCCTATTACAGTATATAATCTCTAAATTACATTCAAGTGGATAAAAAAATACACAGCTTGTTAATGAACTTTACGTTTTCATAACACCATTTACACTGCATAGATGAATTCCATTACTTTGGATAAAAAGTTTATGAAAATCCATTTTTCATAGCCATTATACACAACGTATCCCGTTTATCCTGGGAATCTATTCCCCAGAAAATGCTAGCCTTAGGCAATTTCCTCACCCGTATCCTTTTTAACTTCTCTGCTTTCACACAGCACTTTGCATGGGTGCAAGGAGTGAAAAGGAGGTGACCAGTCAGATGCAAAGAGCCAGAGCCCCCCACCACTGCCCCCTCCCTGGCAAAGGGGAGAGGGCACCAACAGCACTGGCCTGCAGAGGCACAGGGGTGGCCAAACACGAATGGCACAGGCCCACAGACACAGCCACTGCCCGTTCCACTGCCGGACGAGCAGTCGCCAGCCAATCCCCTCCCAGCTGCCTGCAGCCTCCTCTGTGGAAAAGTGACTTCTCTTCCTGCTGGGATGACAGGGAACAGCAAGAGTTGAGAGCTGTGCAAAGCACTATTGTGTGGAAAGGAAAAAAAGTATCTTTGTCTGTTGTGGTGTCTCAAAATGGAGGGAGCTGGAGTTTCAGAAACAGCTTTTTTGCAATGGATGAATGAGTTTTCCCGATCCTCTATAAATAACATGGAAACTAATGTAAATCTGTGGAGCCACAAAGCCCCACCAGTGCCTCCTGGGTGGGTTTTTAAGGCAGCAGGTTGTAAAGCTGCAACTTTCTGATCAACAGCACAAGTAGCATTATTTCATCTGAAGCACCATATTTATGAAAGTCAATGAAGTATTGGAAAAGTTTCACACCAGTTGTGGAAATAAACCTTAAACAGTAAAAAACAGCGATTCTGAATATAGCATACAGAAGAGACAGCACACTGCTTTATGAGCAAGGGGTTGTAAAATCCTAGTAGCATAATTTTTACTAGTAAAATTGTTAAAAAAATAAGTAAAATTACTTTCAAACAGATGTTAAGGCTGCAATCACTTTTCTGCTCATCAGAATGTGCTAACATCAGTCAAAATAGGAGTGTATGAGGAAAACTGGAAAAGAAAAACATCTCCTTGTCAGATTCAAACTGCAAAACAATAAAAGAGTACAAACAATGATCTATAGCTATGCACTATTACAGTATAGCCCTCCTTATCTTGGATGGTCAGGTAAGTATGACCAACTAAAGAAATTCAAACTACATAAACATTTACAGTACTAATACATAGACTAAAGAAACCACAACTGTATCACGAAAAAAAACCCCAAAAAATCAGTGGAAAACCACTTCACCAGTGACATTTTAACAAGGCCTACCATAACCGAGTTACGCAGCCATGAATTTTGTTACGGTGTTCACTGTGCCCTCCATACTGTAATTCAGTTTATAAAATAAGGCATGCCTGTCGCTGTAACTTTGAGAACAGGATTTGAAGGATCTGTCAGTCTTGAGTCTGCAACAAGACGATTTGAATGTGGAAGTTAACAAACTCATCTCAAATTCTTTAACTCCATAGGTTTGAAGCTTTTAATTTTTCTCCAAGAGGCCACAGAACTGAGCATTTCTCAACAGAAAGTGTAATTTTGCTGCATCCAGACATCTGTCATGTTTTGTCCCCAGACAACTGCCTCTCACTCTGCATCTTCCCCACGTGGGAGACATCATGGGCACACAGTGAATGCCCCTTGCAGTGACACACAGAGCTAGGCACTGGGACATAAGAGACTGGAGTTGTAAATCCAGCCTTGTCTTGCAGCAAGCAGAAGGCAGCACTCCCAGATTTGGAATCAAGGCACTTGGGCAGTGTAGCACATGGCAAACACCCCATCCTGAGGTCTGCAAGGCCAATGAAACTTGGAGCAGATGGCATGGGTACCAGAGTGGGAGCCCAGACAAGGCAGCAGAGCTGTGCCTGCCAGACTTTCAGCTTCTGTTGCTGCCTCATACTGTCTCTCACAATCTCTCTGTGGAAGGATGAGCAGTTTACAGACCCCAGGATCTCTGCACCACATTGGCTTTTAAGGCATTGTTTTCATCTGCCTGCCTGATCAGAGGCTGAGTGCAACACAGCAAAACCATCCTCTTTTGGCAGGCTCAATCTGATCCTCCAGTTGAAATCAAAAGAAGGATAAGAAAGGGATGAAAAAGGTCAGGGAAGGAAAGGGAGGTGAGAGAGAGTGATGCCAGCAGGAAGACAAGTCTCGGATTTCAGAAGAGGTTCAGGACAGCCAGCCCAGATGTGAGGTGCAGCCACATGGATGTCACCCTTACCTTGCTCTGGGCATCCACTAATATTTCATGGTCTGACTGTCAATCCAATGACTACAGAAGTTGGTGGCGTAACTGACAGACAAGGGGATCAACGTTTGACACTGAATTGTATATTTGGTGCCACTTACTTCAGCTTTTTATCCTGTAAGTCCTATTTCGTGGCCCTATGACTGGTCACATATCTGCATATTCCACACACCTCTTGCTTAATAGCTATTCCAACAATATTCTGGGTAGAACCATACAAATCTTTTTGCTGGTCTGATTTGTCTTCTTACTCTTTTATAATTAACTAGGACTAGGGGTAATGGACATAAGCTGGAACACAAAAAGTTCGATTTAAACACAATCCATCATGTAGTTAGATTCCAGTTCTTTGAAAAAAACCAAAGGAGGGACCTCTACAGAGCAGTATCTCTTCTCTGCACCATGAACAAGCTGAAGCTTCCAATTAAAAGGCGTGGTAAAATTATATTCTTCCAGTTGTCACTAGAGAGGGTTCCCATTTCTCAGTACCCACTAACAACCTGAGCTGACCTTGCGGATGCAGCACTGTACTTTCTGTCACCAAGTAGTTCAAAGTGCTGGGTGAAGGAGTGTTTCAAGTAAACTCATCTCTTCTGCTAGATTAAAAAACACAGCCTGTTGAGTAAATCCAGAGGAAACTCTTGACTAAATGGGGCTCTGAAGCTCCTTAATGCTGGTGCCATACCCACACATCCTCTGACTGAGGCAGGCATTTGCTGGAGAGACTCTCCCCTGGGAAGGAAGACTTGGTTCTCCACTGTGCAGAAAGCTCAATGGACAGACTGACTGGGGCAGAGGTGGTTGGCTGCTGGGTGAATCTGGAACAATAGAATTCACACCAGAAGAATGACTTGTTCCTGCCCAGCCACAGTTGTGACATGGGTCAGGAGGGCACTGACATGAGCAGCAGAGCCAAGGATGTCAAAGTACTCCCTGCACTGCTGCAAACAGCCCACACCTGGGTGTTTGGTCCCATACTTTGTGCAATCTGTATAGAGCTGTGGTAAGACATAAGGGGTTTTTCAACCCTGTTCCCAAAGGAAAGGACCATGGGATGACAGAGGTGCCTGAAGGAAAGGAGCATAACCATTATCTTCTCCCCTTTCTGCAACTAGACTCTGCTTGTTACTCAGAAATGTAAGCTTTCATGGAAGTATGAGAATAAGCTGGATTTCTTCATAGTATTAATTGGAAAATGTCGTCCTGTAGCTAGCAGACATCTGTAGGGTGGTGTGTCCACCAGTGCTCATCACCAGCAGCCAGCTGAGGCTTCCCAGCAGACGCAAAGGCACTGCAAACCTGGCTTTAACCCCTCTGCCATGCGCTTCAGCAGTAATGGCACCATCGGACAGCAAGGGTCTCCCATGGGTTTTAAGCAAAAGAATAAGCCCACAAAGAACAAGGTTTCCCCCAAAAGACAAGTTTCACTGTTGTGGGGTTTTTTTTTTTCCTAGCATTGACTGAAAAAGGGAGTAAATATATTTTAGAAAATGATAACTGAATCACAAATGCTAACTTGAAGTACTAGTTATGGACTGTATGAGGCTGCTTTAAGCTTTAATACCACCACATAAAATTAAAACACTGTTACAAAAACTCAATCAAACAGCAAAGTTTGCAATTTTTTTCTTCAGTGTTAAGTATACAAAGTACAACATAGATGTACTTGTTTAACTTTGACTTTATGACTTATGCAAAGCATCACCTATTATTCCAGTGCAAGTCTCCTTAAATAAACTTTTCTAAGACATTGTGAAAATGGAGGTTGTGGATTAGCGAGTAGCAAAAGATGAGGTCATCTAGGCCTATTGAAACAGCGTTTTGAGACCTTGCGGACCAACAATAGCGGAACTTCAGCAAATCCTCTGAAGTACACCCCCTTGTTTTCCACGCAGCTTGGATTAGTCTTGAGCTTCCAGATCTAAAAACACAATAACCCTTTCACTCATATATAATAAAGAGAAATAGACTATACTAAAAAACCCCCGTAATAGGTTTATTTACATGCCCAGCACATAGAACTCTTCTGTATTTACAATACAGAGGGCAAAACAATACAAAACAAATGGCAATTCAAAAAAATAAGTTTTTTTCCAAGCTGTTTGGATGTGGCTTGCCACTTCCACAGTGGTGTAAAACAGGAGGTATTCACGTCTCTGACTGACAAATGCACAGGCCTCTTGTATGAAGGCTGTATTTTAAGAAACCTAGTTTTTAGGAGAGCATAGTAATATAAGAATAAACAGATTCACATGAGCAATTAAGTCCAGCAAAAATTCCTGAAAGCATGCAGAAGTTGAACACCCAGGGCTGCTCTTCTAATTTATGGTTACTTTTGCCAGAAAATGAGGTGTGTCTGAGGGCAGATCCCACAGCTGGGAAGGCCAACCTCAGCAACAGACGGCCAATCTTACAATAAAGAGTAATTTTCATATACATGTGTATTTGACAACCCAAAGCCACTGGAAAAGAACTGAACTTATGACTGTACTTGAGTTTTACAAGGGGTACTGACAACAGGAAAAAAAGGGAATCAGCTCCACAGGTAAGCTATAAATAACACTTGTGTTTGTGCTGTTGAAGAGAAAGAACAAGGGGCTCTACTTATTACAAGAAAACATGAATGTTGAGCACTTTCCATGCCACACATGGACTTTTACATTAGAATTTTAGCTTTGCAGAGCTGTCATCACCTTCATGCTGTGGAAACAACACAATGGGGTCTTGAAAAGCTGGGAATATTCACGCTTGCTAAGTATAACCAGATTAAAAAAATGCATTACCACTTTCTACTCCAGCTACCCAGAGCCTTAAACAAAAAAGAAGAGGCAACATGGAGAAAAGAGTAGATGACCACGGTATTTATTTCTTCCAGCAGCAAATAGTCCACTACAAGCTTTATAGCAAACTGAGCAGAGTTTGATGGTAAGCATCATTCTCCAGATGTCATCTAGATGTAATAGAGCATTGGTCCCTATACTGCATATGTAACAGCATGCATTCTGTTTGGTTTTAGATAAAGACAAAAAAGATAGTATTTTCCTCAGCAACCATAATATGAGAGAGATTTAAACGTATCTTGATTTCTCATACAATTTTTTTCTTCACAGTTTCAGGACAGGAACGTGATGAAATTACTGTAACTCCTTCCGTAGTATCTAATTTCTGCTTTCAAAAAAGACCAAGCCTGAGGAATCTGCTTTTTACTAGTAAAAACAGAACAACACAACACTCATCAAGCACATATGCTTGGCAAAGCTGGGCAGCTACTTTCAAATCTCTGTTACAAGTTGGGAAATGGAGAGATAAACAAAGCCAATCGTCCAGGCTCACAGAAAAATCAGTCTCACAAAATAAATTCAGTTGTCTTGATTCTCTGTACTGTACCCCAGCTACCATCTTAAGAATAGGATTTGTGTGCAGTTCTGTTTTACCACTGGTTATGGAACAACTGTCCTGAGGCCAAAGGTGGCTGCACAGGCAGCACAGCCCTGACCCTTGTGTTCACTTCTGCTGATCTATCACACTTATGGAGAACCACATTTGCTCCCATCCTTTGGAGCCACAGCCTTCAACTTCCAGCATCTCTCCCAGTGAACATGAGTGTGCACAGTGGTCTCAGGGCATCACAGTGCCCAGCAGGAGCAGGGCTCGCGTGGTGTGTGATGGTAAAGCTGTGGTCAGCAGCTGGGCCTTGGCTGATGGTGACTGGGCCCCGCTGATAGCAACTGGGCCCTGCTGATAGTGACTGGGCCCCGCTGATGGCGGCTGGGCCCCGCTGATGGTGGCTGGGCCCAGCTGCCATGCTGCTCCTGTGTGGTGGGAAGGATGAGTTCACAGCCCTGGCTTCCTTGCGAGTCCCCAGCAGCCAGAGCCTTTGTGGGTGCAGGAACACTCCGGCACCCAGCAAGTGCTCTTGCAGAACCAAGCGCTTGTGTGAAACGTTGCTGTAAATCACCGGCTTTCCGGCTGGAGGGAGCTGCCCTGGTTTTGCTCTGCAGCTTAAACAAGCCGTCACTTCACAAAAAACCAGCTGTGGGATCACCCAGCTATTTGTCGGACACCCACCTCCCGCTACATCCTGCCAGGCTCACGTCAACCCTGAGCCTCCCTTTGGCACAATTAAAATAGATGCTGGAAGTGAAAATTCTTGGAAATCTGTTCTCTTCTGCAAGGCACTTATCACCTAGAAGTAAATTTCTCTTGCGTGTGCCAAGAAGGAAAACCTTTTTCTATGTTGCTGGCAAAACTGTCAATCATCTTGATGAGCAGCAAATAAATGAATGCCCAATGATGGGATTCTATATTATCCTTAAAAAAGAAATCCATCAAATAAACATCAACAGGTAAATGTTTATACCCGACAGCCATCAATTTCAGCTATCCATGCAAAGAGACAGGTGAGCTGGACTGGTAAACCTCGAAATTAGAGAGGTATTAATCATCTGCTCCCAGCCAATATAAACAGATGTTATTTTTAAACAGGCAAAATCATCTCTTCCTCTGAAATTTATTTGCAACAGATAATGTTCTGTTACATTTTTAATCAAGCAGATGAAGTTACATTTAAATTGAAAATCTGCTGCACTCAACTAATCAGGCAAGTCAAATTCTGAGATGATTGAACGGCAGTACAGAGCACACTATTACAGCAGGTAAATTGTGAAATTTACCTGTCACACCACACAGCTTATTGTTCAGTCACTGCACCTGCAAGCTAAGGGCAAAGAACTAAGACAAAAAAGGGAATGGCATGTTAAACATATTTATAAATCTATCGTATTTTAGGAAAACACCATTAACAGTGACAGGGGAAAAAAATAAGCTCCACCTCTTTCCTACAAGAAAGTCAATACAGATTTACATAGGTTACTCGTATCTGCTTCATGCCAGTCTAAGTTGCATGTCTGGATATGCTGAGATCAAGGCACAACACGAAAAATCTCTCATGTTTCTCCCACAATAAAATAAAAAGCAGATTAAAACAAACCCTTAAAATATCCTAGGGCAGAAACGCTCCAATTTTTCTGTTAATCCCTTTCCAGACTCTCCTATAGATACATCAGCAAGCTCCGTCCCACCACCTAACCTCTTTGTGCCTTAGCTCCTCACTTTAAAAAATGGTATAAATGTCCTGATTCAGAGGTTCACTAATGATACACTTATTTACGTAAATGCTGTTGCAATAGGAGTAGCACTCATCTAAATAGACAAAATACAGAGTTCAGCCACCTCCTGTCTAGAGAAGTACCCTAAAATACTATGTTACAAAAAAGTGCAAGAAATGAGTATCTTTCATCTTAATTTAAAAATGAGATCCATATAGTCTTATGCATGACATTTATAAATTATGCATAGCTATGATTTTTTTTCATGTCAGGATGAACAGAAACTGACAGCAGACATCTGGAAGACTGTCAATTACTATAATTTTAAAGCATCCACACCTTTTAGCTGGCTGCAGATGCAGAAGTATTGACACTAAAGAGCAGCACAGACCAGACTCTGCATGCCTTGCAAACCCTGCCCCATCCTATACAAGCTGCAGGTGACATTTTGCCTCATACCAGGGCACTCAGGCCCTGCACAGCACACGGCACCCTTCTATAGACCACCACTGAAACAAAATCACCACTGAATCTAATGAATGAAGTTAATTCGTCTTTATGAGTGTCTGTACCTACGTGTGGTACCACATAAACTCTACAGTACACAGCTCTGCAATGCATTTTTACATCCTCAGCCACACGATGCCAGTACTCCCTCATATTGCAGCTAAAACTTCCACTCTGTGGAATCTTATTAGTTAAACCTGAAAATGACAGAGCAATATAACTGCTCAAATACAGGCTATATGTTAAAGTCGGGAAAGTCAGGTTTAGAAGTAGAATACTCGCAAAGTTGCTTTTGCTTCTGTTACTATTTACAAAACAGTAATTAAGACTCCTTTCTCATTTTTCTCCTCTAGGAATTTCATAAATTCTGTTACTTTCATATGTTCTTTTATTTGTTAAGCAATTGTTCCTAAAACAATAAAAAGTTCAATAGTTAGTTTAGCATAGTGTATTTGGGCAGGTAGAGTCTAGATTAGGAAGGCAAATGTATCATGTAGACATGATAAAATCATTTTACATTGGCATGTTTTAAAGTCTGCAACTTTAGACACTGCAGCTGCTTTAAGAGCAAAATCTTACATTAATTTCATGTTAAAATGTATAATCACAAATTCTGAAAGCTCTGTGGTTAAAATGTGGTTCACCATGTCCCAGTAACATATAGTAACACTGCTCCTCAGGAGGCAAAGCAGGGCCACACCAGCAGCTCAGGCTGAGACATCTTGACTGTTTTCATAAGATAACAGAATGGTAGGGGTTGGAAGGGACCTTTAGAGATCATCTAGTCCAACCCCCCTGCTAAAGCAGGTCAACCTAGATCAGGTGATCAGTTTTAAATACTAACATAATGTTCATTTAAATCTATTTTGTGGTTTACTAAACTATCAAAAAACCCCAAACAAACAAAACCCTCCAATGAGATAAAGGTGATGTGCGCTGGTTTTGTTTAACAGTACCTATCAAAAACTGTTCCATCCAGAGCAGGACCAAGGTCTGCAGAAACTTCTCAGTCAGCATGAAGACAGTAGGCTTTCTTTTTTGCATTTGCTGAATTGCATTAATAAATACAGATAATTTTCTTTTCACTCCTTTGCATATTAGGTATAGGGTGGTACTAGTGAAAGTACTGTAATATTTCTGTTTTATTCCTAAGCATTTCTATCTTGGTGGTCATATATTTTCTCATCTTTTTAAGAGACATATACAGAGTTCTTTTAAAAATCTGGACAGAATTTTTTCACCTAGTCGGTGAAGAATTCTTTTCTTTGATTAAGAAATAATAATATTTTTATCAACTTTTCAGCAACAACTGAGGGAAGTCTAAATACTCTGCTCCTTTGACTGTACTAGATTGCTGCCTGAGCATCATGTGAGGTGAGTGTCTGATTTCCAGCTGCTGTGAAGAAGATTGCACAAGAATTTATGAACATCCTCTGCACTCTTTGCACAATGTTCTCCTCTAACATCAACAAGTCAGTTCACCAGGAGGCAAGTAGAAAAAGAAGTCAGGGATTTTGTGGCTTTGGAGTGATGCTCCTCCTGGAAAGTATTGACAGCTGAGGAAAGACGGTATAAAATAAATTCCCATCCAACACATGCATTCATATGTTTACTTTGTAAGAGCAGCTGGTAGCACAGGGGAAGGCAGTGCTTTCCTTCTGCTGCACTCCACCATACGCTGCCACTCTGATCCAGGAGACTCATGCAGAAGTGTGGTACTAGTGCATGAGACAGGCACTCGCTGGCTGAGCCTGGTTTGTGAGAAACTCCAGCCACGTCCCATCAGGTAGCTGTAGCCAGACCTGATCAAGGTGAGCTGGAGAGCCCTGCCTGAAATATGGCATGTGCTCTCCTGTGTAGATGGACGGTTTAGGTGTGTCGAGTACTTGGCACGATTGTAGGGGCTGCAGGTGCTGTGACAACTGAAGCAAACATTCTCAAAAAACTATGGCCCCATGATTGTGATGCTCTTTCACTCGTTTACAGTCAATGTGAACGAGAACATTTCTCATGGCACTGAAATGAACCCCTTTAATAACTCAAAGTCAGGCTATGGGGGTGCCAGCTAGTGTTTGCCCACAGTCATGGCCTAAATGCCCTGGCCACCACCTGGCAGACATTTAAGCTGTGCTTAGCTTTAAATGGGAGTAATCCTAAAACCAGAGGACATAAGCATGCATTTGAGGTTAAGCATATGTTTGAGTGTTTTGCTGAACCAAAGCCTTTCTGTCTATTTTTGTCTCATTCACTGCACACTGTTCAAATTATTAATTAAATGCCTGGGCAATTTTAACATTGGGTTTTATTGTTCTAAGTACTTCATTTTTTTTAATTTAGTGCTTGTCATTTTTCTGATTTTTCACAGCATATAAAAAAACATTCTATCACATTAAAACTGTATAGCAACTACAGAAAGCTACACATTGCCTTTTCATAACTGCCCTTCAATACATCCAGCCTTCAAACCACATTTCGCATCGAGCTACTATGTAAGAAATAAACACAGGTCAAAAAAACTGCCGTGTTCAAATCTTTAACATCAAATCTTTGCACAGCACTGTAGTATTGTATTGCAAATGAATGTAAAAGTCTACAATCATCCAAATTTGGAATTTCATCCAACAAACACCATATTTAATCAGCCTTATTCAGGAAACCAGAACTGCTCCACAGTTCGATAGTGGATTTGTCTGTTCACTAAAGGGTTAAAACCCTGTTCACTCTGCAGACCTCACCACAGACAACAAGTAGCATGAGGCACTGAGACCTTTGCAGAGTTCAGCTCTTGTGAGTTCAGGCTCATTTCTAGTCCCCAATTTCAAATTCCAGCACATGTATTTTCGAGGAAAAAAAATCTTACACCACTAAGTAATTTTCCTTCCCAAGCAGGGAGCTTTTAGAACTGACACTTGAAAAATATCCAACTTTGAGACAAGATACATACTGTGCAATAACTTGTATTTTAGAGTTTTTTTAGGAGTAACTTGCAACAAAATATTGTGATAAATTATTTAAAACTAATGTAACTCATTACTAAAGATGAGCATTTAATGTGAAAATTGCATTGCTCAACTTCCAAATATTTCACTTTAACTTTATATTAAGGACTATTTGTAATATAATCTTCCTTTCAAAGGAAACAGAAATTAGTCAGAGTAACTGACAAAACCTTTAAATATTGTAAAGTTAAAAGTTCAGATGACACAATCTCACATATTCACAAAAACTAAAAATTCCTTTCAAATAAGCAATTAATGGATCACATTTCATACACCTTCAAGTACTGCAATACTGTACAAATTACATTTTGCATACATTCTAATTTCTTCAGTATTTAACAAGTCTTAAAATAATTTTCTTTCCAAAACCAGAAATAAATTTTGACAACAATAATGCTGCATTATTATACTGACACACTAATGATGAAATGGAATGGAACTTTGATATACAACAAAGTTAAACAGAAGCAACTGGAGCCAGTTCTATAATTTACTTAAAAGACAAACTCTTCTTAACAGCAATTCATTCTCAAATCAGATGTTTCACTGAAAGAGACTCCTGTGCAGGAGTTGCTCTGAATGGTTTGGTTTATCTTTCCAAGCAGTAATGAAACCCATGTGCTTTTTTTAAAATAGGGAGAAGTGGAGAAATGAGCCTTCGAGATGTTCAAACTCAGAAGCCCATGCCAAAATGCAAAAAGCTGTAGAAGGGGCAAGATTCCAGTTATCTCAGTTACAATTTAGAAAATCTCTGCCTGTTCAGATATGCAAAACGTATTTGATATGTTTCTGGAGAACTGGAAAAGACGCTGTGTGCTCACGGCTTTCACATTTACACCTTCTCTTCAGAAATGCAGCAATTGTTCTGAAAACTGTTTCAGACACAAACTAAAATTGCCCATACCCACATGTCCTGTGCTTCTTTTCTACCAATCTGAATTGCTCAAAAAGAATGCCACAAACAAACAAACAAAAAGATTAAGGTAAGGTACTTGCAGAGAGACGTGGGGCAGACTTGACTTTCGCTTTGGCTATGACCTGGATATCATGTGCATGGGGCAATACTGAGAAAAAGCGGCAGGCATTTCAGTAGCATGATTGCACTTATACCTCCATGCCAAAACCTGGTGCAAATCCAGCAGACCGTGTAAGACTAATTCATGCCACATAGCTGCTTTACTTTTGCTCTCTCTTTTTTTTTTTTTTTTTAATTAAAGGAAAGCTACCATGCTAACAACTTAAAACTTTCTGTAATTAAGACTTACAGCTTCTAAAATCCGTGCTTCATTATCATAACATAGCAGAAATTTTCTAAGATTTTGCAGGACAGTTTTGTACAGTATGTGATAACTTTGACTCTACAGCTATGGCTGAGACATACGGGTCATCACTTCATACAGGTGGTAAGGCATATTCTGCACAGTGTCTACTGCACAGGCCTCTCCTGAGCTACTTCCCCCCTTTCCCTCACAGCACTGTTATTTCTACAGGTATCTTCTTTCTGTAAAGAGCAGCATTAACTTTCTCCCCATTTCCGTGAACAGCAGCTGACCGTTCTCCTTCAGCCTCTAGCTACAGAAACATCAGTGCGCTATCCAGCATGTGCACAGAGTTGGGAAGAGGTTCGGTGCAGCATTCCCAGCCTCAAGATCACCTGATGCTGCTGAACCATCAAGGTTCCACCTTCAGTCTTTGCCAATGACCAACACGATTGAGACAGCATGATGGATCAAATGGCAAGCGAACATTAGCAGGATTGCATTGTAAATGAAGCTTATGATCACATGGGCATTGTATAAACTCACTGTAAGGGATAAATGAAACGCCAGAAGTAAGCCTTAGCATTTGTAGTTTCTGTCTTTATAGTTAGTTTATCACAGAAGACCTACTTACTATTAAAAGCTTTTCTAAGTTTTAGTGTTGTTTTCCTCATTAAAAAAAAAATAGAACTAGTGTATTTAGCTCTGTCCATTATGTATCTTTGAAAGACTTAAGGAGGCCTTGTTATTAAGTAAGCAAATTATTTTTTTTTGACCAGCAGCCTGAGGAATCACTGAAATTCACTTCAAACTGAGACAATGAACTTTTGTCCCACAAATTACAAAGCACACTGAACTACATGTGCCAACCCTGGCTGGCTTCCACTGAGCACTCCCACGTGCCACAGCTTGAGGCGGGGGTATAGCATGGCCGGATAAACCTGTGCTCCTGTGGCACTGGGACCCAACTGTTGTGGTTCACCTTAGCCATGAACTAAGCACCACACAACCCACATCTGCTGAGGCTCTGTACCATGACCCTCAAGGCTGTCTAAAAGAAAACCAGTAATTTATTGCAACTGTGATGTGCTTCCCAAGTAAAGTTGTGACAGGACCTGAAATGAAACATCAGTGAGGAAGAGCTGCTGCCGGAAAGTGGGTAGGAAGAGCAGGGTCTGCAGGCCCCTTCTCCCATCTGCCCCCAGGTCTGCAGCATCTGTCCCACCCATGGCCCTTCTGTGGGGCAGGCTGGGGGATGTGAGGGACACTTCTCTAGGCTGCCCAGTCCCAGAAGCGCAGTGGTCCCAGAAGCTGCCCAGACCCAGGCTCTGCTTGGCACTGGCTCTGTCTCCCCCAGGAAAGGAGATGGGGCAACCTAAGATCTAGAGATAAAGGCTCACAGCCTAGTGAACTGGTGGTTACTCTCTCCAGATCAAGCTGTCACATTGAGATCCTTTCTCATGGCTATCTGGCTACCAGCTCGTGGGAGAAACACAGGTCTTCCTACGCATTGCCCCTCGACAACATGCACAGCACTGGTCCCTATCTCTACACTGGTCCCAATATCCCCCTAGTGTACCCTTACACAGCACACCCTTCTCTCCCACCACAGAGATGTTGCACAAACCCTCAGTATACCAATCTGTCAGATGTCTCCCTCTCTGACCTTGGCACACAGTGTGTTACCTCCACCTTTTATGCTGTTGCCCAGATGCTTTTCTCAGGCCATGATTCTTTTCTTTGCATCACCAGCTGTGCCTGCCCTGAGAAGCCTCTCTGCTCTTCTCCTTACACTTCTAGCAATTTGTTCCTGGCAGGGGTGGTGTGGAGAGAGGGCAGACAGTTGTGCAGAGAGTGAACAAAGCAATCACAAATCATTGCACAGGGCAAAGAATGGGAAGGAAGGCTGGCAGGCTTGGTGCCACTCTGAACCATCAGATCACCGAGGGGTATGCCAACAGGGGTTTTGCTGGAGCAAGGCAAAACATATGTGTCGCGACCACAGACAAACTGGAAGTTGCTCAGTTTCACTTAATATCCTCACTCTACACCTTTACCACCCAAGTGAACCCAGTACACACTGCATTGGCTATACTGAAGTTAGGACTTCTGCAGTATTTGTTACCAGATAGAGAAACAGAAGGATGCAAGTGAGAAAGGCTGGGGTACCATAATGAAGAAAAGTTATTGGTTTTACAGAGAGAGATGGAGAATAAGGCTGTGGACTGTGGTTTCCTAAAAATTAAAAAACAGTGACAGGTGCTTCACTAATACACGTGTCATGCACATTCCATGAATACGATCACCTCACCATGCCAACTGTGCCAGTTAGGCTGCTCCATGAAGGTGAATAAAAACTAGCATGTGTTTTGGTTTTGGCTGAGACAGAGATCATTTTCTTCCTAGTAGGTATAGGGCTGTGACTTGGATTCAATGTGAAAATAATGTTGATAACACACTGGTGTTTTGTTTGCTGCTCATTAGCATGTATCTTCAGTTGAGGATTTCTCAGTTTCCCAGATTCTGCTGTCCAGAAGATACAAAAAGCTGTGAGGGAACATTGCCAGGACAACTGACCTGAATTAGCCACAGGTCTATTCCATACCCTAGGATGTCATGTCCAGGATATAAACTGGGAAGAGATGGTGGGGAGGGGCAGATTGTAACTGAGGGTACTGATGGGGCATTGCTCAGCGCGTGGTGAGCAATTGCACTGTGCATCCTTGGGTACTATTTCCCTCGTTTTGTTACAATCCTTCTCATTACTATTATTTATTATTATTGTTCTCCTCATCATATTTTATTTCCAATTAGTTATTAAACTGTTCTTAACCCATACATTTTACTTTTTTTCCCCAATTCCCCTCCCCTAACCCACTGGAAGGTGGATGACTGTGCAACCAGCTGCTTGGCTGGGGTTAAACCATGACAAGCATGTATGCCACAAAAACGCCCCTGAGAACACTCCAAACACCTATTTAAATGTAAGACTTGTTGATAGAATGCAACATCTCAATGTATACTCAAAGCACATCCTGTAAAAACATGCCAGTAAAATAATACGTTTTAACTACATCCCTCTGAGTTTACTATCAAATTGCCATCTGGATAGTGCATGTCTTTTCACAGCTCTTATATGCTACCACTGCTTCTTCATGAGTCTCCATCCTCCTCCAGTGATGCCCACCACCAAGTGCACCAAGAAGGTTTGCACTGTAGGATTTTAATTGCCAAAGTAATATAATCCCTACATTTCCTTGAATTACAATCTGGAGCCTTAAATTTTCACCTGCCCTACAGAGATTTCCTACACTCCAGGGTCATTTCCACTTAACAGGAAGAGGTCCCAGACATGTTCTTCTGTTTTTAAGACATGAGAGACTGCTGATTTTGATTTCTGCTTTTCCAAACACAAATGAACAAAAGAAACTTGATATGTTGAAGGCCTCTTGGGTTCAAAACCTAAGCCTGATAACAGGACTTCCTGGGCTGTCTTATTCATTTACTTGATCAAATGATGGAATGCCAGTTGGGAGAAAACTCTTATTTATAATTTTTAAAATGTACAAAATTCAGATGTCTCCATTTTTATCCCACTTCTGTTCTTAAGCACGACAAATTAGCACCCTAAACACAAAAAAATCCCCAGACTCAATTTGGTAACAGTAATGATCCTCAAGATTCAGCTTCAAGTCACAGTTGTTCACATCACCCAGGGGTTGGGAAATAGTCTCAGGCACTGAATGCTCACATAGCAAGACCAACACACAAGTCCTTGATTGGAAGTGTCCAGACGTTCCTCATCCAAGCTCAATGGGAGCAGAGCCCCACACAGAATGAGGCACTGCAGATGGCAACTGCTAGAATTGGAGTTTGACACTGAATCCCAAGCCTAAGCTCAAGTCAAACTCCCACTTACCATTGAACACCTGCCCTACGCCAGTCAGTCCTATCAAAAGTGCACTCACACACAGGCAGCCACCAAAGTCAAGATTGCCAGGGTTTACTCAGGTTGGGTACAATGCTATGTGAGCACCCAAGCTAGTTCAGCCATTCCGTGCCATCACAAAGCCCTGGAATCCTGGCAGCAAATACTGACTTGGTGTAGAGGGTGCTGGGATGCTCTGCTGCACATGTCTGTCAGAGGACTCACTCATCGCTGGTGCTGAGCTCAAGCCTCTCTGCGTACTTGTACTCTGCATCAGAGTGGCCATCCTAAACCCAAGGTTCAAGGGAGCACAGACACACAAGCAGCCCAGAGGCCACCTTAGTTCTGGCATGTCTCACAGGCTTCTGCCAGAGCTCATAAATCCTGCAGGGACTAAGCTATGTTTCATAGGCAGTGGTCAGCACTTGGTTTCCAAACATATTGCAGGATGTTACCATCAGGCTTTTCCACTGGTTTGGTTACCTCATCTTTTATTCAATGCAAAATAGACAAGCATCACCACACACACTGATCCCATCCTCAGATGGGTAAGAAAAGGTACTGCTTGTGAAAAACCTTCCAGGTCTCTGATTGGACAGGATTGCCATGCCAGCTACTCCTAGACAGCCCTTGCCTAGGAGTTGCATCAGGATCTTCTTCTCATCTGAGGTTGTTCCTACTGCTGACAGCCTTCAGACTACCTGACTGCAGACAGTCAGCATATGTTCTCCCAAGAAGGTGAAGAAAAGCCTTGATCACGGTGCTGGTGCAACTGTCTCTGTTCTCCTGCTCGCTGACTCGAATCGCCTGTTGCACGGGGGACGAGATGAGGTAGAGCAGCAAAGCAAACTGAACTCAGCTGCCATAACACACCGACAACCTTCACCTGAGCTTCTGCCTTCTATCCCAACAACACCTACAGCTCTGTTCCCACCTCCCACATCGTCCTCCAGAGAGAAAGTGTCAAAAATATCTATAGACAAGGTGATCAGAATTCAGAATTATTTGAACATGGGTAGCATTTTGTTGACTGGGATTCTCCACAGACTCTGTGTAATACAGAAGTTACCAGCACTAACACTAGATGATGGGCTAGACAGAAATGCCACTCAGCAAACATCAAGAATCAGGACCAAAAGCAGCACTAGTATCAGCTTTAAGACATTCAACACCAGCTCACAAATTCACACAACTCAGAAGATTCTCTTCCCTGAGCCACAGAAAATAACCTATCCCTGCAAAATGGCATTTAACTGTTGTTTTCCTTCCTTTTTTTTTGCTGTGATAACTAACATACACTTCAAGGCCATTAGACAGGTGGTTGCTTTCTAGCCTTCATGATGGTTTTCAACATGTATGAAGAATTTAGAAATACAACATTGACAGTATTCTAATTAAATAACAATTTGTCTGCATCTTTTAACCTATCACATGTGCCACCAAAAATGTTATCTGTGTAACTTGGAAGATGAGTTCCTCGTTTTCTGAAATTATGTTACGGGATTACTTAGGGGTCAGGGAAATGTAGGGCAAAAAGGCCAAGAAGAGTAATTTGAACTCTCAGAGATGGAAATTAAGATGACTAGAGGCCACTTGCTGTACTTTGGATGATATTGTAACTCACTGCTGCAACTTGGAAGAGGTGAATAAATTTTTAATCAGAAAAAGTGGAGAAAAGAAGAGCACGCTAGAGAAACTGTCAGTAACATTCTCCTCTTTTGGGATCAAAAATGAGTATTCCACATTTGGAAAGGGGCAATGAGACTGACTGTGTCCCATCATGTCTGCAAGTCACCAATACCTACATTCCTGGTGCTGTTTCTGTTCAGTCAAGCTCTAGAACATGATGAGAGGCACATCTCATGTTTATCAGACAGTTCAATCTAAGACTCATGTCTAGAGAAGTATAATTAAAATAGGATAGTGCTATGAAGTATTTGTTAGAAAGCAGTATTCATGAAAAATGTACTCAGTGATCTTTGGCAACTTTGAGCATGTTGCTTAGAGGATCTGATCCTGGCAGAGGAGTACCCTGAGAAAAGATGCTGTTTGGACAGCATTCGGTACAGCATGCCTGTCCTTTCTGGCCCAGAGAAGACATCATCAGTGAAAACCAACTAAACAAAGTAAGCCTATTATCAGCATTTTTATATCTGCTATACAAGGAAGCACACAAGTTAGATGTTAAGGAGCATCGGTGACTTAGATCACCATTTTGCACCTCTAGCCACATACACTACAAAATTTACCCCAAGTTCTCTTTAAAGCAGCCTTGGCATTTTGCAGGGAAGGCGACAATCTGTGATTGAAGCAGTAAGAGTCCAACCAAAAAACTGGTTAAAATGACACCCTTCCAAAACATGTTAAAGCAACGGTTATCTTGCTCTAAAGGAAGTCAAAGTGAGGACTGAAAGCTTTGTAAGTGTTTGGTAAATTGCATATGAGAAAGTGAGTCGTGGCAGGAATTTAGTCCAACAGGACAGCATGCCTACAAACACTCTTGTGTCCGAGGGATGAGAGCATACTTGTACAGGACTGCCCCCAAAAGCCAGCCTGTGTTTGTTTGGTATCTAAAGCAGATCCCTCTCCATCACTTATATATGCCTCTGCCTTTATGACCTCTCATCTGGCAGTGACATTGGGCCTTAAAACATTTGTACTTGGTACATCCTGCTACCACTCAATGTGAGGTACAGAAACCCTCAACAAAAAGTAAACTGCTCACAGAGCCCAGCAACAAGTCTTATTAGTCTTTCCTTCCCTTAGATTGTTGCTCTATCTTCAAACACAAGGATAGAGCACTGTAGTATCAAAATTAAGAAAATAGTTACTCTGATACCACATTTTAACACTAAAACATCTTTCCAATGGTAAATCTTGTTATTGCACTAAAAAGACTGAAAAAATTAATTCCTTAAATACAGAATGTGTATATTAGAAATTCAGTAATTTTTCAGCTTCCAAAATTACTTGTGCCAAAACCCATGTGATTTATTTATTACTTGCTACCAAAAAAAAGGAAATAAAAGGGAAAGTGAGAGTCTCCTGTTAAAGGCTGAAGTTACCATTATTGTGTATGACTTGCAGTCACACAATGATTTTTTCTGTTTCTTTCCAAACTATTTATAGTTTTTAAAATATCATCATATATTTTAAGGACTCTTTCTCTCTGAAAAAAAAAAAAAAAGAAGGGGGGGTTAAGCCAAAGAAGTGGCAAATGTTGCTTTAAAAGTTATGCTTTAGCAGTTGTTAAGCATTCACATTAAGATTTCTGTAAAGCTTTTACAAGATCACCATCTTGTAGTGTCAAAACTAGCTTTGAAGGAGTAGTTTTCAGTAGACCAGTGTTAATGGTGAAAAAATCCAAAATGCAGCTATTCCAGCTATGTGTCAGCCCATAACCGTAGCTGTATTCCTATACACATCCTGTAACAACATTTCCTACATAAACTCATCTCATCTTCCTGCCTCAGAAAATGAGAATGAAATAAAATTGGAAATCATATTTCTCCATTTTTGCTGGTTTAAGGAGATTATTTAAATGCAAGAAGCTTATTATCTTGCAAATTCATTTCATCTGCTTTTCTGGTGCATTTCAGCCATTGATATTGGGGTCCAGGACAGAATGCAGCTGAACTTACTAGTGCTAATATTTTATTAGCAGTCTCTAGTATTAACAACTTAGCACAACCATGGGGTTTGCTTTTCTTTTTTTTTTTTTTTTGGTAATTGTTATTAGCTATTGTATGTTTACATTTTAGAAATAACTAATATGTATCTCTTCACAGATACTCCATCCAAAAATGTTTCATTTAACCTTTGTGTAATTAGAGATACTATGTATGTACAAATGTAAGCATTTTACTTTGGATAAAAAAACAGGGAGGAGTTTTGCTACATAAAAGGTGTCTGTACAGAGTTGGAATGCACACAGGTAGCGTAGTTGTTTCTAGAAAGACACAAATGAAGCTTATTTTGAAGCTCTACGTTTATACTATAATTTGTATAAATTTTACAGAAATTGCTCTATTAAGTTCATGTTCAGAAAAAAAGGGGAAAAAATTTCACAAAACTCAACGTTAAAATGTAAATGTGTGAGTATCATGTCTTTCTGGTGGGCTGCTAGATGAGTCATTCCCCCCTTTTTCCTGATGACCCTTTCAGACCACTCCCCTCTCACTTTTACAAGGGCAAAACAACCTTAACTTCTAAATTAAAAACATATTCTTATATCACTAATGGTTTCATATGTATTGGCCCCAAACTATCCTACACCATTTGTGATGTGTGGTGCTTAGGACACCAGGCATTCTGTATGAATCCCTGAGAGATGAGCAATAGCTGTGATAATACATAAAATACCAATGAAAACAGTGTACAATATTGCTGTACTTGTTCCACTACTTATAAAGTATGCTAGAAAATAAAGGGATCATCATATTTTTAAGACAAAGAAATGGTATTCCACTGCTTAGAGCAAAAAGCTGAAGAATTATGGTTTTTAATCAAGAAGCGTATGTGGAGTTAGGCTGTTCATGCTATGCAGATGAATAAGGAGGTTCAACACTGTCACCCATTAATCAAGTCATTAGTTAACCATTTTCAGTCCTAAGCAATGGTAATATTCATGCTCAGATCACTTGTCCTAATTTTCACCCACTGAGCCACACTGAGACTGGTCAATAATTAAAGCTTAAAATTTTAAATGTGGAGGCAGGTGAAAAAACTCTGACACCAACTCCTTGATGTCATAGAATTGACGTGGATTTTTCTTCTTTTCTCCTCCTGTCCTTTCTTCTTTTCCTTTATGAGAATTGTTTGAACAGATCTTGATTTTTCATTCATTCCACCCAAAATTGTGTCCCATGTGGCATTTCATTCATTAGTAAACTTCAAAATTACAAGAATAAAGTTAGATTTTAGAAAACAAACTTAAAATAACTTGCTGGCCATCTAAATATCCCATTCAGAATTTATTTATTCTTCATCATTGAATTAACTGACATTAACAGTAACTTTTGCATTTTCCTCTATATTATTTAAAAACAAACCAACTAACTACACATATTAAACCAGTTATCCATTTCCCCTTAAACGGGCTCTAAATCTCAGTTATTTCCAAGTCCAATTTATCCTGGAAACTTCTGGTGAGCCCACTGTGGTCAGTCCCATCAGAAAGAGATGGCAAAGAACAGATTCGAATCAGGGTGACTAACATTCAACACTACCATAGCTAAAAGTGAAAGTCAGCAATCCTTTCCTGCTTCTCCTTTTAATTGCAAGTGGCACACGTGAAATTAAAACCAACACATCTAAGAGAAGATGAATCACATGTAATGGCTTCGTTGCACTGGCTAAACTTATAAACATAAACCACCACAATGCTATTGCAGCAAATGTCCAACTGTTTGCAGTGTGAAAGCAGAGAATTTTTGATATCTGCATTGTGTTCATACTACTGTGCGCAAAAAAGGTCTGCGTGGCAATACCTATGATTTCCACACTAAGGACACAGAGGTTTCTGCTGTGTAATTGCAGAGCATCTGAGCAGCTGTGATGCCTGGCAAGGGCACTGCTGACATTATAATCCACCTGTGCTGGGAAGCTGTCGTGTTTCCTTCATGTATTTACGTGCTCAGAGAAACTACAGAAAAAGAGAGCTACATCAGAATTAAAAGTTGTTCCTGCAGCTGTACCACTTCAAACTACCAACGAAGTCTTTTAGCTATATTTTTCATTTACCTCGGTTTTAGTGAAGAAAAAAAGCCAGCTGTTTGTCAAATCAAAAAGAAAGAAGTTTCAGTGAAGTTACCCTTAAAAACCTATAAATTTTCAGCTTCTTTTACAACACCATAAATAAACTAAGACTACATTTTCTTTTCTGTTGGTAAGAATACAGTTGCCAAAGAGCTCACTTGCACCTTCAAAGTCCTACAGATTTTTAGCTTCACAAAGCAATTCAAGATTAGTAAAGCTTTTAAATAAAAAAGATAAAAAGCAAATTGAGGGGGAACAACGACTTTGAAGGTGCATTCTCTGTGATGATGCATGTGGGATACTAACCGAAACAACTGAGTAGGCTTTAAATTAACAAAACATGCTAGATATCAGTAACTTCCAGATTTAAAAATGGTTACCACTGCAAGTACCACTATGCCACCAGTGAAGGAATTGACTCTAATTCCAAAGGCAGCCCAATCTTACTATCTGTATGAACACAGCCTCAGGTCCCAGGGACTGTTGTTGGATGCAAGCTGTTTCCCACCCTGTGACAAAGCCAGGCTTTCCCAGTCTGCATTTATTTTCCTTTTCATCAGTAATACAACATGGGCTGAAAAGCAGTTACAGTTGCTTTTTTTTTTTCATTTTGATGCAACAGTGTTTCACTACCTCACCAAGTACCCAGAATATTTTCATGCGCTCCTTCTAATTAGGTGAGTGAACAGAAGAGTGATTTTCAATTGTGTATTTCCACATAAGGCAAAGTATTTTTCAGCTTTTGTCCATCAGAGATTGCACACGTGTGTGCCATAAAAAAATTACATCACTAACATACGTCATAAAAGTATCACTTGTATTTAAAAAACATACTGCACTTGGAACATGGAGGCTAAAATATAAAACCAACATGAAAATCTCTTACTTAAGACCTCAGAGAAAAAGAGATGAAATAAAGCTTGCCAGAAAGGATTTTTGCAATTTTAATGTTTTCTGAAGCTGGTAACTTATAACTGTTTTCAAAGAAAGATAATTTTTAAGGTAAGCCATAAATACATGGATTCATGGATGGCCTGTGAGCCACGTTGCTTCTACTCTACAAACTGTAAAAGCAAAACGGGAGACAAAAGCATGTGGGGTCCAAGAAACGCCTCCAGAGCCCCCTCCACAAAGGCTGTCAAACAGTGAAAAATGACTGCGAGGAGAGAAAAAAATTGTAATGAACCTCTCCGATGAGAAACTAATTGATGCTAAGCACACAACGGCTTACGCGGAATCCCGTTAATAACCAGGCACCGAAAGAAGTACAAGACTCACTCTTCAGTCACCTCCCCGGCCTGCCGGGTTGAGGGGCGGTGGGGCTACACCTGACATTGACCCCTGGCCCGGTGAGGGCTCCCCGACTCCCGCCCTCGCCCGAGACCCTTTCGCGCCCGGTGGCCGGGGCGGGGGCTCCCCGGGGCACCCACCTACCGAGGAACGACGCTCCCGCCGCCGCCGCCGCTGCGGCCCGGCCGCGCTGCGGTGGGAGCCGGGAGACCGAGGGGACCCCGGCCGCCGCCAGCGGCCACCGGGCGAGGCCCAGGGGCAAGGGTCGGGGTAGGACTAGGGCCGGAGGCAGGGCAGGGGCAGGACGGGCGGGCAGGCGGCGGCCCCGCTCGGCGGGGGCGGGCCGGGCCTCAGCACCCGCCGCCGCGGGCCTCCGCCGGGAGCGGCCGGCGAGCCGCGGGACCCGGCGGCCCGGCACCGGCTGCTCGCCCGCAGCGCGGGGCTCCTTGCTGAAAACAAACGCAACGAGCCACGACTTTGAGTCACAATTAAAACACTCCGGTTTTAGAGAAACTACAAATAAAACCACGTCGGCTCCACCTGCGCAAGGCTGATGCGCAAAAATAACACAAAAAGCACAAAACCCGCACGTGTATGCCTGATGCCGGGTGTTTAGGCTTCATTTTTGACAAAAGGGTGTAACACTAGATCATTTTAAATATTTGTTTTTACTATCTAGAGGTCTAAAAGTTTCCAATAGATTTTTTTTTAAAAAAAGAGCACATCAAAATTAAGTAAAAGTGTACAAACAAACTAAATCACCACTACATGAAAAAACAAATGTCAGTGTAGACATATTTCAGAAAAAAAAAATGCAGGGAACACGCTGCTCTCACCATCAACTCACAAAAGCCCCACAGAACACCTCACAGGAGGTGTGCAACCTAAGTAACGCACATACCACAAATGCCAACTGAATTGTCCCTTCCCTCCAACTGCTGACACTGTTTTCTTAAAGGGATCCTCTTATTTGCAGTTCTAAATTTTATGCCAAAAAACTCCCACCTTAACCATTAAAAATCTGATGAGAAAATCTTTCCAGCACATGCCCACCCAGCTTTAAGTTCTCGAAGTATCAAAAACACAGTTAAATGATACAGAAACTGGGTATGTCCCAGGAGCCAGCCTCAGGGAACTGTTTTGTGTTGGGCTATCATGCACAGGCTTCAGCCATCTCAGTAATGAATAGAGACTAGAAATGCTGCAGCCCCTCTCAGAATTGTATTTTGGAACATTAGAGAAATCTCTGTTCAGAGCTGGCCACTTTTTACACCTTAGTTTACTTTGAAAAGCTGTTTGACGGATATCTCACACGAATACGAGGCAAGTGGAAAAGCCAAACCTTCAAATACAAGTTAATAAGCATACATACAAATACATACGTGTGCATATGCTTACATGTGTGTGCATTTATGTTCTGATACACACTTATAGGCAGTCCGGAGCTGGTGCTGGCGTGGAGCAAGTGAGTTGCCACCTTCCAGCCCCTCAGCCAGAGCCCCCCACGGTTCAGGGGGCGGGGGAAATCCCCAGACCTCTGCAGTTAAAGTTTTAAACATACAAGATACGGCTACCGACTTAGTGGCTTACCTTCAGGTAGTGTCTAGACTGGGAAGTACATACAACGTTAACACAATTACCGTCACCACAGGGGCTGCAAACACCAAGCATTTAGCTGCCTCCCCTTTAAAAGGGCAGAGAAAACTCTGGTGTTTCACCATGCACAGAGAGTTTCAAAAAGAGACCGAAAAAAGCATCTGGCAGCCTCCCCCCGCCCCTCTCGCTCTCTGGTCGCTGGGGTTTTAAAGGAGTTGATAGGGGAAGATTTATTAAGTACTGAGGATGCCTGGCAGGGACTTCACCATTTCTGGCACTTCAGGACTCTGAGGAAGGACAAGCATGCCACAATAGCCTGTGCAACATGATGCAACAACAAGGTGCAGATAAATCTACTGTCTGAGCAAAGAATTGCTTTGTGACTGTCACCAAAATCTGTATCTAACAGGCCTCCCTGGTGTCTATGAGCGTATTCTCCTCATTCACACTTCAAAAGTGGTCAAATGGAAGAAAAATGACCACCACGGATCAAACCTGACACCGTATAAAGACAGCAAAGACCTCACAGAATAAGCACCAAACTGGTGACAAAACACATCTTGGCAGCCGGTTCTATGCACATGGTTTTCTGCAGCATGTGGATAGTGTAAGCCACTCCACAGTGTAAGCCACACATCACCTTACCCGCCACAAGAAGTCCAGCTTAACAGAGCTTTTATTTTCTTATTTTCTCACTTCTAAAGATGTCATTATTTGCCAAGACATACTTGAGATACTTGGCACTGTTGCATACAATGTAAAATCAGAGATGTTAGCAAGAGTATTAGTGGGAAAACAGACAACCATCATCAGTACCACCATCACAGAAAGTGCGAAGAGGTTGAGCCGGGTGGATGGGAAATGCTCCTCATGTAAAATGTTTTCACACAAAAAGAAACAGCACAAAGCAAAATGCTAAATACAACTGCTAAAACTGCCACATTAATGGGAAGTGCCTTGGCTAACAGGAACCCCTCAGCAGAGCTGGGTGATGGGCAGCTCACAGCACCTCCTGTGAGGTCTCCAGCATTACCCTCTCCTATCTCCTGAGGAAGGATGGGCTCCTGCCGGCTCCCTGGCACTGTGGAGGAGAGCGGTGAGCCTGTGCCAAGAGCTTCCTGAGAGCGTGAGGCCTTGTGAGCATCAGGCAACTGGACATGTTCTTGTTGACAAAAACCTCCCTCATCCAGATTTTCTCTGATTTTCTCTTTGATTTACATGCGGAGATAGGAAACTATGAAGGAAGCAGTACAGCCAATTAACAGAGTGAAAGCGGGACTGTGCTCAGCCTAGAGCACAGGGCAGTAACTGAGGGCTGGGGAACAGCACAAGGTGTGTGCTGACAACACACCAACTTCCCACCCATGGACACTACACTTCTCATCTGGCAAAATCGCTTGGTGAGGATTATTACATGAGAAATACGGCCACGAAAGATATACAATATACATCAGTATGAATACTGTAAATATCAGTTACAGGCATTAACACAGTACAAAGGCAACCAACATTATAACCCCAGGACTCGTTAGCTTGTGTTACAGATACTGTGTGCACACACCTGCATATGCACAGATATTACAATAGTCTAAGGATCTACTGCTGTACATCCTCCAGATTAAAAAATAAAAGTGCCATTGAATACCAGCTCTCACAAGATTAATGGTCACTGTAACGCTATTGCAGTGTAAGTTTTCCACATCACTCAGTAAGAAACAAATTGCCTAACGTGCTGCATGTGTGCCCATTTTGACGAGAAGCAGCTCAACCCACTTGCACTTCAAACCTTCACAGCGAATCCCATCCATGTCAAAAAGAAACTGAGCAAGTTCCCTGTAGCAGAAAGGCCTCTGTTTCTCCAGAAGCATGTCAGTAACAGCCTACGGGTTAAAAAAAATCAAGTATGTGCCACCCTTCTACATCCCCCTGGACGTCAATTTTGCCCACAGCTTTGAAGCACAGAGCCACTTCAATGAGGTGCTACTATAATCATGCAGAGACATCATAAACCTTGTATTCCTCCTGTCAGTCCTTCTCTAGAGTTTTATTCTATTTTAAAATTCATTAATATACACTCTTTTTTCCTTGTGCTTATTCCACACACATATCTGCATAACTTACATCCCTTTGTTGCTCAACTCAAACTTCACTTTTTTTTCTTTTTCAAGCCCTTAAATCCTTTGTTTTTAGTATGTCCTCTATTGCATTTGTCATTGCTGAAAAAAAATTAACTTCTCCTTCAGAAGGATTAAATCAGTTTCCCATCAGTGTTCAAAAATTCAATTACAATATCAGAGATTTTCCCGACCCATAAGAAATCCGAAGAAATAGAGACAAGGAAGAAAGATCAAACTGATGACAGAAGGGGAAAAAAATTCTCCTTATAACAATCAATGGAACAGAAGAAAAAAAAAAAAAGAGGAAAAAAAAGACCAAAAGTCACCCAGAATATATGACCATGTAAGCATGGGCACTCTTGCAGAAAACCTAGTCAGCAATCCAAAGCCATGGGAAATTTAAATTAGAGCTAAGGTCCACAATAGCACAGAAATCTGTACAGATAAAAGGGCCTGCTCAGGTTGCAGGTACACTTAGTCTAGATCATTTCAGATTTGCAAAGGAACTTTATTAGTTTTATTAATTTTTTTTTCTTAAATAATCAAGAGATTTGAGTGTATCCACATTACACAGGAAAGAAGATTAAGGTTTTTTCTTTAATCAAAATATCCATATGCATGTGCTGTATCTTCAAAACCGTGGGTGGATTCCCACTGCTTATTACTGCTCCAGGGTGCATTCTGCTGTAGTAACTCATGCACAAAACACTCCTACTACATTTAAGTAACATTAAGGTTCCAGCAAACACAAACAAGAAGAAAATCCTCCAAATCACAGGAAAAGCCCACGTGTTCAGCAGGGCACTGTTCTGAGGAAAGCAAGCTGATAAAGTGTTTTAACACACACACAAACACACAAGAATCAAACTCAGTGACATCAGCCCCCACTTTACCACACAGATGGCACGACCTGGCACCACTACGTCAGTTTGTCCTTCTGACAACAAGCACACAGGCCCCAGCCCCATTAGCCTGGCCCTGCTCGAGAGAATCACAGAATGGTAGGGATTGGAAGTGACCTTTAAAGATCATCTAGTCCAAACCTCCTGCTAAAGAAGGGACAGGGCTGGCAGCCACAGGAAGGGCTGAGGTGGCAGAGGGCTCTTGGTAGGGCCCCAGCATTGGCACAGCTGGGCAGGAGGACCAAGAACCACAGGCTCCCACTCTCATCTGGAAGCCAAGCAGGCAACAGAGAGCACAGTCCTGTGCACGTGGCTTGCCGGCGCACACAAACACGACTCTCAGTACAGGCTACTTCCAAACACACATTAATTTTACACTGAGATATCTTTCCTGCCTGCTTTTCTGTCAGTCAACCCCTCCAGATGCCCAGTGCCCGTGATGGGCCTCCCTGAAGGAGACAAGACAGCTTCACTGTGGGCCAAGGCAAGCTCTCAAAAGAGGACACTGAGCTGCCGTCAATGTGACGTGGCCACAGCCACTGATGTGCAGCGCCCCAGCAGCCTCCCTGGCCTCACCAAGAGGCAACAGTGAGTGGAGCAGCCGCGCTCTGTGTGCAGTAGCGTGCTTTGAACCACCACACAAAATTACCTAGAGATAAAACCTTGCCTTTTGGGTTGGTTTTTTTTGTGACCCTGAAGTTTTTACACGAGTCACACTAGAAACGCAGTACAAACATGAAGTACAAATAGTAAAGATTAATTAACTGCTAAACTAATTTTCACCAAGAAATCTCTTTTATAGTTTTGAAAGCAACTTTTGCTGAAATTAAGTGATTCCATAGCTTAGGCATCCAAAAAGTATGGTTCTTTGAACACTTTTTCTGCAGCCTAACAAACTAAAAAATTTCTTGTAGACTTTTTTGTAGAAAAAGTAAGTTGGTGCTATAAATACCAAGACTCTGGGAACAAAAACGTACTGTATCAAGCAAAGGTTACATTGGAAACTATCTATCAAGAGAAAATTAAAGAAGGAAAACATAACTTACTGTAATTTTTGGTCATTTTAGAAGTAAGCTTACACCTTTTCACCATTTAAAAATATACTGAGGGATCTGAATAACAGTACAGTGACAAAAAAATACAGATGTGGTCAGGTTTTTTGAATAGTTTCTGTAGTGTCACACAGAGTTGAGAGAAAATTAAGTCATACATACAGAAGAAGACGATTAAACCACTGGTAGTTAACAAAAGGTATTTCCTTCTTGAGCATGGCCGACAGAGAAAAAACAACATGCTGAATTTATCAGAGACTGCTATTTCCATTTTTAACCCCATTAGCTCTAATTACTGTGGCTGAACAGAAAACTCATTATGCTATTTTTTAGGGGAAAGGCAAAATTAAAATGCTTTCAAATATCTCTTTTCCATTTTAGGCATTTTTGTAGGGTTTCATTCACTAAATATTCAAATACTTTTCTCTTTTTCATTTTACAGATGTACTTTTACGACAGGTTTTTTTTTACTAAATGAGAGACTTGATTACTAACAATAAAAATTAGGACACAGAAAGCCCTCTAAACCTGGAAAACAAGATGGAAATGGATGCCAAAATAGAAAGCTGAAAAAATTTTTGAAATACTAACTTGCACTTTATGTTCACTGTTTCTTTTTGTACAAGGCAGTTTTAAAGGACAGTAAATGCAAACTTGACATAAAATCTGGTGCCTCAAGCGAAATGATTTACCTCTTGAATGCTGGCTTCCTTTCTTAACTACTGTCAACAGAGAAGGTCAAAACCACTTTTATTTTACCACATTTCAGGAGTCAACCCTTTAGGAAACACAAAAATTACTTATCTATTAAGATAGCTACAGGATGATGTGATAAATAGATTTTAATACATCTCACAACATCCCATAAGCCTCAGCTGAGTTTGGTGCTTTCTGCTCAGAGTCTTCTGCTCTCCGTTTGTCTGGGGTTACCACCGGAGCAAAGCTACACGAAGTACAGCCTCTACACCAGCCTTGAACAAAATACTTAAATAAAAGCACAGTGTCATCCTTGGCAGAGAGCCTCTTTGTGTCCCAGAGCTGGAATGAGCTCCAGCTGAGCTGGTCCCTGGTCCGAGAGCTGCTCCTGCAGAGGGAAGGACCCTCTGGGACCCCCTGCGCAGCAGCTGCGCTGAGCAGCACACATGGGAATCACTCAAACCATTGCACATCCTGTCACTGTCTGTAACTGTCACAAAAATGTGGACAGGGCTGCTGAGGAGGCTGCACCGGGGCTTCTGAAGAGGGTTTCAGGCTGTGGAGCAGTAACCACAAAGGGTGTTTGAACGGGCAGATCCAGAGCCAGCGGCTGTTAGTTTTTAAACAATTTTTTTGTGCCAGAAGTAGCAAAGATCTTGTAAAAGCCTCACTGCTGTGCTACTAAAAAAAAAAACCAAACCAGAAGGACAACCATTCCCTCTCTGGGAGACCAGCAGAGCACAGAATATATGTGCTGTTTTATAGAAACTTTAGATTCAAACACAACTATACACACCACACTCCACAAACCCACGAAGCCCAGAGTGCCATCACATTAGCTGATTGTCTCTAAGAAAGGTACTGGGTGGGCAAAGGATGAGATAGGGAGAATATAAATTGTTTTTTGTACCCCTTAGTGGCTGGACATCAATGCTGCAGCTTTTAAAGCTGTCTTTCCAAAAGCCACAAGGGGACAAAAAAAACCCCCAGAGATTAGGATTGCAGCTACACATGGGAGAGGAAATACGTTAAAAGGAAGCTTTTAATGAAGGAATGGACAAAAGACTTCCAACTACAGGAGATTAAGGTTCTTATCATATATACTCTCATTGCAAACTGGAGGAAAAGAGTCGGAGGGGAAAACCTGCCTTTAAAGACCTGGAAACTCTCTGACACTAAAAATGAGTTCACTACATTTCGTATATGGTTTGTTACCATTCTCTTTGCACACTTTCTTCTGGACCTTAAACATTTAAAAACTCAGGTAAATCATACCAAAGACCTACATTTGCTGAACTATCCATTTTTTAAAGACCACTTGAAGCATGTAGGACCTTTGCACAGAGTAACAAGCAGCAGCCTGCACTTTTCCAAAAGCCATGCAAGGAAACTCATAGGTGACCAGGTGGGGACAAGTAACACACAGAGAAGTACGTGGTCACTGGATTTTGTCTTGGTCAACTATCTGCAATTCAGGTGACTGCTTCTTTTACAAGCTATGCACAATCTCATTGCAGGAAAAGAAAGTCAGAGAGGACAGAGTCATCACAGTCAAAATAAGTGCTTTCCCTGATATCTCCCTCTGTGAAACAAGAAAGCCAGCACTTACCTTCATACCTCAATTAGTGCAAGGTTGCAAATCAGCTGTGTGTGCCTAGAAACCAGCAAACACACGATGAAAAGACGTGAAATATAGGCACAAACACAGTGTTGCTTAACATGCTAATAGATAAGAAAAAATTAAAAGGTTATAAATCCCTTCGGAAAGAGGGCAGGAAAGGGGGGAAAAGTTTTCAGCTGTAGCCTGAACAGCAGTGTTTGTGGATGAGCCACAACTTTCAAGATGTCAGCTGAAGACAGAAGGGTACAGGTGAATCTTGATTTACTATCAGGAACCAAAGTGCAGTTCCTAAGGCAAAAGGACACGTCTCTCCATCACAGCAACTGGTAGTAACTGAAGGTCAAAGGCTGTATGGGAAGAAGATTCTGTGCACTGAAGGAAAGCATTATTTGTTTATAGGGAATATTAAAAATAATAAGGCTGCTAGACAAGAGCAGGGCAGGCAGGTAAGATGTGGAGGAGTTATCAGAATGAGGACATATGCCTTATTCCTTTCCTGGAGGAGTTATTTCTGACTCCAGTGAAACCTCACCATCTCTACTTCAGGGATTCAGACACAGAAATAGACTCATCAAATGACTGATGCAACTGACTACTCTCATAGTCAGAGAATTGTTCATGTTACAGTTACCTTTTTAGTGTGAAGCAAACTGGATACTAGATACCACTATACTGACATGGGAGGTCTATCCCATTTACACAGTCACCAGCAGTTTCAGGGGAGAATAAAAAAGGCAAGGCTTCACCAGTCACTACATTCTTCACCCTTATTGATACCATCAGCCCTAATATAGTAATTTACATACTTTACATACATACATAATCATCTAAATACTTGACCTTGTTCTTTAGAAACTCTGAAAAGAGAACAGCACACACCTCAAAATAAATTAAATGAACTAGCAGAAAATATCTGTGAGAGGATCATTTGCAAACACATCTATTTTTTTCTTCCTTTGGACTGAAAATGTTATGTTTTCACTTCAGCAAAGAACTTGTTTACAGAATTGGAGATAGGATGCTATGTAAGCTCAATAAACAACTTGTGATTACATTACATTAGGAAGATTTATGGCTTTTGTTCCCTAAAACTATTTTGATTATGTTTTGTCTTTTCATTAGATAACACACATATGTACAGCAGTAATTTGCTTTATGTCCATGTCTTTGCCTCCCCATCACCATACCTACGGTGATGCAAAACAGAAAGTTTTACACGCTTGAACTACCTGAATAACATTCACTGGAATTTCAGACATGACCATCCGAGAACCAGGAGTTTGACCAGAGCACAGGCCTATGTTCTGCCCATTGTGTACAGTACAGTCAAATGGATCAGCATTAACATGCTCATAGTTGGAAGAAACGCACAAAGTTTAAGACTTTATGTAAAGTTGTACATAAACAGAAGGCAAAAGCTAGAATGAAGATATGTTCGTCTGCAACGAGCACCTGCTCCCAATGGGCTGTGCCTGATACACATTCCATACGTCCCACATCTCCAGGCATGAGGCTGCTGCTGTCAAAACCACCACTGATGTGAGGCAAATCACAAGAAAGGGTTTTGAGGAGGTTCTGAGGTAGCTTTGAGAACAAAAATCAGAGCAGGAGCAGGACAGCTATGTTTATGAACCTCTTGTGTTTTTGGCTGTCTTTGACTTCCCATTCAAGTGTCTCAAAACATGTTTACATCACCTACATTAAATGAAACTATTTTAGTTCTGAACAGTGTGAGAAGTTTATGTAGGGCAGGAAAATTCTGCTTCTGTTGCCTGCTTTGCATGTGGCCTGCTTGCTGTCAACATCTATGATAAGTTAGCAAAACTGTCTCCTCATATTAACCTCCTGTACTGACTTGTAAAAGCCTCTCTCAATTAGCACTGGCACACCTTCACTAGAATAGCACAAAGAATGAAGACACCAATTTTCATGTTACATGCAGTAAGCATAATCACTCCAATAAATTAATTAGAGAACGTGTCACAAAATGTGTACCTATAACTTTGAATTATACTTACAGTCTCAAACATTGTTTAAATGTTTTTCTATCCTGTTTTTTAGGGTAATCTTTAGCACTACCATTGCAATTTTAGTATGTAAATCTGAAGAGATACAAAGAGCAAACTGAAAAAAAGAAATCTAGTTCCAGGTCATTTGCCTGCCCAGTAGCTACAAGAAAAATAGAGGCTACCCAGAAAATGTATTAACTGTCCCATACGTAAACTGTATTACTCTTACAGCAGTCACTGTATGGGACCCAACATGCACTCTCTAAGAGGCACAACAATTTCAGAAAAAGACAAGTAGATTACCTCTGTTTTCAAAGAAACGGATATGAAAACACAAACTGAAAGATATTAACGAAATTTAGTAACCTCCACTTAATGCTTAAAAATGGCATTTTTAAAGATTTATAGGGAGGAAAAAATACATAAATTCCAAATATAATGTGTCTGGCACATTCTGGCATGCCAACTGAATGTTCTGCCACTCTGCTGGCACTACACTGGTAATAGAAAAGCATTTCTTAAATCTCCAATCATCTGAGATCCAGTGCAAATGATGATCTGTTTAGCAATGGCCTGTGGATAGCTATGCAAAAAACATCACAAGAAAAACTGTAAACAAAAAGTTACTGAATATTTACAGGCAAGAAACAGGTGTTTTACCAGAAAAGAAGGCAAAGAATTTCTCAGCTTTCCCCTTTCAAACTGCTTAGTTACAGCACATGAAGAGCTGCACTGTTCATGCAGCCACCCTGAGGAAAAACTTACCTAGCTTCAGCCTTCAGATCAGTGCTGCAGAAAACTTAATTTCCCTGCACCCAAAACCACCTCATTTACGTGTGCTCCAAGCAAAATTATGCTAAACATTTTTTTTAATTAAAGGAAAAAATAAAAGTCTTGCAAAGGTCCTCAGTGCTGCAGCTGATGTGGCTATATCCTTTGCCAGTAAAGCAGCCTTTTGATGTGATGTTTTCTCTCAGGCTGGCAGGGGACGCTGTGTCTGGAAATGATCTTTGTGCTTCGGGAATCCAGTGGGCAATAATAAAGCATGTCTGACTAACAGATTTTTTAGTTGCTGGTGACAAAGTATTTATTACATGAGTCCCTTCCAACCCCTACCATTCTATGATTCTATGATTATTACAAACACGTACCTAAAATCTGTCCTGCTACTTGTCACATTTACTAACTTTCTGCACCACGGTGTTGAGGAACAGTTTGCAAAGTACCAAAATGCTAAATCTCATTCTTATCACTCTGAATTATTCCACACAGAATCTATACAAGAAGTTACAGCAAATTTAAGATCAACATCCCAAACTGCCAGAGCCCTGATGGAGTGGCTACAGAAACTGCTTCAGGAAGAGGAACCAGCTCAGAATCCTAGGTCTTCTGTCTATCCCTTGCTTCCTTCTGTTACAGTTCACCTATCCCCTTCTCAAGTTGAAACTTCCCTTGTCTAACATACAGCAAAGCCTTCCAAGCACTGGTGTCTGCACTACTGACGGGCAATGAGGTTACACTCACTCTGTACTTCACTCCTCTTTTCGCCCACAACTTCTTATATAGGAATACAAAATACATAGTTAAATTGGAACGTTCACAGTATGAATGATTCTGATATTACTTCTAGACACTTCTACACATGACACTACTGAAATAACAGTTTTGAAATAGGATAAATAAGTGTCCCTTTTCTTCATCACAGTTTTGCAGACATCATTATGTGCTACAATTTGCTTTCTGTTTATCTTTCTTTGCAAACATTTACATCAGTATTGTTGTGGACAATTCCTCTAACACACAGAAGAATAAAAATGTGATTAAAAAAAAAAGAGTACTAACCTTCACTGACAGGAGTTGCACAGCCTTCCAGGTTCAAGATTATATCTTCATCTCTGTCATCTGTATCAGCTCCCAAAAGCATCCAGCTCTCAACATTATCACTTTCAGATATGAAGCTCTCCTCTTCTGAGCTATCCTCTATTACCAGCACATCTTGGATGGCATCACCTCTAGCAGAACTAACTGGGCTAAGTTTCCCACTAGTGCTTTTCTTATGCCTTGAAATGTCTCTGCCTGATCCAGCAGCATAAGGGGTATAACATCCAGTAGCTTCAGTGTGACTTGGTGTGGAAGATCCTGGATGGATACGTGCTTTAACTTGACCTGAAGAGCTTGATGACTTCTTTGTTTTGCTTTTGTAAACACTGTCTTCATCTGGTGTATCAGACAAGACAATGACTTCAGGGTCATGTGAAAGCAGAATATCATGACCAACAGATTCAGTGATTTTTTTGTCTTGTTTCTCATTTAGAACTGAGCTATGACTTGTGATTTTCGAAACATCAGCTTCTTCATCCATTTCCAGCGTGCTGATTTCTCCAAGATTTTGGGAATAGTGGATCTGGCTGTAGAGATGAAATTCCACCTCACTATCAATGCTCTGCTCACTGGATGACTCCTCATGATAAAGTTCATCTTCATACACGTCAGTATCATCATCATCTTCATAACCAACAAACATTCTGGAAATGAAATAGTTTGCATCAACAAAACCCAAAAATATTATATCAGACTTGTCATGAATTTATGTCCAAAACCACCTTTAAAATGACTCCTTTGGACTTTTTCAAATTGCTAGTTAGTCATAGAGCTATACTTTAAGGAGGCTTAACAACCTCAAAAATCAGTGCACAAATATGAAACAGCAAAAGTTTGCTTTAATCTTAACTACTACTTTAACCTCAGCTATGTTGGCATCTGAAAGTTGAACTTACTGTGCTCTCAGCTTTCACAGGTTCTCTCCATCTTGGGTGCAAAACCAGGGCACCTGCATGCATCAGGAGCCAAATAAGTGTCTGAATGTGAGTTTTGATCATTCCATCCAATAGTATTCATTCTGGATACTTTGCACCTCGCTTTACTAAGTAATATCTGGTATACATACCTGACAGAGCAGAGAAGGAACATTCAGCAATATCTGACAGAAGTAACTTGGAGCCTATCTACACTTGGGCTGCAGAGCCACCTGAACTGGCACGTCAGGATTTAACTCTGTGACAAGTACTGGGGCCATGATACAGAAGCACCCAGACACATTTTGCACAAGCTCGGGTCAGAAAGTAGCATTAAAAAAAAAGAATCCTGAAGGTAGTATAAAAGCCTGCAGCCTTCATACAAAGTAGCATGTCATGTTGACCCATCAGGGCTTATAAACAGAGTAACAGTGGCATGAAAATGCAGAAGAAATGTTCTTAGACCTGAGGAAGATACACTTGCAAACAGCGTCTGCTCAGCTCAACATTAGCTATGACACCTCTGTGCTGCCACCAGTTAGGCAGTAATTCACTACAACCTTCCATGCCTTTTTTGGTGAATCTAGGACTAAGGTCCCAATTTCCCTTGTCGTGTACTCATCTACACTGTTTTTTAGACAGGCTATAAGAGCTGGCTGTTGGGACGAGTACACTCTCAGCAAGTTTGCAGATGATGCAACATTGGGAGGAGTGGTTGATGCACCAGACAGTTGTGCTGCCATTTGGAAGCATCTCAATGGGCTGGAGAAGTTGGAAGAGAATACCCTTATGAAGGTCAACAAAAGTAAATGCCAAGTCCTGCACCTGGGAAGGAGACACACTGGGGGCCCATTGCCTGGAAAGAAGGTTTGCAAAAAAAGGATGTGGGGATGGGACAAGTTGACTACACCCTAGACAAAAAAACATCCTAGACTCCTGAAGAACATTGCCCCAGGGTGAGGGAGGTTATCCTTCTGCTCTAGTCAGCACTCACAGGACCACATCTGGAGCGCTGGGTACAGCTCTGGGGTCTCCTGTACTAGAAATGACGGACATATTGGACGGAGTGCACAGAAGGGCCACTAAAACAACTAAGGAATTGGAGCATATGTCATATAAAGCCAGGCTGAGACAGCTGGGGCTGTTCATCCTCAAGAAGAGGAGGCTCGGAGGGGTCTTATGAATGTACATAAATACCTGATGAGGCTTGGGGAGTAAGTAAGACAGAGCCAAACTCTTCCAAGTAGTGACAGTAACACGATGACAGACAGTAGACATAAAAAAATATAAAAAGTACAGGAAATTCCACTTAGACATAAGAAAAAAAACCCTTTATATTTCACTCTGTGGCCCAGAAAGGCTGTGAAGCCTCATCCTTGAAGATGTTCAAAACCCTGCTGGACATGACCCTGAGCAAACTGGTCTAAGTCACCATGCTTCAAGTCAAGGGAGCTGGATGAAACAATTACCAGAGGTTTCTTTCTTCCTGAGCTATCCTGCCATCCCAACCCAATGGCAAATGTCTCTACAGTTCACTGCCTACTCCCTAGCAAGATGGGAGATCCAAAGACATTCTAAAGTAACTTTGCCTAATTCCCAGGATACATTGTTTCATTTACATGACTATATCATACCTGAAGAAGAGGAAAGGGGAAACTTTCCCTGAAAAGTCTATATTTCTGTGTTACAGTCACTTCTAGGGAAGACAAGAAGCCTTTTTAGACATGGAAACTGTCAGACTGTTTTTTTTTAACAGTGGAAGGAAGTTGCATGGTATTGTTTAAATTGACATACTGATACACAAGTAAAAAAAATCAGATTCAGAAGCTTTGTACAGTAGTAATTTGTGCAATTATGGTATTTAAAGAACCCAAAGGCTCTCGTTATGACAGCTTCCTGTGCACACCCTGCAAAAGTCCTGCCTTGATCATGGTACATATGACCTCATTTGTATTTCTGTTATACCAGAAGTCAAACTAAAGATGAAAACACTTTTTCCCACAAAATAAGCAAAATAAGACCATGCAAGACATGAGCACAAAAGCAGGAAGGATAATCCATACGTTGTACTCATTTCTGTTTAGGCTTCCAGTAGATCAGTTTACATAATTCCATCTCATCTTCACAGCTAAAAAAACACTTTGGTCTTCATCAGCTGAGATCACATCCAAAGACAACCAGAATCTTACTCATTCACATACATACTCAGGTATGCTACCTTGTAATACATTAAAGTTGGTTTCTAACCTACAAGCACAGTACTAAAACTTAACAAGTGGAGCTTATAGAATCTGTTTTAAAAGCTGTCCTATCCACACAGCAACTACAACCTCCTGGAAACTTTTACATCTGCCAACACAGAACTCTGCTTAGCAGTACAATGCATGTAGCAACAGCCTGGATCTGCTAGACTCTGCCCTTCTTATCCATGTTTTTAGGTAACTATTTTATCCATTATCTTCAGTACAATATGAAAGAATGTGGTCAGAACTTGGTGATAACAGAAAACAATAAATCTATTTTATACCAATATTTAGGTTCCGATGCCATTGATAGTGGGCCAAAGTAAAACTCTGGCCAAAAGCACCTGACAGACCAAATACTCATACTTAAAACATGTGTTGTAGTTTTGGCTGGGACAGAGTTAATTTTCTTCCTAGTAGCTGGTAGAGGGCTGTGTCTTGGATTTAGTGTGAAGATAATGGTGATAATACACTGATGTTTTAGTTGTTGCTAATTAGTGCACATCTTGAGTTTAGCATTTCTCAGTTTCCCAGATCCTGCTGGCAAGCAGGTGTACAAGAAGCTGAGAGAGAGTACAGCTAGGACAGCTGACCCGAACTTCCCACAGTGCTATTGGATACCACAGGATGTCACGCCCAGCATACAAAGCGGAGGGATCTGGCTTGGTGGGTGGATCGTTGCTTGGGCGTCAGTCAGCGAGTGGTGAGCAACTGCATAGAGCATCATTTGTCTTTTCTTGGATTTTATTTCTCTTTGTTATATTTATTTTCATTACTATTTAATATTTATTAATATTATTTCTATCATTATATTTGAATTCATTTTAGTTAGTAAACTGTTCTCATCTCAACATGTGAGTGTCATGGTTTGACATGAAACCTTTTTGGTAAGGGGGAAGAGGCTATAAAGATGGTTCTTATAAGAAATTACTCAAACTCTCCCCAGCTCTGAGACAGACCCACTGCTGGGGCTGAGCCAATTAGACACCTCCACGATCACTTTTTAAGAAGAAGCCGGAAGAGGAGGCTTCTTCCTTCTTCCGTCCCTTCTTCTCCAGCTGGTAGTGGTGCAAGGAGTGGGAAGAGTGAGAGAAACAACCACACAGACTCCAAGGTCAGTGAGGAAAGAGAGGAGGACGTGTGCTGGAGCAGAGACTCCCCTGCATTCTGTGGAGAGAACTGGTGAAGCTGAGATTTATTTGCATTTCATTAAAAACCACCGCATCGTGGGCAGAGAGTCATCTTGCTAAAGATCCCAGACCAGGTGCAGAGACTCATTTTGATAAAGAAGACCCTGTGCCAGGGGCAGTGACTATGGCTGGAGGAGGCTGTGTCCTGTGGTAGGGACCCAATATTCACAGAAGCTGTAACTGTGGGGAGGAACCCACGACAAAGCAGCTCATTGAACTTATGCCCAGAAAGGCCACGTCCCAAGGGAGGGACCCTGTATCTGCAGAAACTGCAACTGTGGGGAAGAATCCATGCCAGAGATATTAACCAAGGACTGTGTCCCATGTGAGGGACCCTGTATCGGCAGAAGCCGCAGCTGCTGGGAAAAAACAGAGAAGTTTGTTAAGGACTGTGTTCTGTGGAAGGGACCTCGTATTGGAGCAGGGGAAGAATGCCAGGAGTTCTCATCTGAGCAGAGAGAAGCAGCAGAGCCCATCTGTGAGAGACGGACCACATCCCCCATTCCCTGCCCCCCCTGAGCTGTTGAGTGGGGAGGAGGTAGAGATATCGGGAGCAATGAGCTGGGGGGAGGGAGAACTTAAAGTGCTGGTTGTAATTTTCTCATCATCCTGCTCCCTTTTGGCTTTCATTCCGTTCTGTTTCTTGTAGAACAAACTTTCCTACTTTCCTCTCTAAGTTGAGTACTGGAGTCTGTTTTGCCCAGAACCATAATTGGCAGTGAAACCTCCCTGCCCTTGTCTGAATCCACAACAACTTTGCTTATCTTTTTACTCCCATTTCACTGGGGCCTCCACCATCCTAACGAGGGTGGGGGTGAATGGGGGTACCGAGTGAGTGACTGTCATGCTTCTGTGCTAGCTGGGCCAAACCATGACAGTGAGTTTTACTTTTTTCCCCAATTCTCCTCCCCATCCCACTGGGAGGGTGAGGAGTGAGTGAGCAGCTGCAGGGTGCTCAGCTGCTGGCTGGAGTTAAACCAGGACATTTCTCTCAACTTTCTGTGGGGTCACCCTTTCATACCCTTACCCTATTCCCATCCACAGGGTAAGAATACAAGCAGAGCTGGCTCAAATCCAGCACATTTAAAATATTAATCTGTGGTTACAGGAAATGAGAAGAGAGATCTGCAGTAATAAAAGAAATAAAACAATCCTCTTGAAGCAGTTTTAATGACATTTGAAAAGCCAGCTTAATTCAAACATTCTTCCCTCCCCATTCTATCACCTGCATGATAAAGTCATACAAAGTAAGTATATGACCATTGCTGAAACAATGCAACTAAACAAGACTTCTGGATCACAAACCCCAAAGAGAGGCCAAGGTGCTGACTCATAGACACTTCAAAATGAAGACACGAGTATGAAGAGGCAGTAGGGCACTATACTTACTTTGATTCGTCCTCCTGAGAAGCTCAGGTCAAACAATGCTGCTTCCTCCTCCTCTCCAGTCCATGCACAACTGGAATAAAGAAAGGTTCTCCCTCTTGCTCAGCACGTTTGACAGGTGACTGGGAAACAAGAAACATCAATCATCAGCATCACAATGCAGCCTCAAGATATCTAGTTCCACTGCTCACCATCCCCAAACTGAGGCAATAGCTCTTCATCACAAACTGAGAAACACCTGATTCAGGTATTTGACATCAAAGCAAATAAAAACACTGCATCTAGGAAAGAGAAGAGGAGCTTGATGGAGTTTTGCTGGTTTTCAGATTGTCAAAGAGAAGCAGTTGCTTATTGTAATCAGAGTGACACTCAAACAGAGAAAGACATATCTGACTGCCAGTCTTCAGCAACTTAGATTTCCTTTCACCAATGAAATGTTCAGACTACAGGCAATCATCCTTTTTGCTACTAGCTCGGCTATGACAAAGACATCCCTCATGTCTGAGTGTGAAAACCACATTAGAAAGAACAGTCCTGTAAAGACAAGCTGATTTGACAGGCTGCAGAGAGCATAACACAATGACTCATCATTCTTTGGAACTGGTCTGCCTTACCTTGAAAAAAAACCCTGAACTTCAAAGTCTAGACCACAGGAGAAGCTGGTCCCTTCATCAAGAGGAATCACTTCCTACCTGAAGCCAGAGCACAACTTTCCTCAAAAATACCTGACTGGTAGGCCCTAAGTAAGAACAGTTCAGTGAAGGGCTACTGCTGTTAAAACAAAATTTAAAAATCACAGTTATCTGAATTTCTTTTAACTATTTCTGAACAAAACTCCAGGTGGATATAGTTTGAAGTGGCAAGAGATTTTCCCAGACCATTTCCCAAGACTGTTTGCCAGCACTTTTCTTCTAGTCCATTAAAATTCTGACACCCCTCACTTGATTAAAAAGGCCCCTTGCATAAAAGCCTTCACTTTGTATAAGTGCCAGTAAGGTGCCCAGGCCAGCCCTGCTTTATGTGCTTTGTTTCTCTGTACTGGCTCCTCCTTTCCTCTGCTTAACTTCACACTGCAGCTCTCAACTTTTTCAACTCCTAACATCTTCCAGAGCTCACTCAGTAACCTTTTCCTATCTTTCTCTTGCCATTTGAAATATACATTCTGCTTAACTTCAAACAAACAAAAAACCAATGAGAAGCATGGTATTCCCACCACCACCAGAGAATTCTAAATATTTCTATCTTTTCTCTTGCTCCCTGCTTGATCTTTGCAGTAATGTCAATTCTAGCACTTTATGACAAAGGGCACATTGAAAATCCACCAATAGATGTATTCTTTGCTGCCTTAGAAGGTAAAGACAAGACATAATCCCACCATCAGGCTCTACTGCACAGGAAAGTGAGACACACAGCCATCAGACACCTGGCTTCGCTCCCCACACCGATGTTCTCAATCCAAAGTACAAATATCCTCACAGTGAGACACTTAAAACTGTCATGAGGTAGATTCCAGGGCAGCCACTCCCTTGGTTTTCACAAAGCAAACAAGTACATACTGTATCTGTTGTCCCAGTTTCAAGTAGCCAAAAGGTAATCAGCACTGTAAAGCTCATAGAACAGTGTCATCTGCTACTAGCCATTTTTTTGATCAGCCTTGTCACTCATTTCTTCCAAGGATAACCTGAGTTGCCCAATGTTGAGATGTCAAACTCATTCGTATGTTGATTTGCTCTTTGTTTGTCTTTTCTACATTTTCCTTAAATACAGTGCAAATAAGTGTAAAGGAGAAAGAAGAGCTTTGAAGAAGAGGTAAATGTTTTTCCAGTGACAAGATATACCTTTAGGAGATCACAGGAATATATCTTCCACACCCAAACCCTGGAAAATAACAAAACAGTGCAAGTTTACTTCAAGCCAGTTAGAAGACTGTATCCTCTTAGCAACCTTCAGTATTGTGCTTAACAGCAACTGTGCCAACATTTGCTTTTCTTTAGATCAAGGCTGAATTTGTTTTGGTGACCCTAACACTGCTGTGCCAGGGTGACAGGAAAACAAATCCCGTGTATCTGGGCTTGCAAACGTGAGTGAAACAAGGAGTCTGTTCAGGCGCACACCGCTGACAGTTATGGCACACGGGGCACCGCGTCCAGACGAGGCAGTAAGGGCACAGACTCCCTTCTGTCCGGCGCAGGCCCCTCGGCAGCTCCGCGGCCCAGCTGGAAGCCGCCGGTGATGGGACCTGCGCCCGTTCCCGGGGTGCGGCCGAGGACTGGGACACGCTGCAGCCGGAGACAAACGACACTAAGGCAGTGACTCGCACATCTGTTTAATGGCAAGGAGGTTACGAATTTATGGTGCTTGGCACGGTCGATGCCCGCACCGCTACAGCGGACAGCGCCCTGCCAGCTCCGCGGGCCGCCCCTGCGGAGCTCCGCCGGGCACGCACAGGCACCGCACTCCGCGCTGGGGGCAGGCCGGGCCGCCGGGGCAGGCCGCACCAGGACGGGCACTCAGGCAGGGACTGCCGCGGGCACTCCGGCAGCGCGGGCCAGAGCCGCGCAGACTTCACCGGCAGGCGGAGGGGCTCCGCGGCAGCCGGCCGGGGTGCAGACGCTCGGGCAGCAGCGCGCCCGACCGTCCCGGGGCTGAGGGGCCGAGGCCCGGACGGGCCGTCAGGAAGAACTGGCCGCCGGGGCAGGGAGCCGGGAGGCGGCTCTGCCGGAGCGGGGAAGCCCGGGGCCGGGCAGGGGAGGCGGCAGCGGCAGAGGCCGCGGGGGGAGGTCGGGCAGGGCCGGGGGAGGGTGCGGGGTAGGGGGCCGCGGGCGGGCAGTGCCGGCGCCGCTCCCGTACTCACTGCCGGCCGCGCCGGGACACGCCGAGCGGGAAGTGGCGGCGCGCGCCCCGCCCCGCCGGCCGCGTGCTTCCGGCCCCGCCGCCGTCACGCGCGCGCGCGAGGCCCCCGGAGCCCCGGCCCCGCCCCGCGCCTCGCGCCGCCCCCGGGCTGCGGCTGCGGCTGGGGCTGGGCCGCGGGAGCCGGTGCGACGCCCCCGCCGCCTTCCCCCGGGCTCCTCACGGCCGGCGATGGCCGCGGCGGCGGCGGATCGTGCCCACCGGGCAACGCCGCCGCTGGCCGCAGCTCGGAGCCGAGGCCGGGCCTGGAGCGGGGCGGCGGGGGGCGGCTCCGTGCTTGGGTGTCTGTGGATGTGTGGTGGCAGCTCGGCATTGAGGAGAAAATGCCGTGGATTGGGTGCGTTACTCTACCCGAGGCTTTCGGAGCGATTTCCGCTTCCAGCCCCGCAGCAAGCCCCAGCGATGGACAAGAAAGAGCGAGGCTAAGGGAGGAGAGTCACGGGTGAGAAGAGCAACGAGCGAGCGCCTCACTTCTCGGAGCATCCCTCCAGGAAACAAACCCCCGGTCAGACTGGCTTCCCCACGGTCAGACTGGCTTCCCCACGGTCAGACTGGCCTCCCCACGGCCACACTGCAGCCGGCGCCTTCCGACTTTTCCACCTTTGCTTCTTGAATGGGACCGTGTGGACTACAGCTCCATGACAAGCAGGAGCAAAGCCCTCGCACGCCTTCGTGTGCCTGTGCCGTGGCAGATGCTGCAGCAAGAGTTGATGGGGAAGACGTGGTATCTTTGCAGACCACACAAGGAAAGGAATTACACTCAGGGAGAGCTGCCTGGGGGAAAGCAGGGAGCTGTCTGAGGAAAAGAAGTGATCATTTGATAGAGTGCAGAGAGCCTGCGCAACTCCAAGGCTGATTGCTTTCAAAGTGTTGGACCCGGACATAACAGTGAACTATCAAAAGAGCCTGTGGAGGGTTGTTGAGGACAGGGCTGAGACTGGGAACAAGGAGGTTGTGGGGCTGGATGGATGCCCTGGAAAAAAAAATGAGGCTGTTTTCTGAACTGCCTGCCAAATTTAAACACTTTGAGCAGATTTTTCAATCTCAAGCAGTGGCTGCTTTGGAGAAAGCAGAGGATTTGGCCTGTCACGTTTCAGGACAGGTTGGTGGAGAAGGCACACTGCAGGTCAGCAATGAATTTGGCAGAAGTGCTGAATCCTGCAGCAGTTAACCTGAGCTGGCCTCCGCTGCCTGGCCCTAGGCCTGTACGTTGTTGGGCATGTCCCCTGTCTGCTGGGTGAGCTTCCCTGGCTGGTGATGGCAGCAGAGAAGGCTGCAGGCAACTCCCACTTGGTCTGGACCTCTACAGTGCCTGCCTGGCCTTCCCTTTAACTGAGTGTAGTGAGGAGTTCTCATGCAAAACTCCTGTGTGATGGAACAAGCAATGAATAGGGCTGTTGTAAGAAAATCCTGTAGCAGCTCAGACGACCACAGTGGAGTACCCGTTCCATAGCCTGCTCCTCATGCTGCACACTGATTGGAAGCCTGTTTGGTGCTGCGCAGCTTGTGTGTCCCAGAATGTAAAGGGACCTGAGATTATCTGTGCTATCCTCTCTTTGTGGTGTTACCTCTGATAAGTAGCATTTTCAGTGATAATTTATGGAGTCTGAATGAGTCCATAATGTTGTAATGAACTGACACCTCCCAGAGCAAAACAGCTGCCTCTTCCCTGACTTGCTAACGCAGGAGTTTTTCTCGTTATCCTGATCTGGCAAGGAGAGCAAGCAGTTGTGTTTCTTTATTTTGCTGACTGTGAATTTTAGAATGAACTTCTTCCACTCTGGAGAGACATGACAAGCATTGCAGATTTTCAAGAGTATGCAGTTATGTGAAAATTTGCCTGAAATCAGAACGTTCAGTTAAACCTCGCTTCGTAATTTTTTTTGTCTGTGAATGGTTTTTCATAGTATCCATGTAAATGGACATCATAGTTTCATGAAAGTAAACACCCTGTAAGCTGAATTTCTGTGCCAGACTGCATTACCTGCTGCTCTGAAGACAGCAGTTGAAAGATTTTTGCTATGCAGCTCACTAAAGATAAATAAAAATGAATGTAAAGAAAAGCTTTTAAAGGAGCTAAACTGAACATCAGAGGTAAAAGTTCCCTTCTTATCAAAGTGTATTTCAGAAACAGAATCCAGTGACTGAAGGAAATTCTCAGTGATGCCCTCGTACTCACCTGGAGTGTGCTGGAAAGTGTAACTTGCTTTCATTTTATTGTATTTTAAATTCCTTTTCAAAGACAACCAATAGAAAGAGCAGTTTTCACTTAACAGCTAAGTCTTTAGTGCAGCATGGACATTCAAATAATTATCTTCTTTTTCTCTTGAAAGCAAACCTCTGTAGAAAAGTACGAGTTTAGTTTTCAAATATACTGTCTTGAGGATGAGCAGTTTTCTGCTTATGGCTTTTGGCTGAATTAGTTCCATAGCAATCTCAGTGGTTTTAGCAAGAACTGCTCTTCTTCACTTCACAAAATTTAGAAAATGCGGAAGGGGGCTGTTTTTCGCCCAATGGCCCAGCAGTAACGTCTCCTTCACTATCAGTGGGACACTGGCACTGGCTGGGCTTGTGCTGCCAGACCATGTAGTGTGGAGCAGAGCTCTCTAGCAGGCGTCTCTTCTGTGATTTAGGATGTGCTGACAGCAAGCGCTGTGGAAGAGACAGGCACAGGTTGGAAGCAGAGACCCCAAAGACCAGCAGGGGATAACTTACCAGTGGTCAGTTACCTGCCACTGGAAAAGAGCAGCCTCAAGATCTGGGAAAAAACCTGTCCTGGCTTTAGGGGAGAGGCAACAGCCAAGCAGGGGAAGAAACAGGTCAAGGAACCACCGTGGCCTGTGGAAGCAGCCTCTCTGCCTGACAGCACCGTGCAGCAGCCACTGTGCAGGAACACGATCCCGCCCTGCTGTGGGCAGGGAGATGCATCCCAGCTTGGATCCAGGCTCACTTCCAGGAAGAGCCTGCTCAACTCTGCCTCTGTGGCCAGCACCAGTGGCCACCAGCAGCAGCCCTACTGCCTCCTGCAGTCATGGCAAATGTGGCATGAGACTGCAGAGGTATAGCTGCCTTGAACACCTAGTGCTTCAGCATCAGCTGCTCCTGGACATCAGTCTTGTTTTGAAACATGAACTGGCCTGATTCACCACTCTTCTGAACACCCTCATCACAGCAATCTCCAGCTTCCTCGTGCACATACCCATGCATGCATTTAGTTGCAGCACTGCTCCTCTTGCTTGTGTGAAGGCCACCTGATGCTGTACAGGACCAGATGGCTGCTGCCCTGGACAGCTGCTCTTTCCTGACCCTTGGCAGAGACCCCAGCGCAGCCCAATGGTGTGGTATTGCTTCATGTTGGGGATTTCCCCTGTGGGGGCTGCCAAAGCTAGCAGTCCAGCAGAGGAGAGGCTGCCACCAAGCCATGTTGCCAGGAGTAAGGCTGTGTGTATTTTCCAGTGGGCATGCAGACAGGCATGGGCACACAGCCAGTGCCGCAGACCAACAGGGACAGGAACCACGGCACTCACATAGACACAGCAAGCACCAACACCCTAGTGTGCTCCCCTTTCTGGCTGCTCAAGATACAGGTCCGTTAGTGGAAAACATGCACAAAAGCATATGTACCTGCAGACATAGGCAGGTGCATAGATAGGCGTGTGTAGATGTGGTGCAGGTCCAGCTGCTGGCCTTAGCCAGCCTGCTCTGTAGCTGTGGCTGCCCCAGTGCGCAGCTGCAATGCACAGACACATCTGCACCAAGCAGGCTGAGCCTCACTGCCTCTCACTAGTGAGTTCTCCAATGCTCTGATCTCTCCAGTATCCGCCTCTCTGACACTGGGCTTCCAAGCCTCCTGTCCTGCTTTCTGTTTGGCAGCCGTTGCCATCACCAGTGCCTGCCCACATGGCGTCAGTGCACTGGACTATCACACACGGCCCCTGCAACCTGAGATCTGGCTCCTCTAAGATCTCCATACAAAGATCTGCACACAGCATAGACAGCCCCTCCCCCAGGAAAAGTTAGATGTCCCATTCAACATTGCCAAAAGAGCTTGCTTTAGAGTGTACATGGTGTACTTTTGCTTTCCTCAGTAAGGGGACTGATGAGCTACAGCAGGTACTAGCAGGGAGCCTTCAGAGCATCCAAGAAGTGGGAGAGGAAAACAGGAATGAGCAGGGGGATGGAGCAGCCGTGGGAGACTTCAGGTGCATCTGCTGCTGCGGTAAGGGCTGTGTGCCTGTTTGGCCTGTGGCTGTGGAGCAGCCTCCCCATCCTGCCCTAGGACAGACACCTACACAGCCCCCTCGAGGCCCATGGCACTGCTGACCCCACAGCGCTTTGCCTGTGCAGACAGACACGTGTGCACTGGTGTGTCCGCTGAGCCCAGAGCTTTCATTTTTCATTTCATTTTTTGTAGGCCTTTCAGACTTCGGGGGTTTCCTTAATGCACTGCTAGTGCTCTATTTTCAACATTACTGGCATGTAATTACAACTTGCATTTTGCCTCTGGGAGCACAGGCACGTACGTGTTGGCTGCAAAAATGCCTCTCAAAGGGCAAAATGGTCCTCTTCTCCTGGCTTTGGGACAAGAAAGAAGTGAACAAAAAATGACCCACAAGTATGAAAGTTTTATCTTCTAGCAGAGAGCACACAGACCCTGTCAGGAGTCAGAAGCACAGCCACGACGCCTGATACTTGCAACAGGTGCTTTTATTTGACCTAATCATGATACCTTTCAAAACAAAAGTTTTTTACTGCCTCTGGATATTACAAAACCTTCTCAAATGTATCAGACAATTAATTGTTGTAAAACGTATGCTATTAATATGATTGAAGGATGAGCTGGAATTACAAAATACAACACGACTGTCAGCCCCTGGGAATACCAACGGACTGGATTGACCCCAGACTGCGTCTGAGACCCGTTCCCCTCACCATGGCTGATCCAAACCCCTACATTCAGGCTGGCATCTTTGCCCTCACTGGTTCTCTGTCCCCACAGAGGTGCCCAATGCCCAGGACTGGGGCTTCCCCAGTGCCTCCTGGCTGCCCTGCTTGTGGCTGGGGTGGTAAGGTGGGCACTGTCCACTGGGCCTGGCCCTGTCAGCCCCCATCAGAGCAGCTACTGAAATGGTGTAAAACACATGTTTGGTGACAGAGCTCAGGTCAGGTACCTTTTTTTATAATATTCACAGCAAAACTCCATGCTTCTACAACAAGTGTCAGAAAGATTAGAGGATTTGGCTTTAGCGCTGAATACAGTGGTACTCTCTGCTTTCAAGAACTAATTCTTGTCAAGTTTATCTTTGAAAGAAAGTTTCTTTTTGGTGGTGCCACTGTGGAAAGTCAGCAACTGCCTCTGGTGCATCCTGTGCACAATTGCCTGTCCCTGGGGACTCTATGCCCTGGGGCCACCGCTGCTGTGGGAACACAGGGGGAGCTGACAGCAGCCTCTCCAGCCTGTCAGTGATCAGTTGTCCTTCATGCTGTCCATTGACGAGCCCAGACTGGGCCATATGTATATATATGGGGCTACCTTGTGATGGACACTTGAAGGTAAGTTTAGTATGGTTTATGTTGTTCTGGTCTGCGTCAGCGCAGATGGGTGCAAACAAACGGTCACAAACTTTTCCACCAAACATGTGCCAACGGTGTTCACTCTTAGCCTCACACAGTGGGAGTTCATGTCTTCACCAGGTCTTCCAGCTCAGCTTCTCTAGTCCAGACAGTTCAGCATGCAGATGAAGTCAGCAGCAGCCAGAGCGTCTTTTACTGAGCTCAACTTGAAAGCAGTCACTTGAAAGCAGGAGAGCACTGGAGCAGAGTGGTTTAGGTGTGGTACTGGATTTCTGAATACCATATGGCATAGGAGAAGCAAGGCCACATGATTGCAATCATCTTGTTTGTTTCTCCTTGAAGAAACAGTTTTCATCAGAGCTTTTACATCATAATGTCCAAGTGCCTCCATCCTAGATGAGGAAGTGGCACAGCTCCATCTTACATATGCTACAGGGCACTTTGCTTCTGCAGAGAAGCAGACAGAGTTGCCTGCACTCAGTGCAGTGGGACTTATGTGTGTGATCCTCAAGCATCAATGTTTTGACCCTTGCACCTTTTCTCTTTCAGGAAAACTGAGTCCTGCTTCTGCCTTTGCTTCTGAGCATGGTTTCTTAGGAGGAGTGATGAACTCTACCTGCCAGGCACCTGAATCTACTCCAAAGTGTCCACCTTCTCCCTGAACAGTTCATCTTTGGTGTGCCAGTGACTCAATCATGAGATAAGAGAATCTTAGCACAGGTTCTGATGCTCATACATGGCCAGGAGACGAGGGAGTGGCATCCCCTTTCCTCCTTGATGCTAATGCTGTGCGATGTCTGTGGCTGTGTTCAGCTCAGCTGTGGAACAACACACCCTCCCTGGGGAAAGTCCCCTCTTGCTCCACAGCTCGCAGCTTTCCAAGCTATTCAAAGACGGACACATCTTCCTGCAGCCCAGAACTGGACTCAAGGTTGCAGGGATTTCAGTCCTACAGTAGGATCGAAAACAACCCTGTCTGCGTCCTACCTGGTGCTATCTGCTGTAGCTGACTGCTGAAGGCATCTCTTGCAAGGGCAGTGTGGTGCAGTCCAGATTTTCCTTGCAGCACTGCATGGGCATCCTCCACACTGACCTCCAGCCAGCAGATTTCCTTGAAGAATGGAAGGAAGAGTGTTTTGGCTGCCATGGTACCAGCTTCCCACTGTGATTCACCCAGACCCCCTAAAAAGTCACTCTCTGTGCAGGAAAAGGAGCATCCATTCTTTCATGCCTGATGGTGCTCTCCTATATCCCTGTAGTGTCTTTTCACTCCCCATTTGCCTGTCCATTGGGGACTGGCCAAATGGGTGTACACATCCATCAGGAAGAAACAGACATGCCAGAATCTATGAGGAATCCTGTGTGGGATTCAGAGAGGGAGATTTACAGCATCTCAAACTGCTTGGAGACAGTCTGGTCCCCTTGAGTCTTCCAGATTGCAAGAGTCCAGTGGAGGCCATTGTTCTTTCACTACAACTTTCTTGTGTTTAAAAATCACAGAATCACAGGATCTCAAGAGCTGGAAGGGACCACGAGAGATCATCTAGTCCAATCCCCTGCCAGAGCAGGACCACCTAGAGCAGGTCACACAGGAACTCATCCAGGTGGGTTTTGAATGCCCCCAGTGAAGGAGACTCCACAACCCATCTGGGCAGCCTGTTCCAGTGCTCCTTTACCTGAACAGTGAAGAAATTCTTCCTTGTATTTCTTTGGAACCTCTTATGTTCCAGCTGGTACCCATTGCCCTTTGTCCTATCATTGGCCATCACTGAGAACAGCCTGGTTCTGTCCTCCTGACACCCACTCTTTACATATTTGTAAACATTAATGAGGTCACCCCTCAGTCTCCTCCAAGCTGAAGAGCCCCAGCTCCTTCAACCTTTCATAATGGAGATGCTCCACTCCCTTCATCATCTTTGTGGCTCTGCACTGAATTCCCTCCAGCAGCTCCCTGTCCTTGAACTGAGAGGCCCAGAACTAGACACAATACTCCAGATACAGAAAAGAGAAGAAAGAGGTGGATTTTTTTTCCTTCTATGTAAACGGGCAATTTACAGTCCAAATGCCAGTAGGTGGCACTCAAGAATGTGCAGCATTGTTCGTAGCCTTTGTGCAAGCCTGGCTGCTTGCTCACCAGAGATGTACATCCTCTGCTCTCTGTGGAGCACGGGGGAAGCCTGGTGAGCTATGCTGCTCGGGTGGACAGCTGTCAGAAAGGACTCTGGGCAAGAGAAATGCCGATTTTCTTTTGCTTCTTTTCAAAGCATGTTTCTGGGCGCTATGGGAAACAGCATGAAGGGATCCAGAATCAGCCTGAAGAGTGTTACACATTAATAACGTGTCCATGTCAGGATGCTGACTTCTGTGGCTTGTAGCTCTGCTAGGTGTCAGCCTGTGAGGTGAAACGGCCTCCTAGAGCTGCTGCTTCACTTCACATTCCTTTGAGGATTTACAGCTGGAAGAAGATGCCCTGTCCAAGAGCAGTCACAGGAGTCTTGGCCAGGTCGAAAACTTGGTGTGATGTTTCTGCCAGTCTGGGACAATGCAAGAACATGACTGGAGAATGCAGGAGTGCAAGGAGGTTGATTAAATGTGCATTGGTAATTGTCTCATTTTTAAGCACTTAATTTTGCACCCTTGTCTTTTGCTATTTTTACCCAGACTCATTGAATGGGATGGGTTGTAGTTGTCCTGGTTAACTGTGCTGAAGGAAGTTGTGTCTGATCCAGCAGAGGCTTTTTCCCGGCTTGCTGTTTTCATCCAGCAGCTGCAACTAATGGTACTTTTTGTGCTGTGTGTCTGGGCCTGTGAACTCCATTTTTGCCTGTCCTGATCAAGTAAGACATGTAAATGTTGAGGTGAGAGACCACTCTTCCTCCTTGAAGACCAAAGGTGGACCTGACTTATTGTGCAGGAGGAGGCAGGAGGAGGCAGTACTGTCTGCACTGGCCTTGTGTAAAACCTGACAGGTTGCAGCTGCAGGAGGGCTGAAAGGGTTCAGGAAATGCCAGGCAAGGTTCAGGAAATGTGGAGAGAAGCAGGGCCGAGGAGGGAAACAGGACAGGGAAGAGGTGTCAGACGTCTGCCATTGCAATTGCCTCGTGTTTCAGCATCAGAAAGCTGCATTGCCCAGGTCACAGCAACAGCACTTTCAAAAGACTTTGCACTGAATTCATATGAAAATCATAGATGGTGAGTCCTGGCAGGCCTCAGGATACTGCTGCTCTGGCAGGTTCACACTTAGGAAACCTTCATACACTGTGGAAGCTCTGCATGTGTCTCAGTGCCACTGCAGCCAGGTTCAGGTCACAGGGATGTTTATCCCATACTGCATTTGTACGTTTATCCCCACACTGTGTTTGGACATTTATCCCCGCACTGCATTTGTACATTTATCCCCACCCTGTGTTTGGACATTTATCCCTGCACTGCATTTGTACCTTTATCCCCACACTGTGTTTGGACATTTATCCCTGCACTGCATTTGTACCTTTATCCCCACACTGTGTTTGGACATTTATCCCTGCACTGCATTTGTACCTTTATCCCCACACTGTGTTTGGACATTTATCCCTGCACTGCATTTGTACCTTTATCCCCATACTGTGTTTGGACATTTATCCCTGCACTGCATTTGTACCTTTATCCCCATACTGTGTTTGGACATTTGTCCCTGCACTGCATTTGTGCCGCAGGGACAGGAGCACTTCAGAAGTTAATTAAATTCCCACCCTCCACCAAATCTGCTCCTCCTCTTCCCAATGCTCCACATTGCTGCTTCAACCTGAGCAGTGGGAAAGGGGAGGGAGTGTAATTATTTAGCTCCTTAGAGCTACCTCTACAGTGCTTCATAGCTTGTTAATTACAGTTTCAGCTCTGCCAGTCAGTGGAGGATAAAAGCGTGCAGGGAGTGGGGCGCACAGGTTGAGGGAGGAGAGGGATTCTGTGAAGTCAGGGAGAAGCCATGAGGACTGACAGCGGGGAAAACTCAGAGTGAAATGGGGCAGAGGGCCAGAGGCACCGGTAGCTAGGAACCTGGTCATGAGCAGCAGGGAATGGAAGCATCTGGCAAGTGCAGGGAGATGGAGAAAAAAGGGGAAAGGAAGAGCTGCTTGAGGGCAGCAGCATGGTTTTTCTGTGGAGGGTGACAAGGACAAAGGTTAGGCACAAAGGGATGCTGTGCACTGGCATCGCTGAAGTATGTTCTTTGTGCTCACCTGTCTTATCTGGCAAAGCAGATAAATGCCCAGGCTCTGAATCCAGGCACTGCTGGTCACTCTCCTATAGTGCAGTTGGGGAATTGGTTTCTGGAAGACAGAACAGCTTTTGCTGTTCTTTTTGCGACACGTTGACCCTTGTCAGACAAAGTCTTTCCTCAATCATCCTCATTTTCTCTGTAAATGAGCAAAATAATTGCACTGGTATTCTACCTCTCCCCCAGTTCCAGCAATTCAGAATCTTCAGTATTTTCAGGGCAAAAAGAGCAACATCTCTCATCTGATGAAGAGCTGAAACCCTTTGAAGGAAACGCAAGGGCCCCTAGTCTGCTTGGCAGGTACATGCAGTGCTGCAGAGCCCCTGCCAGCTACCAGGCACCAGTGCTCAGATGGGAGCCAACAAACCATTGCTTTCCCCCTCAGCTACAGGTTGGTGTTCAGCTGCCCAGCAACAGTGGGTGAGCTGTGCTGACTGTGCCCAGCAGTGCCCTTGGAGCAGGCAGCAGAGGCTGAGTGGCCATGGAAGCTCTGTGGGGCTGTGTGGAGCGCTGTGGTGGGGCCTTGCAGAGCCTCCTGCTCCCTTGCCCTGCTTTCTTAGTGAGGGGAACATGGTTCAAGCAAGTGACAAGACAGTTGTCCAAGCACTCCCACTGCCCAAAGGGCTGTCCCTTGATCAAAAGGTCCTGGACTTAGGGAAGAGGATGCCCTTCTGGACATCCACCATTAAAAAAAATAAGTTATTTAAAAGAACACAGTGGAGGGAAGATTGTGCAGGTGCTCCGTGGGAAACTATTTGTTGCTTATCTGCAGCTTCTGAAATGAATCCATGCAAATTTCCTCTTTCAACAGAGTGAAAGGACAATTTGGAGCCAGGAAGGATTCTGTGCTCAAAGATTTGATACTGCACTGCCAATAGGTTTTAACTCTGACTTCGTGATTTCCATTTTCTTTTGGCAGCTCCTAGTCTCTGTTTCTCTCCTTTTTCTGGAAAATTTCCCTTAAGGAACCACCAGTGATGGCCCAGGAGACAGTGTGTGAATGCTTTGCATTATGTAATGCTTTGACATTTGGCATTCCCATGGCATTATCCCCATTATCCCCCATCAAAGCAGAATAAGTTGTCAGAGCATGAAATTGGTATTTTTACATATTCTTAATGTACAGATGTCAGTCTGAAAGCCATGCACAAGCATTATGATTAAACCCTCTGTTTCATTCTCTGCCTATGCATGGATCTGTTTGGAACATTTCTTTCCTTTTAGAGAGTTAGAGTGAAAAGACACAACCTTAAAAAGTAATAATTCTACTTAATAGCACAATCAAAAGGTGAAAGCTAAGCTCAAGATGTTGTGCACTGAATGCAATATAGACTCATAAATCCAGAGCAATAGTGTTCAATTTTTAGCACCTGTGTTCCTGGCATGGTAGCAGAAAGTGAACAACAAGTACCAGATGCATAGAGGGAATATAATCAGTGACCCAGTTTCTGGTGCCAAATATATCAACATGTTTCAAATCAAATCTGCTCAGAGTTTACAAGTTTGTTATTCTACGTTAATTACCACGTAAGAATGGCAGATCCTTATGGGAGGATTAATATGCCTAAACATAATGCACATGAGAAAGAGGAGGAAAGGCTTGAGTAAGGATCCACCTAGGACTCCAAATTGCCTGATTCGATTGCACATATGTAAAGAACAGGAGCTCTTGAAAGTCACCTGCTTGAAGGCAAATCAACTGCTCCATGCTCTGCTGGCATCCCCTGTCTCAAGGTACCTGTGTGGTAACAATGTCGGTGCAAAATGATACAAGACACTGTGGGGCTTCCATTGTTGGGAGCTTCCAAGACCAGGCTGGGTAAAGCCCAGAGCATTCTGGCCTGGTCTCATAGCTGTCCCCACTGTGAGCAGAGAATGGGATTAGAGAGCTCCAGAGGTCCCTCCCAGATGGAATTGTCCTGTGACCCTGTTCTCTGGTAGGCAGAAGGTTAGAGAAAGAAGATGTCCAACTCTTGCATGACAGGTCTTCCTGATGGAGCTCTTAGCATTTGTCCACAGAGCTCTTAAGGCTGTGCAGACCTGCCTCCTGCAGCTGATGTCACCATGCTTTGATATATGTCCATTATACATCATGGATGAGGATGATATATATCATGAGGGTGAGGAGGAGCCCATCTCCTCAGCCAGGATCCCAGTTCACCACGGAATCAGCAGAGAGGCCAAACACCTCACTTCACATATTCCAGAAAACAGACCATGGACTACTTTTAGATGGATTTCACGAGAAAATGAGCTATGCAACTGTGTGATCAGCCATTGCTTGCTCCTCCTTCCTGTCCTGCACTCTACTGTCCTGAAGGTTGTGCTGCAGGGGCCACCAGCTTTGGTCAAAGACAACAGAGCAGTGAGGAACTTGAGAGGAACCAAGCTCATAGGCTTTTCTGAAAAAACAACATCTATATAGAGGAGAGGCAGATTAGTCTTCACCGGTCACAGGACTCCACAACGGGCTCTGCAAAGGTCTATGTGACTTCCTGACATAGCCCAGGACCAGCCAGAACACAAGCTGCCTCTTGCTTAGTGCTACTTAGAGGGGAGTGAGGATGGGTTGGGACTGTTGTTGAAGGATGTTCACAGGAGCTGTGAAATGGTAAATGCCAGAGACATGGGAGTTAAGAGGAAGAGGAGGTTGCATGGAAAGCCAGAGGAGATGTAATGAAAGAAACTGAATTTATTAGGGTGAATGAGGCAGATGGAGATATAGAGAGAGAAGTTGTAGACATTGTTAGTTCCCTTAATTATTGGAGAAATTGCTAACTGCTTGCACTCTTACTAAAAATTCATTAGCATGAATAAATATGATGGCTCTTGGTCTTGCTTTTCAGCACGGAACTTACTCCTGGAGACAGCTCAGGAGCAGATTTAGAAAGAGCAATTCAAGCCACAGGCACAACACGTGCTAGAAGAGATTCAAGACCACTTTATGAAGTGAATGTTTATTATGACGTGAAAGTCCCTTTTTTACAACCAAATGTCTGATGACAGCCTGTGCAGCTGCTGCAAGTGCCTGCCACGTGGTCAGCACAAAAGCCTTAGTTCATTGGTGCTGAGTTCATGGGTTCTGAGACTATCTGCAGCCCCCGTCCAAAATCTGTCATGGCCGGCAGAAAGTCTTTTGTCCAGATGGACTCTCAGTCTCAGATGTTCCCATTACTCAGATGTCTGACACCTGCCACAGTTCACCCATTTATTTTGAAAGTGATGGACCATTTTCCTCTTCCTGTAGGAGACTCTGAAGTTAAGGGTCAAGCAGGGACTTCCAAGGGAAGTCTCAGGGAAGACCGAAGAGGAGTTGCCCCAGGAAAGCCATGTTTTCTCCCAAAAGTGCATGTGTTTCTCTTCCCACCCCCTCAGCTCTCTGTCTGAACATCAGAGTAGGAAAAGCAACAATAGAGAATTTGACCAGATAAATACCACCAAGTCCATGCTGTGCAGCACACTGCAGCTGGCCACTGAGCCTCTTGAGCAGGTACCTGACACCAGGAGTGCTGAGAGCAGGGGGGAATAATCTGGATGCAGTACCTCTACTCCACTGCTGAAGCTGGTCTAAGATGAAATATCAAAGTGATTCTCCTTTGGGAAATGAACCAAAGCCAAGTAGTTTCGGCAATGTTTAAGTACTGCTCTGAGGCTGTGGCAAGATCATCATCTTGCACATTTGGCCCAGGAAGCAATGGGCAAGACAGCCTCTCACTATAGGCACGAGTTACAGTGATCTACTGTATAACCACAGGTTCCCCTCCAGTGCACACCACAATGCTGCGAATCTTCTTCACTAGGTCCAGAAGAAGATAAAAATGTGAGCACAAATTGTTTTGCCTGAGAAAGAGAGGTTTGACGGACTTTTTGTGTGAGGTGGGCTACCATTGCAAGGACCTCAGGGCCTCCCTACCAATGGGGTTATACATTCAGATAGGAATATGTGCTTTGTCATCAGGAGCATGCCAGCAGAGAAGAGAGTAATCTATTCAGTGACTGTAAAAGGCTACCCTGAGCTAGTAGGAAACTTCCATTTAGTGAAGGAAATGTTTGTTTTCCTGAACAGGGGTATGAAGTTAATCCTTATAAGGAGAAATCTAAGTCCTGTGCTGCTCTCTGCAGGATTTCTCCTACTTCATTAAACTCTGACATCTCAGAGGGCAAATCCACATTGCCACATGTCACTTGTGCTTGAAAAAAATGTGTGTATCAATGCTTAATTCAAGCTTATTTTTCCTTCTTACTTTGCAAGTGTAATTGTGTAGTAAATCGAACTGTGGGCTTTTATTTACTTGTTAGCATTAAGTGTATATCAGGCCATATGTAAACAAGGCTATTAGCACAGATCTGATGTACAGTCGCTCTGCCAGCTGAAGACATGGTCCATGTCTCTTTCTGTAGCAGGAGGGTCTGAGGGAAAGGCAATCAGAAGGAGCAAAGAATTCATCTGGGTTGATAGGCTGGTAAATACCCTCATCCACAAAGACAGTAGTATAATACTCTTGTCTGGTTATTTTACAACTGAGACTTTGGTTTCATCTAACATTGCTTTTCCCATGACTCTTACTGTCTAGGCTGATGAAATTTTTAATGCTTGTGGGAATAATTCCTAGGAGCTCTCTGGGACGTTCCTCCCCACTGCAAGACAAGGGGAGAGGAGCACAGAAAACCTGGGAAGGCCCGAGACTGCAGCCTTTAGTGGGGAGCTGGGCTGCTCCTCAGATGCTGCCCCACAGAACAGATTTCTGTTCCTGGTTGACTTAGCACTGACCTGAAATGCCACCTTTTGTTTCTGGGGGACCATTATAGATGGTTTTGGTACTTAAAAATGTAGAAAGAACCCTCACGAGCAGGAGATCTGACCCAGAAAATGCAGGAGACACAGCTTCCCCAAATGATTTCCTGGTAGCTCCCATAGCAACTGATGAAAACACTCCGTTTGAGGGAAAATGTAACACGTGACAAAATCAATCTTATTTTAAAGTTTTCCAGCACCACTCAGTAAATCACCGTGGTGGTGGATTGCCCTTCCCATTCAAAACATTATGTCTCACTTCCAGCCTGTCTTTATGTGGTGTCTGCTCCAAATGCCAAGTGGTGCTCTAAAGGTGTCTGCTGTACTGAGCAGCCACCTCTGTCAAACTTCTTCTTCCCAAGAAGTCACATACAGTGTGCTCACAATCTCCTGCTAATCAAAATAGCCTGTGCAGCCTGGGCTCACAGGGTTTCCAGTCTTTTCCACTTGTGTGGCTCCTCTCTTAATCTCTTCCACTGGTGCCTGCCTGGGCTGAGTGGGGAAGGGCAGGACAGGACCCATCAAGGGAGGACATAGACAGTACAGCACCTCCACTGCTACTGCTGGCAGCCCAAGCCAACACCTCCCATGACAGTACCTGACGTGTCAGCACAGGGTCACTGCAAGACCACCATCCACTCAGTGCTCCCCTCTTCTTCTCCACTAAGTCCTCGCTGGCAGGAGCCCATCTGTCTGGAGGTGGATCTGTGCTGCCCACTCAGGACCACTCCAGCTGTGTCACAAGCTTTGTTGCTCACTCTCATGCAATCTCTCTGACTCAGTTCACACAATCCTAGAATCGTTATGGTTGAAAAAGACCTTTAAGTCCAACCATTCACCTCACACTGCCAAGTCAATCACTAAACTATGTCCCTCAGCACCTCAACTATGGGTCTTTTAAATATCTCCAGGGATGGTGACTCCACCACTGATGTGGACTGCCCATTCCAATGCTTAATAACCCTCTCTGTGAAAAAGTTCTTCCTTATGTCCAGTCTAAACCCCCCTGGTGCAACTTGAGGCCATTTCCTTGTGCCCTATCATTCCTCACTGGAGAGAAGAGACTGATCCCCCACCTCACTACAACCTCCTTTCAGATAGCTGCAGTTGTTCACTTGTTTCCCACTCTGGGAAAAGCACCGCCAAATATTTTACCTGTTCTCTCGCAAAACTGGGAGAAACATCAACAATTGACAAGTCCTCGAGAGAAGTTATCCTCTTGTATACAGCTTATCTTCCTCCTGTGCACAAGATTTTCCTTTTAAACCCAACAAGCTTTTCTTCTGCCCCCACAGCTGCTTTTGCCACAAGGTGAGACTCTTCTCTGTTTCTGTATCTCACATCACCTCCCCTAGTTGGTGCCGGGCCCTGGCTAAGGCAGGAGATGCGTCTGTGAAAGGCTGGACCATGTCCAGCTCTCACACTGCACAGTGCAAGGAGCTGACAGTAGAGAGAGGGGTGGCAATGTGCTGGCTTCAAGTCAAGGGGCCTCTAGAACAGGCAGACTTCATCAGGCAGCATCCAGCGAGGAAAACACATCCACACAAAGCTGGGTGATTAAGGCACATGTCCCATTCTATGCAACTCCAGAACCTGTTCCCAGCACCATGTTTTTTCTTGATGACCTTTGTGGTGCTCATTCCTGGGATGAAGATCCCACCAGAGAACTGTGGATCTCACTCTGAGGATGTGCAGACCAGAAGAGATAATGAGAAGAGCTAGGGAAGGCAGAGACAGCTCCCAGGTTCTCCTCACTCCCAAGACCTTTCCTACAGGGAAAAGGCAGAAGAGCAGCTCATGCAGAGCCACCTGTGCAAACCAGCCCAGCCCCTGGTGCCGTGGCATGGATCCACCAATACCCTGGGGACACCCTCAGACCATGCCACTCTGGTCTTCAAGCTGCCGATCAGCACTGCCCAGAGTTGCAGGAGTGGCTGGGGGTCAGTGTCAACAGGTTGTGTGTTTCTCTAGGCTGTCGTACAGATCTGCTTTCCTCATGCACAGTGTCTACAGACGGAGAGCAGAGCCATGCCAGGAAATGCTCCTGCAGCCCCAACCCCCGCAGCACCCTGCAGAGCTCAGCCACCATTCCCATGGGCATTTGCAAAGCGGCATTTGATTTGAATGGCATTCAGGAGCAGCTGGCTGTTGACAGGGCCAGACCCCAGGTGTCTCGCGTGAGGCATACAGCAAATTGGGGTATCACTGCCAGTATGGCCAGTGCAGAGGCGAAAACAAGCCCAAAGCAGCCTGAGCAGTGCTGCATACAAATGTGACAGCCGACGCACTGCCAGAGCCAACGGCTGCTAATACAGATGCAGCAACTTTAACCACGAGGCCACCTCACAGCCCATTGCCTCCTCCTTCCCTTTTTCTTTCAGGAATTATGTCGTTAGCAGTGTCCAGCCAGCCTTAGCCCAGTTTCAGACCTACTGCCTTAGGCTGCAGAGACGACCTCCCTGGAAAGCTCCTGCCTGTCACCATGCAGCCGGGAGGAGGGACGCACATGGCTGCAGAGATAGCCCATGGCAGCCTTTCCAGACTCCAGTACTTGAGCATAGCCTTTGTCACTCATGGCCAAAGGTCTCTAGATTCACAATGTCTGTGCTGATGGTGAATATGGAAAGCTAGCGTTCAAGTGTGTGTGCTGGACACTGGGAGCTTTCTGTGATGGGGAAGTGTCCACCTGAGAATAGCTCTGCACAGTGTCCGGTTGTGGCTAGTTCAGGGTGTTTGCTGTCTGTTGTAGAGACCATAGAGGCACATCCCCAGGGACACTGCGGGAGCAAAACACCATGTCTCCTGTGAACGCAAGTGGTACATATTAAGCCTAGGCAAAGCAGACAGTTGCTCAGGGCAGCCTGTGGCTGGAAAGGCAAAACTTCCTGCTCGTTGGCAGGGCAACGGAAAGCCAGCCAGTGATGGAGGCACAGGACTTCAGCTACCTCTGAGGTGATGGGAAGAGGAGTGGTAAACACACTTACCAGTACAAGAATGTGATAGTCATGATGGAGTGTGTAGAACTATTTTAAACATTGCAATTTTTACTAATTCCATTGCTGAAATAAGTAGTAGATACCTAGCTCAACATCCTGTTGAGCATCCTGTTGAGCTGTTACTTATTTCAGCAATGTAATTAGCTAAAATTGATGATTTATTCAGGGCTACCAATTCTATCCAGGGATTAGATGTTGCTAGGAGTAAGGTGGTCTGGGACAGCACAAGTGAAGGGTTTCAAAGAGCAGTGCTAGAGCCAGGTGATGGAGAGGAGGGATCTCAACTGAATGATCTTAAAGGTATTTTCCAACCTAAATCACACTGTGATTCTATGATCACAGTTTCTATGATTCTATGAGCAGCTGGAGGTATCAAATTGTGGGTCTGTTTAGTCAAATCCCTTATATTCAATAGACAAGAAATGTCTCTGAAAACCTCTTAAGCATGTCTTTGCTGGAGAGGCAGACTGGCTGCTTGTCAACAGGCAGACCAGCTACACCATATGTACTGAGCATGACAGTCCTGACATCAAGTACCAGTGTTCAGGAAAGGACACAAACTCTGGTGACTTGCTGAACACTCCTTCTTTCCCTAGGAGGCCAAAGCCAAGGCTGAAGGGGAGGGCTTTCCCACGATGCCCTGTTCAGACCAGGCTGAAACAGTCTACTTGGTGATCTTACAAAACCAAGACACTGCTGGGCCAAGAAGGAGGCAGAAGAAAGACAAGATGCTGCTCAATGTAAATGGAAATTTGTGTGTCTGAGCAGCCAGTTGCAAACCTGCAGTTTACAGTGTCCTGAAATGTCTATAGGTTTCCACAGAGAAAAGTAGATCTGTAACTGTGAGTCTGCTACCATGAAAGTGAGATGTCCTTGTTGTAAGAACTGGTCCTGTGCTGTAGTGCTCTGAAGCCAAAAAAAAATCTGTGAAAAAGAAGTTGTGGTAGGAATACAACAATGATTGTTTTATTCTTGAGAAACAATAAGGGTTTATCAAAGCTTTTTCAGAAAATAAACAAAAAAACAAAAATCACACCCCAAACCATAGAGTGAGTCATACACATGGAGTGGAAAATTTCAGCCCACGCTCTTATAATCTAGTGAAGGTGTAAGCAACTGAAGATCTTATGGGAAGTGATGGCCATGCTCAGTTAGGCAGCGAAGCTTGAATTACCTATAATTAGGCAGGAAACATGTGTGTATACCGGAAACTATACAAACAAGCTTTTAATAGCTGCCTCATTTTCACCATTCTCCAGCCAGCACATAGGAACAGACTGGTCTCGGAGTCTTGCTGGTGGTGTTTGGACTCGGCCCCGCAGCAAGGCACAGCTACGCTCAGATCTTGGCCTGTGGGCACAGAGTCTGGCCCTGCTTTATCCATGACAGGTCCCCCAGCCATCGGGCATTTCTAGGCACAGCCTGCACAGCCGACAGCCAGAGGCTTTCCATGGATGATGGAAGAGAAGCAGACATAGGGACTTTCAGCACTTTCCCTTCATGATATGTCCCTTCTTTCTTGGTTCACCCAGAACCCCAAGGCTAATTGTCTTGCCTCTGGGCAAGGGCTCTCCTGCACGCAGTGCTAATTGCCCACCAGCTGGATGGTGCCACAGCCACACTCTGGGCATGGGAGGGAAGACAGTCTAGAAAACATATATGATATCAGGAGGGCTGCATTTATAGATGACACAGGATCTAAAGGATAAGGGACAGAATCCCTGCCAATGGCTGAGAAAACACTTTCCCCAGCAGTTTGATGGAGATACGACCAGAGAAACTTCCTGATCAGGACACCTCAGCTCCCTTTTCTGAGCAGCTCCTGCCTCAGACAACGAAATGCCAGCAATTATCTCTGCCCTGGCGGTGTGGAAATGTGCCCTGCTACTGTGGTGCTGAACAAAGACTCTTCACTCTCTGTGAGCGTCCTGCCCCAGGAAGATGTAGGAGCTTTGCTGAGTAATAGAAGGCTTTGTTTGTGTTCACGAGATTTACAGGCATCCCTGACCCGTGTTGCAACAGGCAGCATGCAGCTCCCTCGACTGTAAAACGTGGTAGAGACTGATGCTCCTCTAGTGTACAATTCCCTGTCAGTGGGAGGGCAAATGGGTGCCCTAAGTGTTAGTGCATAAATGCTCAAGGAAAATTACTAAGTCACGTATTTCGCAGAAATACGGTGGTCACCTTGTTACTGCGCTGCCTGAGAGGCATGGGCTTAAGTGTGAGTCCTAGAAAAAGGACTGTTAGGGTAAATCCTGGAGGTTTAGGTTCAGTTGCTGTACTATATTTTAGCACTGACACTTGAATGAATATTGACTTCGGGAAGGAACTAGAAATCTCTCTAATCGTTGTCTTGCTTAGTTAGAATTCACTGATTTCTTCTGCTCTTTCAGTATTTTACTTAAAAAGGGCAATTTTCCCAACCCTAATGACAAAAAGAAGCTTCTTTGATGTACACCTGTTTTGTAGTGTGTCTTTTAAAAGAAAGCATTTAAGAACTATTTTGAAACCAAGCTGTGCCTGATGTCTGTGCAGCGAGTTCATGCAGTGTAGCCTCATGTTTAGCATACTGTATCCGTCGAAGCACCCTATAGTGTCCAGGATGCTTTCGGAGGTATTTAGATTTATTTCACTGTTTACAATGCATTTGTTGTTCATTAAACATATTTACCCAGGCTAACCCAACATGAAAGGAATTATCCTGTTTACAGTGGAATCTTGACAAAAATACACGCGGAAAAGATAGACAAACACACATAAACCTGGATTGCCGAGTGGAACATTGATTTGCTGCCACTTCCAATTTTTCTCATTAGAACTTATTTTATTTGAACATAACTCAGTACCCCGTGTAAATGTGAAGTTGTTAATCTTATTACTATACGGAAAACAAATTAATTATTATGCATGATATTGGAAATGGGTTGTTAGGTTGGCATTGGGAAGATTAGAAAAATACACTCATTACTTCAAATGATATCTGATACATCTGTACAACTCTGTTTTTAAAATCATTTGCTATATTCGATAGTAAATACAGGAAGGAGAAAAACCCTTCTTCAGTGTGGTTTCAAAATTTCAAGCCTATGTTCTGAAGGCTGGATTAAAGACTGTAGTTTGCAGTTAGACTTTTCTGTTTTAAAATACCAGTGCTGAACCAGAGCAAGTGAAGTTGTTGAACTGAATTTCATCCAGCTGCCAGGTAGGATTCACTGTGTTGGTATCATTAGCCAATGTGAAATCTAGGTGGCTTACCTAGACAGGACAGCATTTCCGTGTCAGGTCTGCTATCTCATCGTGAGTGCTTGTTTTAAAACACCTGGATGTTGAAGGAGGAAGCTCACTAGTGGTATTCTTTTTAAAAAACAGTAATACTAAGAGTAAGAAAAGAAGTAGGTATGGGAGCTGTCTTTAGTGGTGAAGCTTACAGAGCTGCTGGTGTACTGGGGAGCCAGGCTGTCATCAAGACACAGTTCCTTTGGTAGGAATACTTGCTAGTTAGTGAATGCAAGTTTGAGGAGGACTTGGGATTGGGGGGAAGACATGTGCTCACATTCTCTCTGCCTGGAGTGTGTAATTTCCTTGCCGATGGGGCAATGAAAATGGTTGGAATGGATAACATGTCTTTGCCTAATGCTGTTGGAAGTAAGAGCCTCTTGGCTGAGGAGTGAAGAATATGGGCCTAGACAGGCTGGACTCACTCTGTCTTTTAAGATGCCTGTGCTCTCTCCTGGCGTGTCTAGTCGTGGTACTTGTTGAAACATTTGCTGTGTCTAAGTGCCAGCCCTGTGGATAAGGTGCTACAGACAAGCCTCAGCTGTCAGACAATCAGGTCACCAGCTACAGAACTGTAACATAGTTAGCACGTGTATTTTTTTTTTCATTGAACATAGAGCCTTCTTATTTGCTGTTAGCTTCACCTGCTCAGGAGCTGCCTCTTGCTAATGTGTTGCGTTACAAGGACAGCGGACAGCCCTATAAGTTTCTCATGAAACCAAATTATGCAGCTTTTAGCAAAAATTATGTAAAAATTTGAAACCAAAGAGGGGAATCACAGCAGTGGAGAGTTTCCAGAGATCTTTGTCTTATCTCACGGGTTCACAATGGTTCCTTTTTGCCCTAATTACATAGATGTGGCAGATCTTATGACATGTTAAGTCCCGCTCTCCAACACAAATGCCCATCTAGGCTAGGGGCACATATGACCTCATTCTTTCATGACAGGGCCTTTCTATTTTTCAGACTGTGTCCTTTCTTCTGCCTATAGAGTTCCCTCATTGTCCACCCAGTTCGATATACTTCCCTTACAATCTTGGACAGACTTTCCCTTAAAGTGTAACACTGGCATACCTCAGACATTGCCCTCTCTGCTGGGCCAGACTGTGAGATAGAAAGATAGGGTGCTACCTGCTGATTATTCAGATCAATCTGCAAAGCAAACTCCATGCTGACTAGACTATGACAGCCAGCAAAACAGCTGGTGAGATCTTCTTTCACAGTGGTGACAAGTTCCACTTGTGCTGTGGGTGAGGTTGGACTATAAGCCAGGATGGTTTCTGTGACTCCTAAAACTATGGAGGAGGATAGAGAAAAGCAGATCTGTCAAAAAGCAAGGTCTTTGTCATACCTGGAGTTTCCAGAGAGGTCTCCCAGCTGGACAGCAGCTACTGTGCCCTTAGGAAACAGGGGGGTTAACAACATCTCATGTGCCTTGTGGCAAAACTTCTGCAAAACCCCCCTGAAATCAGATGCTAAACTCAAAATAATGTGTGTACCACAGGGCAAGAAATAGAGACAAAACTAGAATAGCAGCATTAATGAGCAAAGTAAATATCAGAGCAGAGCTGTAAAAACAGTGAGGAAATTCCCCTCAAGAATGTTTTGTTCCGCTTTAGTGATGCTCGCTACGAGAGTTTGTCTTCACTGAAGGCCACCACGAGCCTCAGAGACAGGAGCATGTCCCGTCCAAGCAGGAGGATTGTTCCCCAAACCCACGCATCTGGGCTCAGCTGGGCACTCATTAGACACCATTTCATCCCTGGAGGCACAGCTCCAACAAATAGTCTGGCTAGGTTTTAGCAGAAAAGGAGCCCCTTCTTCCCATTCGAGCTGCTGTGGGGGCAATGACACAGCGCTCCCTGGGGAGCATCACCTGTCGGGCAGAGCTAGTCCTGCCTCCTGGGACACCGGACAGTCCCTTCCCCACAGGCAGGATGTGGTCACTAGTTTTGTCCTCTGGGTGATGCATCCTGTATTTCTGCTCACACGTGTTGCCTCATCCTGTGCTTAACTGAAATACAGTATTTTAAAGCAAGCAAGCAAGGAAATTCTTCAGTTTTCCTTCCTGCAGAACATATTGTGAGGTAAATGGCTTTTCATGGTGGTTATAGCTATATATTGAGCAAACAGGTTAAGTGTTATCAAACCTCTCTTTTTTAATTTTCTTCTTATTGATTTCAAAATTTAACTTAAAAAAAAAGGTTTCAATTACAAGACAACCTTTTTATATTTCACACTGAGTAATTTTCATACAGCTGTGTAATTGGAGGTAAGCAGTATCTGGAGTTAATGAAATAGATTTCTGTATTGTTCTTAAAGTCTCCAGTTAACTACAATTCACCGTGTGACCATAATGAGAGGCGCTCTTTGTCATCTGCCCTAAACACAGCCCCCGCCCTGCCGAATTAGAGCGAATGCAAATAAAGAAAAAGAAATTACACCAAAAATACCTAAGGAGAGGAAAAAAACCAATCTCTCGCGGCAATTATTCTCAAAGGAACGCGAGGACTGGAAACACCCCCGACCTGTCCCTGCAGTAGCTGAACCAGTAGGAGTTACTCACATCCCTCACGGACGGCCCTTCGCAGCCCCTCTGTGGGAAGGATTCCGCCCAAGCGCGCACATCGGCGTCGTGGCGTGAGGGAGCAGCAGCGACTTTCCGTGCTGCGGGAGACGGGAGGCGCTCGCCCTGGCAGACGGCAGAGAGGGATGACGAGCGATCCCTGGGCTGAGTCGGGTTTACTCACATGGGACCGGACCCACGGACGGAGGCTGCCTCCACCTCTTTGAGCGTTTTTTCAAAGCCCAGTGGTTTTAAACACAGTTGGAGAGCACTTCCAGGGAAAATAAATGCTTCATGTTATTTTAAGCCAGTGTGTGAATTACTGTGCGGGTAATGGCTCGGGTGCAGGTGACAGAAACACAGCGACAGCAAAAGGTGGGGAGTTGATTCTTGAAATGAAAAGGCAAGACAATGTTCCTAACCGTTTCAAGTAAAACAACTGGTAAAGTACAGGTAGCAAATGCAGTGAAACTTCCCTGCCTTGTTTTTATTTCTTTTCCTCGCGGGCAGAGGGCTGTTTCTCCCACTCTGCTGTTAGGCAGAGCAGTAGCATGCAGTGCAGCGTCGTGCACAGCAGATCTCAGCAGCACAGTCCAGGAGGTGAGTGGCCACACTGACAGGGCTGGGAGCGCAGGGACAGCCAGGTGAGGATAGGGAGGAGGGAGGTGGCCAGCCCAGCCAATGAGTGTCCTGGCAGAAAGAGAAAAAGCAGAAATGGTCCCTGGAGAAAAGCCCGTGCTGAACAGAGGCAGCATTGCAGTGACAAAGAGATTGGCATGATGGCACTTGGCTGGGCAAACCATGTGCTGGCCACCCACCATGGATTCACCTTCAGGGCCTATCCTGTGCCGTGCTAAGGACATTCCTGGTTTGTCAGAGACCATTGCAGCTGGATTCTGGGAGGATGTGGTGCTGGAAAACTTGAGCAGCAGAACAACGGGAAGAAAGCAGAGCTGGCAAGAGACATAATTACCTCTTACAACAACATGATCAGAGTGTATGACCTCTCCAAGTCAAAGTCATTGGCACTTTCCTGGCATCCTAGTGAGCCTGGCTGTATATGCTCTGCTATAGCCCTGCATGACACATCATTGCCAATAGGTATCCCAGCACCACCTTCCCCAAGCCCCTTCCTCAGCCACCTGTCCCTGTGTTTTCCCTTCCAGCAGTATTTGTATTAATGCAGTACAGTCCTGAACAGTTAAGAGTTGTTGCACAGGACAGTCACTCTAGGAATAATCATAAATAGTTTGTCCTCTGACAGTTTAGCTCCTCAGAGACAGCTACAGCATAGAGAGGAGGGAGAGAAAAGGGTGCAAGCTCTTCCTTTTTGGCCACAGCTTGTTGGTGGACCTGCACAGTCATGGCATGCAGTTGCAGTCTGTGAAAGGCAGACCTACTGCCAGCACACCTACTCTGCCATATAGGGGTCTTGGGAATTGTGTTTGGGTGTGCATATGGGAAGACACAATATAAACAATGAGCAACCTTTATCCTCTCCCATTAGGAAGACAATAACAATATTGTCCACACAATAACAGGGAGAACATTTGAGTTGCTCCTTGTAGTAACTCTGCAGATCTGAACATCTGGCAAATGGTTGTGGGCAAGTCCTTTGCTTCCTCAGGTCCTAGTAATAGAAGCCATTTAACAGCCCAGCAGCCCAGGAGATACATCGCAGCCACCTCTCCCCAAACTCTCAGGAGCCCACGTGTCTAAGCAGGATTTTACCCAGGGCTGCTGTGAATGAAAAACCTCCCGGGTTGTAATAGCATGGCCTAGGGCTTGAAGACATACAAATATTTTCATCTGTGCTGGTGCACTGCTCCTCTGAATATCTGCTATGAACATACAGGCCTTGCTGCACAAAGGCTCTGTTGATTGGCATGATCAACTGCACATTTGAATATTCTTGCACGTACTGGCATGGTTCTTAAAACTATGGAAGGAAATCTTTCTGCAAGCCATTGAAAGGTGGCAGTTAAAACATCTTCCTGAAATATATACTATGATGGATGTATCTAACAAATATTCTAGGGAAAATTTGAAATCTCTTTAGAAGCAAAACACATTCAGATGAAAAATCCTTTGGCAGCTGGGATTTACGGCAGCATCTATTTATGTACATGGCAGCATGTCCACCGAGACATGCATTTACCTAATTTTACAATCCACCAGTTAGCCGAGGAGGAGCAGGAGAAGATTTGTACCAGGTTCCTGCGGGTATTAACCACCTGGTCCAGAGAGAGATTCTGGATGCTGCCCAGTTTCTAATTGTGGTCATTTATTTGATTAATCAAGTGTTTGGAGGCTGTGATCCACCACCTTTTTTTTTTTTTCAGTAAAAAAGGAGAGAATCGGGTTATTAACATGAAAACTAATCTAGGAAAGATAACAATTAATACCCTGGGTGTATCTCTTTTGGAGACTCAAGAAAGCCCTAGACTCTTAACCTCCTGTCTTCTGCTTACATTTTCTGGACACTTACGCCTAGCAAAAGGCTTACTGTATTTTCCTCTTTGCTGGCAATTGTTGGAAGCAGGTTATTCAGTGATTTAACCTCCTATCTTCCAATCTACCTCTTCTCCCAGCAACTCTGAAAGCAAAGGAATCAATTTGACCTTTTTCAATGTTTTAATAGCAGCAAACACAAAAGTTACAGCACAAGATGGTCTTGGGTTGAATTATTTTTTGCCTTGGCTTTGTTGAGAGAGACTGGAAAAGCAAGCATTGTATAGAACAGTTGGTCGTCTTCCAGCTAGAGCTCCCACAAAAAAAATATCCTCGTTCTTGATTTACTTTGCAGAATAGCAAAAACAGGCCCCTCTTTTAAAAATATCCATGGGAGGATGCATTCAGGGAAGGAGAAGCAGGGCTTATAACTGGGCAAGCTGTTCCTTCAAGCACAACAGCAGCCCTGCAGCAAGCTCCTCAGTTCTGCTTGATGTAGAAGTTAGGTTGAATCTGTCCCTCAGGGCATCTTGTTTGTCAGGTGCCTGGCTCAAGTCCAAGCTCAGTGACAAAGAGTGGACTTTGTGGGTTCTTCTTCATGAGGCCCCTGTCCTACGGCTGCATTAAAGCTCTGTGCCCTGTCCAGGCCTGTGCAGTCCCTGGGGATGCACTGCACCTCCCTTGGTCTCCTCTGTGGCAAAGGGCTCAGCATCCTTCTCCCAGTTTTCTCTGGCCCAGCTGCCTTGCACCCCCAGACACCACGGCTTTCAGATGTCCTTTTCCTGCTCTCTGCACTCTGGTCCCAAAAGCAGTGCTCATCTTGCCTCTGCTGCTGCATCTGAAACAAGTCCTTGTCCTTCCCGAGGAGCCTGCTGCGATGTCCTGTGGGCCCAAGGACACAAGCTCTGCTGCTGCTAGCACTTTGTGTCATGCTCTTCCCCTTGGTTTGAATGAGGAGCTGTTGTGCAGGGGCTGGGGAAGCCCGAGCTTTGCAGTCCAGCCATGCTGCGCTCCCAGGAGGCCAGGCCCTGCCTCTATCACGTCACTGCAGTAATCTCAGAGGATATGGTGGGGTTTCTCACAGAAGTCTAAGGAAGAGGTAGAAGCTAGCATGTGGTGTGGCTTGGCCCCTCTCAGGTGCTGGCTCATTTTCAGCTGTGCACATAAGCGTGTCACCAGGCAGAAAGTTCTGCAAAGTTGACTTTTAAAACCATGTCTTTTTAACTACCAGAATAACCACACTTGAGATCAGTGAAAGTGACTCAGAGAGGGGATTGAACCGTGGCCCAGAACTCTTCCACGCTAGACTGATAAAATGGGTTTAGGATATTTCCGGCTTTGATAAACTAGATTGCTTCTCTGCCTCAACATGAATTTCCCTCTGAAAATGCAGGCACAGTATGGCTGTGGGCTGGAGAAAGAAAGTCCTGGAAGCACAGAAAGGGGTGGTGAGGAGTAGCTCCCCAGGCATGGGACAGTGAAGCTGCAGGCATCTGTTTCAGAAAAGCCTTTTACTCCGTGTTGGTGCTCCCTGCTCCAGGAGGGCAGCAGCTCTCCCTGCTGAGCACACCCAACAAGGACTCTCAGCATGCTGCACCAGGCAGTGCTTCAGAGACAACAGTTCGTGGTAGATTAGGGGAGAGCAAAAGTAATTATGTATATTGACTGAAAAAGAGAAGTATCTCAGCATTTCCGGTCTTTCTCTCATGCTCTGGAAAATAAAACCCACTGGTTTTGTCAGCTGCACCTCCTCAGCTCTATCCCCTTGCTAGACTGGCTGGACCGGGAAATGTGGCAACCTCTCCCCATTTATCTCCGGTTGCTATACCATCATCTGGAGGGACAGCACAATTCTGTGTGGGCCACCTGAGAAAACCCTTCTGCTGATGCTCTCATCTTTCAAACCTCGTTTCCTGATGGCTTCCTGTGGACCCGTCTGTAAAGATCACTGAAGATATTAGACTATGCTGCTCCAGTGCTCTCAACTTCACAGGACTGTCTATCCATCTAACATCTTTTCAATGATTTCAGTCTAATTATCATACCCATCTCAGATTTCACTTTTATGTCTGGGAATGTACTGGTCCACGATCACCAGTAGATCTCCCATATTTTGAAGATGCCAGAGGAAAAGGAGACTCTGGTACTGAAGAGCAGCAGCGGTGATTTCCACAACAGCAAACCCCCAGCCTCTCCTCCTGCCTAGACTGAGCAGATCATCAATCCTAGCAGTTCTCCCCTTCTCCCACATTTGGTATTGGTGTGTTTTACAGAAATGTGAGAAGACAAAAATAACTTTAAAGGTGGTTTTGGATGCTCTGTGCAACCCGCCACCCCTCTGATTCCCCACAGTCATGATTAACCAGGCCTCAGGAAAACGCCAGGTAGTGGAGCAGGCTGGTACTGGGTGGAGCAGGCGATGCAGACACTTTGCTGAGGCGATTCCAGGTGTTTTGCCTGTGATCTGTTTTGCTGGGCCTGGAGCAGCATCTAGGTTTTCAGAATATGTGTGAGCCGTGTTGGGTGGGGGTTACCCTTCTGCTTCCTATTGCCGTGCATCACAGAGAAAAGGACAAAAGGTTAGGCCATATTATGATCTTACTGTCACTTCAGAGAGGGCAGGCAACAACCATTGTCCTTGAAAAACTCCAAAACCAGATTCGTGCCTCACCACCTTTTTGTCTTGTCACCACTCATTCACCTGCTTCTTCCGTCTGTGAAAGCGCAGTGGAGCACTGAAACGTGGCCCAGGCCATGGCGAGACCACTGACCCTCCGCAATAGCCGTGGCCTTGCGGTGGGCTAGCCCTCGAGCCGACATTTCCCGGGGGCTTTAGCCACGCTGCGCTGTCTCATCCCCTCAGGGGTTGCTCCGGGGAGAGCCCCCGTGTCTCAGGGATCGTCTCGGGGAGCGCCTGCCCCATCCCGGCTGCTGCCAACCCTGCTGGCACCGGCAGCGTTGCTGCCTGTGGTGAGAACCGCGAGGGCTTTTCCTGCGCGTCCGAGGGGTCTCACAGACGCTCGCTGACGGAGCGGCGGGGCAGGATCGGTCCCGCGGAGCGCAGTCCCGGCACTGCGAGCAGGCTGCGGACCGGAGCACCGCTCCCTGGGGGCCCTGGGCAACGCAGGGCTTTCCGCCGGCCTTTCACCCCAGATCCGTCCCCCGGGAGCGAGGGGAGTCGCTGCCCGCGGGCATCTCCGCGCCGCCTTCGTTAACCGCTGGTGGAGGTGCCCGAGCGGCGCCGGGGACGGGCCGTGCCCCCGCCGCAGCCCCGCCGCCGCCCCCCGCGCTCCCGAGGCGAGCGGGCGGCTCCGCGGGCGAGGCGAGAGGGGACACGGTTGCTCCGCAGCCTGATTTTAGGACAATAAAGAGGTTTTCGTTCATTTCCGTGCGTGAGGTCAGAGAAGCGCTCCCGGGCTCCTCGCTGCTGCCGGCGCCGTGGGCCGGCGCGGTCGGGAGAGGCGGGCACCCGACTGGATGCGGGGAGTCCGCCGGTTCGTCTGGGGCTGCCTCTGCCCCGAGCAGCGCTGCGGGAAGGAGCGTCCCGGAGCGGCCGTTCGCACGGAGCGGCACTTCGGGGCGAGACAGCGGGGAGCGGGCTCCGGCCGCAGCTATTTCTGTGTAATCAAATGAGAGCAAAGAAACGTTGGTGAAAAGGGAAGCAAAGGGGTGAAAGGCTGGAGCCGGCCTCCCGCCAGCCTCGGTGCCCTCGGAACGGAGCCCGGCGGCAGCGTCCCGGAGGGCCTGGGCCCGGCCCAGCTGTGCAGCTGTCCGGGACAGCCGGGCCGCCGCTCCTCGGATGCGACGGCGTCTGAAGAGGAGGAATGTTGCGTTTCGGAAAGAGAGTCGTGCCCATGACAGCTCCCGGGGGCCTCGAGGGGAGCGAGGCTACGCTGGGAGAGGCGGCCAGGAGACCTTTCCCCGGCCTGGTGTCTCCAGATCCCAGTCTCTCCTTCCCAGTAGGGCCCGGCACGAGCGGGGCTGCCCCTACCCGCTCTGCCTGCAGGCAGCGGAGGCCCCCTCCCTCCCTCCGTTCCTCCCACCGATGCCCTGCCGCTGTCCGCTGCCGCTCGGCCCCGGGGCGCGGCTGCCCCACGCGCGAGGGCGGCGGTGAGGCGGCGGCGCCGGGGCAGGCAGGGGAGCAGGACCCACCCGCGCCTCGCTCCAGCTGACTGGTTTCACGTCTGAGCGTGTTCCGTGGGAGAGAGACGGGGCGGCGGCACGGGAGGCGGCGGGCACGGGATGAGCACGGGTGGTAGTGGGTGCATCTCTGCGGGCGCCGATGGGCGAGGGGAGCGGCGCAAGTCCGCAGGACCTCTGTGCGGGCCCGGTTTCACGGGAGGCGCCCCGTGGCTGATGTTTATTTTATCCTTTGGGAAGGGCAGCGCCGGTTATTTCTCCCCCCCCCCCCCTCCCAGCGGCTTTACTGAAAAATAAATCTGGGAGCGACCGCGGGCCCGTGAATTCTCTCCTTCCCCCCTCCCCGCCCTCCCCCGCGCCACCGAGGCCTGCAGGATGCGGTCGGGGCTCTGCAGCCGCGGCTTGGTGCCGGCGGAAGGCCGCCCCGCAAACGGGCAGTGCGGGGTGAACTCCGAGCATCCTCCCTCCCCCCGCCCGGCCTCCTAGGCCAGTCCAGACCCCCCCCCCCAGAATCTCTGCCGGGCCCCTCGCCCCTGGTTGCCCCAGATCAGCTCCAGCCTAAAGGCTTTCCCCAAGCGCGGGGTGAGGGGCTGGGCCGAGTCGGGGGGGATGCGGGGCACCGGGGGTCCCGCCGCCGCCCTCCGGGCGCTGGCAGGCCGGGCTCCGTCCCGCCCCCGCGGCGGCCCAGCCCGTCGAGGAGCGTGGCCCCGGGGCTGCGGCGTCACCCCCGGCCCGAGAAGGGGAAGTCGGTTCTGATGAAAAGTTGTTGAGGGGGCCGGGGCTGGCGGAGGCAGAGCGGGCGGGTGCCGCAGCCGCGCCGCTGCTTCGTCCCGCCGCCGATGCCGCTGCTCTGCAGCAGCAGCCGGCGGAGCGCTCGGGGGGCGGCTGGTTGAGAGCAAACTTTGATTCCTGCTACAACAGATGTCAGAGTTTTCTTGGGTTTTGGCTGCGTCTGGGGACATCTTGTGATGTTTTAGAGAACAGGACATGATCTCACATGGCGAGGAGCTCTTTAGTTTCTTAATCATTTCACGGTTCCTTCAGAGGCTTTTTTCCACCTAAAACGTTTAGTTTCAGCTCAGTGATCAGCTGCAAAAGCTCGGCGGGGAGCGGAAGAGTTGAATTATTCCAACCTGCGAGAGCCCCTCAAAAAAAAAAAAAAGGAAAGAAAAAGATAAAATAAAGAAGTAAAAAAGAGAAAATAAAGAAGAAAGAGAAAAGGAAGAAAAGGAAAGGAAAGAAAAGAAGAAAAGAAAAGAGAAAAAAGACAAGAAACAAAAAACAAGAAAAGAAGAGAAAGGGGGAAAAGAAAAGAAAGCACAGGAAAGCGATAACAACACGACTTGGAAACTTTTCTCACTGTCCGTTTCCCCCCGTCTGAAAAGCGAAGATGGAGCTGGAGAAAACCTACGCGACCCCCCGGGCCGGGCGCTCAGGTGGGACTGGGGATGGGCGCCGCGGGGTACACCGAGACCAGCCGCCGCGGCCTGTCACGCGTGGGCCGCGGTGCGGGTCAGTAGTAGGGGGCAGCGCGGCCAGATCCCCGTGGGGACTTCGGGGCAGGGTGGGGGCTGCCGAGACCCTCGTGTCCCCCGAAACGCCAACCTCCCCGCCCGGCGCCGGGACCGCCCGGGTGTTTCCCGGCCCCGAGGCTGGGGCCGGGCGGGCGGAGGCAGTGGGGACCAGGGGCCGGCAAGAAGAGAGGGCCGGCGGCGCGGCCGTGGTGCCGGCGGCGGGTGCGGGCGCGGAGGCGGCCTCGCGGCTTGGTAGCGGAATGCAATTCCGAAGCGATCGATGAGGCCTTTTATTAGTTAAATCGCCTGAATAATCGTTTAATCGATACAGCATTTTATGTCGGCGCGCCGCATGCCCCGCGCGGCGGGGGCGGCCGGGGGCGGGAGGGGGGGTCGGGAAGCGGCAACACCGGCAGCTCTGCCCGGGCCGGGCAGCGAGCGGAACGAGGCCTTTGCGGCCGCGGGCACGGCGGGACCGCCGCATCCCTGAAGGGTGTCGGGCCGGAGGGCTTCACGCGCAGTGCCCCGCTGCGGAGGACGAGGAGGAGAAGGAGAATGAAGGCAGGGCTGAAGGCCTGGGAGCAGGGAAGGGAACTGACTCTTCCCGCCCGCTCTCACTCCTCCGCACAGGCCGGCGCGGCATTCCGGTCCCTGCATCGCCCAATATCGGGGTCTGCCTCGGGCCGAGGTGTCGAGCGGGTACGAGGCACGTCTGTCTCGACGGTCCCTGTCCCAGCCCAGCGACATTGCCCGCTGCGCATTAGCCCCGGCCGGACTCCCCTGTCCGAGCTCCTAGGCGACAGCTCGGTTGCGGCCGGGAGTTTCGCGTTCAACGAAAACTCGCTCCACGGCGCCGTCGGCAGCCGCCTGGGCCCCGCCGCCGTGAGGGAGGCCCGGCCTGGCCCCGGCTCCACTGAGGCCCCGAAGGCGCGGGCCGCGGGCAAGCGGGACGGGCGGACAGCGGGACGGACAAGGAGGGGGATGGGTAGGTCTCGTCCGGGAGTGACGGGCAAATCTTCCCTCCGCTGCCCATCCCCCGGCCGACGCCGGGCCAGGAGACTGGGGCCGCGGTGGCCAAGGAGGGGTGGCAGTAGAGCAGCGGAGCTGAGGCCGAGGGTGTCGGCCTGGATGGGCTCTGCCGTGCCCCCACGCTAACCCACGGCGGGACGGGTGGGCCCGGGGAAGAAAGCACCGCTGCCGCTTTATCTGTCCCGCAGCCCCAGCACGGGGGGATGGCGCCGCCCGGGGCAAAACCTCTGTGCCGGTGGCCGGAGCGGGAACATGTCGACGCTGGAGTCGGCGACTCCGGCCTGGCAGCGCGTCCCTCCCCGGGGCCGATGTGCCCCAGCGAGCCCGCGTACAGCGCGAGCGGGCAAAGACCTCGATCGCGGCGCCGATCCGCGCCGCTCCGAGCCCTCAGTCCGGGTCCCGTGGCCGTCAGGGACGCACGGCCACGGGACGCGCCGTCCGAACCACCGGGAAGACAAACGGCCAAGGAAGCTCAGTCTGGGTGGAGGGGTTGCCCACGGCCACGGGACGCGCCGTCCCCTCGGCGAGGGGTGTCCTGGGTCCGCGGATGCTCGGCGCGGCCGCCGGGGGCTCCATGGTCCCAGGACACGCGCGCCGGCGCCCCCGCGCCTCCCCCCCTCCCGCGCCCCGCGCCGCGGTCTCGCGTGGCTGCGCCCCCGCCCCGCCCCGTCCGGCTGGGGCGTGCGGCCACGCCCCCCGCCCCCATTGGCCCGCCGCCCGCCAATTGGCGGCGGCGCCGCCCGGCGGCCAATGCGGGCCGCCGGCAAGTTAACTTTTCCGATTGGCCGGGGCGCTGAGTGACGGCCCCGCCCCGCCCCCCCGCCACTGTCCAGCCGCGCGGTGCTGAAGCGCCGCCCGCCGCGCCTCCTCCGCGGGCGCGCTGGGGCGCGCGGCGTGGGCGCGGGGCCCGGCGGGGGCCGGCGGCCGCGGGCGCGGTCCCGGGGCGGCGCCCCCCGCCCCGGCTGGGCCGCCGCGCCCCGCCCAGCGCGCCCCCGCGCGGCCCGCCCCCGCCCCCGCCCCCTCCGCCCGCCACAACCCCCGCCGCGGGCCGCGGGCCGGCAGCGCGCCGGGCGCACCGCCCGAGCCAGGCAGGCTCCGCGCCGCCCCGGCAGCCCGGCGGCCGACGGCGGGCGGGGAGGGGGTCGGCTGCGGCCCCGCGGCCTGGCGGGCGGCGGCGGCGGCGGCGGCGATGGGCGCGCCGCGCCGGCGGCGCAGGTCGGACGGCGGCCGCTGACGGGGCGCCCCTCGGTCCCGCGGGGCCGCGGCGAGGCGAGGCGCGGAGAGCCCGGCCCCCGCCCCGCTTCCCCGCCCTCTCACACACCTTCCCCCGCCGCTCCCCGCGCCCACCGCCGCCCCGCCCGGCTTCGCGAGTTTCTGCCAGCGGCGCGGCGGGGGAGGGGGTGGGTGGGTGAGTGGGGGGGGGGGTGGGGACGGCACAGGCGGAGCGCGCCGCCGCCCCGGGACCGAGCCCCGCGCGGACGGGGCGCCCGCCCCCGCCGCCGCCCGCCCCGGCCGCCGCCGCCGCGCAGCCGCCGGCGCCGCCAGCACAAAGAGCCGTCGGGGAGGGGAGCGCCGGGCTCCCGGCCGCCGGACCGAGACGCCCGCCCCCCTCCGCGCCCGGCGCCGCCTCGGAGCCGGCAGGCGGGTGCCGCGGCTCGGCGGGCGCCCGGGGAGCGGCCGGGGGCAGAGGTGCAGCCCGGGGCGGCCGTTCCTCGCCGCCCCCGACGGAGCTACCGGACGCTGCGAGCAGCGTGAGGAGCCGCGCTCAGCCGGCGCTCTCGGATACCGCAGCCCCACTTGGGGCGGGACTCTTCGTTTTTGGTTTTTTTTTTGCGTTTCTTTTTTTGTTTGTTTTCATTTGTTTTTCTTTTTCTTCGGTTTTTTTTTAATCGTTTTTTGGTCTTTTGAGGGTTTTTTTTTTTTTTTTTGATCGGTGTCCGGCTGTTTCCCCGGGCTTCCTCCCCTGGCCCCAAAGCCGAGCACCGACGGCGAATCGATACCTACTCGGCGAGGCCGCTCGGTCCGGACCGCTCCGATGGAAATACACTGTAAGCACGACCCGTTCGCAGCGATGCATAGTAAGTGGGTGCCCTTCAACTTCTCTCACACTGCCGCGATCGCGGAGCGGGTCCTGGGCCGCCTATCCTCTCTCACTCCGGGTCTTCCAACAGACGGCGGTCCGGGCTGCCGCCGTCCGCGGGGCTGCTCTGACGCCTGCAGCCCCCTCGGCCCGCCGGGGCCGCCGTGCCACTCCGGGGAGACCGCTCGCGCCGCGGGAGTGGTTTTCCGATGGACAGACAGAGGCAGGATGCCGGCCACTTGTCCGAGGTGTCTTTTCGCTTGAAGGAAAGCCCATGCAAATGTGTGTTTAAATACAGAGATAGACAGACATCGAACTAGATGTGTATATCTACCGTATATATGTATATATCGGTGTACATATATGTATTTTTCCTCCCAAATCAAATGTCTGGGAAGAAAACTGCCTGGTATTTCCGACGAATGGAAAAGTTTGCTATAGGATATTCTCCCTCTATTTCAACATTTTAATGTTCGTTAATTAAAAAAAAAACGAACAAGAAAAATCATCAAAACCAAGCCACCAAAAAAACCCACCAAAACCCCCTAAAAAGCAAATAACTAGGGAGGGCGCGGATGTGGCTGAAGGGAAGAATTTTTTCTCTTCGACCACCGAGGACGGGCAGAGCGATCCCCGTGCGAATCCGGCGCCGGGCAGCGCGGCGGCGGAGCGGGCGGTGGGAGCGGCGAAGTTAACAGGTCGTGCGCGACGGGCTCGGCCGAGGTTTGTTGTGCTAGAGAGGTCGGGGAGACTTATCCATTAGCGGGGTGTTATGTGAAATGACATCTTTTCTCACGGTGAGTTAAACGCTGCATTACGGCGTGCGATGGCGAGGAAATTTAAGGTAGAACTAATCTCATTTCCCGGCGCGCCGCAGCCCGTTGGCTCAAATAAATTTGTTTGCAAAATAAACCACCCGACACCGGGGCTGGAAATCTCCCGGCCTCTGTCTTGTCCCCGCTCGCTGCTTCTCCGCCTGCTCCGCCCGCTGCACCGTTTCGGAAGGGATCTGGAGTAAGTATGGCTCATGGTAAGGAGGTGCAAGCGCCCCTGTGGAAACGGACTTTCCCTCCCGCGACAACGTAGCGTTTCAAACCCGTGTTCGTTTCTCGTGTATTAGTTAACCAAATCACGATTTTACGAAAGGTACACTCTGGACGCGGGCTCCGCCGCCGGAGTGCCCCCCGCCCCGCAAGGGGGTCACTGTGCCGTCGGACCCGCGGCCCACGGCGTGAGGGCTTCCCGCGTGGGGCCGGACTCCTCGGGGGGGAGATGTCGCTGCGGGTTCCAGCGGCCTCCTCCTTTTTTCGCGGCTGTGGAAAATCGATACCTTCCGCAGGAATTTCGGGAAAAAACAGAAGGGAAAACACCCCAAAGCCCGGTGCCGTCGCTGTGTCCCCGGCCAACGATCTCCGGACCCGCGGCTGCCGGGGGGCGGGGGCGGGGGGGAGGCGACCCTCGTGAAACACGGCGGAGGACCGGGGCATGTGGCGGCGGCTGCCGCGGCGTGGAGAGCAGCGCCGGCAGGGCAGCCCGGGGCGCGGCGGCCGGCGACGGGTCGATCCTGAGCGTGACCTCGGCCCCGTCTAGTGTCGCCACGGTCCCCGCGGCTTCCCTGTCGCTTATGAGTAGAGCCCGGGGCCGCGGCCGTTCCCGGGCTGCCGAGGCGAGCGGGGGGCAGCCGGGGCGGCCCTGACTCCCGCGGGCGGGCTCGCCGGCACCGGCAGCCGCTCGGGTACGCTCGTCTTCCGCCCTACCCGGCGTCCCCGCCTGCAGCTGTCCCGGGGTTACGGGCAGGGCCCGCGGACTCCGCGTCCGCCCAACTCGTCGGCCCGCCCTCATCCGAAAGCGCCGCCGAGTCTCGCCCCGTCCCCGCTTCCTGCGGTGTGAGGGGGTGCTTCAGCCCGCGGAGTGGGGCACGGAGTGAGGAGCGCAGCAGTGCTCCGGCCCCGCTCCTCCATCCCCGCACCGGGCTGGGGCCAGAGCCATGCGTGTGTGTGTCCCCACGCCCCGCGCAGCCTCCCGCCTCGACGGGCCCCCGGCTCCCGCCCGCAGCTGTCCAGGGAGTGCGGCGGCTGGCGGAGCGGGACCCCGGGTGGGCAGTTAGGAGGGCCCATTCCCGAGGCGATGGCAGGTTTGGGGAGGGGTCCCTCTGCGCGGCGGGAGGGACGGAGGCGGCCCCAGTCTTTGTTCCTCCGGCGGCTGCAGGATCGGATGCTTTCGCCCTGGGCAGGCCCGGGCTCTGCCGACCTCCTGAGGGCTGGGGACTTTCTCTGTGGGAGAATCTGCTCTTTTCCTAAAGAGACACATCTTAGTGCTTAATTCCTTTTTTTCATCTTCTTTTCTTTCTATCACTTTTCCTTTCCTTTCCTTTCCTTTCCTTTCCTTTCCTTTCTTTCCTTTCCTTTCCTTTCCTTTCCTTTCCTTTCCTTTCTTCCTTTCCTTTCCTTTCCTTTCCTTTCCTTTCCTTTCCTTTCCTTTCCTTTCCTTTCCTTTCCTTTCCTTTCCTTTCCTTTCCTTTCCTTTCCTTTCCTTTCCTTTCCTTTCCCGCTTCCCTATCCCCTTCTCCAACTACTGCTGCAGGATGTTGCCAGTCATATCAATGAACTGTGCTTGATTTTGTACAATTACAGCCGCTAAAAGGTGACAGCCTGAGGTCTTGCTTTCCGCGGCATTGCGGGGCTGCTCCTATGCACTACAGCCAGTGAGTTCTCCTGGCTGCAGCATCGCCCCGGACCCCGGCGCATACCCCCTGGGGAGGGGCAGCAGGCAGCACCCCCAGTGCCCGGGATCTGCTCCCAGCACGCCAGGGCGACAGGAGGGGACACGCGAGCCTGCGTCTGGTTCGACCACTGGCAGAGGTCGGCCCGCCTCTGGCTCCTGTAAAGGCAGAGCAGGCTCTTGCCTGCTTGCTGCTGGCTTTAGCTGGCTTTAGCAATCACGTAATTCATGTGGATTCATTATGTCTCCTGACAGTTTTAGAAGGTGTTTGCAAAGTTTGACAGCAGTTTATCAATGATGAAATTGATGGATTTTAAATAAAAGTAGCTCTATATAATCTTTTCCTTTTTTATTTTAAACACCGAGGCAGTTGGCTTGTCAGCTTATTTGGTATCGTTCAAGCCCTGTACAAACAGAGAGATTTTCTGTATCATCTTTCTTCCATAATTGGCATCCTTACTGCCCCTACTGCATGTTTTCATCTTTCCCCCTCCTCTGCGCTCTAACTAGTTTGGATGATCAAGAACATGAGGGTTAATTGTATTTCCTCTCTTGATACATGGGATTATAACATGTTCATGGGTTTTAGCTGTTTTCACTGCTGTTTATCCAAGTGGGTGCTGTTTCCCACCGTATATATGATTCACTTTGCTGAAGGTGAGCAGTGCAAATCAGCTCAAAAAAGAATACTAAACTGATCTTCCTGGAATGTTTCATTTGTGGTGTTCATAATATCTGCCAAGACTGCTGTAAATTGTGAGAGCAAAAACCATGCTATCTTTGGTTTTTTTTTCCTCTTGATTTCAAGTCAAGGCATCTGGGGAAAAAAAAGCAAACCACCTATTTTATTTCAGGTATTTCCTTCTGTGCTTCCACACAGCGTGTGGGCTTGAGTGATTGCCCAGCCTTATTTTCCATTGGCTTCCTCGTTAGAGGCTCACAAGCAGCCTCTTCTCCATGGGGCAGCACACCAGGCCTGCCCCTGGATTTGCAGTTAGGTGAACGTGGTCTGGGATGAGTGAGAGTGTCCCATGTCTGGGGGAGCTGGGCATTGCTGCTGTGTAGTTTCTTGTGGAAGGTCCTTCCCTCTGGCAAGTGGCATTGCAGCAAGCACAGGCAGCATATCTGTGATTGCCTCAGTGCCTTGGGTCCTGCAGCACCTGGGCAACAGCAGCTGGAGGCTGGGCTGGCGCTGGGGAAGCGATGCCCAGTGCTGGGAAGTCGCTGGGGCTGGGGGGTCTACCCTGCCAGAAATGTCTGAAAGTCTCACACACAGCTCTTTCTTCTCCTTACCCTCCTCCCCCTCCCCTGTGTGTTTCAGGACATGGAGGCGTCAATCAGCTGGGGGGTGTTTTTGTGAACGGCCGCCCCCTCCCAGACGTCGTTCGCCAAAGGATTGTGGAGCTTGCCCACCAAGGGGTCCGGCCGTGTGACATCTCCCGGCAGCTCCGCGTCAGCCACGGCTGCGTCAGCAAAATACTTGGCAGGTAAAGGGGGGATGATGAATCCTTCAGTGTCCGTCAAAAGTGTCAGTGCTGCTTCCTGAACTGAAGGCTGCAAGCGAATGGAGAATGGCAGAAAACTCAGGAAGTCAGTCCAGTGACGAGGAGGGCTTCCTTAACTCTTGTGGTTTTATATGCCTGGTGTGGGAAAAAAGTGCCACTATCCATAGGTCTGGTTTGCCCCTTTCACAGCTTCTTGTAGGTGTTTCTGATTCAAAGTGCAGAATGCCTCGTGAGATGTCTTTGCTGTATATGTGGCCCAGAACCCGCACCTACCTGTCCTGAAAAAGTAGAGAAATCAGTGAGTTGTCTTCAGTAACTGTGGAAGTTACTTGTTTTCCGTTAGCAAGAATACCATTATACATTGCAGTGCATTCATTTGCACAGGCTGTTCTGCAACCTGTCCCCGTGTTTAATCAGTGCCTTTTTCTAGTCTCATGCTGGAATATGTTCTTAACTAGAGCACAGAATACCAGAACTAGGTATTGAGCATCTTACTTTTGTCTGTTTTGGGAGTAGCCCTCCCTTTAGCCTGGAGTTGTTGAAACTTCTATGGCAACATGCAATTAAGCTCTGAATCAATATAAATTCCTGATTTTGTTCTAAAATGAGACATAGATTCAGGTCAGAAAATGCCGTCCTTGCTTCTTTATATCGTGTGGACAGATATGAACGTAATTTGTGTAAATTATGGTGTTAAAATAACCAGCTGTTCTGAGATACCTGGATGATTTATATGAAGTAAAACGTATTTTTTGTTAGAATACATTTTTTCTTGATAGTTTGGAAAAGTTAAATCCTGAGCTATTGACTACCACAGTTAACACCATTGTTCAGAACTTTACTCTCATTATTTTTATTTTTGCCATCTTTTTCTTTTCCAATTTTTAACCAATTTACTTCCCTGGACATAGCACTGTTGCAAAGACTGTTTGGCCATTTATTTTTTTTTGGTTAGTACCATGCAGAGGATCTTCTTGGGTTAGCAGCATTTACGATCTCTCCGTGGCCGTTTACATCTTCAGAACCAGATGGACTCGGTGCAGTTACAGGCCCCTTGTTTTGCAGCTCTTGGTACTTTTCCCTACAGCCCCCTCTTACCTAAACTTGCCTGAGGTGGTGGGCAGCATTTCCCCGGCCCTGCATGTCGTGCCACACACGCCCGTGAACAGGTTGCGCTCAGCCTCCCTGCCTTTTCTCTCATGCCTTCGTTGCAGGGAGATACATTCCCCTGTAAGGTACATGCATTCCTCCCACAATGGGTTTGAGGACACTGATGGCTTTGCTGTTTTAGAGAGGAAAACTTTCCATGGGCTTTATCTGAGAGCTGCCTGCCCATGACAGGCTGTTTCTCTCAGCTATTGCATTGCATCCGCTGCCAGTGCGGGCTCCTACTTGTAGCTGGGCTGACGCGGTTCGGCTGGACGTGCTCCCGCTGCAGCAGAATTGCCACCAATTCCCACCAGGACCAACGCACAGATTAGAAACGGGCACTTTATGTACCTACCAGGCAACTGTCCAATGGCTTTGCTTTTGATAGTTTGAATAGATTTAGCATCAGATATATTTGTGCTATAGAGCTCAGAGCGAGGCTCCAGAGCTTTGTCATTAAAGTTGTCAACAATAAATTGGAATTTCATAGCTCATTATTTTCATAACTAATAATTACAGTGGGTAAAATGTCACTGTAATTGCAGCTCTGTATGTGTGTGTTTTTTCGTGTGTGTGAAAAACAGGAACACTTATGATAAATCCTTACATTTGGATTTCTGTGGTTGGAATTTTTTGGTCCTCTGTGCAGCCTTACAAAACACCCCGAGGAAGAGAATCAGCAGCTGCAGTGCAAGTGAAACTCTCACCCCTCAGAGGAGGGTACTGCAAGGGTGCCTGTTCTTCACCTGCATTGGCAACTTGCTGGGAGCCAAAGGCACAGACCTGATGTGCATAAAATGAAGCCGGCTGCTGCCGTCCTGGCGTTTAAAATGGAGACGGGAGTCAGGGCTTCCCGGTGCCGTGCATCCTGCAGGCCCATTGACTGTGCCCAGGTCCATCACTGGGGCAAAGAGGAGGGAGATGTTGTCAGTATCGATGGACTAGAGCCATCCCCCACTGTGGTGAGCTCTCCTACCTGCATGGGGAGAAGGGCTTGGGCCTGATCCTGCACCCTCCAGGAAAGTCTTTCTCTTGATGTGTGGGTGCTTCTGCAGAGCCTGGGATGGAGAGGGCAGGTGGGCAGGCAGCGGTTAGAGGATTTGGTTAGAGTGGAAGTCTTGCTTTTCAGAGGGCATCAGGCTCTGTGCTACTGTGAGCTTGCCGCTGCTGCACTGTTGTAGCAGTGAGGGCCTTTGTCGTAGTCTTGCTGTTCAGAGTGCTGTGGGCAGCATCGCTTGTCTGTGCAGACACAGCTTCCTGAGCTGCTGGCTGATGCCCTGCTCATCTGGGCTGTACAGCCTCGTGGGGTAGTCGATGGGCATGGTCATGGTGCAGTGAGGCACTGAATGAGAGAATCACTAAGGAATGTTTGGAAAATCTGTTGTTTTGACTGCAGACAAGAAAATCGCAACTTTTTGTTTGACATCATTCACTGTGTTGTTTGGTTTCCTTCTACACCCTCCTCACAGGAGAGGTGCCAGCAGTGAAGGTTTGCAGGCCAGGGATGCAAGGTTTTAGTAAGTTTATGGCCCACATTTGCCATCATTTTGTCCTGTCCTCAAGAAGCACAGGTAGAGCTGAATTTTAGCTGGCTGTGCTGAAGCTTGCTACTAGGCTCAGTTTAGGGATACCAGGAAGGTTGATCCATCTCTGACACATGATGCTTTCCGTTGCTAATGTTGCTTAAATAGCTCATGGAGACTGATAGAGCTGAGTTCATGTCTGTGTCCAGAGTATCTGAAAACAAGTACAAACAACATACTGTAACTTTCTTTAAAAGAATCTTAGACTCTGCACACAGAGCTCTCCCGGAAAGACTGAAAACCGGTATCCTGGCAGAAATTCGATGAACATCGTTGCCTGTTACAGTGAGACAGATTTTGGCTGTGCAGCCTGTTTGTGTTCTGCTTGCACTGGAAAGATTGGGGATTTTTATTTTCTTTTAAATATATAATGGGTATGTCAAGTAGCTGCAGAGAAAATGTATTAATAAGCAGTCTTATGTTCTTAGCTAGGAGTCCTTCTGAGCTCCCTGCTAGAAATACAGATGCAGTGCACCGAGTGGATGTGTTTTCACTGCTGAGAGCATGCAGCTTGTCAGGCATCGGGTTGAAAGGCTCACAAAGTTGAGGTCTGCTCTGTGCAGAAATCTGTGCTGGATCAGGGCAGTTGGGGCAGGTGTTGCAGGTAGGCACCAGGCTTATTTTTACCCTGTTCGTGAGAAAATTCAAAGGATCCAAAAGTGCAAGGCTGGGAGGGTGCCCTGTGCACTGTGCTCCTTGACAGTGAGGCACAGAGGAGCACAGTCTCATACTGGGTCTCTATTTAGCCGTGGTTAAGACTCCTGCTCTTAGCAGCATGTTCAAGGCTTTGTGCTGTGACTTGTGGGGCGGGGGATCTCAGTTGCCAGGTATTGTTGCAGTGCTACCAAAAGCAGTTGCTCTTGTGCGAATTACGATTTCTGTCAATTTAGGGATCCAGTCCTCTGCTTTATTTCCTGTTGTGGCATCAGCAGAGCTGCTGTTGTGGGTGAAGGTGCTGCACCCGAGGAAGGACACTCAAAGCATAATGTTAAAAATAATACATTTTGAGAAACGTTAACTATTAACTCCACAATACACAAATGCAAACCATAAAATCAGAAAAAGATACACTGGCATATTTGTTCCTGAGGTGCAAATAAAAGACAACACCTAGCTTTCATTTCCCTGTGAAAGGATAACAAGCTGTAGATATTAATGACAGGGAATTTCTGTGGAAACAGTAATTTACTACAAAAGAGTCCACCGCAAAAAGTGATCTTTAGTGTGATTTGTTTCTATTATTGCCAGCACTGCTGATTAATAACACACATTTTCAGTTAATTTTGGATCCCAGCATGCCCTTTAATCTTGCATTGTTTCCTTTGTCTTGCTATTACAGAAAAATATATACTGTATCCCGAGGCCCAATTCCAATTACTATAAGTTAATCTATTAGGTGATAAAGCACTACATAGGCAGAAAATGTGTATGTGAAAGTGAAGATGTATCTCAGGATTTGCTAGGGTTTGGTTACCTTGAAATTGTGTTCTCTATAAATCTCAAAGCATGTTCTCTGTCTATTTGTGATAACCAAAGCTCTGTTTTGGATGTTGTCCCAGGTATTATGAAACCGGCAGCATTAAGCCTGGAGTGATTGGAGGATCAAAACCAAAGGTCGCCACACCAAAAGTCGTTGAAAAAATTGCAGAGTACAAGCGCCAAAATCCCACCATGTTTGCCTGGGAGATCAGGGATAGACTCCTTGCTGAGCGAGTGTGTGACAACGATACTGTGCCCAGCGTCAGTTCAATTAACAGGTAAAGCTTTCTCTGGTTCTGGGGAGGGACGCTGCTCGGAAGTGCTGTCACTGGATCCTCATTTGTTAGTCAGGCTGGGTGTTTTGGGCTGTTTGCAAGAAATGCAGCTTGTGTGTGTTTCTCTGATGCTCTTGGGTCTGGGGAGCAACCGTGGGCTCACCTTGGCATCCAAAGTCATGAGCATTTCCTAGGAGCAGGCAGGCTCTGCTGTTGGCCCTTGCTTCTTTCCTGTCTCTTCTCCAGTCTGTGAGTTGCAGTCCTTGCTGCTAAAGATCCTGAATGAAGGCACGCTGGGGTGAGATGTGTTCCCTTGAGGGGGAAGCTGAGATCATGGAATCATAGAATGGACGTGGTTGGAGGGGACCTTTGGAGATCATCTCATCCAAACCCCCTGCTAAAGCAGGACCATTTAGATCAGATCACCTAGATCAGGTCACCTAGATGCCGTGGAGTGGGGATGTCAGAGAAACGGGGGGCCCAGATGGCAGGAGGAGGGGACTCAGGGCATGGGTCTAAGGTATCACTTCTCTCCTCCTGAGGCCTGCTGGGTAGTGCTGACGTTGGCACAGAACTGTGCTGGCTGCTGGCTGCTACTGGGGGAATCTGGCTGGTACTTTTCAAGTGCTTCAGCTGTCTGCTTGTTACATGGACACACTTAAGTGGCCTTGAATTGCATTTATAAAATGCAGGAGAACCTCGTTTGGAGGCTTGCTCATGCGTTTGGGAGTTTTGCCACAACCTTGCTGGGCAGGACTGGGCTTGCAGCAGGGTCTGGAGCTGTACTAACCCACTGCCGTGTCAGTTACACGTCTTGTACTCGCCCACTTCCTTCTGAGTTGAAGGATGTCTAAAGATGGAGTTGAAAAAACTCAGCGAAATACTCTGTTGTGTCTCCAGCCCTGCCAGACTGATAATGAGGGATTAATACTTGGAAGGTAGAGTGCTTGGGCAGCCTCATGAACACCCACACCCCTGGCAAGCAGAAGCCCTTTCGTTTTTGCTTATGGTTGTGCTCTGTGCCGGGCTTCGACCTCACCACGCTGGTGAGATGGTTTTCACTTGTGTGATTGCATGCAAATTCTTTGAATGCAGCTAGCTATAAAGTCCCATCTGTGTCCATGGACGTGAAATAAATTGATGCAATATTCTTTTATTGGCTATCCCAGGCTGATTTGCATTCATGGAGTTGCCGCTTGAGTAGCTGGAGTGGCTTCCCCAGCGTTAGCAGAGAGTGGTGTCTGTGTCTTGCCCAACCGAATGTTGAGTTGCACGTTGATGTGTTTAACTGCAAAAACGGGTCAGTTCAGGCACAGCCTTTGCTGATGCCTGGGAGCTCCTGACTCGCCAAGGCTCCAGAGGAGCATTCAGTAATTCTAGGGAGACAGCATTTTCAGCTTTAAGGAGGATTTAAGGACAATGTAAACACCAGGAAAACTGAAGGAAAAGATCACTCTGGCTGGCCTGAAGTTACTGAAGGCAGACTCTGTTTCCACAGCATTCGGCTCGAGCCTTGCTGTGTGAGAAGCATTCCTGATGTGAGTGGCCCTGTGTTTCTGTAGTGGGGATTCAAGCGCCCTTCCAAAAACTATCGGAAAGGCTGTAACAGCTCTAGAAAAAAGGAGAGATTAAGTATCTACCACTCATGCTCTGAGCCAGTTTCTGTAGTCTGCCTCTTGCTGCATCCTTGTTTCCTCACTGAAAACGTCCACACGTTTGCTGCCATGGCATCAGAAACCCATTTCATGATCTAAAACTGAGTTTTTTGGCCGGAAATCTGATTCTTTCTCATATGCTTGCAACTGTGGCTAAAGTCTTTTTCTTTTCTTCAAGGTGTGAAATCCCTTTTTAAAAACACACACAATCTTTTTGAGTCGGTCTGTTTCCCCAGAGAGTGGTTTTTTGCCAGCGTAGGAGCACATCCTGAAAACGCAGACCAGACTGTCGTGACAAGAAACCTGGAATTCACAGCAAAACACTTGGCTTTAATGCTAAATCCCCCCAGTTACACATTGCAGTCTGTGGGATTGTTCTCATATTTAAGCGTATACTTCAAGGCTTTGCTGGTGTGGGTGTTACACACCAAGGATACAGACCTTTGCTCACAGTGCCCGTACTCACTGCTGAGATGCAGTTCAGCTGCTGCCCTGTGGCTGCTGCAGACCTGAACCCACCTGAAACCACACAGCGTGGTTCTTGTCCCGCTACAGGGAGGCTGAAACTAAGCAGTTGGTGTTCCCAGAGGGGAGGATGGAGGATAGAGCTGCTGCAGGAAGACAGGGATCCCTGTGCACAGCCCTTTCCCTTCCAGGGAACTCTCGCTGCTCTTGGAAAACACCAGGTTCTGTGCTCAGTGCATCCCCACTTACAAGGGTGCCTTTCAGCAGATGAGTTTGAGCTGCTGCTCTCGTATATGAAAGAATAATAGCTATTATTATTAATTAATAACAATAATTAATATTAATAATAGGCCAGTCTTCCGCAGCAGGGGCAACTCTGTGTGATTAAGGCTTAATTAATCATTGCAATTGTTTTGCTCAAATAAGCTGAGAGCTGCCCAGCTGCTTTGAAGTGCTCCAGTCCTCCATCCTCCAGAGATGAAGATGTTTATGTGTCAGAAGGCCATTATAGCCTTCCCTCGCCACGACGGCAAGGAGGCCTTGCGCAGGGTGTTGTTTTCGCTCTTGCTCATGCATGGTGCTGGATCTTTGGCTGTACAGTCCTCCATCAAAGCTGCTTCCACTGATGCCTGCTCTGGCCTGGCTGCCCCAGCCTCCGTCAGGAGAATTTGCTGCAGGGGACCCAGCCACAGAAGACGTGTAACAGTCATCGGCTTCACTCTGAGGCTGGCAGCTGAAAGCTGGCTCTCTAGCAGACCTAGCTCCCCCAGCCTCCACCAGATTCTGCAGAGGAATGGAGGGGAAGAGGATGGCAGCATGTCCTCCTCTGGAATGGAACCAGACGTCACTGGTGGTGGTTCCTGTACTGGCTCGCTGGGTGACTTTCAAGCAAGCACCTGCTGTCTGTTACCATGAATGCATCCTCACACCATCTCTGCTTCACACCTTCCTTCCTCCAAACTCATGGTAGGCAGGAGTGGGAGAGGAGGGTGTGGAGGCTCCTTCCTTGGAGGTCTTCAAGACCCGCCTGGGCACGTTCCTACGTGACCTGATCTAGGTGGACCTGCTTCTGCAGGGGGGTTGGACTAGGTGACCTCTAAAGATATCTTTCAACCCCTATCATTCTATGATAGCAGTCTATGAAGGGTTTGTTAAGAGAAGTGCTTACGGCAGCATTACCACTGTGTAAGGAGTGCATCAGGCAGGGAGCTGTGTGATGAGCGCACAGTGTCCCTCCCTCAGCCCCTTCCCTCTCTGCTGCAGCTGATTACAGAACTGTGTTATCTCCAGAGAGGCATTTCACACCTACCTTTCTTTTCTTTTTTCACCATGCACCTGCAGGTGAGCACTTGGTAGAAGCTCGTCCTAACATCTGCTCTCTGTCCTATGACACATCTGCCTTCTGCTTCACCTGCATCTCTGAATTTTTCCTGATTTGACATCATTGTAAATCAGAGCACAGGCTGTCCCCAGCGATAACGTAGTCATTCAGCTTTTGAGATTAGCATTTAATCCATCACATTTTTGTTGTAGTCTTAATTTGGCTAAACAGGTCATTTTCCAAAGTGTCTGGATGCACTGTATCTAGGGTGGCCTAAGGGCAGCCTCACAAATGTGTCCCAGGGCGCTGGGCCCAATGGGCACACAAATAACAATGCAGATCTCCGTCCTGGGTGGTAAGAACCAGGCCCTTAAAAGCACTGAAGCACCAAACTCTGCAGCATCTCGAGGAGAATGTCGGAGTCGGTCACTGAAATGTCCCCAGTGGCAGGGGCTGGGGACAAAATCACGGTCTTGCATCCAAACTTTGATCTTTTGGTCGATGATGAGAGGATAATATGCAAAAAGGCATTTTTGTATTAATGTAGGTGTCCTGAACTGAAAACCAAACCAGTGTCTGATGTCCCCTGCAATTGTGTGCTTAATGCTAAGTAGTCATTTCTCTCCAACTGCATGCAGGATCATACGGACGAAGGTGCAGCAGCCACCCAATCAGCAGGTCCCAGCCTCCAGTCACAGCATAGGTAAGGAAAACTTCTTTTTTTTTTTTTTCCTTAAATGTTAAAAAAAAAAAGCATAATGGATTACAAATATTCTAAAGAACTTTTAATCATTCTTATGGCCAGATAATTCTGCATAAAACACTTCAGCACACGTGCTAATGCGCCTTCTTTGTCATTCTCCAAGGCCTGAACATGGTAAATGAATTTTATAAATACTGCTAAAAGGTTTTGAATTTTACTGATTATTATGATAAATAGCTTTCACCATGAGACAGAAAATTGAAATCTAAACCAAAAAACCTCCACTAATGGGGGTCTATAGAATGTCAGATAATTAAAGTAATAAATCAAGAAAGGGATACTTATTCATAACATTTTCTGCATCATTAGTCAGTAAGTAGTTTTGAATGTGTTTTTTTCATCTATCAACCATCCCTTCCATAATTCTTTGTGCACTTGCAGTCTTGAGTGAAGAGGTAGCAAAACTTTCTGAAACTTTAATTCATCCTCAGAGGAGTGATGCTGCTCCCCAAGGCAGGTGGTGCTGGCAGACGGGTCCCTGGGAGTGAGGGCTGCCTGCTGAGGCATCCTCTGCCCTTCGTCAGGATGATGGTGTCTTTCAGGGGGGACTGCTCTGCTGTGCTGCAGCAGGCATGGAGGGGCTCAGTCAGGACTCAAGGCTGCTTTCTTGTTGCGCTTGTTCTGTGAAAGCTGACAGTCCAAGAGTAAGGCTGTGCTCTATAGGCAGAGGGGAGGCAGGGTAGGGGCCCCAGTTCCTCTCTACCTTCGTGCTGTCAGTTGTGAAACGGGGAACTGGCTGTGGATGGCCCGTGGCAAGGGTGTGCTTAGCACCATGAGACATAGACCGTGGCACAGAGCTCATCTAAGAAATCACCACAGCCCTATATCTGACCCTTTCTCTCTGGGAAATGCCAAAACAATCTCAGAGGAGGAAATGCATCCCTCAGTATGCTGTGATGGCTTACAAGCTGCCTCTCCTTGAGGAAATCAACAGCAGAGGAGAGAAATCTTGTTTCTTGGGGCTTGGGCTTGATAAAGGCAGCAGGAATTCCCAACACCAGTTTGTACCACGTGGTCAGGACTGGGGATCTTCAGTGTGTTCCAGCTGAGGATGCCCCATGCGTGGGGGCTGTAGGGCACTTTCTGGGATGTGGGGACGTGCCAGCACAGGCTCAGCCTGGGAGCTGATGGACGGCCATGCTCCTTCCTCTGCTTGCTTCCATACAGCCTCGGATTCCCAGAGTGTTTCACAGATACAATGTCTGCAGCCCTGGACAACATCTCTAGGCTTGTGTCAGCTGTGATGGATGAACCCTTCAGCTGGACACAGCCAACATCCTTTCCTGAGGGATCTGCCAAAACAAACTGGATGTAATTAATATTTTGGGGAGCCTGAGGGCTTTGCAGCATTTAGGCCCACAGCTGTCCATTTCTGGGCAACCCCAGCTGCCTGGAGGCTGGAGGCTGGTGGCTTGGGCCAGCAGGACACCAGCAGCAAACTGAGTGTAGCGAGCACAAGCTGCTGGACTCCCATGAAGTTTCTGTGGCATTTATGGAGGCTACTCCATGCAAGGCTGTGCTCTCAAGCTCCCCCTTCACCTCACTGGTGGTGTTATCAGCCGATGGTGTCTGCTGGCCTGGGCAATGTGCCTTCCCACCGTGGCTCACTCAGGACAGGGCAACTGACCAGTAAAGGAAGGGCATTCTCATCCCACAGTGCACAGCCACAGCTTGGGGATGGGGGCAAGGGGTCACTGTGCCTCTGCTCCCACCTCTGCACACAGCTGCTCTGGCATATCACTGGGCTAGGCTGGGGTCCTTCCTGGTCTGTGGTGTCTGGCAGAGCCCCAGACCGCCTTGGCCATGCTGTAGGGGCTGGTGGCTTTTGGATAGGCTGACTCTCACGTCGTCCTGCCTGCTGACCACTTGGCCTTGCCTTGCAGCCTCCACGGGGTCCGTGACCCAGGTGTCCTCCGTCAGCACCGACTCTGCCGGCTCGTCCTACTCCATCAGTGGGATCCTGGGAATCGCCTCCCCTGGCACTGAAAGCAACAAACGCAAGCGGGACGAAGGTAGTGGAAGCTGTTTTCTGGGTGTGCACTGATTTGTGAGTGGGAGAGGTGGAATGGGGCCAAGCTTGGTGCTGTGTGCATGTAACATGATGGAGCTGTGGAAGCTGCCCATTGTCGTCTGTTGTGGTGGTTTGGTCCTGTTTGCCAAAGCCGGGGACCTTCGATGTGACCTGGTAGCCAGAGGCAGGGGCTCTTTGAGGAGCAGGTGTTTCAGAAAGCACTGGTGGTGTGTCATAGTTTTTAACCAGACCCTCTTTCTGGCTGGAGAACGTTTTCCTCCCATCAGTGAAAAAATGGAAGGCACCATTGTGTTCACTTTGGACATCTGAAACGTAAAATGTCAGAGAGGTGTTGCTATCCACAAAGAGATAGAAAACTAATGGCAGAGCTGTGTGCTATGCTATGTCTCTGCTGGTCCCTCCAGTACTGGCGGGCTTTTGTTGGCTTGAGAGGTGGAAATCTCATTGGGTTGAATATTGCTGGTGCTGCATAGTTTATGGTCCTGTTTAATTCTGTGTCCTGGTCATTTTCATTGCTTTGGAGAGAAGGATACTGGGGATAGAATATAAAGGAAAAGAAGAGAAATTCTGCATTGATGCCTGTAATCTCTTTCATTTAGTAAGATCTTACAGAGTGGAGTTGATGCCAAGGCTACAGATGCATTTATGGTAATGGGTGGGACTCCAGAGCCTTAGTGGGGATGCTGCAGTTGAGGTGGCAGAGGACATTTGAAGGAGTGGTGTCTGCCTGCCCTGTAGCAACACCAGTGGGCTGGGGTCCCATTTGCTCTTGGCAGAGGTGATGCCAACCTCCATGCCAGTTTGGGCTCCTGCCCTGTGCTGTGGAGAACCCTTGGTCCCCGTCTCCAGTGCTGCTAGTGCTGATCCAGGGTTGCCCTGCAGCCAGTGTGGGACTGCATCCTTGTGCCCCACACTGCCCCGGCTGTCCCGACTCACGAGGATGAAGGAGACATGAGTGTGTGGATAGAAGACAGAGTGACATTAACTGAAGGCCTGGGGAAACCTGGTTAAAATTGTGTGAGCAGCCTGGTGCCCAAGCTGTGCAAACAGGGTCAGGTGTCTGTGAATGCACTGGTGGAAATGCCTGGTCTGGCCACAGAGCAGTGCTTGGTGTATCGAAATGGGGAGAAGTTGCAATGGGTGTGGGGCCAGTTTCAGCTGGTGTGACGATGGGAGTTTAAAACCCCCTGTGCTCAGATACTTGCTGAACATGCCATTGTTAGTTAACTCTGAGATCATACATCTGATTTTTTTTCCAAATGAAGGCCACAAGTGCATATAGAATTTTATGTCTCAAAGCAGGTAGGATAGAAACTTTGTATTTCATCACCCAGTTCAGGAGAGAGGCCGTTGGTGTTGAAACCCCATGGCTCTGTCCCAGCGTTGTTCCAAAGTGCTGGCTCTTGGGAGCCTGTGATTACAAAAGGTTTAACTGTAGAGAAAAGAACTAAATATTTCCTTGCACAGATCAGAAGCAGAGCTGAGAAATTCCTCAGCTCTTGCTAGCTCACATTTAGAAGAGAGCATGTGATTTCTAAACCAGCTCCCATCGTTTTGGCAGGATGAGTCATGATTTTCAACCTCATAAGCTGGACAGTAATGCTGTCCTCAGCAGACCATTTAAACTGCTTTTATAATAGGCTCAGGTCTGCAGATCTGGAGAAGCATAAACAGATAGTTCAATGCCTTTGTCTGTTTGACGGGGTTCCTGGCAGCGTCCATGATCCCTTCCTGTCCTGCTCAGCACAGGGTTCCTCTGCAGAGGCAGGCGCAAGGTGTGGTGGAGGTGACCCAAGGCTCCACGCTGCAGGTGACGGGGAGGTGGAATCATACATACACGCCAGCTCCTTTTGAGGAAGACGAGCGTGTCCTCCGATGATGAGCTGTATCATGATACAGATGCACAAGGGGGCAGAGTTAACTTTACCATTTCCTGGCTTCAGAGAGATGGAGAGAGACCACCTCCATAACGAGCCACTTGCACCGAGTCTTTTGCCATGTTGCGCTGTTTCTTAGTAGCCTCTGGAAGATGCACACCTGCTGCTATATCTCCCTCCCTATGTCTCCTGGAGCCACAGGCTGTGTGGTGCTTGTCCAGCAGCCCTGGCTCCCCTCAGCTGGGGAGTGAAGTGGGGTGGACTTGCCCCTTCAGCTTACAGCTGCATCAAGTGCTCAATGTGATTCATTACCCGATTTTGTTCTCACTCTTGACACTTTTTTAGCAGATGTCACCAGTCTTTAACCCAGTGGGGAGCTTGCTGGGTAGCAACAGGGGCAAACCAAATCAGACAGTCTTTATTGGTTTATATAGCTGAAGGTGTCATTTTTTTCCACGTTGTAATATGGAGTTGGAGCAGATGTGCCTTCGTGGGGGATCAGTTGCTTTCACTTGTGGTTAAAGGACATGCTCCTGGAGACTGACACAAGACGCAGGCTGTTCCATAACGAGGCAGAGAGATACAGTCATCTGCTGCAGCCTCTAGCACCAGAGGCTGCTGGGCAACAGCCTTGCTGTTCTGCCTGCGGATTCCAGGTCTGTGGCTGCACATCCCCTGGCCTTGCAACTTGGGAAAAAGCTGGAGAGGTGCAGATGGATGTCAGGGATGTGCAGAACTGTCGTACCGAGCCACCTACTAGCGGATGGAGTGTGATTTAGGGAAGCCAAGGGCGGGCAGCAGAACCCTGAGAGACTAGATGCTTTGTCCAGCACTGACAGCTGCCAGTGATGCTGGGACTGGTCTCACTGTGCTGCTCACAGCCAGTTGTGTGGCCTGACAGGGTCTGTGTTTTGGGAAGTGCTGAGCACCCTCTGTTTGGAAGTCGGTGGGAATGCCACTTTCTGAGGTGGGATTAAATAATCCTTGGTGAACAGTGAGACGAGAGAGCAAAGGGGACCTGTGTCCCGTGGCAGCTGCACAGGAGTCCGGATCAGAGTCTGGTCACAGGTACAGAGATGGTATGTAGGACATGGGGGAGGTCTCTGGGCTGTGAGTGCTCCAGAGGAAACTCTGAGGGTCCCATGAAAGGATGACGGGGGATGGGCCAAACACAGCAAGGCAGAACCATCTCCTCCTTGTCTCTTCCCTCCTTTCCCCCCAGGGATCACTCCTCTACCCCCAGCCCTGGTTTCCATCCTGTGCTCTGCAGAGCTCTGCAGCTGTGGGAGAGTGGGCAGAAGGGCTTCGGCCAGGGCATGCCAGTGCTGTCTCAGCTGAGAGGGATCCCAGAGCTGACGCAGGTACTAAAGGCAGGGGACAGGGCTCTCACTTGGGATCTGGTGCTTTCTCTGCAGGAGAGTGATGTTCTCCCTGCCAAAGCAAGGGAAAGCCCAGGATGCTGATTCCACAAGAGCCCTGTGCTCTGTTAAGAGGCACACTGTGCCTGGTACTCCTTTCTAAGCATGTTCATCTCCCTGGGAGAGGGAGATATATTGGGGGCAAATGCTGGCTGCCACAGGGACAAGCTCAGTGGAGAGGCACCATTGCATCTCATGCAGAGCTCTCTGCCTGACAGTCCAGGAGGGCTCGAGCTGATCGGTCAGAGCATGTCCTGTCTGTACATGAGTTTTGCCTTTGACATGGGCAGTGGCTGTTGGTGCTCTGCTCCAGCTGGCAGCTGCTGTCAGGGCTGGCCTGAGGGCTGGGGAAACGGACTTGGTGTCCATAACCTTGCAGAGAGAGGTGACCAGCGCCCAGTGCATTTATGAGTGGAGTTAGAAGATTTAGGTGAATCTCTGTTTTAATGGTTCTTCTTTGCTTTATGCAAAACACAAACCATTTCCCTGTATGGGAATGATGATGAATGATGACCACTGGAGCAAGTGCTGCATACTCTGTTCAGGAACCACATGTCTTTGAGTCTTTGACCAACTACCAACTGCCTAATTCAGCACCCCTATACTTTCACATTCTTTTGGCAGCTTAGCCCAGCCCAACACCCACAGCCTGAAGAATGCAGAAGTATGCTTATGCCCTCACTTCTGTCAGAGAAACCTGCAGAAGTTTCTGATGGTGGCAAGTATGGAGCAGTGTCTGAAGAGAAGCAGCAGCCAAGCCAGGCTGAAAGCTGTTTGTGTATGGCAGTTGTGTCATTAAAGCTACATCTGTGCTGCTAAACTAGAGACTGTTGGTGCACAGGCACAAACTTTGGCTGGCCCATCCTACTGTGGCTGGCACCGGCCCAGTGTGATTTTGGCAGGGGTTGGCACAGGGGGGACGTCACTGTGCTGCGCAGCTTGGGTGCAGCCACAGTGGCACAGAGGATGAGTGCGCTTCCTCGCAGGGACAGGCTGTGCTAGGACAGTTGCACTGCTTTCTTCCCTCATGTAGATGCAACTGGTTAGAGCAAAAGGCTACGTGCAGCAGTGGGCACCTTTGCTGCAAACTGTCAGCCTGGCTATGGCCTTGCCAGGAAACGCCGTTGGAAGCAAATAGAGCAGGACAGCCTCAACAAAGCATCGTGCAGGATGTGAGTGTCTGCTACCCACCCACCTCTTCTTTCTGCAGAAGAGGTCTGGAAGATTTAAATACCTACACCAAACAGCTGCACAGGCTGTATTTCACAGTTGTTGGTATAGAGTCTTCTCAGCGGTGGGGTGCGTTTGGGGAATTGAAACCAATGTAGCAGGAGGCCTTCACTTGTACCAGTTGTTTTGTTTCCATTCTCACCAACCATAAGCCTGCGTTACTGTCAGCATCTGGTGTGATGATGTAGGTGAAAAAAGTCTTTGAAAAAAAGTCCTTGTCTTTGAACACAGGCTTGGTATATTTAGTCAGTTGTTTCACTGCCTCCTCTCTGGGGGGATAAGCCTCCAAGAGAGGCAGGAACACTAGTGAGAATCAGAAGAAACTGGCAGTGGGTGTAATCCAGTGCCTTGTAAAACCATTCAATGTGACACCATGTTATCTTGCAGGGCTGGCCTTGCTGAGGTATGTCTGGGCATCCAAGCAGCACCAGCCCGCATTGCTGGCTGAAGCTCCTGGGCGCGTTTCTGACTGTGCTGATGCCGTTGCTGCAGAAGCCATGGGACCTTTGGAACAGCTCACAAAGTGCTCTGCACTGACATGTGGATGTGAGCCCATCGTGTCAGGGACACAACTTAGGGAGAGGCAAAGCAAGCATGACTAAGCATGAGCGAGGACTAAAAATATAGATGGTATTTTTGCATCTGTGTCTTTCCTTCCTACCAGGCCCATGAACTATGTTTTCCCAGTGGGACAGAAACAAACAGCTATACTCAGGGTTTGGCAGAGACTTGCAGGACTGTGGGCATGAGTGACTTGAGGGCTGCATGGCAGATGGTCAGCAGCCTCAAAGGGGAGCCCAACACTGACAGGTGCTACCAGAGGCATTTGTCATCTCCTCTTGTGTCTGAGGGACAGTGTGCCTTCCAGGGAATCTACTCTAGGACATTACTGGGAAGGCATATAAAGTATTTCTCCCCTTTGATTTAGCTCCACTCCTTTAAATGGTGAGCACCAGAACCACAGTTGGTACTCAGCTCTGCTGAGTGTGATCAGGAGACTGTCTCCATCTGAGCTCTGCCTTGTGTCCTCCAGTGTGTTCGTGTGGCACATAAATCAAATGCTGCTATCAAATTCTGCTGCTTTTGTGGTGGAGACAAACATCTATCCGTTCTTCCCGCTTGGTCCCTCTGTCTTGCCTGTGCCCTCTACCTGTCGTGCTCCCACCTCATCTCTGAGCACTGTGCCATGGGAATGTCCTGTCTGGTCTGAAGCCTTGGGTGGTGAGACCTACTGTGTCAGCCTGTGGCTCATCTGAAGGGGTTATAAGGAGAGCCCTGCCAGCCACAGAGGCAGTTCTGTGCATGTAAACCCCCTTTTCCATCCATGGCTTTCCAAGTCTTCATAAATGCAAAGTAGATCTCATTGTAGCTTCCCTGACAACAGAGAATCTTCTTTCTTCTGCTTTGAGGGCTGGAATGTGGGACTCCTCCAGCCACCTCTGGGTTGCTCCTCCTAGCAGCCAGTGCAGGCAGAGGACCTGAGTCCTGTCTTTGCAGGTGCTCTCTGGATGACTCTCATCCTGGGACACCTCTGGTGAGGTACTGCTGTGATATAAAACCCCTGTCCTCTCCTAAGTAGGTCTTGGGATCTCCTTTCACTCCAGACTTACTCTTTGGAGTTTCCTGAGTAGGTTTAAGCTCTTTTGGCTTGGGGTGTTTGAACATACCTCTGATGGAGAGCTTGCTGAACAAAGGCTCACCATACTGACAGGGGCCATGGGGCGTTGGATAGTCACTGGCATGGGAATCTAGGAGGTGAAGGAGGCCTCTGTGTTTGTACTGCTTGTCCATACTCTGGGGCATTGGCAGGAGGACAATATGTGTTGCAGCCAGTGAGTGATGGAGTTCAGTGGAGAAATTAACTGCTGGTGAGGTCCTGTGTCAGTACAAGTCTCTATAACTCCTCTCACTCCAGATAAAGGACCTGAGCCTGACAATACATGGTGAAGATCAATACTGTCTTCTCCAGCTCATCCTTGGGGTGCTCTGCGTTGTGCAAATGATGTACAAAGGACTGAAGACTTTGTGGATGTGAGCTGCAAGGGGAATGGTCAAAACCAGAAAGACTGTGAGGTGGGATAAAAGCAAAGAATTATGGAGAGGAGAAAAAATACCTGCTAATAGCAACTTGAACTGTGCAATGCCAAACTACCATCTGTAAGGCTGGGAAGTGGCAAGTGGGAAGGGTTACTCGGAGGTACCACTGGGCAAGCAGAAGGGGGACTGTGAAGTGCTGCACTTCAGGGATGGTGTCTGTCTGGGTCATGGGGGGCTACAGACACAGACCCCTCTGACAGTGGGAAAAAGTTAGTGGAAAATACATAACAAACCAGTAGCCAAACTCTCCGTAGTGCAGGTGGTGAGGTGGTACAGGCGGAGTCACCCAAGTCCACGCAGAGGTTAAAGAGACAGGAAGCTCTCTTCAGAGCCTTGTGGAAGCGCTGCAATTTACTTTCACAATTTCTAGGCCCACTTCAGCAGTGCTTACTCACTGGAGTTATCTTTACTCCTGGGGATAACTCCCGTGACTATAATGAGTTGAAGCCTTTGAAGGGAATGAGGTTTCGCTAGCTCAGCAAGTACTGATGGGAATTTCTTATGCTGATGCAGATCATCCTCTGCATTCAGCGATCCTTTCCCAGTGCTGCAAGAGTGGGGTGAGCTGTCCCGTGAGTTCATTAGCTCCATGGAAGCGATGTCTTTCCCTCTCCACGCGGACACTGAAGTCATCCTTTTAAATAGAGTTTGGTCTGGACTTTGCTGGTTACATTGCAGTGACTGCTTCATCTGTGTTACATCCAAGGCAACCTATGGAACGGTGGAGGGGTTTTAATTTTTTGTTTCATTATTTCCTTGAAAGTTTTTCCTGAGCCCTTGGATGCAGTTTCCTACAACACTGGAGCTTTTGCTTTGTTGCAGTCTTTGCATTTACCTTTTGTATGCCTTACGTAGGGCATTCTGAACGTGCTCAAGTGGCAGCAGCCTCTGGCCATGTGAGTGATTTGACAGCAACAGTGACAGTGTCACTCGTGGACGGTGCTGGTTTGACACGAGGAGTGATGATGTCACCTGTGGGTGGTGGTGGCTTGACACCAGCAGTGGTAGTGTCACCCATGGATGGTGTTGGGTGTCTGGAGGAGGAGTTTGACTCCCTCAAGGTGTGAGACTAAAACCTGTGAGTGTTGCCAAGGGCTATCTTCCACCTGTGGAGTTATCTGGGCTGAGCTGCTCATCCTGGACATTAACAAGTGGAGCTCAACCAGGATGCAGTTTCCCTTTGAGACAAAAAGAGAGTATTTTGCCATTCCTTATGAATATATAGGGAAAAAAGAACAAATGTGTGTCAGTTCAGCTGTAGCTACATCAGCATCAAATGACTATAAGTTTGATGTAGGCTTCTGAGAATGCTGCATGTTTAAATTAATGAAAACAAAATGAAAGGCCATTTCAGCACCCAGACTGTGCTGTTCTGACATACCAGGGTGATACATTCCCAAGAGCTCTGCTGAGGCAGGACGATGTTTCTGGGGAGGGAAAAGCTAATCTCTGCTCAGCTGGGTGAGAGAGCCTGCAGGCTGAGGTCCTCCTGGGACAAATCCCTTCAGCTATGTAGGATAGTGGAGCTGTCCATGTACTTCCCAGCCTGAGCTGTGGGCGTGCTGAGCAGCTGGGCCTGCCTGCATCCCTGTGCCCTGAGGTACCTGCACCAGTAGACGGCCTCTTTGGAGTCCCTGTGGACACAAGGCACGGCCAGGTGTACAGCAACGGCTGTTGGGAATCCATCCCCACGGATGGACGTCCCTGTACCCTCCAGGCTGAGGAGTTTGTTGTGCCCTGGCCATTGGTGATAATTGCTCGTGGGTGGTTTCACGTGTTCACAGCTCGGTGCAGGAACACTCCCTGCCAGTGCAGCTGCCCTTTCAGGCGAGCGGGTTACTGGCTGTCTTGTGCTCACGTCAAGCATGTTTGTCACTTTTTTCCTAATGCAGTCCCCGGGGCCCTTATTTTCTAGAGAGCTCTCCTCCAGCTCCGGGGTGAAGCCCTACTGGTTTGCCGCCGGCGTCGACAGAGCAGGGATTTTCCCAGAGCTATGTTAATGAAAAGCCCAGACTTCCACCACTCCTTACAGCCCTGCTGTAGCTCCAGCTGTTCTCATCAGGAGCTGTCGAGTGCTAGATGCTTTTCAAGGAATAACCTCTTCATATAAGGCTTAACTAAAATCCAGTTTAGGGGTAGATGTCTTGTCAGATCATCCTGATGGTGCCAGTACTGGGGCTGGCCAGGTTCTTTTGTGGGAATGCGTTTTCCTAAGAAAAAGCAGTTTTATGGAAAAGGAGGACTTGACAATTTTGATGGATGTTTGCTATAAATGCTAATATAAAATAAAATGGAAAGGTCATGAGTAAGATTCTGATTCCATTGAGGAACTGATAGAATCTAGAGGGGAGGAAACACTGAGGTGCAGCTGCAGTATGTATGTGTACCCATGTATCTCTACACAGCATGTACACACACACCTCTAATGTACCTACCACCTACATATATATATACAGAGAGAGGTGATTGAGATTTTGCCTTGGAACAGACGTTATCCACTGACTTTCACATTTATCTTTCCACATTGTGACAATCATGATCTTCAAGAGGACTGAAGAGCAAAACTAAGGAGACTGTTGCTTGGGTTTTTGTTGGTGTGTCTGGCTATTTTCGTGAGTTCCCTTCACATGACGCACCCGAGCGAGGTGTTTCTGTGAGAGGAGGGCTGTATTTTCCTTACGTGTAGATACGTGTTGCTGGGGTTCATCAGATATGTCCATGCTGTTAAAATAAATGCTTCAGTTCCAAGCATGTAAAGGGAGCTCTGGGGAACTGCAGCTGGCTCAGCCTGTGCTTATCCTGAAAGAGAGAGATCTGGCTAGCTGCAGATGGTGCTTGGAGAGACATTGGGGATTCTCACATGAAAGATCCAGTGCCAAAGCATTAAGTAAATGATTTGGCATGTCTGTGGTAGCAGGAACTTTCTGAATATCATGTATTTCTGTGTCAGTCTTCCTCTGTGCTTGCTCTGCATGCTAGGATGACCGCTGTGCATGAGCACAGGTCGGATGAGGTCTCCATCCCTCCCCCTGAGTCTACTCTTCTTCCTGGGGGATCACTAAACTGGATTCTCCTGCAGGTAATGGAAAGCTAGCTGCCTTCTCCATGGCTGCACAAAAGGCAGCACTAGCACCAGGATTATCATGCAGGACTGAAATCTGCTTCTGTCACAGTCGGTGCAAGATTTGATTTGAGCTTAGTGGGATTTTAAGGTCAGAACTATTTTCTTGGCTGAAATGAGACTACTGAAATCCTGAATGATAGTGGAAAACTACTTTTCCAGTTAGTACTTTGGGAACAGACAAAGTTAATATTTTAAGCTGTAATTGCTGTTGTTGCCAACTGGGAAGTTCCCGGTAAGCAGATAGCGCAAAATCAGCGAGATGCAGAAGATGGAGGTGTCCTGAGAGAAGGGGTTTCCTGCAGTTCTGTTTTGGTCTGCCATGGCCTTTGTATGTACTCTTTGCACTGAGGGTTATTTATTACTAGAGATGGTTGTGCAGTATTGACTGAATCCTGCCAAATTTGGCTTCTCCTGGCATTTGCAGAACAGTCCTGTTACTTACAAATCTATCCCATTGCTGAACAAACGTTGGAAGGAAATGTGGGACAGGCTGTGGGATTATTTGCAGTTGACTTTGTGACTGCATTTTGCTCTTTGTGTGGTTTTTATCTAGTTGCATGAATGGCTGGCCATACTGAGTTTGCAGAGGAATTGGACTCATACCTGCAGACTGCCTATATTGGCAATCAGCAGGGGCTTTCAGCAGAGGCAGGACATTCAGATGTGCTGCACAAGTACCCAGATTCCTCTTTTTTGTTCTTTTTTTACTTGAGATGACGTCCCAGATGGAAAATGAAGATGTAGTTGGGAAAATCCAGAGATACAGTATTCCTTCCTGCCCAAATAACACATATATGTGTCTGATAGGTTAAGTATTGCACGGATTTTTTTTGCTGAACTTCCATAAGAATATGACTTTTGACTTGTTTCCCCACTTCATATTCAGTTAGGCTTTATTTTTTTCACCCTGCCTGTATCTCTGGATAGCTCTCACAGATGGTCTGAGCTTTGTTTCCCTGCACTCCAGCTCTCCTGTCATGACAGCAGCTAGCACAGCACTTGTGTGATGTACACCACTGATGACACAGGAGTGACTTTGCATAAGTCTTGGAGTCAGTTTCTGAGCCAAGGCTTCTGCTTTCTCTGTTTTCCTCACGAACTTCAGCTGTGGAGACTGGTGTGTACATAGAAGTGCCTGCACAGCTGCTTCTTCATTTTTGTTTCTGAGGCAGCAACCATCCAAGTAACAAGGCCTGTGACTTCAGAGATGAAATGAGCAGTCAAAGTGCCTGGACTTCTGAAAGCAATCAACATCCTTTCTTCTGGTAGATGCCTAGGAAACTTGAACATTGAGTTTCTTCTCCTCTGAGAACTAGTTGAGTGATGTTTCTAGTCAAAGTATCCCTACAGAATTATGTTAAGGTTATGCCTCTAGCAGGAGACTGCTTTTCCTTTGCTGCTGCAGTTCTGTGTCACAGGTTGGGGGTCAGAAACCAAGGATGTTTAGCTGAGGTGCCCCATGTTGAAAGGAAATCCAGTTAAAATCTCCTATCAGCTGGACACTGATCTGGCTGATGTGTAGTACAGCAAAAGAGATGTCTACAGTAGAGGTCAGGATATTGGAAATCTGTCAGGGACTAACATCAGCAAAACGTGGCTGCTTTCTGGTCACATGGATGCTCCATCTTCATAAAACAGTTTCCCTGTAGCAGTGTACCGGGTTGCTGGGGCAAAGAAACCTCTGACAGCTGCTCTCTGAATTACTTTGGTCACAGGCTGGCTAAGGGTGTGTGGCTGCTGCCAGCACTTTGTTCAGAAACCTTCTGCAGCCTGGTCATTGTGGTACTCCAACATCTTGTAGACAGGTGCAGGGCCAGAGGAAAGATGTCCCTTGTAGCATTTCAGATATGCTGTTCTTGTAGGAACAGTGAGGATCACTGAGGGAATGTGCTGCTTTCAGATGCTTTACGAGAGTCATGTCAACTTTTAGTCAAAACAGTGAAGAAAGCAAACTTGCAGTGTGGTGACATCTGGAAGAACAGCTGGTTGAGTGATGGCCATCTCATGACAGAGCTTAGTTTTTCCTTGTTGCCACAGTAACTGGTGGGATGCTGGGCTTTGCCTGGGGGGCTGTGGTGTTGCTCTGTGGCAGCGTCAACTGGTTTCACCTCTACACCACTGCTTCTGATGTCCAGGATGTCTCTTCTTTGCCCGTTTTGATATGTCATGACGGAGAGAAGGTGTAGCCCCAAGGAAGAAGATGTGAGTTACTGCACAAGTGCACGCATAAAAGTCTTTGTGGTGGCTGAGTGTTTCAGGTGAAGACCCGGGAACATCTTATACTGAATAAACTCACTTCAGCCTCCCCATGGTAATTCTGACCAATTATTGCTGGACTTTGTGGTCAATGTATTCCTTCTGGTTTTGCTTTCCTTGCAATATAATTTGCTGTAGCTGCCGTCTCTGGGCCATTTGCATGCCAGATTGTTCTTTGGAAGGTTTCATAATGAGCAGTGTCGTAGGACATGGTGGGCTGCAGCTGCCTAACTGCTGTGAATATGTTTGAGTCCAACAGATTTTGTGGTGGAGGCTTCTAAAAAAATCAGATCCTTCAGATGTGGTACTGATTTCTTGATGTTCTGAAATCGGAATCAAACACAGAATCGTTTGACTTGGAAAAGATCGTCTGGTCCAAGTGTTAACCCAGTGCTGTCAAGTCCGTCACTGACTGTGTCCCTCAGCGCCACAGCTACACGTCTTTTAAATAAGGGCTCGAAGTGCATGCTCAATTGCAGGCAGCTGGCGCAATACCTTGCATGTTAAGTGGAAACCCTTCAGCCATGCCCACTGGTTTGGGGTGGGAGCCTAACAGTCTGAGGATGGGCCCATTCCTGCACCCTCTGCTCAGCTCATCCTCATCTAGGGGTGAAGGGAAGGCTCCAAGCCAACTGCCAAGTCCCTACTCAGAGACTGTGTTCACTAGCTCCTGCAGTTGGAGAGAGCTCAGGAGCCTCCTGCTGTGCCAATGGGGCTCCTCTGCGTTTCCTTTCGTCTGCCTGTAATGGATTTTACACCTGAGCAGTTATTTTTGGTGGTACAATTCATACCTGTCCCAAATGGGACATTTTGTCTCTTGTTACAATTCACAGAGCTAGACGGGGCTGCTGGTTTCATGCTGTGCGGCATCGACACATGATGCCCTTGTAAACATTACTGTCAGCAATGGCAATTCCATCTCTATTGTCCCAACAAGATTTCATGCTTGACAGTGCCTGACTTTTTTTTTTCCCGTAAGTGACTAATAAGAAATAGTCACGTAGTAGGTTTTTCCTTCTCTGATTCCTCAGTTTTCCAGTTGCTTTCCCAAGAACTGGCTACTGGCCATTCTCTCCCTGTTCTTGACCAGGTTTCCTCCCAGGCAGGAGGATGCAGGAGGTGATATTTCTGGAAGAGTTTGATTTTGTGACATAGCAGAGCCTGTCTTCTCCTGACCAACCCCACTCAAGGGCAAAGAACAGGCCCCAATTCATCATGATTTTGACTGGTAATAGTGAGAGTGGCCAAGGCCTGGCATGAGTGGTACAGGATGGGAGGAACAAAATTATATACGTTCTTGAATCCGAGGAGGATTTTTTTCTGAACTGTTTAAGTGTGAGTCTTTGAGTTTTGAATTTGCGTAAGTCTTCAGTTTACTCATTCTCCCTTTCTTACACCCATATGGTCCTTGTTCCAGAGGCCTTTGGTATCTGGTGGTTTTGTCACCACAGCACCTTAAAGTTTACTTTAAAGAGGAGACAGGATGTGGGGATGCTGAGAAATCTGTCTGCAGTTCCCAGGGAAGTGAGTGTCTTCCCTGGTGCTTGAAATCAGTGTAAACCTCTGGTACTGCTTGGTCTTGGTCTCCTTTGCTAGATCACCCTTTCAGAGCCTTCCCAAGTATGCTTCTTCCTAGAATGCTGCCGTGGTTCAAGCCCAGCTAGCAACAAAGCCCCACACAGCTCCTTACTCGCTCCCCATCCCCACACCTCCCCATAGGATGGGGAGGGGAATCTGAAAAGAAAATCAAAACTCATAGGTTAAGAACTAAAATAGATTAAACTATAGTAATAGTGAGAAGAAATAAAGTATAATGATAGTAATTAAGAGAAATAAAACCCAAGAAAAAGACAAGTGACGCCCATTGCAACTGCTCACCCCCTACTGACTGATGCCTGAGCAGCAATTTGCCTCTCCTGGCCCACTCCTCTAAGTTTCTATACTGGACATAATGTCCTATAGTATGGAATAGCCCTTTGGCTAGCTTGAGTCAGCTGTCCTGGCCATGGTCCCTCCCAGCTTCTTGTACACACACTGCCTTCCTCCCCACTCTCTCACTCCACTTACGAGTAGGGCAGTGTGAGAAGCAGAAACAGCCTTGAAGCTGTCCAAGCACTGTTTGGCAATAACCAAAACATCCCTGTGTTATCAACCTTCTTTTCAGTGCCAACTCAGAATACAGCCCTGTTGCAGCTACTAGGAAGAAAATTAACCAGGGCATATGCCGTGGGTGAAAACGGAGCCGTTGAGTTGTTGACTTGTCTGTGGAGTCTGAAACTGGTGCCCCTTCACCACTCTGTGAGCAGAAAGTTTATTTAACAGTGGGGTATCCACATGTGATTCCCTTGGCTACTGCTGAGGTAAGACCCTTCAGCTTATGGTGGTCCTCAAGGACGAGTTCCTGCCAAGCTTCCTCCTCTGTCCCAGCCTCAGGCTTTCTCCTGCAGACCAGTCTTTCCCCCAGCAAAGCAAGGACTGTGGATGCTGTGGGAGGAGCTGGTGTGGTGGCAGTGAAGCTAGAGATGCTGGTGTGGTGGCAGTGGTGCCAGGACAAGCTGGGCATGGGTTGGGGCTGCCCTCTGGGTGTTGGTGCCACATGGAACAGGTCCCTTGGATGGCAATGGGTGGTTGTCAGCCAAACCAATCTCACTCTGCTGAAGCTCCCACTGCTGTCCTAACTTCAGGAGAGACACAAATCTTCCTGTGCAAGCTGTGAGCTTTAGCATTGCCTTGTGCTGCCAGCCATGGCACCATGCCTGCTGTGCACCCGTTTGTCACCTTGGAGATGAAAACAAGCCCAAATCGTTAATCTCTGTTCTGTCCTGTGGCTCGCCCAGCCAGGAGGCTTTCCTCACCTCTGATATTTAGAAAAAAAGTAATGGTGCTGCTTGAATTTGCTTCCTGACGCCCATGCTGAGTTTGTAAGCTGGTCACATCTAACCAGTTACCACAAAATTGATTTGGGAGCCTTCTGCTTAGAAACCTGTGAGGTACATCCCAGGCAATCACGCCATCTCCATCAGGCACTGAATGAACCAGTCAATAATCACCATTGCAAAAGGGGCAAAGGTCTTTCCTATTACCCTTGATATGTTTTATGAGCGTCTCTACATAGGGAATGGCTACATGGATGGACAGGTGGAATATAGATGGTTGCTGTGCGTGTGTATACATACAGTATATCCGTGTATCTACACATAGAGACAGCTCTAGGTAGCTATATGCATACTGACATGTTCCTGGTAGCTTGTTTTCTTGCTTCCTGAACATGTCATTCAGATAAACGGGCCTAGATTTTTAAACCAGCCTGAGCTAAACCTGTACAGCTTCTGTCCAAAACCTTGCTGTGGAGATAACTGGAAATATGATGACAATCACTCTGGTCGTTGGCAAGCGCAGAGTAAACACACCTGCTGTTTCCTAAGGTGCCAAAGAAGCTTTGGATGCCTTACAGACAATTTGTAATAGGTAGGACTTTGCCGATGGGAGACCTTTAGTGCATTACAACAAGTTTGGTTAGAATGTCCTCACTTTGCCAGTGGAGAAACTGAGGCACCAGAGGCTGGAAAAGTCTTGCTACAAGTTCCCAGCAGCACTGTGGAACAGCCAAGGCTTGGTGTCAGACTTGCAGATGACCAGTTCAGGGCTGCCTTCACTGGCATGGCACTGAGCCAGCTCATCTCCCAGTGTCCCAGGGACCCTCAGCTGCCCTCAGAGGACTCATCTCAGGCAGCCATGGCTGAATTTCTCATGTCTGCTGGCAGGAAAGGCATCCTTACCACCAGCTCCTCACACAAAAGAGGAGCAGTGGCCTGCCAGGCACAGCTGTGTTTGTTTTCAGGTTGATATGACCTGTTGCCTTTTGCTGGGTAATGTGTTTAGCTAGAGGAATGTGTGTGCATGGGGATGTGTTTGCTCTTGTGTTGGACCTCTGTGCTCCCCACTCACTCGTGAACCCAGTGCACAACACAGGGCAGCTATGGAAATATGTGTAAAGACTCCTTCTGGGTCCAGAGTGGTTGTGACTGATTTTGTTGGGCCATTTTCATGGGTGAGTAGCTTTTCCTTGGGTGATCCCACATGTTCTGAGGGAAGACAACGGTGTCATGAGCCCATGCCTGTGGGCCTGGTACAGTCTGCATCTGAGGGACTTCACCTCTTCATCGCTGATTAGTGTCTGTTCATTCTAATTGCACTTCTGCTCTGCTTTGCCTTCATCAATCCTTTTATCGCTGACACACATCTGCCAGCCTTCCTACCCCCTTAGTGTGACTTGGCCTTCCATCCCCTTTCTCTCTTGCTGCAGGCAGAGGCAGCAAGACGGCAGGACGTTGTGATGAGTTGTTAAGTTTGCTTGTGGAGTGGGATGTCCTGCGGTCTTGTTCTGGCAGCCATCAGTGGTTCTGGAAGGTTGAAGCAGTGAGGGGAAGCTATCCTACACATTGCTTTGAAATGTACCATCAGGTGCCGTGCCTTGGTTAGACTCTTCCCTGGGTCAGAGGAGAGTGACGGCTGTTGGGATGGGGAGGAGGTGCTGAGCACACACAGATGCAGCCCTGTCCCCATCTCAGGGTGAGGAGAATCCACCTGCAGCCACTGCACAAGCTACTGTGTGTCAGAGCCTGCTCACACAGCTGTTTGTCACAGGAACAGCTCATAACCTCCAGCAGCTCTGGACACCCCATCACCTCCTGAAATACAGTTTGCGAGCAGCATCCCAAGCAATGGGAGCCTCTGCTTACAGGATGAGGGGAGATCTCTGTCAGCAGCTAATGAGCATTGTGGGAGAGGAAACGTCCACTGTGAGAGGGAATGGGGTGAGCTCACTGTGTGAGAACCAAAACCCGTCTGTCTGGTGGGTACTGGCAGCTATTAAAAACAAATCATAAATGGCAATACCAGATACAATTGCAGTGAGATGGCAGAGGTCCTGAGGAGTCCTGATGGGCTGCCGATAGTCGGTTGAAACAAATTGCCCAGTGCTGTGATACCTCAGCTCCCAATAACAGAGGGCAAATGGCCTTCCAGGGGGAGATATAGATTTTCCTTTGAGATATGGAAAGGGAAATAAATTAAATTATGTTTGAACATAGGGTTCTCTCTCTCTCTTAAGAAAAAGAAGGGGAGAGAGAAAGAAGGAAGGGAGATGGGGGGAAAGAGAAAGAGACAGAAAATAAGCTTCAGCAGGCATTTGCAATTTAATTGATATTTGGCGGCAGGAAGCCAATCAGTATAAGTAAATTGACGTTATAAGATAAAAATAATCGCCTAATGGGATGTCTTCCCCCACGGCTGCAGCAGGCCAAATAAATACGGCACCGCGTGTGGAAGCAGCGTGGCGGCCGTTCGCGGGCACAGCCTGCGGCTGCTGCGCCGGCGGGGCCTGGCGCGGGCTGCGCATCATTTTTATGGCATCTGTCTCCGCTCCCCGAGAGCAGGCAATGAGGGGTTGCGCATTGATTGCCGCTCCAGCCAACGGCGGCTGAGGGAGAGACCGTAATTAATGGCTTTATTTGCGGGAGCACTGCTGAGAACAATCGAGTGTGTTATGGTAACGACTGGTGCTGGTGTTCCAGCGGCATGGGGAGGTGTGGGAGTGCGATGGACAGCCCGTGGGTCCGGGCCACCTTCCTGAGGGCTGTGGTGTGGTGGTGGATGAGAGCTGTAAGCCGAGCTGGAGGGGTTTGGCTGGTGTAGATGAGCAGTGGGGGGATGATGCCAGGTGTGGGTGCCAGTGGTGGGCTGGTGGCTTGTCCCGGCAGTGACAGTGGAGCAGGCACTGGGTCAGTGGCCCATCTACAGTGGCTGGCAGAGCTGCCACCTGGTCTTTGGGGAGAGAGAAATTAGCAACAGATGCTGATGTGCTGTTGGAGGGATCCTTTGATTCCTACTGGGTGGCTGTAATTGCCTCACTGCCTTACCTCTACCTTGTTTTGACCCATCCCCTGGCCACTGCCCTTGAGCCTTCTGCTCAGTGGTAGCAGAGTTATCTTCATCTGTTACAAATTTCCTTGCTTTCTTCTTTTTTTTTTCCTGAAAAACAGTCTTCTTCAGAGATTTCACTCAGAAGTAGAATGGTGCAAACTGCTCATTTCTGTGAACTGTGCATGCTTTTATCTTGCTGGCAGCAGCTTTAACTGGGTTGTGGGAGGGTGGTCGTGGCCTTACAGGGCATGCCTTGTGCAAAAGCCTTGGCTACCTGTAAATGTTTATGTACACGCACATGTAGGTATGTAAAGAAGAATAATTCTGGTCAGCATGTATCCAGAGCATGTTTCCTTCGTTCCTTCTTAAAGGGGATAAAGTCAAGAAGTGAGCTGGGGAAATAAAACCATCCGAAAGTATAGCGAAACCCTCCTAGAGATTCTATGAATCTCTCTAAAGCAAACGTGCTTGTCTTTTACTCAACCATTTGTTCTTCATCACAAAAGCACAAAGTTGGTGATACTTTCAGTTTTTGGTTAACTGAAACTACTTGAACTTAAAAAACCTGCTGACTCCCACTAAAATGTTTAATTTCTGTTTTTCAAAGCTTTTGGGACAAAAGATACGATCTAGGATAATCATGCCTTGCACAAGCAATTGAAAATAATGTCAAGAGTTTCTGTACCTCAAAAATACTGAAACTTTTAGAATATGTGTTCTGTTGTCCTGGTTCTGCAGTGTGGCAATCCAGTCTCTTAGATTTTGTGCATTTGCACTAGCAATGAAGAAAATGTCTCAGAAAGCATTCTATACTGCATGCCACTGGCTGCACCACAAGCGTGGACAGCAAGAAAGTGAACTGCAAAAAAGGAGGAACACAGTGGAGAAAGACCGGACTTGAGGATGGGTCAGAGGATGCTCCTGGAATGGGAACACGTGCTGAGCAATGAGGGGCTCGTGCTCTGGCTTGGTCAATCATGAAGAGTGAAGGCTTATTTGCTTTTCAGTACTTCCGTTTGTTTATAGAGATATAGACAGATATCTATAGAGAGGATATGTATATATGAGAAGAAGCAGCCTCAAGCTGAGCCAGAGGAGGTTGAGATTGAAGATTAGTAAACAAATTTCTTAACTGAAAGGGTTGTCAAACACTGGCACAGGCTGCCCATGACAGTGGTGGAGTCCTCATCCCTGGAAGGATTCCAAAGCTGTGTATCTGTGTCTGAGGGACATGGTTTAGTGGTGGCCATGGCACTGTTGAGTTAACGGTTGGTTTCGATGTTCTTAAGGGTCTTTTCCAATCTCAATAATTTGGTGATTTTGTGATCCCATATAAGCTGATTACTTTAAACCTTGTGATGATTTTTAACTGGAAAGATAAAATGAATTTCATTTGAAAGCCACAGGATGAGCCCTCTCATCACCCTCAAGGGTTTTCCCCAGCAGGACTTTGTGTCATGCACTTCTTCAGAAACACCCTCCATTTGTGAACAAGATTCAGTTTCAGTCAGTAAGTGCTGTCCCGTGGAAGAAAAAGTTTCAAGAATTTCCCCATGGCTGTATGTCTGTTGTGCAGTCAGAAACGTATCCCCTGCCTTTGCTGCAGCACCGAGTAGACTCATAGAGGTGAGATCCACGTCTGCTACGCTGGGAATTTGTGCTTGGGCTGCTGTCACTGACTTGTAGAAAGTATTGGTCTGCCAACAGCTGGCTGTCAGTAGCAGAGAAGGAACATTTAGATAAAACAGTCCTAAAAAAGCTCTAGCGATATATGTGTGTGTGTGTGTGTGTGTGGCTCAGCCTCCCTCTGAATGAAAGCAAGTTTTGAAATAAAGCAAATACATGCAGGGAGATTCTGCTGTACTTGTTTCATAATGGCATCCATGTGATAAGCACAGTGCCAAGGGAGTTGTACTGTAGATTGCCGAGTTTACTGCAAGATAAATAATTAATGTTTAAATGACACTAATTAATTACGGTAATTAGCAAAGTACTGCCCTGTATTTTCCTTAAAGGTAAAATATTGTCTGATTAATTTTGTTTCGTGTCTAGAGCATCAGAACAATTAAGGCAGAAGCATAAAATACAAATATATACAGGGAGATGTCATTTTTGTCGTCTCACCAACTTCCTTTTTCATAGTATCATAGAATACCAGGTTGGAAGGGACCTCAAGGCTCATCTGGTCCAACCTTTCTTGGTATGGTCTAAACGAGATGTCCCAGCACCCCGTCTTGCCATATCTTCAAAGTGTCCAACCTTGGAGGATCCACCACCTTTCTGGGGAGATTATTACAATGGCTGATTTTTCTTGTCGTGAAAAATTTTCCTTTTCTGTCCAATCAGAATCTCCCCTGGAGTAATTTTTACCCATCATTCCTTATCTTTTCTGTGTGACTCCTTGTAAAAAGAGAGTCTCCATCTTCTTTGTAGCCACACTTTAAATACTGGTACATGGGAACAAGGTCTCCCCTAAGCCTTCTTTCCTTGAAGCTGAACAAGCCCCCTTGTCTCAGCCTTTGCTTATATGGCAGGTTTCCCAGACCCCGGAGTATCATTTTGGCCCTTCTCTGGGCCCTCTCCAGCCTGTCCGCAGCTTTCTTTAGGGCCTGGACCAAAACTGAACACATTATTCCAGGTGTGGCCTGACCAAGCACTGAGTGGGATAATGATTTCTTCATCTCTGCTGGTGATGCCCTTTCTGATGCAGCCCAGCATCCTATTGGCTTCCTTTGCCACAGCAGTATGCTCTTCACTCATACTGAGCTGCTTGTCCTTCTGGACTTCCAGGTCTCTTTTCATAGATCTGCTCTCCAGCTGGGTAGATCCTGGCCTGTGCTGTACTCCTGCATTATGTTTTCCCAGGTGCAAGACCTTACACACGTTTTTGTTGAACTTCACAGAGTTCTTGTTGGCCCACTCTGATAGCCTACTTAGATCCTCCTCCTCTCCAAAGTGTCCACTTGTCAGTTTAGTAACATCAGCAGACTTCATCAAGGTACACTTGAACACATCATCCCAATCATTTCTGAAGATACTAAACAGTGCTGGGCCCAGTATCGATCCCTGCGGGACCTCACCTGGGACAGATTGCCATTTGAAAGCCTTTCTTGTAGATAGGGGTGACATTAGCCTTCTTTCAGTCTTTTGAGATGTCTCCTGATCTCCAGAACTGCTCAAAGACTATGGAGAGGGCTGTCCAACTTGGTGACAAGGGCTTTAAACCAAAGGACTTGGGGGATGAGGTCCACAGTGGCAAAGCTAATGCCACTGCAACCCACTGGAGAATAAACCAGGCCAACCAGAGCAGTGACAGAGGCTGCCTCCCAAGAGGAGAAGCAGGAGACCAGCAACCTCAGATGTATGCATACCAGTGCATGGGGTTTTTTTTGTCTTCTGTTCTGCAGTTTTTAAAAAGCCAAGAGTGCAGAAGCATGAATGCAATTAGAAGGCTAAAATAGTGATCATAAAAATAAACATGACATTTAACTGCCTCTGCAGTAAAACCACCCGAAGTGACAGCTTTCCATGCCCTTGCATGTGCCGTGACCACTTCTCCCTACTATCTGCGCTGTTGTGCCATACATGGCCCCTCTGGGCTGCAGCTGGGCTGGGCTCAGCACCCAGGTGGGCTGAGAGTGGGTCCCTGAGCCCACTGAGGACCTGCAAAAGACACCTGAGTGCCAATGCTGCTGTGAAAGGTCCCCCACCGCCTGTCTGAGCCTGTGGGCTGATCCCTGTGTACTCTCTCCTCCTCTTCTTTCTCTTGTTCCCTCTCCTCTTCCTCATCATGAAATTAGGTAGGGGTCAGAAATGGTAGCAACCGGCTTTCCTGTTTGAGACCTGTCCCTCTTCAACTGGCCTGTTGTGTCAGGAGCAAAGGAAGGTGCACCTGCATCATGGAGCCTGTGTGTGTGTCTGCTCGCACTGAGGCTGAGACCCATGGGTGCTGGTGCATAGCATTGTGCTCTGCATACTGTGTTCCTTCACAGCATCTTCCACACGGACAGATGGCATCTCCCAAACGGCAGCCGTGAGAGCTGAGGTGGTGATGGCAATGCTGTGCCCTCCTTTTTGGAGCAGGTGCTGGGGCTGGGGGATACCAGAGCTTTCCTCACTCAGAGCAGGCTGAAGCTGAGATGATGTCTGTGGGAGAGCTCCCTGTGTGTGGGAGGTGATGGAGCACACTGCAGGCAGCAAACTGCTTCATGAGTGCCACGGTCGTGGGTGGCCTCAGGTGAACTACTCACAGGTATAGACTGGGCATCATCTCACCACCCATGCCACACTCCCCTGCCCCTGGCTAACAGCAGCAGCCAGCTTTGGTGAGATCCAGATGCCACCTCAACACCTCTCCTTCAGGGACTGGGTAGATGGACTTTTTCCATTGCCCACCTCCACTCAGATGAGGACAGCATGTGGGGAAGTGCTGTGCTCTGCTGGTGTTGCTGGGCCCTGTGCAGCCCAGTAGTATTGGCAGCACCCCATCCTGACTGGGTGCTGGATGCTGCTGAAGCCTGAAACGGTGCAGCCAAGCCAGGCCGGGGAGCGCCTGTGGCTTCTGGCCAGTGCAGGAGCAGTGCAGGAGAGAAAGCACACCTGCATTCAGGCAGACAGAAAGCCCAGCCGAAGGAAGATGGATGCATAGATGCAAGTCCTAGATGTAAGAAGTAAACAGAAATTTTTGAGGCGTGAAAACCCTTGTTACACAGCTGTGGAGGACCTTTAAAAGTTAATTTCTCCTGACTAATGCATGTGGATACAATATATAAAAATACCATTAAACTTGCACTTTGTGTAATTTGCAGAAATCTATAGGTGTGTACTATAATACATTTTATAACAGTGTTTATTCCTGCGTTTTGCATTATGTCTGTGAGCCATTCTGCCAAATTCAGTTGAGACATTTCTTTGCTTTGCACGTTTGCAGGCTTGAGACCACAGTTCTTGATTGTGTAAAATGAGGCTTTATTTAATTTATGCACAGGAGGAGTCTGCAAGTGTTAAGAGCTTTTTGTGAGTGCTGTTTGTGGGTGCTTGGATAAAGGGGTGGGTGGACACCTTACACTTGTTGGATAGTACACAGTGTCTTGTCAGCAGCTCACAACTGTGCTGCCAGTGGAGCAAGCCACATTCTCCGTAGCCTTCCTCTCTCCTTTGTGTAGGAAATCTGGCCTTGCCACAGGTTGTGGCACTGTTTGAAGGTTTTCCTAGGGATCTGTGTTTTAAGAGGAGTAGCATTGCTACTTAGGAGTCTTCTGTGTTTCTTAGGAACTTGTCCAAGGTCCCTGGCAGTGCAGTGAAGGAAGAGCTTTCCTCTCCCAGGATTGCTTGCCTGGGGTTTGGCAGTGGTCAGCCTGGGCAGTGGTCAGCCTGGTGAGACCCTGCAATGCTCTTGGCATTTCTAAGTTTGGTTTAGCAAGTGGGTGAGGTGTGGTTGAGTTTGTCGCTGTGTTTCTTTCATCTGCTTCCCCGATTGTGTTTTGCAGACTGTTCTCATAGGTGTTAGGTGGAAATGTTGCTCTGCTGTTTCAAGCTTGCATGGAATGACTAGTTCTGACTGCTAACAATTGAATAGCCCGTATTTTCCTCACCAAATGCCATTTCCTAGGAAGGGGCAGAAGTTTGGCCATCTCTGTCAAACTCATGGAGGCTGTAGCTGTTGCATGGTGTGCAGTGCCAGCTGCTCACAGCGTGCACGTGGCCTGCCGACACCTGTGGGTCTGTTGTCTGTTCCAATATCTGCTGTGTTTTTCTCCACCAGGATAACAAGTGCTCCGGAGTTACTGTACTGAGTGCTCATGCCTCTTTGCACAGACCCTGGCTGCCTGTGTTTGTGTGTCCCACCACCACTTCCACCTTTGACTGTCTGAGTTTAGCCTCCCAGTATTTTTCAGAGCTGTGAATCCTCTCCCAGTTGGTCATAACTAGAGGCCAGTTTGGCATTTCCAGAGATAGGCAGAGTATAATTTTATCTCCAACATGCTCTAGTCTGTGTTGTCCAAGCATACCTAGAAATGGTTATTTGAAAGAGGCGATGAAAGGATGCGTTATAGCATGGTGTGGAAGTAGGTATAAACTATGTTAAAATCGCTTGAACGACCTTATAGCAGCCACTTAAAAATGCAGTTTGGCCTGGGGGTACAGGCTTAAAGTGCACGTTTCCACGGCTTGCTGCTGAGCACAGCTTTCAAAGATGCACTAGGAAAAGAGTTAGTTTCTTGCAAGCACTTGTTAATAAACTTGTCATGACTTATTTTACATGTGTAATTACTGCAGTTATATATCCACTTACATATTAAAGATTTCATAGAGTGTAAGCCCCCTCCTGCGTTATGCTGCAGCTGGCTGAGGGGTCCCGCTGCCTGGGGACTGGTCCAGGTGCCCACAGTGCCCCTGAGGCCCTGGGAACTGCAGTGGCACTGCGTGTCTGGCTGTGTGCGGGCTAGGCTCAGGGCGTGTGCCACCTTGCAGGTGCACAACCAATCCAACTCCACTCAGTGGCACTCCTTGCACAAGGGTTTGTTCAGATGTACAGACTGTCAAGTCCATGAGCAAGCATTTGGGCTTGCTGAAGTATGAGGGCCCACCATGTCTTCCTGACCCTTCCAGAGGGAACTGTGGGATGGAGGCAACTGCAGGGCTTTCTTGGAACAAACTGGGAGATGTGTGATGAAATTTCTGCCAGGCTACTATGGGAGCTCTGATCTGTTAAATAAAACTCAATTTTTTCAGTGATTCCTGTAACCAGCTTGAGGGTGCAGGTTTTCAGCGATGGAGTTGCACCCTGGGTACACAGCAATGCTGTGGGGTGGCACCTCATGGGTGTTAAGGCATGGATCCAGCCAGTACATCCTGTGAGTATTCAGCGCGGCTCCAGCTTCCACATAAGGGAGGACCTCCAGCTGTCCTAGGGAGCAGAGACAAATGTTCTGATGGTGGAGAGAAGCTCCATCACTTCTCAGTGAAAGACCAGAGCTGTCTGGCTGATGATAAAAGTGCTAATTGCTGTGCTGCTGAGCATGTGAGGAAGAACTGCACTGATGGGCCAACAATGCAGTTCAGCTACCTCTGTTTGGCTGCCTCTGTTTCCCAGAGGCAGCACTGTACAGACACTGGGCAGAGCCTGCTAGATGAGCTGTGCACAGCAGAGTGGCACGGCTGGGAGCAGAGCAGTGTGGTGAGGGTTTGCCAGTGGAAGCCAAAGAAGTGCAGCCTGGTGTGTGGGCTGAAGGCACCCTGCCAGGAGCTGGGAACCCCCGCTAGATGCTGGTTGGGGTGAGGGCAGCTGAAATCGAGGTGGCAGCAGATCGCAATGGCCCTTGGCCTGAGCAGCACAGGAAGCTCTGTGGGAGCAAAGGGCAGGAAGAAGACCAGGACAGGTGCAAGCGAGGTGTACCTAGGCTGGTCATGCATTTAAATGGGAAGTGGGACATGGCTGAAGAGCCCTTGCTATCCAGTGCTAGCCACAGACATGGTGGCCCCTGGGCAGCCCTGCTCCTGGGGGATCTGCAGATGTGCTGGGCAGCTTGGCCAGAGCCAGCCCTTGGGACACTGTGTGTCTGTACCAACAGCATTACAGAGGCCTAGCTTGCAGTGTGTGCTGCCCCTGAGGCCTGGAGTGCAACTGTGCCTCAAACCCATTTGTCCAAGTGGTGGACAGTGTGGGGTGGGAGGCAGCAGGCACTGGCCAGAGGGCAGGGGGCTTGGGCTACTTGGGCTTCTTGTGTCCTCACACCTGTGCTGACCATGAGAGCAATGAAACACTTGCAGAAGCACAATGCAAAGGTGGGAATGTTCAGCAACCCCCCTGAGTTTTTCCAAGCCCAGAGGCAGGACAATGCTCTGCTGTCGGCAGATGCTGGTCTCTGTGTCTCCAGGAGGAGCAGAGCTGGCCCAAGTATATCTAACAGGTCAAGCCTTGAAATGAAGAAGCAATAAGCCACTGAAATGGTACTATCACCGAAACATGATTGATCAATTGAATTCTATCAGAGACAGTGGGCAGTGAGATTAACTCAGGCCTGATGGGTTCAATGAGTTAAAGCATGATGTTCATTTCAGCTTCATTTCACCAGTCTTTGCTTGTGAAATTGGTCAATCAATAGAGGTTGAAGATCATATATATATATATTGGTGACCATCTTATAGGGAATATAATCTAGCGTAGTCAGCTTCTGACTCCGGCTGCCTTCAGCAGGTAATGGAGACAGAGCAGAGACTCCATCAGTGCCATCGAAATGGCCTGATATCTTCTCCAAATGAAAAGTATTTTTGGATCTCTGATGATTTATCTTTTTTTTTCCTGTCTTTCTCACTTTGATCTATGGCAAAACCCATACCTATCTTTGTGAAATATTGTCATTTCTCTTGAAAATATTTGCTCAGTTATCAGCTCTATACACTTCAAAATATAAAGCTTATTTTTAGTGATACCGTCCTTTGAAAAAAAAAAAACCCAAATAACAGTGCTTAGAAAACCCAAACAGTAAATGCAAAGGTCTCTCACTGTGTATGTGGTCCTGAAACTTAACACTTTACCAAGGAGAGCATGAATCTGCTCGCTGCCAAATGCACACAATCCTGGGAAGGTGGCATGAAAATTCAGTTTACATTTTAAACAAAGCCTTCCAAATGGTAATTAAACAAAGTCTTTATCTTCTCTGGACTAATTTACAGGCCTGCTACAAGGAAACAAATCACCTTTTTGCCTCCTGGTAATATTTCATTTGCTTCATAATGTTTTAAATGTGGTGAATAACATCCTTCCTAATTAGCCTGCATTTCCCAATAAGGTAGAGTAATTAGGTATGATACCAGGTAATGAAGTTGGACAGTACAAATTAGAGACAGAAACCATGTCCTTTATGAATATGGGCTGTTCATGGTACTAGCTATTTATTTCCTTGATTAATTCTGTAAACTCACATTGTTTAAAAAAAGAAAACAACCTGAAACCAGGAAATCCTCTTTTTCTGCAAAGGAGCACTGTGTCAGAGGGATGTGCCATGGAGGTGTGCACTTCATGGTACACAATTAGTATTAATAACGCTGGAAATATTATTCCAGCTGAATTTGTGGCTGGCACCCATTTCTCAGCTGCTGTCACCTGGTCAAGATCCTTGAGTGGAGCTGTGCTTACTCAGACCAAGGCAGGGACTACCTTGTGCTATTTCATACTGACACGTCATAATGAAGTAATTAAATGGTGCTGTTGTCTCTCTCTGAACAAAAAAAAAAAAGAGATGGTGGATCTGATATTTTTCTTTATTTCAGTGTATTTTATTGGTGTTTTTATATTTTGCCCTTTTTTTCAGCACTCAACTTTAGGGCTTTTAAACATGCTCCGATGTTTTGTGAGGATAGAGTCCAGGGTCATTTATGCTCCTTATTTTGGACCACAGAAATGTGTAAACCAAATGACATTTTCAATCAAATGAGTTAGTTGGTGAGTGTTGTTAAAATTCTGGTTTAGGCATATTTAGTGATTTCAAATATTCAAATATTCAAATATTCTCCTGCTGTTTTGGAAACTTGTCATGGAGAAGTATTTAACTGTAAAAGTATGCTAAAAGTATGCACTTCACAGAACCCCAGAATGATGAGTGTTGGATGGGACCTCTAGAGATTGTCCAGACCAACCAACCCTGCTAAAGCAGTTCCCTCTTGGTCAGGGGGCACAGGAACATATCCAGGAGGGTTTGGAAACTTCCAGAGAAGGAGACTCCACATCCCCTCTGGGCACCCTGTGCCAGAGCTCCCTCACAGCAAAGAATTTTCTCCTTGTGTTCCAGTGGAACTTTCTGTGTTCCAGCCTGTGCCCATTACCCCTTGTCCTGTTGCTGAGCATCACAGAACAAAGACTGTCCTCATCCTCTCAACAGCTGCCCTTTAGGTATTTATAAGCACTGATAAGGTCCCCTCTCAATCTTCTCCAGTTTAGGCAGTCTTTTGTCAGCAAGACCATGCATGGGTGCCTTTTCTTTGGGGTGGATCTGTTCTGTACCAAACTTTTCCTAGACTGTTCAGACTTTGACTAGTGATAGGAAATCTTCACTAGTATGTAATATTAATGTTATGTCCAAGTCAGTCAGTTTCCTTAGGAGCGTGACTGGCTTTTCTCGTGAAACCACAGGTCTCTTTTCTGGGGGAGGTGCAGATAGATACTCATGTGTATGTGCAGTTCAGAGTGAGGAATGACTACTTTTTCTCACACCTAGCAAGTGTCCACAAGTAAATTCAGAATCAGGGAGATGTCACAGGCTCTCTACACTGTGCAAAGATGTCCCTGAGACAGTGAGTCCTCCAGCTGCAAATCCCAAGCTGTAACACCCAATGAACTGTGAGTACCCAAAAGGAGACAAGCCAGTGTCCAGCACAGGGATGGATGCCTGGAAGGACTTGGATCACACCAGAGACGAAGCAGCCACAGCAGGTCCAGCACATCAGAATGGGAGGCATGGGCTCCTCTGAGGCATCAGGGCAGGTCTGGGATCAGAGCCTCTGAGCACATCCCCAGGAGGCTTCCGGCCTCATGCTGGCAGGAAAGCGCATTTCATCCAAGGTGGTTCAGAAAGTTGCGCTCTAACAGCACCATCTTATCCTGTCTCTGTAACCTGTTAGAGGTAAAGGATGAAACATTGATCTGAGAAGGATGTCCTCTTTTTCATTAAGGAGAGTGTGATATCTGTGCATTAGCATTTCTGGAAAGATGCCATTGGACTGGGAACTAATTGTTTTGCGGAGTGGGTAGGTACACATGTAGTGCTACTGTCAACAAAACATAACCCTCCTAGGTGGCTGCATTGATTATATGAAAAATGTTTTTACCACTCCCTGGAGCCTATTTTATAACCCAAACTGTTTCAGACCTGCCAACAGTATTTTAATTATCGAAGATATTCTAGTGTATTCAAACAATGCATAATGCTAATGGTAATTATCTCACATTTATATAATGTCTAACAGCCGAACGCATCCCAAAGACCTTCACAAACTTTCAGGTGTCATGTACAGTGTTGTAGGAACTCCTTGGCTTTTGCAGTGAAATGCATCACACACCTACTATTAGCCTGAGTTCAGGAAACATAGTGCAAAAGAACAAGCTATCCCTTAGTTCATGGGCTGTGAAAAGCGAGTGACAATGAGGGCGAGTGAGGTTCAGATGGGTCCCAGACTCCTCTTACAAAAGTCCCGTTACAGCCATCCGGTAGTCCCAGCCTTGCTGCATTGCTGTCCATGTCTCTCCCTGGCAGCAAACGCTGTGTGCATGGATCTTTCATCTCAGCACAGCCCGGCTGTGCTGAGGCCGGTCCCATCTCAGGTCCTCAGGATGGCATGCAGAGGCTGCAGCAGACAGGGATGTGAGGATGATGTGGGGAGGCAGCTGTCTCCAGCTGGCTGCACAGGTAGCACTTCCAGCACTGTACCAAATCCTGACTTTGAGACCAAACCCCTCCAAAACCCTGCTGTGACATCCGTGTGACTTCATTCCCTGCCATATTCCTCGGTGCTGTGCAGAAAGGCACCTCACCCGCTGCCTGCCAGTTTTCTCTGTTTTTCCCATTGTTTGTGAACTCCTCTTGCAGAAGGAGATCTCATCCTCATATCTCTTGGGATGCTTTGGTGTAAGGCGACAAAGGTGCCCCCCTGCTTTCCTGCCCCTTGAGGAAGGGCAGCCAGGGATGGAGCTGGTGATGTGTCTGTCTGTCCATACCTGTCCCAGCCACCCCTCTGGATGTTGTGCTCCTGGATCTGGCTTGCAGTCCTACTTCCATCCTGGCCCCGAGGCTGACCCTAGGCGAGGGTGCTGTGTCAGGCTTTGCCTTCAACTGGCTTCTTTCCTTCAGCCTGTTCACTCCCCCAAAACCCAGATCTGCACTCTGTAATAAAAGCACTAGTGCTCTGTATTGAAATGTGATGGGATCTCATTATACACCTGATTTCTGAGTGAGTAAACAACGCACAGACTATCCTGGTGTTGCCAAGAACATTTTCCAGGTCATGCCACGTCTTGGATGATTTCACTCCTTCTCATCACCCCCTTTAGACCAAAATGGCATAAAGCTTTAGCTTTGATGCCAAATTGTGAATAACATTAGTTTAACCTGAAATTTAAAGCCAGCATTTCCATGCTCCAGAGACAGGGTCTCCCCGGCCTTTTGCTACCATGCAGCTAGCAACCAGAATTTTAATTTTATAAGCCATGGTTGACTAAACCCAGCACTAGGTCTATTAGATATTATTTGATTTAGAATAGTAAAAAAAAAAAAAAAAAAGATTTAAAGATACACTGCTTTCTTCCATCCTTTTGTATTCTTTCAGAGCCCTGTACACACACTTAGACTTTGTATTCAGAAGACAAGTTCAGGGTTATTTTCCTGAGTGGAAAAAACTAATCCTTGCACTTTACAACAGCCAGCATTGTCTGCTCTTAAGTTGCATGACTGTCTAAACAGGTAAATATGAAGCTGCTGTTGCCTGAATTGCTGAAGTAAAATTTGGGAGGAGGTTTCCTGCATTAATTGCTAGTATCAAATGCCTGTGTAGTTTGTTAGAGTGATGTAGATTGAAAAGTTTCAGAGATCTGTCATAAAGCCACCTGGTTTTCTGGATACACGTGGTTTTCTGCAAAATCAATAGAATCCTTTGTGAAAAATCCTGTTCAACAGGCATCACCCATGTTACTGATGGCCAGCACATGTCTGCTGGTGTCTGCAGCAGCAGGGTGTCTTTGCAGATTGCCTCTGGTCCTTGCCATCAAAAAAAAAAAGAGAGAAGAAATTGATGCAGCATCTACCAGGGAAGGTCTGAGAGATGTTATTTGTCTGCAGACTACTTGGACAGTACGCCACTGCAATGCTCATGAAAATCTTGTTGTTAAGGATACATTTGATTTCTGCCCCTCAAAACTATCTTGGCAGCAAGCTTCTATTTTTAAAACATTTCCTCCCTCTGCCTAGTGCGGTGTTGCCACCTGGAGAAGAAATCTGATATTTGCTGTTGTTCTCAGAGTTCCATCTCCTGGAGTCCTGGGAATACTGCAGACCTCAGCTTTCAGTGCATGAAAGATACACTTCTAGCACTGACAGGTGAAAGAAAAGTAGAAAACCACTGTGAATCTGCAAAAAGCAAATTGAAACAAGCCCCTGTGTTGCAAGTCTGTTTTGAACTGCCAATCTAAACATTCCTCAAACTTGTCTCGTGGCTTTTCAGCCATGAGCAGTCACTTATGACTTCTGTTAAAAATCTCTGCCAAGTGGGAGAGAAAACTATGCCTCAGAGCCCCAGCTTTCATCATGCCAGTAAGCTTAAGACATACAGGATGGAATTGCATTGGCAGCAGATCAGGCCTCACTGACAGTGTTGCAGTGCTAACTCTGAGCCCCAGGGCCATCCTGTCTCAGAATGGTGCGGGTAGTGTCTGTGTTTGGAGGTTGGCTGGGCAGCTGCTGCTGCTGGTGGGAGGTGGTGGGCTGGATGGAGGGTCCTTGTTTTGTGATGTGGGGACACCACAGCTCAGAGCTCAGCATAGGGTGGAGCTGAATCAGACTGCAGGTAGCACAGGAAGGGAGTGAAGCGTATAGACAGTCATTGGGCAGTGGGGATGGGCTGGAGCTGACCCAGGGTGACTGTGGCTGTAGCATCAATGGTGTGCTTATCCTCTCCTATCCGCTTGCATCCAGACTGCTCTTGGTTCAGTAAAATTGATGCCGTCAAAGATGTGACCATTCTCATTTGTCCTGCCTTTAAATTATGTGTGAAATCACTGACAGTAAATTGCATTGAGGGTTGAATCTAATGGAAAACTGGTCAGTGCATCTTGTGGCAATATGTATCTTGCTTGTAAGCTCCTCTCAAAGACTCTTCACGATGTCAGCATACTGGTACTCACGTCAGTGCAAGAGAGGAAATGAGACATTCCTCTGTAGGTCTCATCATTGAGATAGCTACTTATTCCCTGTCTTCTCTCTCCTCTTTGAAAGGTATTCAAGAATCTCCAGTACCAAATGGCCATTCTCTCCCGGGCAGAGATTTTCTTCGGAAACAGATGCGAGGAGACCTTTTCACCCAGCAGCAGCTAGAAGTGTTGGATCGGGTCTTCGAGAGGCAACATTACTCAGACATTTTCACAACAACTGAGCCCATCAAACCAGAGCAGGTACTATCACAAACGTTCAATGTTTTCCTGACATGTGTTCTGCTGGCCGAGATCTGTTTGGTGGACATCACCAAACGCTTCTTGGAGTCTCAGTAGAAAAATACAGAGAAATGGGTGTTGTGGCAGGTTCTTCTCAACTCAGCTTGTCTCAGCCAGGTGCATGTTTGCTGTAAAAGACTGAGTATAAAAAAAAATAAGGAAACCACTTGTGTAAACGTTAGCAAGTGTTTGGGTATGAAATGATACCTGATCTGGACCGGTTACATCAAATGAGTCCTTAAAGAACAGTACAGCTTCTGATGCTTTTGTTAGAATAAAAGCAGACTGTACTGGTAACAAGGAGAAGACTTGCAAAACCCAGTGCCTAATTTTGGTTCATAGTAGCATGATCGTGCACACAAATTAGATTTTTGTATCCAGAAGTGGCTTATTAGGCATGTAATTGGCCATTTGCTGAGAGAAACACCCAATTAGTATGTGAAGGTAAATTAGTTGCACCTACAGATTATCAGTGTGTTTGAGAAGGACTTGGCACTAATTTTTTGGGAAAGTTCCATTTTTTGCAGGCACAATACAGAAGCACTGCAAAAACTGATGAGCTATGTCTCTGTGTTCTTCTTGGGCGACAGCCCTTAATTTAGCTGCCGAGAGGAAGGTAGAAATGAATATATTGCTGTCAGCACTGATATTGGTCTAGCTTGTTACTTAATGATGTATTTGCCCATTAATCTCCAGTGTTCTTAATATTAGACCTGCTTTTTAGCAAGGTGAATGGACTCTCAAACTGCAGACAAACACAGATTTCCCTTAGAAGAATCCATACATTTGAAGGCTGCTGGAAGTTACCTCCTGGCAGTCTGCTACCATTGTGGCTTCAGTTAAGGAGTATGTATTGGTATCCATTTTTTGGAAAATAACTTACTCATGTTGGAAGTTGTTTGGTAGAGTAGAAATTCCTCATGCTTTTAAGCTCCCATCTGTCATTTGTTACTTTATTCATAGAGCCATTTGCTTTCCACCAGCTTCTGCTAGTTTTGTGTTTTCCCAGGTTTGTGTTTGCTGGGAAACTTCTCACGTCTGAGCTCAAGCTGGAAAGAGATGGGGAAGATGCTGAGGTCGATTTGATGCTTTTTACACTCATTAGGAAAGTGGAACGAGCAGTCTGTGGAAGGTGAAATGGCCTTCAGGTGCCACTAGATGGTGGTTATCCCATCCGAACACGTGTGACGCTGGCGAGGACAGTGCCCGTACCCACATCCAGCCTTTGCACTCCCGGATGCTAAGAAGTTGTGGGTATTAGATCAGTCCCCTTTTAAACTTTTATACGGGGAAAAAAAAAAAAAGGAGAAGAAGTTACAAAGAGAGCAGTGGTGGAAGAGGATCGTTTCTTTGGTTTTGTGTTCTGAAGTCTCTGAATCCTGTCACTGTAGCTCAGGAGAGGCAGTCCAGCAGGAAACATTTATCCAGAGATAAACTTTTGCTGCTTAAGTAGGAGGAATGGGAGAATTTAATGAGGATGTTGATGAAATATTATCCTAATCATCAAATATGGCATATTTGGCTGTTGGAGGGTCTATATAAGCAGCTGTGACTGAAGTGGCTGTGCTGCCAGAGAGTTAAGATTGGAGATATGCCTCTATTAACAGGGTTAAGAGGGTACTCTCTGCATGCTCTGTGAAGTAAAACAGATGTTGAGAACTGTGATGTTACAATGTACAAAAGATGCTTAGCAGAATCACCTTGACTCAGTGTTTTTAAGTTTCATTGCAAATGGAGTTTGTTGTTGCTTGCTTTTGTATAGGTTGCAGTATTGGCATTTGCTTTTGGAAGGCTGGGCTGTGGTTAAGGGCTCTTTGGGTCTGGCTTCTGCTTTATGATGGTGTGTGAAGTGTAACTTTCAGCATGAGTGCACGTGATCTGTATAATTAGCTTTGGTTCACAAGGATGCAGCATGAACTCCACTGCTTGCTGAAGCAGTCATGCTTTACCTCTTTGGCGAGGCAAGCAAAGCTGTCACGATGCTTAACCAAAGTGGAGGAGCTGTCTGGAACAATTAGTAAGGCCAAAGAAATCAATGAGAGAGAAAATACTGAGAACGTTATTGATATGACTGGGAAAAATAGACTTGTCCCTGCAATAGATTGTTGTAGTAAACCAGGACCTACCTTCCAGCACCTGGCTGCCCAGAGTGCCACTGAGCCCAGAATCCCTGCATGAGGAGCTAAGTCAACAGTCACCGTATGGAGTCCTGAGCTGTTTCTGTTGTGTTCCTCCCCATAGAGATAGGATGTGGAGAGATGTCTAGCAGAAGCTGCTGAACAACTGCTTATCTATTTTATTAGAAACTTGGTTCAATAGCAGGCTGCTGAATATCACTCATTTTACTTAGGCAGGAAAACTTGTTGATGTCCCTGCACCATCCACCTGAGGATGGGCTCCAGGTATTTTACTGGAAGAATTTCTGTTCTCTAGTCTAGGAAGTTCCTTTTTCTCCCTGGTTCCTCTCTAAGTCTTCCTCCCTGCTTGTATGCCGGGAATAGTCCCCTGGTGATGGTGTGGTGTAGAGGGACAGGTCCCTCCTGCACAGCAAAGCATTTCCACAGTGTGCTGGGTCTCCAGTTGAAGGCTGACTCTTGCTGCTGAAAGACCTCCTACTGCATTTTCTGCGCAAAATTTGGCCTTGCCTCTTGGCAAGTGCACGTTGCCCCTCACGTGTGTAGATGTGTTGTTGATGGTGCTTGCTCACCACAGCCAAATCCTTTACTTTGAGTGCTTCCAATCTGTTGCCTTTACTTTTCCATCTTTAATGTTTCCCTCTGTTCACCTGTATAAAATGGAGACTCGTAAGTTGTTTCTCACCTCAAAATGTATTGTGCTCTTGATGAGCATTATCTGAGTTTTCACATCTACTGTAAGCTGTGCCTTCTATAGAAAGACCCATAGGGAATGAATACTTGTCTTTGGGGAAGGGCTCATATAATGCTGAGAGACAAGGCAAGCACTGGACAACTATGGGAAAATAAAATAGTATCAGACAGTCCTTTGTCGATAAACAATTCCCATTGCATGTACTGGGTGAGGCAGGGATCCAACCATGGATTTGTATAAGTAAAGACTGTTTCAGACTGTGTGCATCAGGGGCCACAAGGAGGGCATCTCTCATTCTATGCCTCACTCTTCAACCCAATGCCTGGCGATGCAGCTGTGCATGTGTGTGTACTCTGCAGCGTAGGCATGTGGAACCTGCACACGTAGACCATGAGGAACGTTAGATGACAGGTGGAGTCCATGGACCAGACACAAGTCCTCTTGTGTATGTATCTTATGGGGCAATGTCATGGTTTAACCCCATCCGCTGACTGACGCCTGAGCAGTGATCCTCACCTCCTTGCCAACTCCTCACACTTTATATAATGAATATAATGTCCTGTGGTTTGGAATAGCCCTGTGGCTAGTTGGGGTCAACTGTCCTGGCCACGCTCCCTTCCAGCTCCTCATACTTCTCCAGATACTTAGTGGCTGGGCAGGGCAAAAAGCAGAAAAAGCCTTGGTGCTGCGCAAACACTGCTCAGCAATGACCAAAACATCCCTGCGTTATCCAGTCTGCTTTTCAACATAATGTAAAACACAGCTCTGCAGCAGCTAATAGGAAGAAAATTGACTCTATGCCTGCTGAAATCAGGACAAGGAATAACCAAGGCATTGAGTCACTACTCTAGAAGTACTCTGTCTTGCTTCCCCCCAACAAAAACCCTTTAAAAACATGAATGCTTGTATAAAATTAATTCCTTTCCTTCACGTTTGTGCCCTTTTGTGCTCTTTTTTTTTTGCAAACAGCCCATGATTTCACTGGCTGAAAATGTTCACAGAAAATTGATTTCATGTATTTCTGGAGACAGATTAGGAAATGCACGTAGCAGTGTGTTTGCCACACCAACATGGCACTACTGCTCTGCTCTGTGCAGTTCTTTCATCATCTGGGACAAAGCCTTGAGTGTCATGTAATGCTCAGGGCTCTGAAAGGGAAAGCCTTCACAGCATCTGCCTCCTGGACCAGCAGCAGCTCCTGTTCTCCTCTACCTGCCTCTTGGTGTGTATGTGCATGGTCCCGCTGCTCCCCTCATGCAGCTCTGCTATGCAATCCCTCTGTGCCTGGGCAAGGCTGTTTGTGTTACTTGTATCCAGGCTTCTCTTGGAGCAAAGCTGTGCTGACACAAGGAGCAGCTTTTGCCTGCCTGTCGTGGAGCTGAGCTACATCTGTGACAGACCAGTGTACAGCCAACTGGTCCCTGCCATAGTCAAAATCCCACTGCTTGTGATCACTGCACCAACAATTCAGATTCTGTCGAGAACTGGCATTCATCCTTGTGCCCTTCCCATGCACAGAGCTGCTACATCAAGTGCCATAATTTTCCAGTGCCTAGTCCATTAAGAATATCCAACTGGAGGAACTTGAGGTCATGGCTTTACTCAGCAAACCCTTCTGCATATCTGTGAGGCCAATGGTCCTCCTGTGGCTTCCTGCAGTTCCAGCCAGCAGGATGGAGGAGCTCTCTCCAGCTCCCTGGGGAAGTCATCCTGGGCTGGTCAAACACACAGCATCAGACCTATGAGCAGTTAACTCAAATGCATTCACCAGCTGGAGCATCAATGGGAGATGTGCCTGGAGATGAAGACCCAGGAAACAGCTGCAAGCACACAGGAGGATGGATGGACACAGGAGAGCCCCTTCAATGCAGGCAGGGGCAAGCTTGGGGAATTAGTGTCATGACAGGAGAAAACTGTGGTGTGAAGGACGTACAGCAGGATCAGCTCCACAGGAGAGCAAGTGCGTTGATTTCCTCAGAATAAAGAAGATAATTATCTGTGCTGGATTTCTGTCCATGACAGGAATGGGGTCTCTTGTGTTTTCAGCATCGCACATGGGTCCAATCGAATACTCATTGAAGCCAAGAGGAATATTTCTATTGACTTCAATAGACTTTAGATCAGGGCCATAATGAGGCATAAAATGATGTGACCAGATTCAACACTATATAGGTCACTGACTTAGAAGAGAACGGCGTGTAGCTAATAACAGATAATTCCCAGGCCCTTGCTGATGATTTCCCATTGCTTTTAGCTGGAGATAAACTTAATATCTATTCTTCTGTTCCTTTCTGTTTAAAATGTAGATATTCTGGGCTTAGGTAGAAACTAGGCAAACATATACTAATATATGCAGTCATGACATGCAGTGCACATGAGTCTGGTTCTGGAGATAAGCACAGGCAGATGAAATCTGGACAATTAATGAACACTAAAACATTACTAGTAAATTGAAGAAATTTGGAAAAATTACCCAAAGTTAAAACCTGGTTGCTCTCTGTTTCAATGGGAGTGATGATGAGGAAGTTCTCTGAATTGATCAAAAGAAGGGCATAGGTCCTTTCAACAATCTTCAACTTTTATCTGACCAAGTATTTTCCATCTTGGAAATATGAAAGTTCATTTTTCACTGTATATGGAGCCGTGTTGGGTGGTGTGTCCACAGGAATGTGGCTCCTGAGAGCATGGAGATGTACGCTTCTTACAAGGTTGGAGGTTTCATCTTCAGGACTAACAGAGAAAGATCAGAAAAACATCAGATAGAAAGCAGAGTCAGAGAAAGTTAAAGCCAGGAAATGTGACTCATTTTGTGTGAATAATGTGTTTTTTGCTAAGGGACGCTACCTTTGAGCAGGGGCTGCTGAGGATCTTCTTAATACACTCTGAGACTTGCACTGAGAAATGCAGAGTTAATATTTGTTGTATCTTCTCAATACTTTGTGTTGCCCACTAACAATGAAAACTGCTGTGCTAATTCATGGCTGTATTTGAATGTCCAGAGTCAAATCTTTTACCGATCTGCCACCTGCAGAAGTGATTTGAACATGCAAATGCAAGCTCTTACCCATAGCTTGAGCGATACGTTGGGTGAGTGAAGAGGAAATTAAAATGGAAAACAAGACAACAACACATGGTTCAACAAATGGACACAAACGCTAAAACTGAGAAAACAAAAAAGACAAAGGAAAAGCGGAGTTCAGCATCTATCTGCCACCTCTGCAGGCAGCTCCGTGTGCACAGGCAGGAGCTGGGCAGGCAGCTGGAGCTCAGCTGCAGCTCTGCTGGGATGGCAGGGGTGGATGTGGAGATCAGGGATCATGGGGCACAGGAAGTCTCTTCAGAGGAACTTGGAAAGGCTGGAGCGATGGGGCAAAGCCAATTGTGTGAATTTTAACAAGGCCAAGTGCTGAGTCTTGCACTTGGGGCACATCAGCTCCAGGCAGAGCTGCAGGCTTGGGGCAGAGAGGCTGGAAAGGACTTGTGGGGGATAGTTAACAGTGGCTGAACAGGAGCCAGCAGTGTGCCCAGGAGGCCACGAAGGCCAGTGGCATCCTGGCTGGTATTAGCAGTAGTGTGACCAGCAGGACCAGGGCAGTGACCATCCCTCTGTACTGGGCACCAGTGAGGATGCATCTTGAGTGCTTTGTTCAGTGTTGAGCCCCTCACTCCAAGAGGGACACTGAGTTCTTTCTAATCTCCAATCAAAACCTACCCTGGCACAAGAGGAAATGGTCTCAACTTGTGCCAGGGAAGGTTTTGATTGGAGATTAGAAAGAACTTTTTAACTGAGAGGGTTGTCAGACACTGGCACAGGCTGCCCTGGGAGGTGGTGGAGTCACCATCCCTGGAGATATTTAAAAGTTGTGTAGCTGAGGTGCTGAGAGACACGGTTTAGTGGTGGGCTTGGCAGTGTGAGGTTAGTGGCTGGCCTTGATAATCTTGAAGGATTTTTCCAGCCAAACTGATCCCATGATTCTATGACTTTGAGAGTGTTTGTATTACCCTCATGCTGCCATGTGCCTCCCCTAGCCAGCTGACAGCTCGTCATCGTATACAGTGGAGGTTGGGCAGTGTCAGCAGCTGGATGGGCAGACCCGGTGCTGGTGCTGGTGCTGGCCAGGGGCAGCTGGAGGATGCTGCTGGCTTGCTCCCATTTTCCTGGCACTGTGAGCCCTTCTGCCTGCAGAAATAAGCAGGCGAGGGCAAGCCTCAGCAGCGTGGAGGGGAGCAGAAAGCAGGGGCGGTTCTGTGGTTTTTCCATCTGCGCCTGTTCCAGCTGAAACCTCCCCCGATCCAGTCTGCAGCTTTATTGGTGGGAGGGGAGAAAAAACAGCTCTAAAATCCAGCCTCAGAGAGCACATCAGGAGAGGAAAAACCTTCCCATATTTACTCTCAGCAGACTATTAAACAACACCAGGCTATTAATTTGGCTTTTGAGTCTTCACTAAAGCCCATAAAAGCGCACAGTTGTCAAATGGAGTTCATTTTAATTTCCTTTCAATCACAGTAAATTATTCAGGTGATAAATCAGCTGGGGCAGCCTCCTGGCTGTAATAGAAACCCTAATTCCTGGCTAATTATCCAGCCCATTGCTGCCAGCAGATCAATACCCCTTCCGAATGGAAAGGGCATGGGGTCTGAGCGGGCAGGGTGGCGAGGGACGGCAGCTGGGAGTGGGGCCACCCGGACCCATGCCCAGGTGGGGACCGCGGGGGTTCCGCTGTGCAGAGCTTGCTCCTTCCCCCACCACTCTGAAGGGACACGTTCTCTGCTGGCCAGCAGCGTGGTCCTGGGCAGCACTGTGGTCCCGGGCAGCCATGGCTCAGCCACCCACTGCCTGCCCATTGACTTTCACTGTGCTCCCGTGGGAGAGGGGTGCCCCTGCCTGCGGGTGTAGGAGATGGAGCCTACGGGGACTGAAGGGGATGCCAGCGCTCTCTCCTTCTGCACTTGATGGGATGCGTTTCTGGCCTTTGGCCGTGGTTTTCTGTTGATTCCCTGGGTGCAGGGGGGATAAGCTGGGTTGGGTGTGCTGGTCGCGTGGGAGCTGGGTTCCTGCACCCTGGGGAGCACGTGTGTGTGCCGAGGAGATATCTGGCACTGCCCGTCTCTGCTGGCTGGCTGTTAACGCAGGCAGAGATAGACAGAGTCTCCTTTGAGGCATCAGGGGCTACTCAAAAGGGGATCTGGGGCTGCTAATGTTTTTTTCTTGCTGTGCAGTACCTTTCAATAGACGGGAGGGCACGAGTACTCAGCTATAACACTGGGAATTTCACTGGAGAGGAGCAGCAGCTCTCTGGAGACAATGGTTGTACTTGTGCCTGTCTCCCTGAATGAGGTGGCTCCAAGCACAAAGCCCTTTGAGCCTTGTGATACTGCTGCCAACTGATGCCTCCAGTTCACAGGAAGCCATCAACTTCTGGAATAACAGGTTATTCTGCAAAGGTGTTGGGTAGAGTTCATCCAGCTGCCAGGACCCCCAGATGCTCCAGGGAGTTCAGACCTCCAAACTGTCCTTGGCCTTCAGCGCCTAAGACTTCATGTGGGATTTCTATTCATGTTCCTTGTCACTGTGATTGCCTCTTATTCATGTTACAGTGGTGTTGGGAGGCCCCAACAGGCAGTAAGAGACCAACAGCTTTGTGCACTGGCTAGCTAGTGAGAAGCAAAGGTCTTGCTGTTGGGATGGAGAAGACAGGTAATGGTTTCATTTGCAGTGTAGACTGGGAGAGAGCAACCATATGCAGACTCATTTATGGTACTGCAGAGAGGCTGAAGCCTCCTTCAGACAGTCTACTCTCTGAGCCCTCCATCCTTCTATCGTGCTGCTGGGTTGGGTGGTGTGTGTGTGTGCCACCTTCTCCTTCAGCTCTGCTCTGTTTTAGGGTAAAGAAGGAGAAATGAAACGTGCCGTGGTTTTTCTTCCTGATGAAAATCAACTTTTATAAGTAGGAGCCTTTTTGTTTTAGAACAGCAGCAGAAAGCACAGCTCCTTGGGCCAACCCCTCCCATTTACATCTTTGACACTCTGCCCTCCCTTACAAGCGAGATTTTGCGCACAATCTTCTGAAGACTCCACAAAATTCCTTGCGTGTGCTGCCTTGTTATGACATGTTGTGTTGGGTGGTGACAGTCTCAGCAGATTGTGTGGTCTGACACCTGGTATTGTGTGTGACGGTGGGCCCGTGGTGCTGGGGAATTTTCTGGGGAGGTAGCATGACAGGAGCCGTGTATCATGCTAACGTCTCTCTGTGTCAGCATCATCTTTGCAAGGAGTCTCCAGGAGACCTGCAGTAGCTTCGGTAAGTGTGGTGCAGGGATGGAAAATTGTTGCCAGAACTGTCCACATTTCCATGCAAATTGTGAGCTGGCTTTGAGTAATTTTATCTATCTATTCATCATGTGTTTTGTGATAAATAGCTGTTTTGGGTTTTTTCAGTTTAGAGGGCTATAAACCAGGTCTATCACATTGGCAAGTTTTAGATAAACCCCCTCATCTTTGTCTTCAGTGGAGTTTTACTTCCAAGGTTTCATGTCACCAGCAGACAGCTAATGGAAAGTCCGCCATTTGAGGAAAAGTCACAGACAGTAGCCAGTCAAACTGTGGACTCAGCCTAGGAGAAGAGGAAGAGCAGTGATTTACTGGCCAGCCATCAGATTTTCAGTATCACATCAAAGTGTAATATATGAGTAAGATGAGTAGAATTATAATTGCTTATGTAGCCTTTGTCCTTTTGAAAAATAATAGGGGGGATCATCTATGTACTTTACAGCGTGTATGTATGTGGTGCTCCACTTGCAGAGGAAAATAGATCTGTAACAGTCCTGAGGCTGATTTTGTCTTTGGAAAAAGACAATGTCCTGTAATGACACTAGTTGGACAAGGTTATGTCATAGCAAAAGTGATGACTTCCTTATGGCTGTGTTAGCCCTGCAAGAGAGGGAGAGACTAATTTGTAAGTAAACACACTTCCTCATTGTTTTATTTAGTGCCTGGCCTGCTCACATGATATTTGAGGGGAAGGGTTTGAAGAATAGAACAAGATTATTCTTCTTAGACCCCATTAAATGTCTAGATCCCACAGGCTTTAAATATCTTCAAATACAACTTCCACCCTTTGGTTTTGAAACTACTGTTGACTTACACTTGTTCTGTAGGCTTTCTCTGAATCTGACCATCACTTGAATCACAAAGATTACTTTCTCAAAGTGTACTCTCTACACATGTAGTGGAAAGGGTGTTTGGGTTGGAAGAGCAGCAGAGTGAGAAGGAGAGGCGACTGGAGTGAAGCACCCAGGAACCTAAGCAACTTGCTCAATTTACTCAGATGCTGGGTTCTCAGAAGTTTCAAATTGCTATTTGTTTAGGAAAAGAGTGATTGAAATGACCTGCAGAAGTGTTTGCATGATGACAAAAGCAATTGTGGAGCTGGGCCACTGCCATAAAAAAGGACTAGTTCCAAACTTTCTTACTGCCCACATGCAGTGAGACTGCTTAAAAAACTATTGGCAGCAGAAGTTGCTGAAACAAAACAAAAGAGAAATCTGAAAGGATGGAAACAGGCTAAGAGAGCAGCTTAACAAGTAGGGGAATGTTTTCAGCCTTACTTCTTGAACATAGGATTCAATAAGGGCCACCTTGGAGGCGCAAGGGTTTCCTCTGCTCATTGCCTGTGCTGCAGAAGTGCCCTTCAGGTGCAGAGCTGACCTGAGGTCTGAGCTAATTCAGATAAATCATGTTCGGAGACATACCTAGAGGGCTGGAGGAGGATGAGGTGCTGGAGGCCATAGGTGTCTTTCCAAAATGATGTGGAGCCAGGCAGAGAAACTGCACTCATCAGAAGCTCTGTTTAGCTAAGAGTGTTTGGCCAGCTATTAGGACTTCTCTAAATAATTAAACCACTTGATTAAATAACAGATAAAATTAAAGCATACAAGAAATTGTTGTCAGATTTTGTGCCTGATGAGTGTTCTTCAAGCATTGCCAGGTTGTGAGGCTTCACACCAGTGGGAGTTTTCAGGGAAGGTACAGGCCACAGGTCTGTAGTTTTGTTCAGGTACACAGTTGCTCTCTGATTCTCTTGACTGTAGAGGAAAAATTGGAAAATACAACCCCCAAAGCACTTCTGATGTAAGAACTGGAGCAGCTGTTGGGATGGGCTAGAAGCAGAGACCATACCAGGAGTGGGTGTCTGACGCTGTTCCCTTGTGATGTTTTCCTGTGTCAGCAGCACCTGTGAGCCTCCAGCGCAGCTGACATTTTAGCAGCAAAGTGATGATTATTACAGCAGCAGCATGTCTGGTGGAACCTGTCTTTCCAACAGAGAATGTTTTGATAGAAACTGAAATGTTTCACCAAAACCTGTAATCTTTGATGATTTTTCTGTGCGGAAGGTCCCTTCCTGAATCCTTTCACAGTAGTGAGGAGATGCAGAGCCTCCTGCTGCAGCAAACTGTGGGTGTTATCAGACACTGTCTTCACCTGGAACCAGCACTCTATAGCTACCCTATAGCTACCCTTTGAGGTGCCACACTCATTGGTCAACCTGCCTCTGTTTTCTGTACCTATATGCAGTCTATTTCTGACATCCTTAGGTGGTTTTTATGAAGCTGAGGAGCTCATTGCCCTGCCCTGCAGGCAGGCAGAGTGGATGGGGAGTTTAAGGGCTGAAGCATGTCTCAGAGGTGGGCAACGTGGTTCTGTCCTGATCTGCAGCACCTTGTCCCAAAGCCTCCACATTCTGCTGGTTGGATTTGGTTGTCAGAGGGTGTCAGTTAATTAAGAAAAGGGACACACAGCTCAAGATTTATCCAATGCAATGAGTGAGGTTTAGTGCCTTTTCATTCTTGATGAGTGTCACAACAAAGAAAGCACCACACTTTTCCCCAGATGTTCCTGTGCCCAGGATCTCCACTCACACGAAGCAGGTCTGCAGCACATGTGGAGGGGAAAGAGGGTCTCTCCTCCTCTGCATCCTGTACACCCTGGCACAAACCACTCTGGTTAAGGGATCCAAGCTGGAGGAATCTCATTGCCTTCTGTCAGTGCATGGGCTGTTCCCCACAGAGTCTGTCTCCCACTGCCTCTCTAACCCTATGCCCTTGAGGATGTGTAACTAGAAAGTGCTTCATAAATCTTCTGAAAACAATATTTGTCCTTATTTCTTGTTTTTGCATAAACATACCATAAGGGAAACTGGCTTGCAATATTATGCCCCTTCCTGTTCCAGTCTTGGGTACAGGTGAAGAAATGAAAGAAAAACTTTGTAAAATTATGTTCATTTAATATTTGGGTGTGATTTTTTGGCTGTTTTTGGGTTGGGTTTTTTTGTGGTTTTTTTTTAATGAGGTCAGTTAAAGATCAGGGATTTGATGAGGAATTCAACATTGCAGAGAAAGTTACCACTCCCAAAATAGAAACCAGAAGGCATCTAGCCCCTGTAGAGTCACTAGGCTCTCAGGGGCACCAACACAAAAAGTGAAAGTTGTTTGTAAAAAAAAAGAATGTGTCTTTGTGCCAATCTTTGAAAGTGGCCTGAAATTTGAGAGGTTATACAGACTTGATCATCTTGGACTTTGCATCACCCCACAAAACACAGCAAACTCCATGGCTTTCTCTGTTAGCTTTCACCTGGGTAGACATTTGGCATACATGGAGCTGCAGCAGCAGCTCTGGGGGGCTTTGGCTGTCCAGGAGGCTGGGAGGTCCATGGAAAATGCTGCTTGAGGTATTTTGCCATGGGGTACTGCATTGAAACCAGGTTATTGTGCACAATAATATGATGCAGAGAGTGTTATGAAAGGATTCTGGTGAAATACCTTCAGATAGTTCATCTGAAAGCATTACAGAAATACAACTGTTGTTCCTGCAAATTTGCACAAGACTTCTTAAGTCTCAGGAGCTGTCAGTAGGATGGATTTGAAGATTTGGTGGTATTGATGTAAACTTCACGTACATTCCCGGTGTGTCTTCACACTTCTGCTCCATGTTTCTCTGTAGGGAAACACCTGGTTGTGTTTTCTTCCATGCTCACCCATGCCTGTTGCTTCAATGGAAGCAGGGGAGCCACTGTGATGCGGGGTTATACATTTTCCCTCCTCCTATGGCTGAAATTGTTATTGTTGGAGGTGAAAGTGTCTGGTTCCTGTCCTGAGAAACAGTAGGTGGCAATGAGTGGCAGAAAGGGATTGCATGCTGGCTTTGCAAAAAGCAAACTGCTTTTCCAGCAGAGTGGGATGTGTTATACTTTATTTTCACTAGGTGTGTCACATGTTACTTTGATTTGGTGCCACTTTCTTTTAGCATTGGGTGTGGGATGGTGGAGGCTGCTGACAGCACAGTGAGGCAACCAGTTCATTTATATTGGGATGAGAGGTGTAGAAGGTTGGAAGGAGGGGGAGAGGAGAGACACCCTGTGTGAATCATAGAATCATTTTGATTGGAGAAGACCAAGATCATCAAATCCAAGCACTAAGCTCACAATGCCAAGGCCATCACTTAACTGTGTCCCTCAGCACCTCATCTATGTATCTTTTAAATATCTCCAGGGATGGTGACTCCACCAGGTCCCTGGGAAACCTGTTTCAAAGCTTAATAACCCTCTCCGTGAATCCAGGGAGAGGAACAAGTTAGAAGCTGCTCCAGGGGAAGGAGGAGGAAAAGAGCTGGGGGAGGTGAGGTTGGGAGCTGAGGGAGGTGCTGTTTTGTGGGAGAGATGCCTGTGTGTTGGTGGGACAGCAGCTGGGACAGGCACACAATGCCATTTCTGAGAAGAGGCTTTTGCAAAATTTGTTATGAGACTTCTGTATCGCTCAGGGAACTGGGCTGGGAGGTTCTGGCATGGGAAGAGCCCATGCAGGGACTGTGAAGGCATTCCTGGTGAGCCTGGAGCCTGGGCAGAGCTGATGAAGGTGGGTGGGAGCCAGGGTGAGTAGTTGTTTCTTTTCTGGTCCTGGAGGAAAGAGAACTTACACTGAGAGAGGAAGGAGCTGTTGGGGAGGAATGTGTTATGATGAAACTTGCCCATCCTGGCAAAAGCAGAGGTCAACCCTCACCACCTCTGTTCTTCTAGGGTTCATGCAGGTGCTTATTATTTGTCTGATGAAGATGAAAAGTGGAAAGCCACTGTAGCTCACCAGGTTGCATGTGTCCATTTACTTCTTTGGGCTGGCTTTATCATGATTTTCTATGGAGGTTTCTATGGAGGAAGAGAGTCTACTGGCCTCCTCTGCCTCAACCAGTCCACTGAGGTTGCAATAGCTGCTGAAAAGCTTGGTCAGGAAACACCTGGAAGTGTCTGCAGGGCTTTGCTTGCTAAGAAATAATGAAACAGGAACGATTCCAGTGGCAAGCGCGGGCTGTTCTCTGTGCTGCTGTTCCGTGGGGTTTTGTTGTTCACCATGGGCAGCCTGGCTGGAGCGTGCGTGTACGCACAGGGGTGATTTACTGGCCTGTGCAATGCCACATGTCTTTAAAATTACAGTGCCCATTTCCTGCTGAAATAATTTCTACAAAGAGAGGCTCCTATTACAGCAAGAGGAGCGTGGACGTCATGATTTATTATTATTTATGGTCCCAGGGCCTTGTTTATGCACGATGGGTTAGGTACTCAGGATAGAAATGCCATTATGCAAATGACATTGAATGTCCTTACTGAGCCTAAATAATTTTTGTGTTGGACGATTAAACCTCATCTGTTATTGATATGGGCTGCAGTCGGGCTATTAAAGAGTCCCAACAGTACTTACTCCCAGTAATGGGAAAATTGAGAGGAAGAGGCTAAACAATTGCCTCAAGTGTGCTGTGATTGTCTGGTAGGAGTGGAACATAACGAACCCCCTGAATGGAAATCGTGTTTACTACTTAGGGATAAATAAAAAGGGAGAACATGCAATAAATTACGCTTTCTGATGTGACTGGGCGCAACGGAGGCTTAGAGCACTTCAGATTGGTTTTTGATATTTGGTTTATTTTTAGAAAAAGAAAGGGATTGTTTTTCTTTCTTTTTTTTTTTTTCTTTATATGGAGGGGTTGTGGTGGTGGGATGTGGATATCAGGAGGAGCCAGGAAGGATTCCCGCAGCGCGTGCCCCCGGCCGGGCGGCTGGGGAGAGCCGTTGTCCTCGGGAGCCGCGCCGCCAGCGCGCCGTCCGCTCTGACACAGCTGTGCAGTCACATTTTGATCAGTGTTGATAGCTTATGAATTCCAAAATTGACAAAATTTACAGAAAAATGAGGATAATCCATCTTCTTTAGCAGCCTGTCAGGAGCTGGCTATACTTCATAATCTTCAATTACAGATGCTATTTTCAGACATTTACATGCAGATATTAGAACAAAATGAAAATGAGAAACAAAGAGCGAATGGAAATGCGGCTATTTATATGTATAAAAGAAAAAACAACAGGTAAATTCTAGGCATTTAGATTGGATTTGGGGGTCCCTTCGGAAAATCTAAGAATGGCTGCGGCTGCTTATGGACTGCGCTGTGGAAATGTAAAATGTAGCATGTCGTTTCCCACATGTAGATAATCTGAAGATTGGGTCAAAACCAGGTCAGTTATTCTGAAGTATGAGGGTAAATGTGTTCATGGCAGGGTGCACTAGCTAATTCCCACTATCTTCAGAGGAATCTCTGGGGATGTGCACAATCCTAATTGGATTTGGGCTAAAATGAAGCTCGGATGTTAATTTTTTAAAAAGGTACATGTTTTGTGAAAAGAAGATGCGGAAGTATCCCATTTAAACTGAGAGAAAAAGGTTGTACCACCGAAATCAAACTTCCATGCCCCATGGGATAGCAAAGGGCCCAATGTTGCTGAAAGCAAAGGGAAACTGGGCTCCAGCCCCAATTAGCTGTTGCAATAGCTTTTGTACCAGAGCAGAATTGGCCTTGGTGGCTGCAACGGGCAGGTCGGGGAATGCGATGTAAATGATGAAATGGAGGGGTGGCTGGTTAGCCACAGTGGCAAGGCTGTGATATATAGGTTTCTGGATGCCTTTCCTGTCCAGATCTGAGGCACTGAGGAGGATGGTGTTGGGATGTATTTTCCATTCGCATAAAATTTCAGGCAGAGTAGCACCAGTGCTGGTGCAGCTGCGAGTGGCACTGGGTTTCTAAAAGCCTGGGTAGATTAATTAGAGCTGCTTTGGATTAAGCTCTCCGAACCATATCAAATGTTACAAATTTCTTCCCTTTGTCAGGCTGAGGTGGGGGTTTTGTGTGGACAGCCTGCTTGGTGTGTGCCACTTCTGCCTTCATTAATTGCGATGCATTATGACGTGATGAGTTGGAGAATATTAGGGATGGCTTGCTGCAGCCATGAGGGGCGAGCAGGGCTTTGGTGGCCATGACATGGGAGAGAGTACTGCACCTTTCAGAGACTTCAGGTTAACGTCTGCCCCAAATGAGGAAGAACGTTGTTTCTGGCAGCAAAGGTGTCTGCGCACAGCGTCTGTTGGAAAGGAAGGCAGTGCACGTGGTCAGCACAAGGGTCCCTAAGCCTGTGCGCTGGCATGTTGCTCTGGTGGTCCAAAACCCTGTCACATTTCTGCTGTGGCCGCTGCCTCCCGCGTGGTGCCGTGGGTCTGTGAGTGGCTGTGCCAGTGGCAGGAGGGCATGAGAACCATCGCTTCTTGCCTGCCTGGTGCTTGCAGGTGTGATCTGGAAAACTGAGCAGATGCAGAAAGCAACATGTGCCAGTTCCAGCAGCTGCCAGCTGGCCTCTTCTGATGGCCACTTGCCCTGTGCAGCAGATGCCTCTTTTCTGTCTTTGCTTGGTGTGATCTCTTGAGAGGGGTGCAGGGTCTGTGCCCCACAAGGGATGGGGCAGGAGCAGGCACATGTGTTGTGCACCACAGCACACGCACAGCACGATGCTGCAGGGCTTGTCCCAGCCTGTGGGACCTCCCTGAGTTTCCCATGCCAGCTCCCCAGAACCAGGCTGTTTCAGGGAGCAGTCTTTTTCCCCTCTGATCTTCCATCTTTGCCTGACACTTTAGAATAAAGTTCCGGATAAACCTCAAAGAGAAGATGGCAGTACATGTAAAATGGGTTGACCCTGCTATGGTTATGCTTGGGTATCTTCTGTAGGAAAATCACAGGGTGAAATTGGTGGTGGTCTGTCTCCACACTTTGCTGTAGTGCAGCAGGAGATGGCAGAACCTACCTCCTGCCATGCTGTGGAAGTTGTTTGGAAATGGTGTTTAAACACTCCTGCTCTCCATCTGACTATCACTCCCCTACCTTGCCCTGAGGAGAAATACTTAGAAATAAAGCCTTTGTAGTGGAGTTAGATGTGAAACTTCTCCCAGTCCAGAACCTTCTCATTTTCCTATCTAGCAAAGGCTGGCAGGGGAAGGACAGTGCAGACCCTGCTGCCTGTGAGCCGGGGTCTGTTGCTGCACATGGGCTCCTAGAGACCACTTCTCACCTCTGTGCCCCAGTTGCTCCCCCGCCAGGTGCCCAGGTCCTGTCTGCAGGAGCTGAGTGGGATGGTGCAGGGGGAGCATACGAGACCCCGTCTTGCCCCTCCTTTCAGTTTGTCCTTCTCAGTCTCTTCTTTATATATTCCTCGTTTCACGTGTCTGTGTTTTCTCTCCTCCATGCTATGGCAGTGGTGCTCCATGCTGATGAGACAGTGCGTGGTACAACCGCAGGCAGTCATTTTTCAGGTAATTTCTAGTGTACTGAACACCGACTCTTGCTTTTTCACCTACCGAGCAGCAGGTCAGGCTTTCTGCTGCACGGGGAGGGATCCCTGCAATTCCCAGCCATTCCAACCTACTCCTTGCCGGTGGTGGTGCCAGGTTGCTGGCACAGAAGCCAAATCTGAGATTCCTTCTGCTGTCCCCTCGAGCGGGTGGAGAGGCACCTGGGGAGGGTCAGCAGGAGGGTCTTGATATGGCAGCAAGTTGATGTGCTGCCCATGAGCGCTGCCTCCCCTGGGGTTTACTCTGCTCTTCCAATGGCATGCCTGGAAAATTGAGCTCTGACTAGGGGAGCAGGTAGAGGAGACACTGCTGTGCCACTCATAAGTGGGCAAACCCCTGGCACTGCCATTCCACAGTGCCAGCAACTCTTGCTGCTGCTTTGGGAGGTGCCATGGTTGACTGTGTACCCCCAGCTCCCTGCTCCTTAGGGGACAGAAGATGCTTTCTGCTAAGCCTCACCTCCCTGCAGCATGACATGGTTGGCAGTGGTTCATTTCCTCTTCTGCCACAGCTGGGCACTGGCCATGGCCTGGTATGACCTGGGCTCTGGGCCGTGCAGGTTTCACTGCCTCCGTGCCAGCCCAGTGCTGGCCTTGGCCATGTCCCTGACATCCTGTGCTGGAACCTGTGACTGCAGAAGCAGCTGTGACACAGAGGCTTCCCCACAGGACATTGCAAGTGATGAGTCAGCAAACACCAGGACTGCTCTGGGCACAGGCTCACTCCATCTGGGTACTGGGACTAGTGATGGTGGTCAGTGCATGGTCAATGCCACTGCTGGTGGCCAGTGGCTGGTGGCTCCATGGAGAGATATGGGCGCAGTTTTGTCATGAGAACAGAGAAGTGGCTGGAAAATCCCTGAAAATTGCACCATTCTTACCTTAAGGAATGGTTGCTGGGCCATCACAAAAGAGGTGCAACTCCTATCTGTAGCAAACTACTGTGACAAAAAGGAGGAAGGGACCTTAAGTGTCCACTTCTCATACCTTTGTCTCCTGGAGCCCTGCAGCAGTGCTGCCAAACTGTGGGCTCTCCACATCGTGCTGGGCAGATGTAGCTCTTCCAGTCCCTTTGTCTGCAGTTTGGGGCCGTGGCACTGCAGGCTGGTGAGGTAGGGCAGTGCTGCCCATGGGAGGACTGTGCTGCCACACATCACCTCCCCATGACAGAGTGACATGGATGAGCATGGGGTACCACCATCCTGCCCCCAGTGCGGTGTGCTGCACCCTAAGAGCTGCTGCTTTCTCACACCAAAACTGGTAAATCTCTCTGAGCTTGAAGGACCAACCTCATGGCTCGTTGATGCGCTTGTAGATTGTCACAGCTGGGAGGTGAGACCTGGTCCAGCTTCCTCCTAGACTGGTTCCTCAGAGCTCAGAAAGGAAGCAAGCAGCCTGCTCCAGACTCCCATCTCTCATATTTGCAGACAAGGGCTCACACTGGTCTTGTTTGAGTTTGTGCAAGGAGCAGCACCCCACCAAGCCACTTCTGGATGTGGATGTGCACACCCTGGCCCAGCCCTTCATGTGACCCAGCCTGTGGCACAGCTGGATGCTTCTTCCCAAACTACAAGTGACCAGGTTCCCCTTTGTAAGCTGGGAGCCACGTTCACACCCATGGAGAGCAGTGGATCGGAGCCATCGGAAAATACAAGGAGATTTTCTAGCTTGGATACAGTGTGGTTGTGGCTTTCTTAGAGCAGCAGGAGTGAATCAAGGTGTCCTTCCTCAGAGACTGGTGTGTGGTTTCTCCATACATCAGACATATCAAGTGGCAGTGCACAAGGACAGTTTTTTCTTCCCCTGTGCTGCCGTCCTATCCCACATTGCTCATGCCATCCTCAGCTTCCCAGGTGTCTTTGAAGGGCTGCAGCCATGTGCTTGTCCCTTCAGCATCTTGTCAGGTCACAAAAAAGTCCATCAGTGCTGCCACATGAGCATGTACACAGTGCAGCGGGAAGGTGGGATTGCCGATGAGGGCACTGTGGGGTGGTGCAGGAAGGCTGAAAAACGCATCTTGGTAGGACATGGAAGGAGACAAAGGAATTTTGGTTGCACTTGCTGGGAGCAGCAGGGCTGAGACTGTTGTTAAGCATCCTCTGCAGAAGAGGACTGCTCCAGGAGCTCTGTTTCCCAAGGCTCAGAGGTGGGGCTGAAGCAAAGGGTGTGGGCATGTGCATCTTTGAGACAGTGGTGGCAGGAGAATGGGTCTGAATGTGTGAAGATGAGGGAAACATGAAGACTGAGAGGGCTTCAGAGGGAGAATAACCTGAAAGGGATGAGGAATGGGACAAGTTTAGTGCAAAGATTAGACAGGAGCGCAGAAGACTGGTCATTGCTGAGAAGTCTTTGATCCAGAGGACCTTGTAGTACTGATCCTTAGGACAGGTGATGGAGACAGAGTAGCCAGCAGCCAGACACTGGCAAAATGTATTTCACATGCTCATCTACGAGAGGCTTGTATGTGTGTAGTCCTTCTATGTGGCAGAGTGTACTTGTGCCTCATGCAGATTGCATCCTCAGAAGAAACATGCTAATATGGGGTTATCCATGTAAATTAATTTCTGTTTGAGTGAGATCTGAGCAGCAGAAACACAAACAGATATATGTGACCTAAAGTGCTGAGCTTGTGGCAAATACCAGATTGTGTGCTGGGTTCTCAGGCATTTCTGAGAGGCTTGCAAGTGGGAGAAAGGGGTGATCACTGAGATGGGCTTCTTTCTTTTAATAAAAACAACAAAAACCACATTAACTTTTTTACTTGGTCCCTCAAAAAAATGATGGAGTCCTGGGCTTCTCCGTGTTTCTTCAGTCCTGCACAGCTTCTGCACTGGCTTAGTCTGCAGAAATAGTAAGGATCAGTCTTGGAGTGGTTGATTTTTGCTTTATATATCCCTATTGCTGTTCTTCACTTGATGTAATCATCCCTTGGCTGTTACAGGCATGATTACAGTCTCACAAGTAAGGGATCAAAACTTAAAGTACAAGTAGCAACAGAGATGGGACAGCTTTGAAAAGAAACTTCCCAGTTTTCTGTGAATGATCCTGACAGTAAGGAATGATGGAAAAGGGGCAAAGAAAGACAGGCTTTCTGACATGTAAGTGAAAGTCCCTCTGGTTGTGTGGACTGGCCTCACCTGCTCTAAGTTGCTGTAGCTATGTGACTTTTCCAGGGTTCTAAGACAGAAATGATCTGATTTCCAAGTACCATAGCTCATTTACCATAGCTTCAGCTAACGAGATTAAAAAATTCCCATGAGATGAGAGATCATCCTTACAAAAATGAAGTGATTTATTTTAAAATAATTTAGATTTAGCAACATTTGGCTACAAATCCATTCATTAAGCAAACACTTTCATTTATGCGCACTTTGTTTCTTGTGAGATGATGAAGAAATGCTCCGTTGGCAAGAAAAGGGAGGAAGTGGGACACCCCTTTCTCTTCCCTGTTGTTAATCTGTGTCTCTTCAAGTGCCACTACTGAAATAAGGAGAGTTCAGGTTATCTGGCATGAGCATTTTTCTCTAACAGGCACGTAACTTGCGCGCAGCAGTTGCAGCCTTGGTTACTCTTGTTTACAAAATTTCTGAGTAAACTGTGCAACTTTCAGTAACCAAATTTCACCTTTAAGGAAAGCCTGATTACATCTTGATGAGTTTGTCTTTGATTTTGTAAAGGAAGCTCATTTTGCTGTTCTCCAAGAACATCACCGATAAGCACAGACCTGCTTACTGAGCATCTAGAATGCTCAGCAGCCCCGTGTAAATGAGTATGGGGACTGGACAAAGAATTTTTGAGTTCTATATTGCACCTACTTTTTTTCATATGGGCAAAAGCTCTTGAATAGTGAATTTACTGTTCCTGAAATGCATTTTGTTTCCTTTTCCAGGCAACTGAATACTCAGCCATGGCATCATTAGCTGGTGGATTAGATGACATGAAGGCAAATATAACAAGCCCTACTTCTGCAGATTTGGGAGCAAGTGTTCCTGGGCCTCAGTCATATCCTATTGTCACAGGTAAGTGATTTTCCAGTGCTGATAAGTAGTGTGAAGTGTGTGTGTGTGCGTGCACATTGCAAGCGCACTCTCTTATGAAGGAGTCAGATGTGGAATTGTTTGCTCAAAAAGATTTTTTTGAAGTGTGATTTCATAGGAGCTCTGTTGCAAGTCAGGTGCATGGCTTGTATAAAGCACTACTGTTTGCTTGGAGACAACAGATGAAGCATCCATCCCTCTTGTCCAGGAAGAGATGTGACCCTCCACCCCAAACCTGAGCCCCAAGAACCAACATGGAGCTGAAAAGCAGAATGCTTGCCTCTGCTTTTGGGCTCTGTTGCTCATTTTTCATAAAGGCACCTGGCATGTTTGATTGGATGGGGTTTTTATGACAGTTCAAACTAGCCTGAAGTTTGGATGCTTTTGGTTCCTACAATTGCTCATCTGTTATACCGTTTCTGGAGTTGTTGTTCTGCGTTAAGGCTTTAAGTGTTTAAATGGAAAGCAAAGATGGTTTGTTTATGGAATGCAGCATGATCTGCACTTATTTAACAGACATAAGGAGAGAGATAAAGAACAGCTAGAATCTGATAAATGCTTTGATCACCTAGTTATTTGGGACTGACTACATCGCTTGGAAAGAAATTGCCCAAATGGTAAAAAAATGACTAAATTATACTCCAAGGGAATCGTGCAAATCAGAGAAAAGTGATTTAAAATTGTAAGTCTCCATCTTTCATATACATGTTACCTCTGTGTGTTAACTTCTGTCCTTGTGTCTAACCTGTGCAGATTTCATCACTGGATTTGCTCCATTTTGCCAAAGATTTGATTGACTATTTATTTTGTTGCTAAAATGGAGTGTGATACAGTTTTTAGTAGAGTAATAACGTATCTTGAAAGCACTACAATTTCATAATCTAGCAGGAGAGCAGTTTTGAAAACAAATGTTGTTTTAGCCCAGTGTGGTATCAGTCTTTGTCTCTTCTTGGCAAAAGTTAAGCCCACGAAAGTTAAAAAGAAAAGTCTCCCAAGGCAAATTAATCTGTAGTTGTTTGTTACAGAGCACACTGCATCTTTCTTTGAAGCCTGAAGTGCTGCTCATTGCAGAAGACCCAGGCTGCCTTGGCATGTCACGGGTGTCTTACTGCCCTTTGTTCATCTGCTGATGTTTGTCTTGTGCCCTCATTGATGAGCTTGATGCTCTGTTAGAGACATTCATACTATGCTGATGAGCACAGCGGAACAGCACCTCAAACCATGCAGGTGGGTGCTGTGGTGATCGCTGTCTGGGACTCTCCCAGCTGTGATCATCTGCAGCTTACGATCTGGGATGTTAATTGACAGGAGCTGTGTCTTGAAGGCAAAGCAAAACAACAAGAAATTCCTGAGCTGCATCATCATGGAGTGAAAGTTAGGAAGGCAAGGTGATAGATAAGCTGAGCGCTTCCTCTCTTCTGTATTTTGAGGAGCTGCCTATCCAAGATCTGCACCTAGTCAAAATCAGGTTTAGCCAGAAGCTGTTGTTTGATTTGATACCTAAGCAATGTTTGTGCCTTTACGCTGGTTTAAGCACTTCTCATGCTTCTTGCGTTACTACTTCCTTAGAGCTTGGTGAGTTAACTGGTCACATTTGTTAGAGCAAAACTGACTACAGAAGTGATACTGCAGAGCTTGTTACAGATTTCTCGTGGTTTTTCCCTGTGACATTACCTACACTTGAGAGAAAGTTCCAAATGTTAAATTTACTAGTTCTCATCAAAAGCGTGGAGCAGGCTTTATGAGTAGCAAACCTAGAAAAAACCTGCCATTGATCTTAAGTGTGACAGGATGAGAGCTATAACAGAACACGCTTTACAAGGCAGTAGGTATTTATATCTTTAATTTGCTATTGCTGCAGAGTTTTCTAACACCTGCATTCATAAAACTTAGATTTACACGAGCATATCAAAACCCTTTTAAAACCCGTGCTTTCTGATATATTTTCGGAGAAGACTGTCAGACTGTTATTCTCCCTTTTCCTTTCCTAACATTCATAGCAACTGTTTTCTGCTGGGAATGTCTAAAAGACTCCAACATGATCTGGGTCCTATAGTGCTGGACATACATGACATGATTGAACTGTGGTCTCTGCCCTGAAGCCCTCCTAATGAGCTGGTGGGACATGCAAAATAGATTTAAGTGGCATACTTGGTTATATGAAAGGCATGTAAGTTATGGCACACTCAGTGATGCATTTCTCAGCACAGCTCTGGACATACGTCTCCATTTTCCCCCAAGGATTAACTCACTTTTTCAGTCACACCTCTTTTTCTGCCTCATTTCCTTGGTGGGACAAGGGATTCAGGATCTACTTTTTCACATGTAACCAAAAGCTGTGTATTGTTATGAGCCTTCCATCTGTAGTAGATATAAAATTAAGAGGAACTGGGCAATGATACACAGCAATGGTTATGAGTGCGAGGTCCAACAAACCTTTGCTAACACACCACACACTCCATTCTGGGAACGTTTTTGCCATTTGCAGTCTGACCAAAGCTGTGGTAAAATTCAGTGATTTAGTGTTCCTAAGTTGAGGCCAGGGTAGGTGGTTGAGTTTAGATAGCAGGTAAAGCAAGCAACACCTGGAAGAAGGTTGGCTTTGTATCAGCCCGTCTTTGGTTGTCAGGAACTGAGTCATGAGAGAAGTCCTACGAGATGCAGGTCCTGAACCCTGGCCTCTTGTCTGTCAGGCGAGAGCCTGAGCCTCACAGATCCATGATGGTATTTCTCCTGTGAACTACTCCTCTTCACAGGAGGAATGGTCAATCTCAACTCCAGTCTTTTCCTGAGATTCAGAAAATGGAGTTGCTTTTAATTTCTTCACTCTTTTTTTTGAGCATTTCCACTCTTCTTCACTCCAGACAGCTGTCCCATGATGTATCCAAGCAAACTGAGAGCAGGAGACTGAAAGAGTTGGGGGACAACTTGTTTCAGTTGTGCTAGGTTGTTTGTTTTCAGCTGTAAAAGTGAGAGGTGGCTGGATAAAGCTCCACAAAATCTCCAAAGTCTGTGCTTGGTAGTGCTAATGGCTTGAGAGATTGACCTCACTTCTGAGTAGACTTTACAGATTATAAACATTATTGTAACAAACCCTCAGTCATGAGATCAGGAATTGCTTGGGACACTGGCAAATGAGTGGTAGTTATCCAGATAAGCCTGTCAGAGGGAAACATTGTACCAGGAACTCTTCTGGTGTCTGTGGAGCAGATCTATGAACATGTGATAACATGATGCTTCAAAAGAGAGTGAGGCTATTGGTACATACAGAGCTGAAAGGCTACATTTATGGGGATAAAGAACTTGGAATATGACATTTGGAAGATGCATAGATGAGGTGCTGAGGGATATGGTTTGATTTAGTTTAGTGATGGACTTGGCAGTGTGAGGTTATTGGTTGGGCTCGATCTTAAAGGTCTTTTCCAGCCATAACAATTCTTTGATTCTGTGATACAGGAGTCTGAGCTAAGGACACTAATATCCTTTTGATAGCTGCTGTCTGCCATTCAAGTTTAATCAGTTTTTATGAGAAAGTCTGGGGACATTTTGGGCTGCTGTATGTGAAGAGACCGAAGTGTAGTTCGTTTGGTTAGTCTTAAGTCTGTAAGACAGCTTGTAAAAGAATTTAATGCAAATAAAGCTGAGAATGGATGTCTTGAGTGAATTATGCTCATAGTCTTTCATTGTTCTTGTTTCTGGGCTGCAGTGGGCGCAGTGAAGCAATGCTGAGGGTTGAGAGGAAAAAGATCCTCTGCACAGTCATTACTAGGTGTAAGATTTCTATTTCATAGTAAGCTAGAAGATGAAACATTTGGAGTATTTATTGAGGTTGAAAGGATATTGGCATTCATACCATTACCTGCTGCTAGAACACACCTAAGGAAAAATTTAGTGACAGCTCTCACTACTGCTTTGTCCAGCAACTCCGTTCTGTTATGGACCACCAACTGAACCTCTGTTTAGAGAACCACTCTGTTTCCCTCCATCGTTTTTATGCCACATTAAATATTAAGTTAAAAAAAAAAAATCCCTTCCCTTGCTGCTTGCTGCCACGGTCCATAAATGCTCTCTCCATTTACAAGCCAATGACATGTGCCCAGCTCATTACTGCTGTAGTCAGCAGTTTCCAAGCAGCCCGTGATTGTTACTAATTACCTGCAGATGCATTTTCCCTGCTCCGGCTTGCTGATTTTAGTGTGGTCAGTATCACTTTGAGAGGACAAAGTCACGCCAAACTGACACATTCACCTGGCTTTCCAACACAGCGCACAGGTGGATTGTCAGAGCAGTGGGAATGGGTGATACTAGCAGAGCCAGGAGCTGCTGCCAGCCTCACCACGCAGGCAGAGCAGCTCCTTTCCCTGTCGGGCGGTCTGACATGAGCTCTGTGTCCCTCTGTTAAAAGAAGCAGTGCAAAGCAAAGCACTGGCAGTGGGTTTCAGTCTTGTTCCTCTGGCAGATGTTGGAGTGGTGTTCTCCCGTGCTGAGATATCTTCACCACCCCATGGCCACCTGCTCTTCCCTGTCACTGCCCAGGCAATCTCAGATGCACTGGGCTCCAGACTGATGTGTTTGTCCTGTTGCAGGCTGCAGCGTATTTCACCGTTTACACACCTGTACAGGGAGATATTGAGGTTCTGACAAACACAGACAAGTTATTCATCCTCCATACTCAACCTTGTAACTGTGCCATGCAAGCAGTGTTATCTTATATGCTTCCTCTTGGGGTCAGTCTTGGAGACAGTGGTCCTGTAGAGCCAAGTGTTTTAGCTTTGCTGCACATTTTGTGTGCACATCAAAAAGGTGAGAAGAAACAGTACGAAATCAGAAGCAGACAGTGTTCCTTAGTGTGGTGTAATGGTTTTGCCTGGGCCACAGGGATGGTTTTAAACAAGGAGCTGCCAGAAGCTTCCTCTGTAGCTAAGGCCAATGCCAGTCAGTTCTAAGCTGGACCCTGCACCTGACCCAGGCCTGGCCAATTATTGATGGAGATAACACCTCGGTGAATGTATTTGAGAAGGGGAAGAAGGTGCTGTGCAGTTGCTAAACTACAGCAGCGACAGGGAGTGACAATGTGAAAACATCTCCGCAGACACCAGGGTCAGTGGAGAAGGAGAGGGATGAGGGTGCTTAGGCCCTGAAAGAAATACTCCCCTGTGAGCTCTGGTGAAGCAGCTGTGCCCCTGCCAGTGGGGAGCAGAGATGCACTCGCAGCTTGTGGAGAAGCCCACGCTGGAGTGGGTGGATGCCTGAAGGAGGCTGTGACTCCATGGGAAGCCTGTGTTGGAGCAAGTTCCTGGCAGAACCTGGGAGCTTGTGGGGAGAGAGGAGCCCATGCCAGAGCAGATTTGCTGTCAGGACTCGTGATCCTGTGGGACTCAGGCTGGAGCAGTTGAATGGGTCAAGGTGTGAGGAGCAGCCTCATGGGAGGTTCCTTACTGGAGCAGTTCTTGAGGAACTGTAGCCCATGGGAAGGAACCACGCTGGAGAAGTTAGTGAGGGACTCTCTCCTGTGGGAAGGACCCCACAGTGTGGCAGTGGGAAGTGTGAGGAGGCCTCCCCCTGAGAAGAAGCAGCGGCAAAGTCCATCTGTAATGAACTGACCATAACCCCTATCCCTCATCCCCAGTGCTACTGAGGGGGAAGGAAGGGGAGTCCTGGAGGAGGGAGGAGTGGGGAGAGGTGTTTAAAGATTCATTTTTATTTCTCATCTCCCTGTTCTTAAAGTTTATTAATAAACCAAACCTTTTTCTCCCCAGGTTGAGTTTGTTTTGCCCTTGACACTAATTGCTGAATGATCTCCTTGTCCTTATCTTGACACACAAACTGTTCTTTATATTTTTTCTCTGTCCACTGTTCAGTTTAGGAGGGGTAATGATAAGATGACTTGGTGGACATCTGTCACCCAGACAGGGCTAGACCACTACATATGAATTCATCTAACACTTTAGATGTTATATATTATGCCAAGTGGTTATTTCTTCATAGGTGGCACAGGTCTGTGGCTAATGCACGTTACAGGGATGTGTTTAACCTTCCATATTCCTGAATATTTTGCCTAATATTAGTCATGAAATGAAAATGCTAAAATGAGATAAATGCACGTCAAAAGATGGGCCATTTCTTGCTGCTGTTCTGCTGTAACATGCAGTTCTCAGCTGGCCTCTCAGCATGTTTCTCCTTAGGAGTGCTTCGTCTCATAGGAGAAGGCTGTTTCCTGACTCTTCATCCTGCTTCATTCATTTCATCATGCTGTCACAGCAGTCTATGAGCCATGGTTTTTGCCAAGCTTTGTTGAATGGCAGATATTGTCGGTTGCTTCTGAAGCTAGGGAGATGATGGCATGGCAGCTGCATTGCAAACCTTGAACAGCAGAACAGCAGCAAGAAAATGCATTGTCCCAGAGCAGTTCAGTGTTAGCAGCCAACCTGGATTCTGATGTCTTCAAAATGAAGAAAACACCCAGTCTCTAAAAGAGAGATCTTTTAGGCTAATCTCTTGCAAGGATGGAACACTGATAATATTTAGTGTTTAGCTCCAGGCAATCCAAAAGGATTTATTGTTTTTTTAAACAAGAAAACTGTGTCGTGGAGCATGTAGATAATCTCCAGAAGAATGGCAATAGATCTTTCTCGGCCTATGGATGGAGGATTACTCTGAGCAGCCCTTGCCACAAGCCTTTGGGTGGAGGAGTCTGGAGACACCCTCCTGTCTTCGCAGGCTAGGTCTTTGGTATTGAGTTTGGACTAGACATCTACTTTTTGCATAACCCAAGTTAAGAGGTCTAATCACTTGATGACTCAGTCACAATATTCCTGATCAAAAGGTCCTTTGAGCTTCCATTTCCAGCTGACTCCTGATTAAAGAGGGTCAGGTACTTTTTGAGCTGATGCTAAGGAGGAATTGTGTGCAAATGACAGGACCAGAGTGCACCTAACAGAGAGCAAGAGCCAGAAGATGCAGCAGCTTGTGCAGAAGGATGCAGAGGAGAGTGACAGAGACTCTGTATGAAGTCTTAGAAGTGATGGTGATGTGCACTGCTAGAGCCGGGAGAGTTTGCACTGGGGAAGGAGAGGCTCAGAGCAGCAGTCTTCCCCACATGCATCGATACTTGATGGAGGGTGAGCAAAGCCAGTGGAAGCAGACTCTTCTTGGTGATGCCCAGTGACTGTGTAGGGAGACACGAGCACAAACTGAAACACAGGAAACACAGGAAAATCCTCTTACACGAGAAGAAACCTTTCTGGTCCAACACTGGCACAGGTAGCTCAGAGTGCCTATGGATCGTCCATTCTTGGAGCTGTTCAAAACCTGATTTGGCGTAGTCCTGGGCAGCCTACTTCAGGTGAGCCTGTGAGCAAGAGAGTTGGACTAGATGAACTCCAGAGCTGCTTTCTAACCTCAGCTACTCTGTTTCTGTGGTAGGCACAGTGCTGCCATATTGCTGGGTAGTAGCGGTGTGTCGTCGACTCTTTAGTGAGACTGTGCCTAGGGTGTCTGTAGGACAGTCTGCAGTCCATGAAGCTAACACCACTGATACCTTCTGAGTGTCTACCTGTAATGTAGTGTGCCTAAAAAGCAGAGTATGTGGATGAGGAAACTGTCTGTACAATTATTTAAAGGAATGTGGGTTTTTTTCCTTTGTCCTTGTTTTCTGCCTTTTCTTATCCTTGGTTTTCTACTCCCCCTGCAAAGATACTGTCTCTCAGAAGCTTTCCCTGGGGTTCTTGACCCAACTGAAGCTTTCCAATAAACACCATAAGGACTGTGTCCCTCTGGGAATGGCTGAGAGGGTATCAGAAGAAGAAGGGACACTAGCACTGTCTAAGCAGCTTGCAATCTGGCCTATTTCTTTTTATGGCTTTGGAAATTAAGTATCTTAGGGGTACACCAGAGAAATCAACTGTTTAGTCTTAGTAAGAACTCTTAGGAGTGATATATGATGAGATATGTGCATCTACACAGAGTATTTAGTCAATTTGGGTAGTAAGGTGGGAAATTGTCACAGGCTTAACTCTTTGTTCAAGGTCTGGGTTAACCCTGAAGGAAATGTCACCTTTCCCTGCTGGGTCTCGGCTGGGTTCTGAGAGCTCATCCCAAATAATAACTGAGTCACTTCCTCTTTCCAAGTTTTGCCTTCTCTTTACAATTGCCAAGGTGAAGGCAGAAGTTCAGCTGATAGATGATCCTCTTCTTTCCTCAGCACCACTGTGCTCTCTGGAACTGGTGTTAAAAGGAGCCAAGAAAGGGATACTTCTCCTTTGGCCTAAGCTTTACTTGATCTGCCTTTTGTGCACAATTTTAAAGATGATCTGAGACAACAAAGTACTTTTTGTGTCCAACAGAAACAATAATGCGAAGCTTAAAAGCAGTTCCAACGCTCCTCATATATGTCTTCTCGGAATATGTAGTCAAATAGGATTTTCACTCTTTATTGCACAACTTGATGTTCACAGTGAAGGCAGTTGTTGTTTTAGAGAGGCAAAAACGTGGTGCAGCATCAATATTTCATTAATGTGAAGTCCAAAAATGCCTTAATAATGCTGGGAAATGCATAGTGAACTCCACCATTGGTGATTCCTGGGGAAAGAGGAGGATATTTTGTTTTAATTTGTATATTGCTGAAGTCAAAATCAACCCCAAAATCTTCTGTCTAGTTGATTCTGAAGTTATAGTTTGTTTACTGTTTTAAATTTAGGTCTAAATCCAGGTTTTGCTGACCACGGTGAAAGAACTGGTTTCATTAGGAAACACTCAGTTTCTCCCTAAAATGATTTGCTGCTCTGGATTTTAAGAATGGCATCGCAGTGGAAGCTTTTCATCAATTTCTGAACCTTTTAGGTCAGTGGCTGGTCATTCCTGTAGCAAGATCTCCAGGTGGAAAGGAGAAAGCAGCTGCAGAAGGTGTATCGTCCCATGGATTTTTGGATATAAAGCTAGGAGTCCTTGTCAGAGGTGCCTGTTTCTTTTCAAAGAGAATTGAGGGAACGAGGAGCACTTAGCTTAAGCTAGACCTGCATGGGTAGGATGGACCGGCCCCACAAGAGGAAGGACTATTGTATGAAGGTCCTGGGGAAAACTGTCATCCAGCTGAGGTTTGCTAAGATGCTGGTAACAGATTTTACAGCTGTGTTTTCACTAGCTGGATAAAAGGATTAAAATTATTCTGATGTAAGATTAAAAAGTGTTTGCAGCTTTTTAAATAAAGCTGTCTTAAAAGTGAACAATTTATACTTCTCATTCCAGCTCTCTGAAGTAAGAGTTATGTCACATTTTCACAATATTCTTTTGGTCCTTTTTTGCCCCTAAAATCAACCCAGTTGTGAAGAAAGAAAAGTTTTGGTTTTGTTGAAATTACTTTTTCTTCTGCAAAAATGATTTGTTGGGTTTTTTTTTTTTGGGGGGAGGGGGGAGGTGCTAAATGTAATAACAATAATAAGAAATCTTCTTCTGAGGCCATTATGTTTTGGTCATAGAATCTGTCTCTGTGTGGGAATGTTGATCAGTGTTTAACCATTATCACCAAATTATGCTTTATTTTCTGTGGGACTGTTTTGAAGTGCAAATTGGTGTTGGTAGATGGCTGTTCTCTAGTGCAGCATAATGCTAGATTTACAGCTCAGTCTCTACATTTAATAGATAAAAGTGCAGATGTATTTTCCAATAATCTATTCGTCACTCCCAATAGGGCCTGTCATGTTAAAGACTTGAAAAAAGACCACATAAACTCCTGTGGAAAGGCAGCTAATCTGAAAAACAAAAGTGTCATTTTTAATGACAGGGCAGAGTCTAACTGAAACACTGTTGAATTTTTCCATTTTTATGAATTCTTATCTTGCCATTCAAAAAGAACAAGCACATTTGAGAAAGCAAACGAGGCCACTTGTACCCCACTAAGACCCAGGCTATTAACTGCCTCTTTTGATGATGTACAGCTTGACTCTGTTGGGAGCTTGGCTGTGGATTTAAATGTTGAATTTAACTATGGTAAACATGTTTTGGTGCAAAGCATGTATAATAACAATTTGCATTTACATAGCATCTTTTACTTAAGGATTTTGCAATCTCTAATTAATTAAATCTGTTTCCCCCTGCCCCCAATACCGCTGCAGTATGGATAATAAATACAATTTTAAATCGAGCAGCCATGGCAGGAGGATTAAGCCAAGAGGGTTCTGGTGCCCCTGCACTAGTCTTGGTTGTGGCAGGGCTGGGTCTTGTTCTGCAAACATGCTGAGAATCCTTGTCCTGTGCTTACCTCTGTCCGGAACACCCTGAAAAATATGGGTATCAAACTGATTCCACACAGGTGGGTGGAAAATGCTCTGTGGATTGCAGCAACAGCCTCTCCCACTGGTGTTTTGGTCCTGGAGATGCTCACCCACTGCTCTGCCACTGCCACGGCAGCTGAGGCTTTGGGTGTGCAGAGCTGGCAGAGCAGCGCTCTGCCTCACTGCCTTAGTGCACGAACGGCCAATTCAATCCACAGACGGCATTTTTCGCTGCCAGAGAAACGCTGTAAATCTGTCATAGGTCTGCAAATTGGAAAGAGGGGAAAAAAAAGAAAGGAAGGAGAACACTCCAGTTAGCATAAATGCTTCCTAAATTGCTTTTTTTGGCCTGCAGCAGTAGCAAAACATCTAAGAGCGTCTGTGCAAGCCACCAAAATGATGTTTCCAGGTGGGCATAGGGACATGTTTGTGTCTGTGCAGATGGATAGCACAAAGATGAAGTCTAGTGGCAGTGTGAGTCAGGCTACAGATATCAGTTCTAGGACAAGGGGATGTACTTGGATGATTGGTTGAAAATACCTTCAAGCTTGCCACACTGCCAGTGATAGGCGGCAAACACACCTCCCTATCAAATGGGCCTATTGCTGAACCAGGGGAGAGAAAGTCAAAGGAATCAGCTGTTTTAATGATAATGCAATGCATTTGGGGAGATGAGAAACACCTTCTGTCAGAGTAGGAAGGAAAGCTCTTGCTTCTTTTCCCCACTATCTTCTTTGATCTTCTTCCTTATAGTTCTGGCTCTGGGAAACACTGTTACCTGTGAATAGAGATTCTATAAACCCATTAGGGTCTTTTCTGTAATGGCCCATTGTTTCTTTATGACTTCATTTAAATCAGGCCAAAAATGTGTGAATTTCAGGTTTTGATGTCATTTCTCATAAAAATGTTGAACTGTAATTAAAAAAAAACCAAAAGAAAATGCAAAAAACACAATGCAGTGCAAAAAAAAGTCACTGGCATTTCTTCAAGATATAAGTTGCCTGATTATGAGCTGTTTGATGAAACTGGCACATCCACCAACAGTGTGGGATATCACTCGTGGAAATCCCACGAGAATCATCAGGGACAGGATCTGCCTGTGCTGGTGTGGACTTGACACCTGGCTTGGGATTTTCACACAGATGTGGCTAAAATCTGAATTTAATGAGAGCACAAAAGGAATGTTGGGGTCCCACTGGAATTTTCCTTCTTTACATTGTACATTTTTTGCAACAATCTAAATTCCTTGAGCTCAACCCTGTGATGACATTGCACCTTCTTTGAGCATTAACTCCACAGAAAGGGCTTTATGCATCAGCAATGTCTCTCTCAAGAGGGAACACCAACAGGTTTTGTTTCTGGCAGTTATGGATCCAGATCTGGAGGCTTCCCCAGAGGTGAGCATCCTCTGTGGGAAGGCTGGCCCTGGACCACCAGGGCTTGAGGCTCTATAGAAGGGTGGAAAGCTTGGAAGCAAGTCGTTGGAAGCCAGCAGATGCTGCTGCAGCTGCAATAATTCCAAACTCTATCAGAGGTGTGGGAAACTGGGAGATATGGATGAGACTTTTTTTTCTGTCAGCAAGTGTGGATTTTGTTGCCAAACAGACGGCTTGCTTTTGCTCCCTCTGTCCTTGTTGATACTATAATGAAGATGGAATATGGACAGAAATTGTTCCTAGGCACTGGTGTAGTCTGGGACAGGTCTGTTAGGTGTTCACAGCCAAGCAGAATAATGCCCTGTGGGGATTGACCAGCCTATACTAGCCAGTACAGGCAGACTCAAAGAGCTCCTGGTCTGGCTTGGTCCCGTGTTGGCACAGAGGCAGCCAAGCTGACGAGAAAGGCATTGGATCAGAGCAAAATGTGACCTGATCTTGCCAAGCCAGGGCTTCACCCAGCCTAAGCAGGTGACAGAGCTGCTCCTGGACATGGAGCTGTCTGGGAAGCCTTGCTTTAACTTGCTTGACTTGCCCTGCTGATCTCTGCCTATGGATCTTTGCTGGCTGCTCCTCAGGAAGGCAGAGGCAGCTGTTGTACAAACAAGTGAGTACTGGCAATAAACTGTGTGACAAGGACATGAGGGACAAGTGTTGCTTCTGTCACACATCGTACAGGTGTGGTGTGTGGGACTACAGAGCTGCACCTCTGCTTTGTGTGCCTTTGCCTGCAGCTACTGGGGTCACACTGGGAGGAGCTTCATGCACTCACCATATCCTGTGCCGTAGCCTCATGGCTTTGTCCTCCCTGGAGTAATGAGAGTTCGTTCTGCAAACGTTTGTATGGTGACCTTGGTGTTGCTGAGCCCAGCTGCCTTCCCCAGCACATGAGAGGTGCAGGCAGCTGCTGTGGCCCCTTGCTGTAGAATGTACAAGGCTGCAGGACGAGTATCAGGTCTTACAGAGGCAAGTAGAGGTGTGATCACCACCTCACAGCCACATACACCCTTGTCCCTTGGATAAAGGTTTATTGCTGCTTATCAGTCTCTGGGGTGCACTGCCTCAGGCTGTTTTGTCTGACTCACTGCTCAGGACATGAGTTTTGTCCGTAGTCTGTCCAGGATAGTCACCACTTGCAAGTCTTGCCAGCCTGGGTTTTAATGGGAGAAGCTCTTAAGTTTATAAGAAATTAGTGAGATATTGGTGGCCCTTCTGTGACATGAATAAAGTAGCTTTGTGATGCTCCTTGGACGTGTTATGAGTGATGGCTCTGGTACTGAAGCAGTGGTGAAATGGACTTGTCAGTGCCTTTGAGGAGAGTGTGGACTCAGCAAAGCCTCAGCTTGTTAAGGTGGTGTTTGGGGAGCCCTATAAGCCTTACAAGGATGTCTCCACTATGTCCTTTGCAGCCTGTCAGCCCCAGTCCACCAATGGGCTCAGCTCTGAGTCTCAATCCAATTCTCCTGTGTCTCCTGGGGATGGATGCACAGCCGTTCCCTGGGAGAGCTGCCTCCTCAGCAGCTCAGCTCCTTGCCCTGGCCCACGTGTGGTGGGCAGCATACCTGTCCCCATGCTTGGTGACACAAAGTCAATGTGCCTGTGTGTCACGTCACCTGAGGGCTTACAGGGAGCAGATGCACTATGGACCCACAGCTCCTGTGGTGGGGAAGGCACCATCATTGCTGCAGAGATGGTGCTCCAGCGCTGTGTCAGCCTCCTGCCTGGACCACCCTCCCTCCAGCCCCACTCTGGACCTGGCACCTCAGTGGCAGACCAGAGTTGTTGGCAGCAGGGACTTGGCACTGGCACTGTGCAGGGCCACAGGGCTGGACAGCTGTGGGGAGGCAATGTGGCACTTGGTCACCCCTCCAAGGCACAGACTCTCCTTCCTTATGGACCCCTCAGGCTGATTGGAATGCCCTGCAGTTTTGCTCAGCATGACACATGCCCCACGGAGAGCAGGGCAGCTCTGCCCTCATCATCAAAAGTGCTGTCCTGGAGGGACTCTTTTCTCTGACCTTTGTAATTATCCCTGTCCAATCTTTCTTCATGTTTTGTTTTAATTATTTTTCCCTTTCTTCTCTCCCTCTCTTTTTCCCCCCTAAAACTCCACCAGTCCTCTCCAGTGTATTAAGGATGTGAGTGAAATTGATGGCTGGAACGTCTCAAGTCTTTATGATGATGAATGACTTTCACTGCCAAAGCTTTTATTGTCTGTGATTTGGGAAGAAGGGGAACTGATTTATCGTGGCCGACTGTCATGCCATTTAATACAGTTATAAATCCTGATGCCATGATGGGCACTGTGGGCCAGGAACCTGCTCTGGTCATTCTCCCATCCCCCTTTTGTCTCTCCACTCACTGTTCTCAGCTGTGCTCCTCACAGGGGAGTAGGCAGGGGGGAAATTTGAACTGAGAGCTCCCACACGCAGAGTGATGGCTGAAGACTGGGCAAGCTCTGTGCATTTCACCCAGCCCTGGGCAGGCTGTCCAGCCCCCTGCCTCTCAGCCCCAGGCACCACTGCAGCATCCCCTCATCCTGTCGTTGTACTCATGAAGGTGCTCTAGTCCTGCTTGAACATAGCAGAGGGTGAGTCTCCCACTGTGGGTGGGAGAAAAAAAATCCCCTCAGCTACTTTTGATGTGCAAGAGCTTTCAAAACCCCAGACTAATCTGTGCTGACACATGTGGCATCTGTGGATGGGGGTGCAGAGGGTGACCACGTGCTTTGACCAGAAGAAGCAGCTGAGTTGGTCCCTGCGGGGGTGCTGGGAAGCCACATTTGGTATTGAACCTCCTGGTGCTGGGGAAGGTGCAAACTCACAGAACACTGCTAGAGCCACGTCACTGGTCAATATCCATGTGCTGGGCGAGGCACGAGCCGCATCGCAGGAAGGGGGAAGGGTCACAGATGAGCTGTGTAGTCCCATCGGGAGGCCAGGTGTCTTGACAGAAGAATCACATTGGAGCATTTTGAGTCAACCTTGGGCAGAGATAAAGTATGTTCAGCACACTACTAAGGCTTTTCCTGTGTTTCGTGATGTATGGGAGTCACAGTTCCATATCTTGTTCTGTCTACTTGTCTGAACACACTGGAAGACACTTTCCATAAAATAATCCATATGTTTATTATTTTCTGAACTACCTGGTGCACCTCTGGCTACATATCTAATGACCAAGCAGCTGGAAAGTATGGACTGTGTAAGTATGAACTTGGTTCTGCTGCTTTTCAGGTCCTTTCAAGTAAAATGAAGAAAATGTTTCCATCTTGACAGTTAAAAATATTTTGATAGAAATATACTGAAACCTTTGTATATCAACTTTTTCATGGCTTCACTTTTTCCATCACAGAATCCAGGTAAAAGGCCTGATTTCTTCTTTTCATCTTACTCCAGGATAAAAATAGAATTTTTAAATTATCAGAAAAATCACACCTGGGTTGCTGATCTGGACCTTGCTGAGCCCTAATTAAGATGTTAAAATCTAGGGTGTAAATATTTTTCCTGTGGGTAGAAAACGGCTGATGACATTAGCAATGATCCTTAGATTGGAAATGTCTCCATCTCAGATTAATTCCAGATGCAGATCATAAATATTGATTCTTGTGAGGTGGAAGATTTCAGCATGGGTTTAATGTCTCTGCAAAACAGGCCAGTGGAAGCTGTTTGGTTTGCTTCTCCCACCCCTGCGCTTATATAGAAAGCCAATACACTCCCCTCTTCACCTTCCTGGTGGGCTGCAGGGCCATGCCTGACCATGCCAGTGCTCGCCAGGTGCCAGGGGCTCCAGGCTGTGGCATGCCCTGAGCCAGGCTGGATGTGTTGTGGCCTCAAGCAGTGCTGTAGCCACCAGCACATCATTGGTCTTTGGAGAGGGTGCTGGTGAAGAGTTTCCAGAGTCTGGCTTAGGGCTGGCAGGATTTGTTTGGAGGCAGGTTGTTCTAGGGCTTCTCCTCCTCCTCCTCTCACTGCTCCCTAAAGCTCTGTGGGTGTCACTGCTGTCCTTTGCAAGGCAACTGGAAACCCATGTCCTCCTCTTCCACCCATGCTGACAGGAAAGGTCCTGGAGGCAGCTGCAGCTGTACTGCCTGGAATGGGCAAGGGAGCTGCCTGCACATGGGTGCCCCTGTGCGTGACTCTGTCTGAGTTGCCTATGGACAGCGAGGTCTTTTGGACAGGTCTGTAGAGTAACTCCTTGCTGGTCTCAGCCCTAATGACACTCCTTTGTGAGCAGCTCCTCCATCCCCAGGACATCTCTGAAACAAAGGATTTGGACCTGAGGAGTGAATTGGAGATGGGGAATGCAGGAACACCCCTCTTCCCCAAGCCTGGCTTTGAGTTGTGTGTCCCTTTTGATAACTGATAAATATTTGCTAAATGGGCTGAAGGTGTGAGGTTAAAAACACATTGGATTTTTGAAAACACACTGGATCTTCATTGCCTGAAAAGGGAGAGGTTGAAGGCCAGCTGCCTCTCTCCGTACTTATCCATTAGTTTTCTGGAGCATCCATGGCTCCACAGTAAAATATTACCAGTGCTCCTGTTTTCATCCTGTAGTTCCCAGCATTTTTCGTCTCGTAGGTCCAGTGTCTGTAGCCCTGTTATAGTGAGAGGAGTTTGCAATTCTTCACATGCTGATTCTATCTTTCTAGTCCTCTTGGTTGCAAATTGAGGCTAGAAAATAGCTTCTGGGTGTATGCAAAAATTCAAACACCGTAAAAGAAACAAAAAGGAAAAAATACTTTCTTTGAACACCTTGAGATAACTCAGTCACTCACAGTTTGTTGTATTGAATGGCTAGCTCTGCGTTTGCAGGAAAAAAGGATCCCGTGGGCCGCAAACTTTTTGAGCTGCAGATCCTCTTGGTCATCTTGCAGCTTTCCAGCAGCACCATGATTACTGTAGAGACAGTCTCACAGTGCCTGCTGTGCTGCTCTTATTAGAAGTATTGCTGTGCTGCAGAAAGGAAACAACAATAAAGGGAATATGTTTCTTCTGCATGCGTTAAGAGCACTGATCAAACCACATGAGATCCCATTTCAGACATAATGTGCATTGGAGGGCAAAATTAGATTGAGAAGTAAATGGAGCCTAAAATTTCCATAGCTTTATTCGTCAAAAAGCTGTTTCATTGCGTGGTTTAATTCTCCTAGTTCCTTCATTCATTGCGTGTAGTGTGCTGGCTGGAGTACATTTTAGAAATAATGGGATGAAAAAAACCCATCTTTAATTTGGCTGTGGTTGTGAGGTGTGTAAGGACTGTTCATACCTGAGATGTGAGGGGATATGAAATGCAGAAGTGTGTTACACAGCAGCAGAAAAACAGCCAGATGGGTACTTTCTGTGTTTTGACAGGAAGAGGTGTTTTGGGGTTGGGATTTTTTTTGTTGTTGTTGTTGTTTTCTTTTGGTTTTGGTTTTTCTTTTGCATTTATTTAAGTTCTGAACTGTTTGAAGTTGGTTTCATTATTTCTATCCTAAAAGTTTCATTTTCCTGCTGCTTGTAAAATACAGTGCATGATGAGCTGCGTTTGTCCGAAAAACAGTATTTTCTAGGCTAAGATCTGCCATGGTGGTAAGCCCATTATTTTCATGTGAGATTTCTTTTCTCTCCCCTCTTAACCTGTCTGTCTGACAGGAGGAGGCTAACTGGTCTCTCAGATAAGTAGGCACTTGGGGTTTTTTGCCTTTGAAGGCAACACTTGATGTCATTCCCCAACTAACTCGGATTGCCAAACAGCACTTGATGTGCAGTGAATCTCTTTTGAAAGAGTGAAATATACAGACCAGTATAATTGGTACCAGTGGTGTGATCAGTGCCAGAGGAGAAGCCTGTGCATGTCCCTGTCTCATACATACCTCTCTGCATCCAGGCTGCATTTCCAGGGCCAGTTTTCCTTCCAGAGCTGGCTCGACCTCCTTCATGCTGCTTCATCAATTCCCACATGCTCATTGTCTGCAATGTTGCCTCTTCCCATCTCATATTAAGAGCCACGGAACTGCAAAGAGGCAGATGTGCCTCTCTCGAACAGTTTTCAGCTAAGGCCCTGTCCTCACCATTTCCTGGGACAGAGGGATGCCAGTTCCCAGCTTTGCATTTTAACTCCACATAAAGAGAAGGCATGACCAGACCTGAAACTTGTTTGCATGTCTCCGTCGATTTCGGTGTTACATATGCATTAGTCTTGTCTTTGAGTTCTTATTTTGCCCACCAGCAGGATCGAATGCCGATAAGCCACCTTCCTCTGCTCCTGAAACGTGGTGAGATGCCTCTCCTCCAGACTGGTGGGGGACCGAGCCCCGGACCAAGAGCCATCAGGGGCTTAACCAAGCTTAGGCTATTGGGTCCTTGTGCCCTTGTAGCCCTTTTTGGGGTCCCAGTCTCAGGATGAGCATATGCAGGGTCCAAGCTCCCTTGGCTGTGGCACAGCCCTGCAGACACCATGACTGCCAGAGTGTGCTGAGCCATACTAGAGCCAGACTAAGACTGGAGGGAATGGCTTTTTCTGCCCTGTGAAAATAAGATTTTTACTTTTTTTTTCTCAGTTTGTTTCCTGTTTAGAAAAGCACAAATCTGAGTAAAGTTCAACCACTGAAAGCAGTAAACAGGGTACAAACAGCCCAGAGCAGTGTGCACCTCTTGTTTTTAGACTGCTTTTTGTATCTGACCTCAGTAGCTAACATTTTACATAACAAAATCATTGCAAACTCAAAAATGAGACTTAAAAAAAAAAAAAAAGGTAAATCAAATGTTCTACTATCTTCAAAGCTTTTCTCAGAAGCTTTTGGAGTTAAAATTCAAGGTTTTCTGGGAAGCTGGTTGGGAGGAAAAGGACCTGGAGGGATGGGTTTTCAGCAGCTGAACATGAGCCAGCAGCGTGCCAAAGTGGCCAAGGCAGCCAATGTCATCCTGGCTTGTAGCAGCATTAGTAGGGCCAGCAGGATCAGGTCAGTGACTGTCTCCCAGAACTGGGCACTGGTGAGGCTGCACCTTGTGTACTGTGTTCAGGTTCCAGTCTTTCACTACAAGAGGCACATTGAATGCGTCCAGAGACGGGCAGCGGAGCTAGGGGAGGATCTGGAGCACAAGTCTGCTGACAACTGGTGGAGGGACCTAAAGGTGTTCAGCCTGGAGAAGGGAAGGTTGAGGGGAGACCTTCTTGCTCTCATCAGCTTCCTGACAGGAAGTTGTGGCTGGGGGCAGATTGATCCCTTCTTCTAAGAGATGAATGACAGGACAAGAGGAAACAGCCTCAAGTTTTGCCAGGGGAGATTTAGGTTGGAGATTAGGAACAACTTATTCATTGAGAGAGGTGTTAGAAACTGGCACAGGCTGCCCAGGGAGGTGGTGGAGATTCCATCCCTGGATGTGTAGATGAGGTACTGAGGGACATGGTTTAGTGGTGGCCATGGAAGTGCTGGGGTAATGATTGGACTTGATCCTAAAGGTCTTTTCCAAACAAAATGATTCTATGATTCCGTGATTTCTGTCTCAACAAAAAGGTTTCATTAAAAAAGGTCGTGGCTCACTCTGGCATAAAGGCAAACCCAATGGCCATGCTCTGCCACGTCTTTGTTGCTGTGACCTGGAGATGCCCCTACAGCTGCCCAGCACACTGTGCTCCTCAGCTGTGCAACTGGGCACGCTGGCTTGCCTGCCTGACCACACTTGCTTTGCTTTCCTCTTCTTTTTCCTTCCCTAATTTCATTTAATGAGCTGATGTTGCTGATGTTCAAACAAGAGAACTGTCTAGAGCCTACAGTGGCTTTCAGCAAGGGACCACAACAGCAACTGTACACAGACAACACCAGTGGAGTGGAGCAGTGCTGGCAGGGATGGCTGAGACATCCCAGCCAGGACTCTGTGCAGCACTCTGCACCTGTACTGGTCCTGTCATACAGGTGGGGCACCTGCCACAGCACCCTCAACCTGTCTGGGCAACCTAAGGAAGCTCTGTGCTTTCCTAGTGCTGCTGAGCACTGTTTTTCTGTGCTGATACAGCATCAGAGCATACTTTTGCAGCACATCTCTGTGCTTGAGCAAACACTGATGCTGGCAGTGGCTGACTGGCTGTGGATGGGATGTGAAGCACCAGCAATGGGTAATTGTCCTCCCTGGATTCAGTAGTGTTGGTTACTCAGAGTGCAGTGGGATGCTGTCTGTCTGCCATGCATCCATATGCATCCCCACGTTTCCCCATGCTTCCCCATGATCCTCTGCACATGCAGCGGGGTGTCTGAGACCCAGCCACAACATGTCTTACTGTGTCTGGGCCACCAGTGTGCCTTCTGGCTCCACACTGTCCTGGACCAAGAGAAAGCTTGTGAGGCACAAAGGTTTTGCTTACCAGGAGCCAGTGAAAGGTTAAATTATGCTGATGCTTCTTAGGACACAGCCAATTCTTGGCCACACAAGAGTGAGGGTAGAGGTAGGTTCTTGCAGAGACAGTGTCCACCTGGGATGATTTTTCTAGTCTCCACCTAGATGTCCCCTTCAATCCTTTGTGTGTATGTGTGTTAACTGAGGGTTCATACTTGAGAATTCCAGTCTTTGTGTGTTATGAGAGAAACACTCTCATAACTGTAGTAGACTTTGAAGATCAAGGTGAATGATGGTGCAGCTCTGCTCAAGCCTGCAGAAATATACCTTCTCATCCTAGCAACCCTAAAAAGTATGTGAAAAGCTGAATTGTTGGGTTGTTCATAAGGATGCAGCAACTCCATGGCTGCAAGGAAGAAGGGGTGGGAATGAACCAACAGTCAGAAGGCATTGTCCAGAAGAGACGAGGGTGAGGGCACAGGACTGTCTAGCTCCAGGACTCTTGCTTGGGAATTGCACAAAACCCAGACTAATATTTGTCTGTACTTCTTCCCTGTGTTTTGGCTTTTGTGTCCTTCCTTCCTTCCTTCCTTCCTTCCTTCCTTCCTTCCTTCCTTCCTTCCTTCCTTCTCCCTTTCTTCTTTTTCCTGCCCTGCATCTTTTTTGAAAGTGAAGTTGTGTCAATGGGAAGAGTAGTAGAGACACCTGCTAGGAAGGGCAGCTCTGGCCTCCCACAGACATCTGCTGCTACCTTGCAGATGAGGAGAAAAACAGACCCACATCTGCAACCCCTGTTTCAGCGCAGTGTGCTTAATCTGAATTTTATGGCTGTGATAGCAGACTACGGTGCTGCTGTCACAAGCCCTTGCAGCCCCAGTCACAGTGGACACTGTGCATTTCAATACCTCCTCCACTAATCTTTCCCCCACTGCTCCCATTCCCTGGCTGCTAATTTCACGCAGGCACTTAAACATGATGGATAATTGTGTTCTGCTTATCAATGTTTAATTTAAGGGCTGTTCCATCTGACCTGGATGCCCTCTGCAAGAGCTATGCCTCATTATTGATTTCATGGTCACACCTGTGACATTACCTGCTTTGTAGGAAGTAGACTTTGACATTCCTGTGAGGCTTTGGCAGCCAGAGCTAATTGTCAGAAGAATAATCGAGTCAGCAAAATCATTACAGGTGATCTGTGTGTTACCACTGTTTTATCTGCCTCTAATTAGGTGCAGGAGAGGTAACTCATCGCAGTAAGCATGCCGCACTAGGTTTGATGTCCACAAATAGAGCTAGATGAGCACAGGAGGGAGGTTATTCATTAACAGCGGCGTTGCGGCGTGTCGGGGTCCTGCACCGGCGGCAACTCCTTTCCTAGTGCAACGGGGTGAGATGTGACCCCATAGGCACTGGCGGGACGCAGAGTCCGAGCTGCCTTTGAGCAGGACTGAACACCAAGGCACATGCGCCGTGGCCTTGGACCCCAGTTAGTAACAACGGAAGAGCCATGCTGCTGTTGTGCTGAGTGTGGACCAGTGCTTGGTTTGTGATAAAATCCAATGTTTTTGTAAGACATGCTTGTGTCTGGTTTGGGGTGCTCTGCTGCCCTGTGACGCTGTCCTGGACACAGCCTGCGTGCCATACGTGTGTCTTGAGGCAGTGAGGGGCCAGGAGCCAGGTGATGGAGCTCGTCAGGTCCTTTTGCTGCTAACAGGGTTGTGTGTTTGGCCAAAATGTTTTATTTAGGATAATTAATTGGAACATCAGGGTTAGCAGTATCACAGTCTTAACTAGGCAAGGGAAGAGATGGGTTTGTCAGGAGAAAAATCAGTCCTGTTAACGTGTTTGAGTGAAATAGGATGGAAATTTGGAGTTGCTTCCCAGAGGTGAGGTGGCTCCCAGAACACTATCTCTGCCAATTACTTGTTTTTGTTGTCTCTGATGTTAAGTGAATGCATCCCTGGCTGTAAGGCACCACTCCCTTGCTCTGGGGTAGCCAGTGGCTGGCACGATGGGGAGGCTGCCGAGGGCCATCGATAGAAAGCGATGGGGGCTGGCTCCCTGTGTGCTGGCTCCCTGGTGCCCTAACACCAGAGCAGCACCAGTGCAGATCAATTCCTCTGCTACTGATGTCTATGAGCACTTGTGGGGGTGAGGCTTTGTGCCAGGGCCAAGCAGCCAGACCTCTGGGGCAAGCACTAGCTTCTCATTGCACTGTGAGAGCTCGGAGGCTGTGCGAGGTGGTTTCTAGACAGCATAGCCTTAAGCCAAGTTTGATCTATCCAACTTGGCTGCCTTTTGGAATGGGTTTGCCCATTCTGCTGGTGTGCTGCCGTAGTTGTGATGCAGCACCCCTGCATGAAGCCAGCATCAGGATTCTTTGCACGCAGGGGCTGTGGGCAAGGGGCTGCAGACTTGCAGACTGCATGGAACAGCACTGGAAGCACTTGCCCAGCTCCTGGTGTGATCCTGCAGGCAGGGCACAATGTGTCAGGGTGGCAGCATCTCTTAATCTTCACTGTGCTTAGCACAAACCTGCATTCTTAAGAACTGTTTTCTGGAAAGACAAGAAGAGTCAGATGAGGCAGCAGCCCACGCATGGAGCCATCGTGGGGCGGGCTCTGCTCTGTGCAAGTGGGCAGGTCTAGGTGCTTTGTGTAGGGGTGGAGAGGGTGTGAGTGTGTGAGAGGGACCCTAGGGAGATGGTGGTCTGTGCTGGTGGAGCTCTCCAGTGCTGATGTGATGTGGGGTACATGCTGCCTTAGGTGGCCATTCCAGGCAGACTGAGGCCTTGTGGTGAGTGAGAGTGAGCACACACAGGGGCTGTGGCACCGCCAGCCCTGCTTTCCCAACACCACAGACCTGTTGGTGTCTCTGGAGAGGTGGGATTAGCCCATTAACCCAATACACTGCCTAATCGTTGACCACGCTCCTGAGCTGATGGCAATTTCACGTCTGCTGCAAGCATGGAGCAATGAGTGTAGGCTCAGTTCCTCTCGGTGCAGCCTGCAGCATATCTCAGGGAAGGAAATCACCAGCCCCACTATTGCAGAGGACTGTTGTGAGGCAGCAGCAAAGGGGCTCTGTAAGCCCCCTCCCCACCACCTGAACCCCCTGCATTTTCTAATGTATCCTTTGCAGTAATTAATTACGTCTCCAGTGGGTTCATTTCTTTCATACTGTTACTGGCAATCAGTTAGATAAAGGGAAAAAACGTGCTGGTGCCCTGTGGTATTGAAAGTGAAGGGTTTTCACACTGTCAGGGTAATGAATTCTGCAAGGGTTTGAAGCACCTGAGCTTGGGGAAGTCCTCGTGTCATGTGTCTGGGAGTGACAACCCCCAGTGGTTAATTACTGCCATGGATGAGAGCTGAGCTGATAGCAAAATGAGATAATTTCATTAGTAGTTAAATTTGAAGTTAATTGGATTCACGTTTACACACAGTAGTATACAAAGACACACTTGGAAACGCTCCTTGCCGCCTTCTGATTTTTTAGTGGTTTTTTTTACAAAGGTAGATGAATGCTTCTAAACTGCTCCCTCGTGTTTTTCCACCAGAGTTTGGAGACATGAGAGTCCTTTGCTGCCACATGCTGCTGTTTGCCCCTGCCAGCCTCAGGCAGCTTGTCCTGCAGCAGGGCCTGATGGCAATGCACGGGCGCTGCTCAGTAGGTTAGCGCTGACCTCTCCTGTGGATGGTTGCCAAATCATTTATTTTATGGAAGAAAATTACTTATTTGTGCTGTTTGGGGTTTTTTTTTTGAGAAGGGATGATTTGCTTTCAGTGCGAGCGTGCTGCCAGCTTCTGGTGAACGGAGGGACGGACATTTATTGCCTATCTTGCGCTTGCAGAGCTGAGCACTTTGACACGTGGCTGCACCCCCAGGTCCCACGGTGCCAGTTGATATTGCTACTGTTCGACATCATCATATTCTGGGTTGTGGAGTAGTGCGGGATGAATTCTGGCAGGGATATGCCTAAGACTGGAAATGGTGTGTGAGTTTTCATCCCCGTAGCGAGTACATGGAGGTTGTGTACATGCAGGGGTGTCTGTAACAGAGGTGTCCGCTCTGCTGGCCCTGACACCAGCTGGGATGCTGGTGCTGCCTCATCCTGTGGGGTGCTGTCCAGCTGCATGGTCCTCAGCCCCAGCCTCTCTACGGACATATCTGGCTGGCACGGAACCAGGTCTTTTCGGTCAGATTAGCTCCCTCAGCCTGCAGGTGATGGCAACACAGCACGGGCAGGGAAGTGCACAGCAGGAGCTCTACCGTGCTGGTCCTGCATGAGGAACCCCAGAGCAGGTGTCATAGACAGCTCCCTAAGAGCAGTGGCTACTGCATGTGGGCTCAGAGGGGCTTTGCAGAGAATGGAGGCTTCAGGCTGAGTGCTTTTCTCAGAGCAGAACTAGGTGCCATGGCCCTTGCACTCTCAGTTCTGGTGCTGTGCAGAGGCACCATCTTGCAGACCAAGTGCTTTGGCTGCTTGGAGCCCTGGAGAAGCCCTAGATCCATGACGCAGACAGCTGTGAGCTTCTGTGGGGAGGTGTGGTACCTGTGCCCATGCCTGTGCCATTCCCTCATCATGCAGCTCCTTGCCATCACAAAGCTGTAGCACAGCTGGGTGGGAAAAGTGTTTGAAATGCCACCTTGCTTGCCATACTGCAGTACTTTTAATCCCTCAGACAAATGGCACCTTACTAAAGAAGGAGTTTTTTCTCCATTGGGGAGGTGGAAGGGCTGAAACTTGGAGAGGAAAGACAGCTTGACTGTGGCAGTACTTAAACTGAAAGGGAGCTCCCTATCACCGTCTCCAGGATGAGACTTGTCCAGTCATCTCAGCCTCAGGGCTATTCTGCTCTGCATTTTTTGTTTCCAAAAAGGAATTATTTGCCTGTAACTATGTGATACTTTGGAAAGGGTCTCATACTCATGTTTTTTTTGTTCAAACACCACTTCTGATGTTTTTACTGTTTTTATCCTATGTCCACCCACCAACTTCAAACCAGTCTCTGGCTTAGTTGTGGTCCTGGTGAATGGTGCACTTTGCTCTCTGGCTTGTAGAAATAGGATACTAGATGCTCTCCTGAGCCTTCAGAATAAGTTGACTCCATCTGAAGGCTCCAAATCCTCACCTTATGGCCTTGGAAGCCCGGGCTTGCAATTTCCCAGGTGCTGCTGAAGACAAAGTGAAGCTTCACTCTGCTGGTGTGATGGGAAGCAGGGTCAGAACCTAGCTGTGATGGGAGAAAGGACGTGCTTCCCATCCTGGGAAAGACACTGCCAATCCCACTGCACCCTGCTTAAGGAACATGGACCTATTCTACCCTCAGTAACACAAGCATGGTATATATGCTGTGTTTTGAGCATGACTTCCTTCTCACAGGTCATCTAGACCCTCGCCACTAAGACATTTCTCCTCTGGGGGCTAGATGTGTGGCGGGTCTGAGCTGCCTTGCTGGTGCCCCTCTTGGAGATGCTCTCCAGCAGAGTAGGGGAGCTCAGGGAGGTAGCCTGGTGTCTTCAGTGAGGGCTACCTTGCTCAGTGCCCTTGGCACCTAACTGTGCTGGATGTTGCAGTGGCTTTGGAGGAAGTGAAAAATGTTGTCATGTCTCAATATATTGCAATAAATTTTAAGGCAATGTGGGGTTTTTCTTAGCAGCTATTGGAAAGTGAGAAGTGGGAAACGGTCAGTGAAGTCAGGAGGCGGAGCTCACCCACTGACCTGGCACCTTTGGGAGATGAGGCATGTGTGGCTGTTCCATGATGGCACCATGCTGCTGATGAAGGGAAGGCAGTGGTGTCAGTTCTTGGGTCTGTGGAGGGCTCCTGCATGGTAGTACTGGTATGGATGTCAGCCTGTGATATGTTCTTCTGCATCAGGGATGGCTCTTAGTCAAGGGCCAGTACTCCCTGCCAGTGCTGGTGAACTTTGCTTCTATGAACACATTTAAGTAGATCACAGGTACTTTTGCCTTCCCTGGGCTGCAGAGGTGGCATAATCAGAGTTTAATTTTGTTCAGAAGAAAAGGAAACAGGGCAGTGATGAGGGGAGCTTTTTAATCTAAAAGAGCCATTTTCTGCCTGCATTCAATAATTAGAATTCATGATGCCCCTCCATAAGGGATCTGGCTTCCCCTTAGAACTGGAGAGCAAATTAATCAATCGTTTTGAACCTTAAATTCTTCCAGGATGTGGATGCACCATAAATATTCTGTAGGAAGGGCCTGAGAGGAACAGCACACAACCTGATTTGTGGATGCAAAGCGCTGAGGAAAGTGGGGCACATGCTGAGAGATCGCTGTACTGATGCCCACGTGCCAGGTGCTGCAGGAGTGTTTCGCAACAGACTCTTTGACCTGACAGGGGTGGTGGGGGAAGCTGCCTTTGTGGCCATGACCTGGGGGTGGTGAGCAGCAGTTTGAAGTAATTTGTGTTCCTGTCTCTCGCCTCATCAGATGAGCTCTCATTTCCTTGATAACGAAAAAAAGGAGACTTTGAAATTTTATTTTTAGATCAGATCAAAATGATACTGTGGCTCAAACTCTCTGACAGCTGAAAGAGTTAAAAAGTGGTTTTGGCTTATAGCAAAACATTTCCTTTCAATGTCTCCAAGCTGTAGAGAATTGAAAGAAAGCACTGCCATAAAATGAAATGCCTATGGAAAACATTTTGAAAACGAGGATTTCTGTGCATTTCTTCTTGTCATCAGAGCTAAAAAAAGTCTCATATTTTTTTGTGTTGCTCTGACACGCTGTGTTTTGAGAAAGAAACTTGCACTGACAGTGATTTTTGCCTGGCTGATGGGTTGGTTTGGGCCAACAACATTCCAGACCTGGTTGGAGCCTGAGCAGTCTCTGCTGTGCAGAGGTCAGAGGAGTAGGGCAAGGGTCAGGAGCATCCCGCAGCTCAGTCTTACCTGAAGAGCACACTCAGCTTTCCAGAAGATAGTGCCAGCACTGTGCTGCTGCCTCTGAGCCTATGGTTTGGGCAGATGGGCCAGCTCATGCTGGGAGGGGGTCCCTTGGCTCTTTGAGTTCTGGAAGATCACTTGTCAGGATGGTGCAGGTGCCAGCAGCAACACCCCTTGCCTGGGAGGATGACCAGACTGGTCCCTGGAGCAGAGTGGTGGCCTGAGCAGTGTGTCATGCTCGCCAGAATCATAGAATCATAGAATCATTGCAGTTGGAAAGACCTTTAAGATAATTGAGTCCAACCACTAACCTCACACTGCCAATCCCATCACTAACCCATGTCTCTCAGCACCTCAGCTATGCAAGTTTTGAATGTCTCCAGGGATGGGGACTCCACCACCTCACTGGGCGGCTTGTTCTGATGCTTGATAACCCTTTCAGTAAAAAAATTCTTCCTAATGTCCAATCTAAAACTCCCCTGGAACAGCCTGAACCCGTTTCCTCATGTCCTATTATTCATTACTGGAGAGAAGAGGTTGACCCCCACCTCCTTACAGCTTCCTTTCAGGCAGCTGTAGAGAATGAACATGTCTCCTCTCAGCCTCTTCTTCTCTAGGCTAAACATCCCCAGGTCCTTAAGATGCTCCTCATAATGCCTGTTCTCCAGATCTGAAAGCACTCCAGCACCTCAATGTCCTTCTTGTAGTGAGGGGCCCAGAACTGGACACAGCACTCACAATGTGGCCTCACCAGTGTCGAGTACAGGGGGACAAAAGGAAGAGACAGCAGTGCCTGTGCCCAGATGCAGAACCAGCTGTGGTGTCCCAGGGCAGGTGTTGCCAGGCACTTGAATGCTTTTTGAAGGTAACTTGTCCTAGGTCTATTCAAGGATGCTGTGGCACTCGCACTGGGTGCTGCACCTGGAAGGGAGGTGAAGAGAGAGGATCCCAGGCCCCTGGCCCAGGGACACCCCACTGCCTGCTTTCTGCCAGGTTATTTCCATGGAAGATCTGTAGGTACTTGAGCACAAAGATATGTTTTGGCGGTCTAAGTAAGGAGAACTACATCAGGCTGTGTCTGCAAATCTGACCCTTCCTCTGGCACCACAGCAAACTACATTTTAAACTATCTTCACATCTCATTATTTTGTGATGGTTCTTTTTGGCTTTTTTTAACTGGATTTAATGACAGATAAAAACTATGTCCTGCACTGCATTTAGATCTCTGCGAACTGTCAGCCTGTGCACTGTGATTTCTGCAGAGTTTTCTGGGGAAGTGTCATTAAAATCAGTGTTACTTCACATTTCGCTGTTTTTGACTTTACAAATCTGAGCTTTGGAGGAAGTTGGGAATAGGATGAGCAGCTGGGCAGTTCAGGTGAGTATGTACCTCTCCCTGCAGAGCTCTGCTCTTCCCCTTCCCATCTCTCACTTTGCTGGAGCTTTGTGGCAGCTGATAGAGAAAGCAAAACCGTGCCTCCCCTTCCTGCCAGGCTGGAAATCCTGCACTGGTCCTCACAGAGCACTGATGACAAATGCATGGCTGTGTTCTGAGCACTTGGGGAGATGTAAAACCATGTACACTCGTCGCAATGCTCACGTGGTGATTTGTTGGTTTGATTCCTCAGGTCGTGAGCTGGCAAGCACAACCCTCCCAGGATACCCTCCACACGTCCCCCCCGCTGGACAGGGCAGCTACTCCGCTCCAGCACTGACAGGGATGGTGCCTGGTGAGTCTTCAGATCAAGGGGGGTGGGGAGGGAAGTAACAAAAGGAAAGGAAAAAGACAGCATTTCAGTGTGGCACTCTGTGGATGCTCTGCGCTGCGCAAGCCCAAGGCAGAAGCCACAGTACTGAGGAGGAAGGGAAGGTGTGGGGCAGTTCTGAGTGAAGGAAGACCAGGCTTCCCAGTACAGGAGGGATTCCAACTGGTAGGCTACCAAAGCTAATCATTTGCACAGGCATGCTGAAAGTTTCTCCCCTCTCCTTTCTGAGGACCATAGGAATAGCTTCATTTTGGGCCATGCCAGGCTCTTCCACTTGACACAGGCTTTGCTCTAACTCTCCTGTTTTTGCCAAAGAGAGCGTGTCTCTCCCTGCTCTTCTGGTGGTGAGGTCACTGGCCCGTGGTGGCTGGACATGTCTTGACCTCAGCATTTCCCTGAGCAAAGCAGTGCCCATTCTGCTGACTCCAGGGGGATGCTGAGTAGTCCTCAGAACACTGTATTTCCATAATTTCTTTTCCCTTTTGGAGCCTGGCAGTGAGAAATGCCAGGTATGAGCCAGGTGGTGGCCAGTGCTTCCCTGCGCAGCCAGTGGCCAGAGCAGAATCTGCAGGTGCATCACATCGTGAGTGCACTGTGCTGTCACTGTGGCTGTGGGTCTGCATGCCACATGTGGTCAGATGGCAATGTCAAGATGCTGATGGGGAGCTGTGGTGGGGGCACAATGGTGGGAGCATCCAGCTGGACCCGCTCTGCCCTGAGTGCTGGAGGTCAGGTCCTGCTAGAAAGCTGCACATTTATTTCACAGAATCATAGAATCCCTGAATGGTTGGGGCTGGAAGGAACCTCCAGAACTCATCCAGCCCAACCCTGTGCTCAAGCAGGTTCCCCTCAATCAAGGCACACAGGAACGTGTCCAGTCTGGTTTGGAAACCTCCAGAGAAGGAGACTGCACACTCTCCCTGGGCAGCCTGTGCCAGTGCTCCTTCAGCTGAACAGTAAAGCATTTTTCCCTTGTGCTCCAGTTTGACTTCCCATGTTCCAGTTTGTGCCTGTTACCCCTTGTCCTGTCACTGGCCACTACCCTCATCCAGGTCGCTGATGAAGATGTTGAATGAGACTGACCACAGAACTGACCCCTGTGGAACTCCATTGGCCACAGGCCTCCAACGACTCTGCTCCATTGATCACAACCCTTTCTTTCAGCTTGAGAAAGCTGCTGAGATTTGTCCCCATGTTTTGCCGCCTTTGGTCTGGATGTGACAGGCACTGCTGGCTATGAGGGAAGGCTATGAGCTGAGGCCCAAATACGTATGTTAAACATCATGCCCCTAAGTATCATCCAATTTGAAAAGTGGTGATACTTTGGGGATTCTCTTTCTTTCCCCTATGGCTTTCCAAGCCCTTCAGGTCATTTGAGACAGCTTTTTGGAGTTAGCAAAGTTTGAGAGTTACTGAAGAAAATCCACTGAAGTGGAAATTCACCCCTAATCTGTCTCCAGGAGGTGGTGATTTAGTAAAAAACACCTATAATAGGAAAGTGGGAGTTGGTGTCAGCGATTTGATGTCTAGGCTCTTTTGGGGTCTTTCTCACTAGCATTGATTATGTTCTGTGGATTGAGTTCTACCAGATTGCTAAAGAGCTATAATCAGCCATTTTGTGTGAGTACTAGAGATAGAAAATGACTATGGAAGTTAGATCATTGGTTGTGTAGAAAACAATTTTTACCCATAAAATGTAACCCCAGAAAGAGCTGCTGAGAGAGTATGAGACACAGTTTAAGGGACTACCCAAAAGCAAGTCTTGCTTGAAAAGAGCATGAGGTTTGGTCCTGGTTTCACACCGTTTCTCATGGATGCACAGACATACAGACAGCATTACTGGCAGGTTTCTTCCATCCTCAGCCAGGCCTACCTGACTGCACTGGCACAGCTCTCTGCTCAGGTCAGGTGAAGGTCTGAACTTGTGTCAGCTGTTGACCGCAACCACAAGGTGTAACGATGCCTCAAAGTGTGGGTTGTGTCCAGGTATGGGGGGGGCAGACATTGTGCCCCAATGGTCCACTCCTCTTCTACTCAGTTCCTCCTGGCTGGTTCTTCACCGATGCCTTGAGCACCTCCTCACTCCAGGTGCATTCTCCTGCTGAGAGTGAACATCTGAAAGCCCAGTTGTGTTGGATGCATCGTTCCTGGCAACGGTGGAGGTTTCTGAGGCTTTTAGAAACTTTGTGGGAATCTACTGCCTTCCTTCAGAGTGCCTTTCACTGAAAATCCGTCTGTGAGACCCAGTCCCTCAGCTAAGGGGAATACTTGCTCTTCTTTCTGTTTTGGGGAGTTACCAGCTTTCCAGGAGCAGCTGCGAGGGTGGGATGGCAAAAGTACAGGACATGGGACTTGATGGTGCTCAGCCAGAGGAGCTGCAGTAAGGGTTTGGTGATGTAGAGACGGCTGATATGATTTTCCTGGGTAATAGATTTTATTTTTAACTACACATAGGCTTGTGTGACCCATTATATTGAATAACTGCACTGTTCCTCTCACTGGTTCCTTTAATAACAACCTTCTGCTCCAGCTAGTGTGAAGGTCAGCTGCAATTCCTGTAGGTTCTCCTTCTCATTTAAGTGAGAATTTGCTAACTAGCATCCAAAATAACTTCTCAATCCTTCTTTGACTCCTGTCCTTTGCAGAACTAGTTTCAGAGCTAGGGAAAGCACCACAGTACCCAGGGGCTGAGCGTGAAGCAGGTGACAGATGTGATGTGGTGCCATTGACACATCACCGCTTGCTCTGAGGTGGCCAAATGTCTCTGTGCCTGAGCAAGGGTATGTGTTTGTTGTACCAGGTCTCGGGGATTCACTTCACGACCTGCTGCTGCCTTGTTGTAGTTTTTTGAGCCTCTGCTAGAAATATGTTTCCTTGATAAGATTTTTAATTGTTAGCCACGAATTTCTGCTCATAATGAAGTAATTGTGTGAGTTAAGTGGCTAGAGACATGGCAGTAATGTACACATGATAAGACATAGGTGGTGTTTTGTTGCATGCTTGTTGCTGTTGCCATCGTGCGTGCTGCTGCAAGTAAACACGTCCCTCACCATGCTGCCGGTGTTTGTTCCATGTCTGCCAGGGGACTTGCATGTCCATGGGGCAGGGGACACCATGCAGCTCCCTGGCATTTTCAGACTGGAAGTGGGAGCTGTGTGGATTCAGCTGCTTGCTCTGTGCTTTTATCTCCCCCACTGTTCATCTGAACAGCAGAGGTTTCTCCCTTGCCAGCCCTGGCTCCTTCCCTGCCTTTCCCACAGGCACACCTGAACCTGTCTCCACTGCATCACCATGCCTGGCACAAACACCTGGTCCCCACTTTCAGATCTCTTCCCTTAGTTCCCTGCAAAAACAGGGACTTGCCTATCAATAGAGAATTTCTTTTTTTGTGTGGTTTGTGAATGTCTACCAAGGCCCAGAGAACAATTTCATAACATATTTTTCAAATAAGTAAAACACAACCAAACAAGTAAACACAGTGCTTTGATTTCAGTCCAGAGCTTTATGAACTGAGAGCTGGCATTGCTTGAGGCTCCTATAAACTCACTCCATCTGCAGGTCACTGGCCCAGGATGCTTCTCCCACCTTTTGGTGGCTGTCAACCCATAAAGGTGAGCAGAGAGCAGCTCTCCAAGAGCCACCACAGTTCCAACAGACCAGTTCTCTGACAGCACAGTATACATGAGAGATGCTGCAGTGTAGATAGATGATCAGATAGATGGGAAAATGACTGGCTGGGTAGTCAGGTTCTGAGCTGGTGGTTAATGCCATGCTCCGACTGGGTGCTGGCAACACACATGATACTGCAGAGTATGGCCAGGGGTCTGTCCTGGCTAGCACCTTCATCCACAACCAAGAAAGAGCTCACCTCATCACATTGTTAGATGATGCCAAACTGAGGAGTGCCATCAGTACGCTCCAGAGTGGGGCTGTCACATAGCAGCACCTGGGGAAGAAGCAGGAAATCCAACAATGGCAAACATAAAATCCAGCACCAGGGAAGGCAGCACTCTGCAACAAAACAATCTGAGGACTGGCTGGATGCTGGAGAGACTCTGGGAATACAGGCAGACTGTAAGCTGAACATCAGCCTGCAGAATACATTGACAGTGAAGATGACCAGCAGCATCCTGGTCATGGGCTGAAGGGAAGGGTTTATTCCCCTTACTTGGCATTTGTGAACTCACAATACAAATAGTGCAGTTTTGAGGCCCCCAACACACAGAGGCAATGGATACGAGTTGAAACAAGCAAGATGCAAACTGGGTATGAGGAAAATGTTTGAACTTTTCTTCATGAGGACAGTCCAGCAGTGGAAGAAATCGCTCAGAGAGGCTGTACAACCTCCATCCTTGAGGATGTTCAAGGCCAGGCTTGATGGAGCCCTGAGCATACTGATACAGCCTCACTGCTGTGATCCTACAGCGAGCAGGGTCTGGAGACCTCCTGAAGTCCCTTCTATCCTGAAATGCTCTCTTCCTGTGACAATGTTTTGATTGTGGCACTGCTGAAAATGTTTGGCAGAATCAGAATAATCTTCTTCCTGATAGTGTGAGTGGAGATGGAGTCAGTAAGCAGTTAACAGGAAGAGAACAGGTCTCTGTCTGGAAGGCAGTGATGCCAGCAGGTGCACAGAAGGGACAGCTCTGCACCAGATCCCATTTACCATTAAACAAGAGAGCCATGAATCCCCCTCAGGGGCTGGAAGGAGCTGTGCAGACAGCTTCCCTGTCACAGGCCTGTGCCCCATGTCTACAGAAGGACCAGGAGAAATCACTCTTCACATTCCTCTTCTTACTTGTGGCCATGGTCTCATCTGGCTGCTCCTGGCCCCTAGCTCAGCATCCTCTCCCTGCCCATGCCCTGTGCCCGACTCACCTCTCCTCCAGACCAGAGATGCAAGTAGGTGGGCCCAGCACAAGATTGGTTACTGTTGTTCTCCTGGATGTGCTGGGAGCAGGCAGGAGATAACAGCATTGTGTGGCATCTGTTCTGAAAAGCCACAGTGTGCTGGGAACAGCCACAACCTGCCCACTGTCCTCTGCTGCCCCCACAACTGGGCAGGTGACGCGGCAGCTCCTGGAGCAGCGTGTCCAAAACAGACACTTCTCTTTAATCCTCACCATTTAGGAGCTTATGCCTTAAGGCATGAGAGTTTATATCCCTTGTAAATGTTTATTTTGTCTAATCTATCTCTTTGTATGTTCCCATTATCTTGTTTAGAGGTTTAATCCACTATTGATTCCTGCTAGATTCGTGGTCTCGGTACCACCTTGGGGCACAGGATCCCACAGGTTAATGAGACGTTATGTGCAGAAATTATCTCCAATAATTTGGTATTATTGTTATTATTTGTTCACACTGTGATCATGCTCCAAATGTGCTGTTGCTTTAGAAACACAAAGCAGCGTTTTCCCAGCAGCATTTCTGTTGTCTCCTGGGAAGAGCAGGCAAGAGCAAACTGCATCTTCTCCATCCTTTCCAGTACTGGAGCCTAGTGCCATTTGGTTTTGTTTACTCCTTTCCCAAGAGGCTGTCCAGAGTTGTTTGGCTCTTCTGATGGAGGTGGGGCTGTCTCTCCTTGCAGCTTCTGCTCTCTGTGCTACCTCACCTCTGTGGTTATGGCTTTAGGAGTGTAGCAGCAGCTGGCTGGGAGCACATGACTGGGAAATGCAGTATTTCCAGGGATTTTACTCCATGACCTATGTGGGTGGCCCAGAGCCGTTTTTGAGGTGAAGTGTTTGAAAGGGAGCACCGCTACCACAATGATGGTCTGCTGGTCACAAATAGCACACTGTTGACATATTTCCCTCATTTCTGAGAGGCTGGACCTTCTCTCCAGCACTACTCTGGTGGGCTCTGGTGCACAGCTGGCTGGGGCTAGTGTGGTGATGAGGGCTGTCACTGTTTACTTGGAGTCTTTTCTTGTTCCTCTATTACTCCACACAGCACCAGGGCCAGGTTTCTCTCCACAGATCACATCTCATGTCTGTGCGACAGCTCCCACGACATGTGTAAACATCTGCCTCCTTCCATGTGTGGGCAGGATGGTTGCCATCAGCAAAGGGACAGAGGGGAAGACATGACGAGCAGTGCCAGAGCTGCAGCTTGTGTATCTGATCTGAGGACCACCATCCCAGGCACTGTGTCTCATTTGGGTCCCTGCTGGGGCTAGGGCAGGAGTGGTTCACAGTAGTCCCCACCCTACTGGGACAGTGAGGGCCAGGCAGTGGCTTGGACAAACCATGCCCATGTCCAGCTTCAGTGTCTGCTTGTCCTTGCCATTAGCATTTTGGTGCCACAGCTGAGCTGGAAAAAACTTATACCCAAGTCTCTGTGATTATTCACTTCAGTACTTATTCCAGTTGTTTTATTGGAAGTTCTGGTACAGCAGCCCCTCACTGCCAGCCAGTTTCTGCTTCCTCCTTCTTCCCTCTCCCCATCTCCAGCTGCTGTTCTCCTTTGCTGGGACTGTCATTGGCCCTGTCCCCTCCTCTCCTGGTGGGCCCAGCACACTGGGTGACAGGAAAGGGTAGACTGTCCGGAATAGTGATGCTGAAAATATAGTCATTAATGGGACTCTCGAAACCCAGATGTCCTTTCTGAACACTGGTAATTTGTTTTTAATGAAAAACCATGCAGTGACCCTGAACAAATGAATTTCCTTTATCTGAAGTCTATGTGCAATTACCCGACTAAAGGGACCTGAAAACAGTGACATTCAAAACCAGGCTTTGAAAAGAAAAGCATAAAAAATAGCGACAGTGCCATGAGACATCTTTTACCTGGGAGAAGATACTAGTTCTAATGTGCAAAGCAGGAGGAGATGATGGTGGGAAACAAAGCACACAGTTTTCAAAGGAATTTTTCCTTGTTACTATCAAGTTTTAAAGAGAAGAGGTGAGATTGTGTGACCTTTCCCTGTCAGAGCTGTTTCTCCCACCTGAGCCTGCAAGGGACGGCACCCTCCCACACCCACAGTAGTTAGGATGTAGGACCTCTGGAATAAGGCTGGTAGAGATTGGTGGGGTTTGGTCCCCCTGACACACTGAAGATTTAATTCATTGATACTGTCATGCATTTGTGTTATTTGTTCTGCTTCTGCCTTTGACAAAGTTATGTGGTAGTGGTTTGTAATCTCCTGACATGCAGCAGTGTTTCAAAGCGAGGCAGCTTCAAGGTAAAACACTTAAAAAACAAAGCAGAGAAAGCAAATTACACTATGTGGAATGATAGGGCACATGGCTGGCACAGCCTGAACTAGGCCCTCCTCTGGTGTATAGCATCAAGCTGGAACCACTCAGTTATTTGGACAGTGATGCTGTTGCAGTCAGCGACAGTTAAAGCAGAATCAGGCCCTTTTTACTGGAAGGACCTGAAGCAAATGAGGAATAAACCTTAACATTTCTTTGGTGGAGTGGGAAGTTTGCAAGTTACCTCCTTGGAGCCTGAGGTGACCTCTAAGATCATTTGCCATCTACTCCACCTGCTTCATGCTGCTGTTACAGCAGGAATGTGTCTCTGCTTCGATTATGGGCACCTGCTTTTTTTGTGCTGATATCACAGCTTTTTGCAGTGCATGCCACTCAGACTTAGCTGTCTTGCAGCATGCCCCCAAAAATCCCTCCTGCCCTGCAGTTGCACACAAAAACACCCACGGCTTCTGCTGCTGCAGCCTGAAGACCAACAGAAATGTTGACAGTGGTGTTCTCTGGTTAAGTGAATTGACTGTTTTTCACCAAGTCTAGAACTGCTTCACAAAGGTGCTTCCCGTCCCTCCTGTAGCCTGACAAGACAAATCCCGAAGAAGTTTCATCACGTATGATGGAGCAAGTGATGTGACTTCAGAAATATCTTGGGGCAATACCAGATTGCAAATCAACTGACAATTTCCTTAATTAATAATGAAGCAGTTAAGTAAATGGTATGTGTTTATCCTCTGCTTGTGTACACTTTGAATGAGGGTCTGCCAGCATCTCGGAAGACGGGAGAAATGTTCTCGTGTTCATCTCTCAGGAATGTAATTACTGCACTAACACGGAATATGGATAAAATTCATATCGTTTTCAATATGATGTTGTCAGATATTATTTCATTAAATTGATTTAAAAATTACACTGGAGAGGGCAAGGAGGTGAACTGTTGGGAAGCAAACAGCCTCTGGATCTGCTGTTCACAAACCCGCCTTCCTCTTAGAGACCCGATCCTCAGCTGGGGTCAATTAGTCCAGGCCTTTGACCATGGAGGCTCTGCACTGCTCTGCACCAGCTGAGGATGTGGTCCCCAGAGTCCTGCACGCAGCGAGGCCAGTCCCGTCTGTCCGGTGGGCTCCCCCTGCTCTGGCCCTGATCTCTGCCTCTTCCCGTTGAGGTGAGACACTGTGCATATCTAAACATAAGTAAGCAAGGCAAAGTGTGTATAAACAAAAGGGTCTGTATTTAGGAGTGAGGGGGAGGAGAGAAAACATATTGTATTGCTCCACTCTTCGGAAATTTCTATGCATTTGTAATAACAAAATTACCATAATTTGCTCGTTAACGCAGCTAGATCAGTCAAGCATTGTTCCAAACACGCAGAGGCTGCTTCTCGCTCTAGGTCTGCCAGTGAGTTAAGCATGGTGGAAATTAGCATGCAAATAGCCCTAATTCGGCTGAGCTGTCAGATCCACATTCAGCTGCGTGTTCCCTTTGAAATCCCTGACAGGAGCGGCTCAGGCAATCCCACCCTCAAGTGGATCCAGCCAGAAGAGGTACCAAGGGGGCACCTCCTGAGTGACAGTTTGGCTACCTTCAGTCAAATCAATCGGTCGCATCAGGCGGCAGCGGCGTGCAGCGGTGCTCAGGGGCCACGGGGCAGGGGAGTAGTTTCCAGACAGGCCTCAAGGCCGAAACCTACCCTCTCCAACCCAGGACGATGGCAGGGTTTGAGGTTCTGGCACCCAAGCAATGCCACGGGATAGGGAAGTGCTCTGTTGAGATACTGATTTTCAAGTTAATCCTCTATTTGTGGCACAAAGTGTTGCTGTTGAGAGCTTTGAGTGCTGAGGGGTGGAAGATAGTGTCTGTGGTCATTCTTTCTGGAGCCTAGCCTAGCAGTCCTGGTTTGGCTGTGTTTATGAAGCTTGTGGAACGTCACTATGGAGGATGCTGCCTGTGGCACTGCAGCTGCCTGCCACCTCCATGGACAGGCAGGAAAGGGCTGGAGGTGATCAGGTTATGGCACAGGGCCCCATCCTGGGCCCCAAAGGTAACTACAAGAGCTTTCCAGCTCCTCTGCAGCATGTGCTGAGGTACTCACAAAGACGAGTTGTCAGCAGCTGAAAGCAGAGGTATTTCCCAGTCAGTGCTGTGAGTCTGATCCACCACCCACCTCTGAGCAATTCTGGTAATTATAAAAGCAATAGTGAGAACTTAAAAAGCCTTTTGCTGTTGTTTTGGTTGTTTGTTTTACGTTACCAAACATTTTTTCAAGCCAGTTACTTTTGAACCTCATTATACTGGCAGCTACAAACACGGGTCTCTGCTGCAAAATAGCTGGATCCAGAACTGTGGCACTGGCTGACAGAGCACATCCCAAGGCAGCTTCCAAGGTCTCCTCTGGGTGCCCAGGATATCCTCTCTGCATATGGGGCCACAAGGTGCACTGTCCTCCTTATCCTTGGGAAGGCATGAACAGCTTTACAAAGAGTTTCCTAAGAAGCTTATTGTCTGCCCAGCTCTTAAAAGCAGAGGTGACTGTGGCTCCCCAGGCACTGTGGCTGATGTGCTGGCGGTGAGAGCTCAGTGTCCAGCTAGGATGCAGCATACCATGGGTGAGGCACACTGCTGCATCCTCTGCCCAACACAGGTACTCACCTGTTTGCACTGGTTTGGTCACTGTTGACAGCTGGCTATCCACGGAAAAACAATAAGAAAAAGCTAACTGTAATTAGAAAGCTATGAGGTCTAAATTAGTTCTGATTTTGGGAAGTTGTGTGTTGCATTAGCAAAGCAGAGCACTGGGAAGGCAGCTAAGGTGCTTGGTCTCAGACCAGAGTAACAGTGCTTGTGGGCACACAAAATGCTTCATCATGTCTGAGCCTTCAACTTTTTAAGTTTATGTCAACTCAGTACCCAGAGTTTAAAAACATGTGGAGGCTGCTGGGGAGGATGTAGTTTCTTAGACCCTGCCTAGCTCACATTGGGCAGCTTGTGGAAGGGTTGCTTAACATTCATCAATCCAAGCCTGGGTTTCTGCATATACTGAAAAGTGTGTCTGGCTCTGGGTGACAGCCTGAGGATTTCCATGTCTTCCCTTCTTCATGGTGTCAGGAAGCACTTTCCAAGTTCTTCAGTGCTGAATTGAATGTCTCCTGCTGCCAGCATCTACGTGGCCAGGAGAACACTGGAGACCAGGCACTCTGGCTCCTTGCACCCATGCAGAGGTTTGGGGACAGAGGGGTTGTAGCCATTCTCCTACAGAACATTATTTATTAATTCATTATTTATTAGTTCAGCCTTTTAACCAACCATTGGACTTGTTTTCTGAGACTGTAGGCTTCATTTCTGGGTGATGATTGAGGGAGCTTGCTTGCAGTTAGGACTGTTTGAATGTAGAGCATCTGCCCTGGGGTAAACTCCAGCACTTGGAGCTGATGTCTGTGTCACAAACTGAAATGGAGTATTTTGCAAATGTATTATTCTCTTTCTGTGAGTTTCTGGACACATTGACACTTTACCAAAACAAGTGAAATTGCCAAGACACTACAGTAGATTGCAACGCAGTACAACGTAAAGTTGTGCAAAAGACACAAAATAGGGTGGTGGAAACAAAACCAAATTAAGTGAAAAATTTTAAATGATGTGACAAGCCTTACTGAAAATGAAGGTGCTGCAAAAACCGCCCCATTTCCATGGAAGAACTTTCCTGTGAAAATGTGTTTTTAAGTGGAGGCTGTTGAACTGTGGGAAGCAGTGTTTGTGTTGGAAAACTGTTGTATGTGCCTCTGTGCTGGGCAGGTTTCAACACCTACAAAGAGGAGCATAGGTAGGAAGAGGCTGAGGACACATCTCTTGTGTGTCCTGCTCACAGGCTGCCTGGTTGTGCCAAGAAGAGGGACAGCCCGGGTGGGGAAACAAAAATCCTCCAGAAAGGATGAATTCACTTATGTCTAGCAGCTAATAGAGCATTGGGGTGCTTTGGCTGCAAATAAGACATCTGTCATCTATGATTGCAGTAGGTTTGGGATCAGGCTATGCTCTGGCTGCAGAGTAAGATGGGATATTTAAATGTAACCCCCTTAATTCCTACATAAAAAGACTAAACGCAGCACTCTGGTTCCAACTTGATGTTCATTTAGCAGCAGATGCACCACATCCCATCAGTCTTGGGTTGCAGCAACAAAGGTTGTTATTGCTACACAGACATTTTGTCACAGAATAAATAGTTTCCAAGTGTACACAAATGTTTTACTTACATGAGGAAGTGCGCATGGACTCAGCAATGGGATAAGCAGTGCTCAGGTGGGCACCAGGGCTGCTTGCTGTGTCAGTGAGAGATGCTGGGCACGAGGTGATGGTATTGCCCAGTCTTCTCTTCTTCCTACCAGCCTCCTTCAGTATGAAGGAGCCACCTCAGCCCAGGCTGAGTTGCACATTTACTGACATCAGGAAATGTAATGCCAGCCCTCAGCATGGAGCCTGGTCCTGCTGGTCCTGTTGGGGTGTTGTGGGGAGATACATGTCCCAATCAGGGGACATGCCATGGCAGCAACAGTGTCCTTGAGCATCAGCCTGCTGTGCATGGGAGGAGACATCCTGTCTGTCATTCTTTTCCCACCACATGTTCTCTTCTTCAGCATGGTTTTTGGCTGATGCAGCAGGATCAGGCCAGGCTAAGCAATTGCAGGCATTACTTGGAAATGGCTTTGGCTACAAAACGTTTGCCAGCAAAGCATCCATCCTGCTGGTGGACTGAGATGCCACGCTCCTGGAGATTGACCTGTGAGCAGTTGACATGTTTTTTCTCTGCATTAAAAGGGTGACTGTAACGCGGATGTGGTGTAAAACCAAAGCAGTGCTGTGAAAATCAAGTGAGAAATTATCTGTCTTCTGTCACTCAGGCATTCATTTGCATTGTGTTTGGTGTCAGAAGGAAAAACTGACATCTCTGCTGGGGCCGTGTCTCTGTATTTCAGACCTTGCACCAGCATCCCACAATGACAGAAAGAACAAAAGGGGGAAGGCAGACCCTGCTGACATGCCAAAGCCCTGGTCCTGTGGTGACTGAAGCCTGGAGTCCAGTTGAAAAGCTGGCAAGGGCTACTATGCTGGGGCTTTGAGCATCTCAACCTGGAGCACTTGAACACTTTGGGGGCTTATACAGGGACTAGAGAATTTTCTGCATGTTGAATGCTCTGCCACCTTGGCAGAAGGGGCAGGACCTTGCTGTTGCCTGATGTAGCTGGAGTCACTGGCCCATCTGAGCTGCACAGTAGCCAGCCCCTGGCTTGATCTAACCTGGTAACCAAGGATAATGATAGCAGTGGGATGCTGGAGAAGGCACCAGTGTGGGAGGATGCTCCTTCAGCCATGCCAACACTTTCCTGCCCTTGTCCACACCTGTATTGCAGGTAATTGAAGACTGCTTCCATGTCTGCAGCAACGTATCTTTATCAAGCTACCAAAATTCATGATTTCCAGGCTTCACAATTTCCACGCTGTAGCCATGTTATTATGGCTCATAACATGTTATCTACTTCTGCTACCAGCTAAATTACTTGTGTAATTTCTAGAAGTAACTACACATTACATTATCATTGTGAAGGCTGAAATTACAGAAAAGGCTAAAGTCCAGACAAGGCATGGAGTGGAATATTTTCATCTGAACAAAAAGCAACATTTCCATTGCACGGTTTGGAGAATTTCACGCTACAAGATATGTCTTGGCACTTTTTACAATAATTTGGGATGAAATCATATTGTAAAACTCAATATTTTCCATGAGACATAAGTTTTCCTTTTCATCTCAATTGGTCTGGAACAGAGGAGATGGAATGGTGTCTGCCCTAGCACAGACCTGGAGACCCTGGGTGTGAGGGCAGGAAGCAAATGATGTTCTTGCGTGGATGGACAGCACGCTGTGCCCCTCATCCACTCCATGCCCCTCACCTTTCCTAGGCACAGAGTGAAATGGGACTTTGTGCTGCCATTCAGTGAGATCTTGACCAGCTCGAGAGTCAGGCAGAGAGGAACCTTATGAGGTTCAACAAGGGCAAGTGCAGAGACCTGCACCTGGGAAGGAACAACCCCAAGCACCAGTATAGGCTCAGGATTAATCTGCTGGAGAGCAGCTCTGCAGAGAGGGACCTGAGAGTGCTGGTTGATAATAAACTAAACATGAGCCAGCAATGTGCCCTCATGGCCAAGAAGGCCAATGGCATCCTGGGGGGCAGCAAGTCAAGGTAGATTATCTTCCCCCTCAACTCTGCCCTGCTGAGGCCTTATCTGGAGTCCTATGTCCAAGAGAGACAGGGAATTGTTGGAGAGAGTTAAGAGGGGAGCCAACAAGATGATGAGAGGACTCTAAGACAAGGAAAGGCTGCAGAACCTGGGGCTGTTTGGCCTGAAGAAGACTGAATGGAGACGTTATCAACACTTACCAGTACCTAAAGGGTGGATGTTGAGAGGATAGGGCCAGTCTTTTTTCTGTGATGCCCAATGACAGGACAAGGGATAACTGGCACAAGCTGGAACACGGGTAGTTCCACTGGAATATGAGGAAAATCTTTGCTATTGAGGTGAGGGAGCCCTGGCACAGGCTGCCCAGGGAGAGTGTGGAGGCTCATTCTCTGGAAGTTTCCAACCTAGACACGTTCCTGAGTGACCTGATTGAGGCAAACCTGCTTTAGCAGAGATTTGGACTGGATGATCTCTAGCATGTTGTGGGACAGCATTCCTGGCACTGCATCTACAGCACTGGCACGATGGCCCTGTGCATGGCAAGTATGGCAAGCAAGGTGAGAGTAGCTCACTTGGGTTTATATCACCGGTTGCACAGCTTATGGCTGCTGGGTCCAGGTGCAGTCCGCCGAGACTGCATGCTGGTGGCTGGTAGAGAGGGCAGATGACTCTGCATGGGGAGTTGGGAGAGGAAAGGGGCAAAATCCTCCTTGTCATTAATTGCAATGCCATCTTCTATGCAGATGAGTTGGGCACGTGTCTTTGTGGTACAGGGAAATAAATCTCTCCTAATGCAGTTCCAATATGGTTGCTCTGTGGCACCACCTACCTTTGTTGTATTAAAGTTAAATACCTTTGTGTACAAAAGTTTAAAGTGCATTGCTAAAACCTATGTGCTTGCAGTAATTGCACATGTAAATCTTTTTGTCATCCTGCAAAGACTAGGTGAGGTATTTCATAAATATGTCAGAAGCAGCATTAAAATTTTATGGCAGGCAGCACGGGTCGAGAATAGTACAGTGACTTCACAGCAAGGTACGTCCACCTTAACCCACAACTCATTAGTCATTGATGGGATTTCTGTGCCTTGTAGCTTCTTGGAAATGAGGTAGTGTTACAAAAATCTGCATGTTACTGTTTTCTTAAAATATGACAATCTACTTAGAACCATTAAAAATAAAACTGTACATCTTTGAGGTGCTAGTTAATATAAAGATAAAATAAGGGGGAAACACAGTCCAATATGTATGATCATAAAATTCTATGCAACCTTCATTAGAAGTTAATTGTCAGTCTTGATGGGACTGGGAACTTTGGAGAGATGTCTGGATGTAACCAAATAGCTTTCAGCCACACTTCCTCTTGGCTGATGTGTGGAGAGAGTTAGTCAGGATATGGGCTAATTTCATTTTGAAATCACAGGACTGAAAGTTTGGGTGATGGTTGCACCTGGGTGGTTCATTGAAGAGTTAATCTCCTCCCCCTCTACTCTGCCCTTGCAAGACCACATCTGGAATACTGTGTCCAGTTCTGGGCCCTTCAGTTCAAGAAGGACAGAGAGCTTCTGGAGAGAGTTTAGCACATGGACACCAAGATGATTAAGGGAGTGGAGCATCTCTCTTAAGATGAAAGGCTAAGAGAGCTGGGGCTCTTCATCTTGGAAAAGAGGAGATGGAGTGGTGATCTCATTAATGTTTACAAATATGTAAAGGGTGAATGTCAAGAGGATGTAGCAAGGTTGTTCTCAGTGATGTCCAATGGTAGGACAAGGGGCAATGGGTATAAGCTGCAATATAAGAGGTGGTTCCAAAGAAATAAAAGGAAGAATTTTTTTCCCTGTTCAGGTGAGGGAGCACTGGAACAGGCTGCCCAGATGGGCTGTGAAGTCTCCTTCTTTGGAGACATTCAAAACCCACCTGGACGAGTTCCTGTGTGCCCTACTCTAGGTGGTCCAGCTCTGGCAGGGGGAGTGGAGTGGATGGTCTTTCGAGGTCCCTTCCAACCCTTAAGATTCTGTGATTCTGTGACTATGAGATGTTACAGACATGAGTGGGGTGTGCTTTTGGTGAGTATAAATGTACTGGTGGAAGGGGTCACAAGTGGTAATAACCAATCCATTAATCCACTGGATTCCCCTAGCAGATGTATCAGTGGATTTACAAGCCTGTTTATCACTACATGTGTGAAGAGCATGCACGTACCTGTGTGTGTTGGCAGATCTCTATGCCAGTATGCATCTGTCTGTACACGTGGGCTGTATTTCTGCACTTGCACCCTTGATACTCCCAGGAGAAAACTACTGTGGATGGTGCGGTCCCTGACATCTTGGGAAAGCTGTCTGAGCCTGCTGCAGGCTCCCTGGTACTCTTGCTGGCGGATATATGTGTAATACCCTACCTGCTAATAGAGCAGATGCTGTGCCTCTACTCAAAGCTGGATTTTTCCCCCAGCATCGCTTTGACTGTCCAGGCGGGTGCTGTAGTGGTGTCTGTAGGTAACTGAACATGAAGAGTATAGGCAGCATTCTGGGTTTCCAGCCAGCAGGATGCTCCTCCTGGTTTTAGCAGAGAAATGAGCTTTAACAAGCAAAAGGAATTTCACTGTTTGTTTGGGTTTGTTCAAGGAGGCTGTTGCAGGTGTTGAGCCTCGAAAGTAGAGTGCTGCTTACACTGCTGGCTGCCATAATTAACAGTTGCCACTGCATTTCCTGGCTGTTCTCCTAAGGAACAGTACAGACACTCTCTAATTAATTGCATGGCATTAATGGCACTACCTGGGATTCTGTGAGTGCCTGTGTACTCGTGATTGGCCAGGCTGTTGCAGTACATTGCAGCACAGGGGCTCTGTCTTGGCTAGACCTGGATTAAATTTTTGACATAGTTTTCTTGTGTTGTGTTATACAATATGGGTAGAGGGCTTAGTGCTCTAAGAACTCACTGTTTGTCAGCTTGTTTTTTCATTTCAAATCAAGAAGTGAAGATTTTTTTCTGTGTCAGGGAAATTTTATTTTAAAATCATTTGTGAGTGCTGTTCTTTAACTGAAGACTGTTCTATCACTTTAAATCCCACTCTCAAAAAAAAGAGTAGGAGAAGGGAAACATTTATTGTATAGAAAACGTTTCCACTTTTCTGATTATTAATGCTTTACTTCTTTCCTGTGGAATAGATAAATTGCTAGCTACCACGCCAGAGGTAAGGAAGGGTCCACAGGCCAGGAGCAGCTTCTCATTTTGATGCAGAGGATCTCAGGTGTTTTAAAAAGCTGCTTCCTTTTTTTCCAGAACTGCTTATTAAAGAGGTTTTCCATAAAATTGTTCCACTCCCCTTGGGAAACCTTCTTTTTCTTCAAAGCTGCTTTCAACCACAAACTGTGCTGGCCCCATCGCTGTGTAATACTCTACCTCCTCCCGTCCTGCCAGCATCCTCCGATGGCCTCGAGCAAGGCCTGCATGGGCAGAAGCTGCACCAGCCCACGCTGAGAAGACACCAGGCTCTGGGCTGGAGTAAATCCCCTGTGGATTCCTGCCTGCCCTCAGGGGCTTGGCTGCCATCCTGACGTGGAAGCCAGAGGTCAGCAGTGAGCTCCAGTTGCTGTACGCTGCCATTGCCGTGCCAGCACAGGCATGGTGTGAACTGTGGCTGGTGGGCAGCCAGAAGGGCATGGCCATGGCTGCCATCTCTGCCTTGCTCTGCTTGCTGTGGGCATATGTCTCACTGGAGTGGCACATCCGTCACTTGCAGGAGCCAAGCACAAGGAATTGCCTCTATGGCCTCTCGACCCTCTCTGCTGCCCATCCTTTCCAGAGGGATCTTTCTGCATTTCCCTTGCAGGTCAGATCTGAAATTCATCCTGGGATGGTTTCTGGTAATCCAGTCTTGAGAAATTTCCCAAGCCTGCCCTCCAGAGACTGGCCTATAAGCTCTATGTGTGTATCCTGGGATTTTCAGCTGGTTATCAGCCTGGATATTTTCATTGAGATCAGCTGGGTAGAACATGGTGAGCTTCCGCAGTGCACAGTGTAGTTTCCTGCTTGACCTCCTCCCAGGGGAAAGTTTCTGAAACACATGTTTTGTTTCAGTAGGGCTGTGCTTTGGTGATTTTCCCCTTGTTTGCGCTTCTGTTTTTTTTTTGCATGTGGACCGCTCAGTCTAGAACAGTTTGTTTAATGTCCAAGTGTGCTTGGTCCATGGAGCAGACAGATGAGCTACCAGTGTACTTCCTCCTGTGGGACTTCTGTGGATAAGGAAAATGTGAGGGACCAGGAGCAGGCCTAGAAGATTACTAGCAGTCAACCCATAGCATGCCCCGGGTTTCTAGTCTCCCAGGTTAAGTGCAGATGATATTTACAGATCAGTGCAGCATAAATCTCTGATTCTGTTTTTTCCCAATGAATGTTAACATTGGAAGAAAGTCCACGCTTCAAAGACAAGAAAGATTATGTTGGACTTTACTCCAAAGATACAGCTTGCTTTCCAGTTTAGATTTTTGATTTTTTTTTTAGCCCCACTGAAGTAAATTTGAAAACTTAACGTCCTTCTGAATTTCAAAGAGAAATAAGACATTGTTTCATCTGACTTTTCTAAGAAAATGAAAATCCAGAGCTCTCTGTAATGGAAGGATTCTGTCAAAATTGTCACAAATTTGTGGGAGTGGGTTAGTCATGTGAAGCTACGTTTTTGCGTGAAAGCGCGTTTTAACTGAAAAGTGTTTTCCAGCTCTCCTGTACATGAAGAAAACTTCTAAGAGAGTGAGCTTTGTGAGTCACAGAGCCTGCATCTCCTCAGGCAGGGCTGCAGACCTTTTTCTCTTTCACCCTGAGCCACAATGATGACTTGGTGTGGGGACACAAATTCAGTCTCCATGGAGAAGCTGGACCATTTTCTTTCTTTTCTAAGGTCGCTCACCCTTTGTTACTGTGTTTGTCACGGTGTTTGTCACTCTGACTTTGTATGGGACACTGTCCAGGCCTGGTGGGTCACAAAATGCTCTCTCAGGTGGTGTTGACGTTCAGTGAGAGGCCACTTCTCCTGCTGTCCTTCGCTTTACACCCGACTCCAGTGCAGGTGGTAGATTGTGCCATGTGAGAGATTGTGTCTGGATGACTGCAGGTTCCCCAGGCTAGTGTGAGACAGGCAGGAGAGAGGCAGGCTACGTGGGTGTGTTCCTGTGGCTCGGTGCAGTATTTAGCCTGGCTCCCCATGCAGCCAACACAGCTTAGCTACCAGGGTAGTGATTGCTATTGGAATCCGCTGAAGAAATTTATGATCCATGTGATTACTTCCACAAAAGAAAAACAATAGAAAACAAATAAAAGTCATAAGTATGTTAATGTAAAAAACTTACAGGAAGATCCTTTGTCCCAAGGGAAAGGTAGAGGCACCTGGAGCCTATGCCAGGAGGTGGGGCTGGAGAGAAAGGGGCTGCATCCCCAGGACCCCAACTTAGGAACAAGTGCATCAGGTTGTTTTTAAACTTACCCAGGACACCAATGAGGAAGGGGCAAGGTGTTGCTGTTCCTGGCCAGATTTTTGTTCCACAACCCTCCACTCCTCTCCCTCAGCAGTTGCATTTATTGAACACCATTTCTCCTGGTTTGTTTTAATTTTCTGCCAAATGGAAAGGCTAAAGACACTGTCCGAAGCCTGGAGCCTGGATAGCAAAAAGACTTAGCTAATGGAGACTGCTGGAGAAAACTAGTAGCAGGGATGAGCCCAGCAGGAGGGATGGCACAATCCCAGCCATGGCATTGTGGTCACTCTCCCAGTTAGGTGGCAGCAGCTCCCACCAGCCCTTTCCAGGAGCCATTGCATCATGTTTGCAGGGAGGAAGGCGTGTTGTACCACCTCCATGTTATACTATCTGCAGCTATCATACAGATACAACCCTTCACCCCTGTGGTTCTGATGAGTTCTCCCCATCCCAAATGCATGCAAAAAAACCCCTGATATCTGAGAAAACACAATGAGAAACAGCCTTCATGTAGCTAGCCCTAGTTGAACTGTACTGGCTCTGGAGTTTCTGATTCCCTGGATCTTCTGAGACCCTGGAGACTGGAGCAATCTGTTGAATTTGGAAGTGATACATTAAACTTCTTTTTTGAGTATTTGTTCAAATTTTGCATCTGTCTGAAGGCACTGGCATCTGGGTAACAAGCACGTCCCATGTTTGACTAGGCTGTTGGTTTCTGCTGGTATTAAGTGCCAGACAGTCCTAAGAAGACAAGGCTAAAGGACACATTTGCTACTGCCATGCTACCTAATGGGATGAAAGATGGGTGCTCTATGTGATGAATGGTATGGTGCAGGGACAGTGCTCATGCTGTCTCCATCCTGGGAGACTTCCACAGCTTGACTGGACGTGGCTTGTGTCAAAGCTGTTCCTGCTTTGAGCATCTGGCCCATCATTCTGCCTTTCAGCAGGGGTGGAAGGCTTCCAGCACCCTCCTGCCCTGAGTCTGCAAGTGGTGCACAGAGGTGCCTGCATCCTCCCTGTTCCCTTTAGACAGTTCTCTAAAGCCACAGCAACTGGAGGAACACCATGAGATCTCTTTCTTAATCTTGTTTCTTGAGATTTTTAAGTGCACACTTTTTAGTTTCTCTGTGTATCACAAAGGAAACTTGCAGGAAGCTTACTGTAAAAGCAGACTGGTAGAGGTGAGTTGATAATCCCTGGATAAAATGCTGCAGAAAGAGTAACACTGTTTTGCCTGCAATGGAAGGTCCATCCACCACCACGTGACTGCAGCTGGCCCTGGGGCTCACCCACAGGCAAAGGGGCTGTGTCTCCATCCCACTGCTCCAGGGCGGAATGAACCTCCCAGGGCTCATTGCTGCCTCGTGGCAGCAGTGTTACTGGGAAACGTTCTTCTCTCTTCCATTGCACTTCTGCCTCTGGGGATGATGGAGGAGTTTGACCCATTTTGGGCTGGAGCTGCATGAAGCACCATGGCAGTGCAGAGTCAGATGTGCAGCTAGAGGTGTGATAACTCTGGGAAAAGCACTTGGTTTTGTGTCTTTGCATTTCAATGATGCGAGAATTATGGAAAGGGCTTACTATTTCACGTGGAGGAGGGATGGGTGTGATTTCCACCCCTTCCTTGCTACACAGGCAGTTTCAGTCCATGCACGGGTGTGTCACACGCACACGTGCGCATGTCCCTGAGTAGCTGATGTGCTGTGTTTTTGAATGGGGCGAGGGCTGGAGGCTAAGCAACGCTGTCAAAAAGTGTGGCTGATGGACCCTGGCATATCTGGTGGAAATCATGAGGCATTCATGCAGCATTCATTCATCTAGCTTGGTTTCACTTATGTCTGTACCATTTGTCTGCCCAAGTGCTGCGGTGGTAGTAGCAGGGCTTCAGACTTTCTCCCTCAATTCTCCTTTCCCCTCCCCTCTCTTGTATTTCTTTTCTCTCATTTTCCTTCCTGCTCCCCTTCTCTCTCTCTCTCTCTCTCTCTCTCTTTTTTTTCCCTGCAAGGCTGATGGATATGCAGAGTATGTTAAGAAGCAAGCAATACTGTCACCGAGCTGATGGTGCTCAGTGACTCCTCGAGCTCCTGGCTGGTCTGTACTGCAGGAGCTTGACACCCTGACCACTGAGGCATAAAAAACAGAGAATTGGAAGCCTCAGCCTGACAGGCACCGGAGCATCCCCCAGAGAGGGTCCACGATGTGTGTCTGTGTTTGAGTGTGGGGAGGAGGGCAGTGGGGATGGTGGGGGAGGAGAGCAAGGCAGGAGAGGATGAAACAATGAAATGTCAGCCCATTCCCACCCGCAGCCCTGCCGCAGCGCTGATGAGTGTTTAGGAAGCGGTGCTGCCTGCTCGGCAGTGTGCGTGGCATCAGTGCGGGACGGACTGGGTCTGTGCAGCCTGCAGAGGATGGGAGAGGGGAGCTGTGGGTGCAGAGATGAGGGAGGGAGAGTGGTGGGACAACTGAAAATGAGGGGTTGTCCTACTCTTGCAGGCGTGTGGCAGGTTGCCATGAGCTTCTTTTGAAGCCTGGGGTGCTACTGTGTGCAGATGAGCTGGGCATAGTTTGTGCAGGCAGCCTGCAGCAGGGACTGGCATCTCTCCTGCTGTCCTGTCCATCCTGTCCTTCTGTCCATGCACTTCACATCTGCAGGGGAGGACAAAGCAGCGAGACTCACTGTCTTTGGCTTTTGCATGTCACATTGGTCAGTCAGTGCAAGTGTTTTGTGCAACTGAACCAGGGCTAAATCTCTGCATTTCTCACTGCCCTGCGAAGAGGAAGAAATGCAACCACTGAGGAAGGTGGTGTGTAAGCTCCTCCCCATAGAAGAGGCATACACAGGACAAAGGGATTTTTGTGTGACGCACACTGTCAGGACCTGGCCAGGAGTCTTCAAGGACTGGGAAAGATCATACCACTCACCTGTGAAGTTACCAACCAGTCTGCGGCCTATGCACTTTGCAGTCTTTGCAGTCTACGCACTGGTAGGGCAGAGCTGGGTGAGAGATTTTTCTGGAAGCCTAGGGGCTTTGGGAACAGGGAGTGAGCAGGGAGGGCTCTCGCTGAGCAGACCACCTCAGGAGTGGTGCAGGGGAGGCAGAAGAAAGAACTAGAGAGGGACCACTAAGTCCTCTAAAAACAAGCTTTCACCCTGGATGGTGGAAGGCAATGGGGACACCTTTTCCCAGTCGTGGCACCTGACATCTCTTCTAGGTTCTTTGTCTTCACTATGCTTTTTCAGAGTGATGGAGATGACAGGAGCTGAAGTCACCTGTTTTCCAGGATAGGAAGCAGAAGGGAAACATAGATACAATGTGCTTCACAGGGAAGAAAAGTTTGGAAGCAGCTCTGTTTTCCATGGCTTGTGGTGAATTACTGCCATTCCTCAGAAGCAGTAACAAAAACCTTCTCTGAGCTGTTGTAGAAATGTGGTCAGCACAGCAAGTACTTGCTTCTAACATTCTCATTGTGCTGAGGGTGGATACTAGGCTAGGGGTGGAGAGAGCAGATTGAGGCTGATGGATGCAGTCTTATGGATCTACAGGGCTGTGTTAATGGAGACTTCCTGGAGTGGACCAGTGATGGGCAGCTTTTGCCATCAGCATGTTAAATGAGTTCCCTGGCACCTTTGGTGTTAGCTGAGAGGTAGCTCCATTTTCACTGAAGCAGCATCATGTGGAGAACAAGCTGCCCTGGACCCAACCCTATATATTGACACCAGCCTGTGTTACTTCTGTACAGGTAGAAAATACCTTTTCAAGCAGTTGTAGTGGCTGCCAGGACTGCACAGCCGTCACAGCCCACTGAGATGCCAAGCCCAGAACTCCCCCAACATGCAGCATGTCCCCACCAGTCACCAGAGCATCACCCCCTCTCCCCTGGGACTACTGGGTCTGCATTTTGTCTAGACCATGTCCTGTGTGAGGAGGCCGCTTATGAGCCTTGGGAGCCAGACATGGTCCCAGGGCAGGTCTGTGGGCAGTGCTGGCTGGGAGTGCTGAGCCTGGGGAACTGGAGATGTAGTGTCATGGGTCTGCTGTGTGGCTGGGCTAAAGGCAGCCACTGGGTATGGGGCCAGGCGCTTTGCCAGTACCAAGAATCAGAACAGGAGAAGATCCCTTTCTGCAGCATCTTCTGCTGCAGCCTTGCAGCCTTCTCTTCTTGCCATGAGAAACCATCATTTTCTCTGGCCATGCTGTGTTGTGTGTGCATGTATTTATGTATGGGAGAGGGAGAAGGAGAGGAGAAAGAGAGGAGGAGAGTGGGAATCTGTCATTCGTGGAAAATTTAGTAACAACTCAGCAGCAGTGCTGGTATTTGCATGGTAGTGGAGCCAGGTGCCCTGCCCAGGGTCAGAGCCCCATGGTGCAAGCTCTGTCCTGAAGAGCTTGCAGATGAAGTACGAAATAGAAAGTGACATGTGAAGAGAACAAACAGATGGGGAGAGTGGGAGCTGGTGAGATAAATAGCACTATCTCTTTGAACCTTTTTTGTGCCTTTGTCTGAAGGGTTGCAAAGCCACGTGAAACTGACACAAGCGTCCCTCTCCTTGGGTTGCAGTGATATGTGGATGTCTGTGGCCAAGACCATGTTCTTCAAGAGAGCCTGTGAGAATCCAGTGTCTGGAACATTAGCTGATTCATCTTTTCCTGCTAGCAGAGAATCTGTTTGAGCAACTCTGTCCTCATATTGTGTTTCTTGCCCTGAGTGGTGTAGGGCCCTAGAGGCAAGACGCTGTGTCCCAAAGTCTTCTCCATCCATCCCTACTTGCTCTTGCAGGATGTGCTGCCTGGGAAAATCCCACCAGCTTAGCAAGCCTGGACTGCAGGATGAAAAGGACACAGAAAAGATGGTTGCACCCATTTCTTTAATAATTTGTTCTTCCATATTGCCTCTTCTCAGAGAGGAAAGTGGTCAGCAGTGCTTTTACTAAGGCCACCCTGGAGCACAGCACGATCTGAAGAGCTGTTTTCACCCACAGTGGCAACTGTGGCCTCAAATCAAATGATCTTTTGTTTTTCTCCTTTTTCTCTTTCACTTAGGGAGCGAGTTTTCCGGGAGCCCATACAGCCACCCACAATATTCAACGTACAATGACTCATGGAGATTTCCCAACCCTGGACTTCTGGGTAAGTTGCCATCCCCGCCTTAGAGGCTCGATGCAAGCCCTGCCTTGTCTGCAATCCAGCAGTGATCCTCTGCATTGGGACAGGCACGTCTCATGGGTGCTGAGTTCCTGTGCTCAGTCCCGGTACAGGATGGCCGGGCTCCATCTATGTGCACAAATGCTCTTGGTTCCCTTCTGCAGCAAGAGGTCCCATGCCCAAACCTCTTCTTTTTCCTGTTTCTGCCCCATAAAATCCTTCCAGAGTGACAAGGTGTTGCCAGAAGGCAGGTTCCTAAATTTTTGAGGGTAAGGAATCCTGTGCAGACAAAACTTGGGGTGCCAGCTTGCTTTTGGCCAACAGTGAGCCCCGTCACTCCTCATGCTGCTGTTTCTTACTCGTTCAAGCACTTTGCATTTCTCCTCAACCTTGTGTTGCAATTGCTTCCCAGTTCTGTGTTTGCCTGGTCCACCCCTCCTCTGCAAGGGACTGCTGTGCCCGTGGAGCCTCACTGAATGCCAGCACAATCCCTGCAAGCATTGGGGGGCAGGAGCCCTGTGGCTCATGCAGGATCATGGCCCTCATGTGAAGGATAAACATAATCCATTTTACACCACTGTCAAAAGCTGGCCCACTTTGACCTTATATACATGTAGCATGCAGTAATTAGAATTTTTCCCTGCATAATTTGCATGGATGAGGTAAGTAAAATACCAATTAATTGTCATCTCTCAACACGGGAGTAGCATGCCTTAGAGATTTCCAGATTTATGGATGACAGGGCTGTTATATGTGACCTCCAGCAGAGAAATAATTTTGAATTTTTGTCATACTTTTTTCATCCAGTTTCTTTGTTTTAAGTAATTGAGTCCCCATGTAATTGAGCCACCCAGGCTGTATTCATCATGGTTCTTGTCCTTAAACAAATCCTCAGGGAGCAATAGACAGCCTCTGCCTCTCATGCCATGGTGCTGGTATAATGCTGCTATTTGCTGTGCCACATTTAAGGGTTTGTTAGCGCTTCCATCATAAATCAGCGGACAGATCTCCAGCTAATATGGATGGGCATAGCTGCACAAAGCCAGGGGAGTCCCTGCACTTAAACCCGCAGTTTCCATGGCCACAGCCGGCAGCGCATGTGGGACTTTGACTTGGCCGTGTGGGAAGATGCTGTAGCCAGGGGGAAGAGCGTGCTCTGGGCTTGCTTCATTGCTGATTTTGCAACGCCTTTGGAAGTGGGAAAGCTGCTTTAGCAAAGCTCTGCTGCATAAACTGCCCCAGGAAGATGGATTTTAGTGGCTCTTTACATTTTGCTTGCAAACTAGTGAAGAAACTGGCATGGCAGCAAAAATAAGTGAAAACCCAGACCCAGACCTGTCAGTCCCTGTGCAGAGATGGCATTTGGTGAGGTTCCTGGGCTGCACACCATGCTCACACCTGCAGGTGCACACCTCTATGGCAGAGGAAACACGCCAGAGCCACCTCCGAGCTCCATGCGTCTCTGTAGGGTGGGCAGTGGTCCTTCTACTGCAGTGGCAGCAGCCCATCACCTGCTTGTCTTTCACTTGAGATAATGCGTTGGTGTGAGCTCTGAGCGTGCTGGCCAGGGTGCAGGGCAGTGTCTGTTCCCATGGTGTCCTGAAGCCAGTGGAGCAGGACAGGTCTGGGTCAGGAGAAGGCTTTAAAACCAAGGCTGGTGAGGAGACATCTGCTTCCTGCCAAGAACCTTTTAGTTTTTTGTGCCATTCCCTGTTTTTGCCTACTCATTTCGTTTTTGGTGGATCCATTTTGGAGGCAAATTCTGTCTCACCTTCAATGATGCAGGAAGCACAGCTCAAAGGACAGTTCACTCCCTGTGGCAAGGTTCATGTCTCGGGCTGGCGAGGATTTCCACAGCAATATTTACTCAGCAGCATGCTGTGAACATGTGTTTAAATGAGGCAAAGGCAAGAAGATATGGATGTTACCATTTTCCTTCAGAAACTGCAGCTTTATTGAAATGGAAATGTTTCACGGTATAATGACAACCATGCTGGCATGGGTTTTTTTTGCTGATGCTTGGATTGGTTAAGATCTGGTGCAGCCTGTACCTCCCTGTGCTGCTCCAATGTCCCATGGGCACCATGTAAGGGCTGAGCAGTGAGATCTCAGTCAGTTGAACCTTGGAATTCCCTTTCATGTCAAGGCAATCTGATAGAAAAGCACCAAAAGCAGAACAGTGGTCATTTTGGAAAGGCATTTAGTAGAAGTCTGCATCGCAGCACGTTGCAAAGATCCAAAACTGGACAATGGGGTGGGAAGCTCAGCCTGCCTGCCCATGGCACACAGTGCTGAAAGGCAAGGCCCATCAGCTGGTGCCCCAAGAAGCACTGCAAGGTCTATGCACAGCTGTAAGACCTGAGCAAGAATGTCTCCACATCCAGCCAGAGGCTGTGGGTTGGACACACCTCTTGTGTCCTGCAGAGATCCTGCTGATCCACAGCTCTGGTTTTGTGCCTGGGAGCCTGCACTCTCTTCTCCCTAAGTGCCTGCAAACCCCACTGGTAACTCAGAGCAAGTAGGAATGCATGGCAGAACCTTAAAATCCTGCTCAACATCTCCTTGCACAATCAGAAGGCTCTATGTGATGAGCTTGAGCACCCACAGTGGAGAGAAGGTTAATTTAAACTATATCCAGGATTCTTCCGCTCTCCTCAGGAGTATACGTGAGTGCATTTAGTAATTCTCTACTGAGAGCAAGCTCTGGCAGTATCAGCCTCAAAGCAGAAACCTTGACAAAATTAATCAGGACTGGTACATGGACTGACACAGTTTGTTTTACTAAGTCCCGCTCCCTTCACCGAGATGAAAGTGTAATACTGTTAGCACTTAACAGTGCCTACGTTCAATTAATTCCCTGTGCTGGCAAGGAGGAATTGCACTGCAGCAGTCACACCAGGCTGAGACCTGTGAAAGAGGAGCTAAAGGGAGAGATGCTGTGATTTGCAGCAGCTGGAAGAAGTGATACTTGGGTTGAAAAAATATTGAGGGGGAATAAAGAGAATGGGAAGAGAGAGAGAGATGAGATGAGAACAATGGAAGGTCTTTGATCCCTGTTCTTAGCCTCCCGGGTGTGTCACAGCACTGAGAGGCATGAGCCAGTGTTTCCAAGGAAGACAGGACCATTCTCTTGGCATGCAGGTGGTGGGGACTGGCTACTCCCCATCACACCTATGCCTGCTCTGCCCCGACTCTGGTGGTCCCCATTCCTCTGCACCAGGCAACGCACCCACATCTGCCACAGGTAACCATGCTCTTTCCTCACTGGGACAGTCCTGAATGCTATGTCTTGTAGCTCCTTTGGAAGGAGAGATAACCAAGCTGCTGTCTTGCAGAGTAGTCAACAGAAACAGGGGCAGAAGAAGCAGTCAATCAACTGCTGCCGCTCTGCAACAACTTCCCTCTCTGCTGTCCTGTTGGTGGCCCCAGTGGCACCCACACTCAGCTCAGTGGCAGGAGCACAAAAGCCTTTACTGTGTGTGACAACTCAGTCCTGCCCTGACCATAGCCAAGGTGAGGACATACCCTGAGTTTCCAGAGGGATGTGCTGCAAATAGTACATGAACTTTAGCTGCTCACAAGAAGTCTGACTCAAGTGGCTGTCACAGGTATCCCTATCTCAAAACCAGAAGAGGAGCTGGAGAAAGGAACAGCTTTTTGCTTTCTTTTTTCTCCACTGTACTGTGAATGACCCACAAGTGGTAGAGTACAGGGGTGCAGAGGGAGCCACATGCACAAGTGAGCACAGCGTGCCTGAGGCTTAGCCTGTCACTGTCGGCATGTCCTGGCGCACATCAGTGTACTCAGCTCCACACATGCTCTAATGAAGAAAAACGATTCAATTTCATGCTGGCTTGTTGCAATAACTTCTTTAGTCTTTTTGCTCATCGAATTCAGCTTGACATTGCCCGCAATGGGTTTTGTTTGATGCGACGTTGCTGCTCCTGCTCAGCCATGGCCCCTGTGTGCCGGCTGCAAGGGTTCGCCTGCACCGTTGTGGTGCTGTGGCTGCTGGTGCTGGCACCGAGTCCTGCAAGGACAGAGCTGGGAGCCAGTCAATTAGGATTAGATTCACTTCTTCTGTGGGTTTCTGTGAAAAGATTAGAGAACAAGTAGGCACCAGAAATGACTGTGTCAAGAAATAAATTGATGGCAGTAAGAATTAGAAAGGAAAAACGACAGAAGGATGGACAAGTCTGTTCTGGAAGAGGGCATGGTGACAGGGAGGAAGAGTGAACGCTTTGTGATGCGATGTTTTCATTTTTCACTTTAAATACAAGGGTTTTTGATTTCACTGCTGAAAAGCAAAGTGGAAAAATCAAACCTGAGAGAAGTGTAAGGCCTCTGGAAAGCATGAGAGAAGTATTGGGCTTTGGTGGCTGCACTGAGGCAGAGGATCACTATGGGAAGGAGAGCAAAGTCCCTGACCCCTACAAGACCCCATTTACTCTGAAGCCTTGGGAAGCTCTGCATCCAGCTGTGGTGTGACCTGCACATTGCTCCATGTGTCAGGGTGAAATTATTTGGTGCTGCTGGACCCTTTCCTTGGATTTTCCACCCCTCTGCCTGAGCTGTGCTGCCATGGCCAGTGCTGGTTACTGATGCCAGCAGGACCAGAGTCTCCACTGGCTGCCACGTCTGGGAGGTGGCCAGCACCAGTCCCTGTGCCCCATTGGTCTCTGGGTGCTGTGGAGGGTGAGAACAGCAGTTCCACCCAGCTCTTTGCAGACCTGCAAGATATTTTACTCTGAAGTGCTGCCACCCACAGACAGAGGTTATCAACAAGGACTTCCAGGCAGCAAGAATGGCCGTGAGGGGACACGGACTGACAAACTGTGGACACTCCTGAAAGTGGAGCCCCCAGCTCATGGGCTACAGAGAACATCACCCAAACCCCAGCTAGACATGGCATGCAAAGTCTGGTGAGCTGTTCAATTTGCCTTTACTCATTCAGAAATACCTCATTGGACTAAGGAAGTCTTCCATATTTTTAATTTGTTGAGCTTGCCTGGTATGCACTATATATAGCAGTTTGTTTTGTGCTACACGTGAGAAAGATGTTCACTGTCTTTGTGAAGATTTCCAGTATTCACCTCTGCAAAGTATGGGCTTGCCTGTGAGATGGATCCTGGTGGATCCATATTAGTGAGGTAGAGTGGAAAAGCCCATCCTTTCAGAAGGTGTTTCAGTTGGTGGGGTTGTCTCCACGGAGTGTCCTTTCAGGCATCATGGCTTGTTCCACCAGCCCTGGAGAGTGCTCCAGGCAGGTCACCAAGGACAATTTGGGAAGAAAACTCTACATGTTGCAATTATAGCACCACCTTGACAGTTAATAGTAAATATCCACGGGCTTTCTCTTAAAGGCCAGTGATCAGATTATGGCTCTGTGCTCAGGCTTTTGAATCAGTAGCCCTTAAGTAATCACTCAAGTTGTTCTGTAAAAGAAAGTCTTCAGGTAGAGGCTGTTTAAGAACGGGGGAGATGAGGAGGTTCTCCAGCCTCCTAGGCAGAGGCTTCTTGGTGCAACAGAGAGCAGGCAACTACGACACACAGCATGCTGTCTGGCTTCTCCTTCCTGCTCCAGAGGGTGGTCTGGGGCCGTGGTGATGGTGGAACCGCTGGGGACCTGTCCTGCTCAGCCTATGCCCAGGTGCCTGGCAACCATCGGACCTGCTGGACCAGAGGTTGTAGAGTCTGGAGTGGGAAGCAAATTGCTGATAACACCCCTTTGGCTTCAATGCTACGAAGGCTTTAGTGAGTGGTCCACAGGCCACTCAGTAAAGTGAGGTGTAGTGGCACTACCTTCTCCTGGATGGCCAGCTCTTCTGTCTTGTTGAAGCTGCAGAAGTTACCTCCTCTGCAATATCACTTCCCTGCTTTTGAAGACCCTTGACCATGTCTGCTGGGCCAGTGTGCTGGGCTGAAGGCAGGGAGCTCAGAGTTGCCAGCAGCTCTTGGATAGGGTCACTTGTGAAAGTGGAATCTGCAGCCCAGCCTCTTCCAGAGCCTTTCATTGCACCAGCTTTTTGTCTCTCTGGGGGTCCCAGTCACGTGCATCCAATCATGAGTCCTTCCAAGTGACTTCATCTGCACTGCAACATCTTACATCTCGTGCACATGAAACTGGTGGTGACTTGGAGACCAAACTGGTAGCCCCTTGAAACAGATTTGCCTGAGTCTTTTCTTACACCAAATTGGAGTTGGATCCCCTCTGGTATGTTTGGAAGGTAGTTAATAGCTGGTGGTGCCTGGACAGATTGGCATCTCTCTGGGTACAGCTGAAGTCAAAGACTCTTCCTCATTCAAGCAAATAGTCCACATTCCAGGTGAACCTTCAGTCTACCAGTGGGTACTGCTGCAGGGCAGAAAATCACCACCAATAGTTTTCAGGCCTTTTCTCATTAAATGAATGCTTTGACATTCCTCAATCTGCAAAGATTTATACCTAGCCCACACAGTTCATTCTGGTGTGTAACACATATATGCAATGACACACTGGAGCATAATTTCGGTTAGTTTGAGGCTTGAGTGTCCATTTCAAAAGCTATGATGTGGAGTATCAGGTACCTTGCTCGATGACGCATTATTTGCTGGGGAGAGGTGTAAACTTATTTCTGAGTTCAAATTCATTACCAGGTGAAAGAGAACATCACCAGTATTTCCTAAAGACAACTTCCCTGCCCATTGGATGGATTGGATGCCAAAGGTCTGTCCCTGGCCAGGCAGAGGCCAGTGCAGTGGGGTGATACTAAAGCAGATCAAAGCAGTGGCACAAACTTGACATTTCTTGCTGAAGCTCCAGGGTCACTGCCAGAAAGCTCCAAGGTCACTTCCAGAGCATCCAGGTTTATTCCCTGACGGAAGCAGTTTGACAAAAGGGAATTGCTGAGCTGAGTGAAATAGGTTGAATGCTTTAGGGTTCAACCTCTTCCTCCCAAAAGAAGGGGAAAAATCACAGCATCACAGAGTGGTAGGGGTTGGAAGGGACCTCTAAAGATCATCTAGTCCAAACCCCCTGCTAAAGCAGATCTACTAAGATCAGGTCATACATAAATCAGAGAAGTCAGAGTGTGGTAATGTGTTGGGGCAGAGAAATTTTGACTTTCTGTTCTGAAAAGTAACTCACTTTTTTGATGGAGTAAAATAAACTGAAGTGGAAGAAGGGAGCCAAGTACCCCTCGCCAGCAGAAATGCAAGGCAGTGGCAGCACTGTTCTCACGGGGAATGCTTGAATGAGATGGGTTTTATTCTAATTACCCATCCTTTCTTGCTGTGAGCCTGAGCTCAGGCTCTCTGCCCCTCCCCGTGTCAGCATGCTGCAAGCTGACGCCTTTCCACCTTTGCCTTCCTCACAGTCGCCTCTTCTCTTGCAGGCTCCCCTTACTACTACAGTGCTGCGGCCCGCGGGGCAGCCCCGCCGACGGCCGCCACCGCCTACGACCGCCACTGACACCGGGGCCTGGGGCCTGGCACCGGCTGCATGCACCGCTGGGAACAACACCACGAGCCACCTCACTGCGACCACGCCAGCCATGCAGCCAGGGAAGAAGGAAGTACCGAGTAGGGACACGCTAATTGAGGTTTTGCTCTTTAAACTTGGTGAACTGGTTATCGCTGTGTTCTTAAATCTGGTCACGTTGACTGGGTCTTCAACTAAACAAAGAAGTGGGAAGAAGAGGTTCTCCTGATGCTCTGTGTGACCACAGTAGCTTCATGTCTTCTGCAGCCGGCTGGCTACTGCTTGAACCGCCTGTGGGTGCCATGGCTGTAACTGGGGATAAGGAAGAGGTGTGAGCAGCCCCCAGAGGGGCATCTTCCTCTTGCTGCACACTGAAACAGGCTGTGAGACTCAAGGCAATTTTCTTTTTTTTTTATTGTTGTTGTTGTTGTTGGGGTTTTTTTTGCTGGCAAAGGAAAAATCAGTCTGCTCAAATTTTACACAAGCACCACTGTAAATAACTCGCTTGTTTGTATTACTGGAAGAGTGGCTTAAGCATAAGCAGCAACATTGTACAAATAGGAACTCAAAACACATCTGAAAATGTGTTTTGACACTGGTGCACTGATTCAAAGAATTCAGCAAGCTTTAAGCAGCTTTGAACCAGTTTAACACTCACTGTGTCTCTGTTTCAGGCTGCTGGTATTTCTGTGTGGAGCATCCTATCCGAGAGTTGTGTGTGATCATGCTATATGCTGGTATCAAACACATAGGCAACTGAAAGACGTGGGCAATTTTGTGACATTTTACTGCTTAGTATTCATTTATATTCCTTTGTTATCTTAATAAGCACTGAAACAAATTCTCTGTTTTCAAGTTAGGCAGCATCCAAGAAGGAATTCCTAAATAATACTTGACACTTTCTGTGTATCTTAATAGGTTGTGTGCTAAAACCCAATTATGAGCACCTAAGAGGGAGAAACACCACAAGGAGGAATTTTGTTAAAAGGACATACTGAGGGGGTGTACTGAATGTGAGGGTGGCCACAAGCACTTTTGAAGGAAAAGGAGGGGAAGGTATTTGTTTTAGGATCTGTGCATTTCAATGAAGGTGTTTCCAATTGGAGATGCTGTAGTCCAGAGATGCACCAAGAGGATTTAGCCACATTAATTCCATGCTTCTTCCCTCATGCCTGGAGAGGAAGCGCTAATAGTGACAAGTCCTTGAATATGTGGCTTCCTGGGGCTAATGAAGAGAGGAGAGCGGCTACAAACGACCTGTGAAACAGCTACACCAACCACTGCCATTTCACAGAGCCAGGAGAGCTTCTGATTTCTCCCTGCTACCTTCCCCTGCCTCAAGCTGAGGGGCAGTCAGCCTCAGTCACATGTGGATGGCAGTCATGATCCCATCGTCTTCTCCTGAGGGCATGCCTGGTGTCCTTATTGGCCACCAACCTGTTGAGAAGTCCCCTTTCCACCTCCAGTGGCATCTTCTCACACTATGGAAATACAGCCATCACTTCCAAGTTTCCAGGGCAGATGTATTCAGAACCTCAAAAGCCATGAAGGCATGCAGGTCCCACTGGCTCAATGACATGTCAGTGAGATGTTCACAGAGCCCATCAGGGATCTTGGACAGAGTCTTTCAAAACGTGTCCCTATGCTAGAAGTGAGTTTTGTGATGAACTTATCAGTGAGAAAAGTCTTGTTTTTCATCTTTCAGCAATTAATAGCTGATACACACCTGTTTTAGCTCAAGACAACAGAATGGACAACTTACACAGAGAACCATTGCTTTGGTGTCGCCCCATTCTGAGCACCCCAGTGATTGCTTGCACCCTGGCAACAAAGCTTTGAAGGGTTTTCTGTCCCTGGATACTGGTTGCATGGGCATTCGACATCAGCCCCTCGCTGAGGGGTGCACGTTGTCTGCACCTGAGGATGCACACCTTCTCTGTGAGTTCAAGAAGGAATGAGGCCATTCGGTACTGTGGCTGAAGGGGAAATGGAAAGAGAATTTGCCTACAGGCAGAGAGGGTGCAGGCAATGGCTCCAGAGCAGAGGTGATGGGCTACGCCAACTATGGAGACAGCCACTCGGTGACTAGGCTGGGCTGAGATGAGTGTTTCTGTCTGCCTGGTGAGGGAATGACAGCCCTGACACCTGCTCTGCATACTGCCCTGCAAACACTTATTTTTTTCCCCAGTGACATATCTTGTCCAATGTATGCTAATTCAGATAACATTGAGAAGACCAAATATGAGACTTTGGTAGATGTTTGTGTGCTCAAGCTCCATTGTTGGGCTGGGGAGATAGGGAGGGCATGTTGGGTGTATTTCCCCTGAAGGATGCCACTGGATGAAGTGGTGTGAGGTGCTCAGACCTGGCTGGCCCTGAGGCTTTTAACAGGACTCACTGAGGTCAGCTCTCAGCCAGGACCAGCCTGCCAAACACAGCAGTGCTCCATCCTGCCTGCCAGGGATGCAGGCAAGGACGATGTGGGTGCAAGTGCAGCATACAGGTCCTTGTCACAGCTGCAGAAGGGAAACCCCAAAATCCCACCCTTGCACATGCAGCTGGCCCACCTCCCCAAACATGGCAGGCATAGCTTACTGGTATCTTCTGGGACTTCTTTCTGGCAAGAAAGGCCAGTAACAGTTGTCCCATTGAGTATGCATGCTGTACTTCTGGAAAAGATCCTTCTTGAGCATGCTTTCTGCTTTTGAAAATATTTCACCTGGGGTTTACAACTTGCTCTCCTTGGGAGGCCTGGGCTTGCTGTCCATAGTCTTCACTGAGGGAATCTCCCTCCTTGGGGAGACTTTGAAAGGTGCTGCAGTCAGAAGGTGGTCCCCTGGGGATGGCAGAGGGTTGCCGGCTGCTGCCTCCTCCTCCTCCATGGGCTCTCCATTTCATAGTGGTCACTGGCTGTGGTGAAAGCTGGAAGCAAGGGACTTCAAGGAGAGAAGAGGACGTGACCAGAGCAGGGCTTTGGGATGCCCTGTCTACCCATTTCTCAGACAAGATGCCCTGCAATGTAGCGTATCATTACTAGGCCCTTGCAGAAATCAGACCTATAAAGCACCTTTCAACAGTTTCAGCACTAAACTCTATAATTTACTTGGCTAGATGAAAGGCTTTCCAGTAGTATGCACTCCAGCAGTAAATTCATCAAGTACAGTCTGAGTAGTGAAATCTGAGAGATGGAGAGAGAAAACACTGCTGTAAGACTAAATCAACAGAGGCCAGTGTTACATGAACTGACCTGTTGAGGAAACCCTCAGTCAAATGCTGTGAAAGCATGACTGTAAAGAAGACATGAAGCACTGTGGGCATAGAGCTTACTTAGCATCTGTGTCTGAGGGTTCGATCATGGAGGCATTATCATTAGGCAGCTCCACTGGTTGTGGAGTTCAGGATGTCTCAGGACCAGATCTGAAAGCTTCTGTCAATTCAGAAACGTGCTCCGGGCTCTGGTTGCATGGGGCTGGAGAGTGCATGTTGACTCAGACATGCAGACAGATCTGAGCAGTGCTCTGATCCACACTGGGACTGCAGGTGCTAGGGCAGCCTCGGTTCTTGAGGAAGGACACAATGAGGGAAGAAACAGCACTAGGAAAACTGAGAGGTTTTTATTGGAATAAACCTTACCCTGGCCAAGGAGAGGTAGTCTGTGGAGCTCACGAGTGTGAGTGGGGCACTTGTCCCCCCCTCCTCGGCTGCCAGTGTGAGGGCACAGTGCCAGGCTCGCTGCGCCAGGTGCTCACAGCTGCTGCTGCTGCTGCTGAACGCTCTGCTGTGCTCAGTCTTAACTGATGGTCTTTTTCTGATTTTCTTTAATTCATCTATTCTGCATATACTTCAGCGTGGAGGACAGAGGAAGCCATGCAACAGTGTCACATTTCCAACCATAGCTTCAAAGAGCCATGGCCTGTCATGGAATTAACTCGTGCAGCTGTGGCTCTGTGTCCTCCCCAGTACTGTTCCTGCATGTGTTTGCCATTGGCATAATACATGAGGCTGTGGCCATGCCACAGGAAGCTGTGTGGGGTTAAGCTGACACCCTATGACTGTCTCAGCTGGGAAAAATCTCCTTTTTCTTCTGGATTCATTGAGAAAATTACATTAGAGGGCCAATCGCTCTTAGGTAATGTGCCCTGCAGCGTGTGGTGGCACACACAGGCGATGCTCTGGCATGGTGACACCTGGCACAGCTGGGCTGGGTGGCTGGCACTGACATGGTGTTGCGGGCATGCCCCTAGCCATGGCCACCGTGGCTCTGAGCCACTGCAAGTGCTCAGCCACAGTGCAGGGCCGGGGATGCCGGATGGGGAGCATGTTGTGCTCCTCAGGCCAAACCCACTCCCGTCACAGGAATGTGTTACTGCAGTGTGAGGAACAAAAGGATCCGAAGGGATCTAAACCAGTTAGTGTCGCTTTGCTGGTGGAGCTAATGAGACTTGATGTGCAAATACTGAGTGAAGAGCACATCAAGGAGGTGCCTGGTGCCTGCCAGGATTGCTCACTTCAGCATCATGGCTGGCGTAGGCGTTGGCTCCAGCTGTGACCTCTGCTCATGAGTCCTGCAAGAGGCCTCAGAGGGTGGAGGAGCTGCGGGGCAGGAGCCTGAACACAGGGGCTCTGTGGGACCCCTGCTCCGCGCTGCAATGCGGTAGGCGCGCGTGTAGGGATTGACGTGCACACACATGGCTGTGTGTGGGCATGCATGAGCCTCTCAGACCCTGGGAGGGAACCTGAGTCCTGCGATAGCCCTGGCTGCCAACTGGCCAGACCCCCAGGTCCAGGGTCTCCTGTGGTAGCCTGGTCAAAGCAAGATGGGAAGATGGCCGGTGGGCTTCGCTCAGCCTCGTGCGTGGAGAAACCGTGTCCTGGTTTTTCACTTTCTAGTGGCCTTTGTACATTCTGAAATTACAGAAACTCATTTCATTGCAAATGGAATTCCTTTCCAAGAAAAAAAAAGAGAACAGGCTTTTTTTTTCTTAGAGACAAACTACTTTGTATTAGGGACTTCTAGCATCAAAGAAATACATATCTATTGTATCCACCAAAGTCTGCATTGAAGCTTACTTCTTAAAAAAGAGAGGAAAAAGAAAAAAGAGGGAGAGAAATAAAAGCCTCCTCCCCTTGAAAAATACAAACAAAACAAAACAAAAAAAAACTTACAAAAAGAACTCGTAAAAATAACTGTTGAATTGCCTTTGAAAGTAGGGGATAACATCTGTTGCAAAACAGATGAAAAAATGCTTCTTAAAATGTGTATGTTTTGTATTCTTTTTTTCTAGTAGGAAAAGAACAGACTTGAAATCTTGGTGTTTTTTCCTTAGTGCTGTGTGTTGCTTTTGTGTGTTATAATATTTGAATGTAATTACAGCAGTGCCAATTTGCCAAAGATGTCAAACATTATTTTGGGGATTTTGTTTTTGGGTTTCGTTTTGGGGAGCTAAAAGGGAGGTGGGCTGGGGAGTGGGGGCGCTAAGGCATGGGTCAACAGGGAGGGTCCGTTTGAAGGGGGTTTTTTCATTTGTTTGGGTTTTTTTTCAGTTCTTTTTCTTGTCAATACTGAAATTTGTGATTTTATTCTAAGTTAAATGGTTGACTGCAACACTTTTTATTTTTAGATTAGTTAAAGAAACATGCAATAAGATTGGCGTAGTTCAATATCTGTGTGTCTTTTCATGAGAGTGACTGTTACTTGTGGACATTTGGTTTTATGTAACCTTTATGTGAGATAATTATTTGTAAATATTTACCATAATTTTATTGGTTCCTAAAATAAAAGTAATTTTTTTAAGTTCAAAAAACACCTGAATTTCAACTCTTTTTGTTCACCTTGTGTCCTGGATCCCTTGGGGGAAAAAATGCCAGGTGATTGCATTTGAAATGAGTATTTCAAGGCCCTTTTGAACAGATATCCATCCTGCAGTGCCAGGCACAGCAGCCTAGGGCTCACCAAACTCTCGCCACCTGGCTGCACCACCAGACCCAGAAGAGCCATGCCACACAAATGGGAAGGTTTATGTTGGTGAGGGTTATCCAGGTCCTCAGATATCCTCGGTCCTGCAGGCAGGTTGGTCTCCTCATGTTGCAGAGACAATCTCTGAGCCAACCCCAGATGCAAACTGTAATGATTTGCTGATGACTGGAGTCTGCAGCTGTTTAGGAGCTCTTAAAGAGCACCCTCAGTCAGTTTGCAGATGACATGAAGCTGGACTGGTACATGGATCTGCATGAGGGCAGGAAGGCTCTTCAGAGCCATCTGGACAGGCTGGAGTGATGGGCCAAGGTCAATTGTGTGAAGTTCAGCAAGACTTGGGTCCTGCACTTGGGCCACAGCAACCTCAGGCAATGCTATAGGCCTGGGACAGAGGGGCTGGAAAGCTGCCTGGAAGGAAAGGACCTTGGGATGTTGATCGACAGTGGCTGAACATGAGCCAGCAGCATGCCCAGGTGGCCAAGAAGGCCAAGGACATCCCAGCAGTGTATGGCTCTAGTGTGGCCAGGAGGACCTGGGCAGTGACCATCCCCCTGTACTGGGCACTGGTAACACTGCACTTTGAGTACTGCATTCAGTGTTGCGCCCCTCACTCCCAGACGGACACTGAGGGGCTGGAGTGTGTCCAGAGATGGGAAACAGAGCTGGGGAAGAGTCTGGACCACAAGTCCAATGGGGAGTAGCTGAGGGACCTGCGGGTGTTCAACTTGGAGAAGAAGAGCCTGAGGGAAGCCCTTGCTCTTGGCAACTCCCTGACAAGGTTTTGTGTCCGGCGTGGGGTTGGTTTCAGCTCCTGAGCTAGAAGTGACGGGACAAGAGGAAATGGCCTCAAGTTGCGCTGGGGCTGGAAGACCTTTTTCACTGAGAGAGTTGTTAGACACTGTCACAGGCTGCCTAGGAAGGTGGTAGAGTCACCATCCCTGGAGGGGTTCCACAGCCGTGTGCTGAGGTGCTGAGGGACGTGGTTTAGTGGTGAACTTGGTAGTGTGAGGTTAGTGGCTGGAACTGATCTTAAAGGCCTTTTCCAACTGAAACAATTCTATGCCAAGGAGAAGTTGTAAGAGTCTGGATCATCATCACGTGTGTCCTTGTGCTGGCCAGTGCTGTCACTGTGCCAAACACTAAGGTGCTGGGTTTGTCAAAAAACAGTAAGGGAGCTTCCATTTGATTTGACATGAGCATATGTTTGGACAAAGCTCCTGTATTCTCTGTCTTAATTTTAATGATGTTTTAGCAAGGTACTAAATATTTGAGGTACTGCAAATATTAATATGAAATAACTAATAGAGAACGTGGCCAGAACATCTGCCCTCACCCTCTCTTCATTTCTAGTGTTTTACCAGTGAAGTGTGTAGCAGGTCTGACTGGCCCAGCTGGGATGGTGCTGTGCTCTGGATTTGTGGGTAAACCAGACCTCATAATAAGACAATGTTTGTGTCTCACTGAACAAGCTTGTGCAGCATCAAGGCTTTCTCTGCTCCTGTTTCAGAGACCAGGCTGGGGGTGCACAAGAGGCTGTTGAGGGACATGGCTGGACAGCTGACCTCAACTGACCCAAGAGGTGTCTGCACTGTACAGCATCAAGCTGAGTAGTAACACTGGGAGAGGATAGTTTTTCAAATGAGACATTGCTCACTGACTCTCAGACTACTTGTGGGTGATGGTGAGCCTTTGCATCACTTGAATTTGGCTTTATTTTCCCCTGTTCTTCATGTAGTAAATTGTCTTTTTCTCAACACATGAGTTTCCTCACTTTTGCTGTTCCTGTTCTCTCCCCTATCCTGTTGTGGGGGTACTCATCAAGTGGCTATGTGGATGCTGAGCTGCTGGCCATGTTGAACCCACTACAGCAGTGTACTCCCTATGATAATCATTCACATCAGTTTTGAAAGTCAAAAGTCCTCCAGTGAGCTCAGGAGAATGAGTGCAATGCCGTTTAATTTCTGTGTCCCAATACCATACATTTCAGTCTGAAAAGTGAGAAACAGAATTCTTGGAGCTCTCTGCAATTCAGCAAATAATTGCAAATAAATAAAATCACAATCTAATCCCAGATAAGAGGCAGAATTTGGTCAACTAGCAGTTTGCATCCAGCATTCACTCAACTCCCAGCAGACATCACTTTTGGGAGCAGCCTGTGCTCCCTGCTCCAGCCACACAAATATCAATCCTTTCATGCAATCATATTTCAGAGTGAAGTGGATGTTCCTGCACTTGAGCCTGCAGTGTCATGCAGCAGACTTAGGAACAAGGGCTCAAAAATCAGTTTTCTCTGATTGCCAGATTCATCCAGCAGCACTTGTCCATCCAGGCTACATGTGCCACTCGACCTGGTGTGTCCCCTTTTGCCCCACACTCCTCATGCCACTGGTCAGTTCACCACATGCCATGCTCACCAGTCGGCTTTTTGGGAACCACAGCTTTTTAGGAAGTATGGCTTTTGAGAACAACTTCATATCCCACGCCCTGAGTGGACTGAAGCGACGCTTTCCAGCACTGCTGCCTGCTTTGTCGGTGCAGAGGATGATGTTTCCATCCTCTGGCTCCTGTTAAGGCACGAGTGTTGTGAGCAACCTGGTGTCACTGGAGGGGATGAGAATTCCCTGAGCTGCCCTCTAAGCCCTGGGAGACTCACCTTTTCGTAGGCAACATCCACTGGTGGTGATGCCTCCTGGGGAGCAGGGAAAGCCCTCAGCCCTTCAGAACCCACTGCATAGGAATGGGCAGCTCACCTCCCAGGCAGTAGGACCCCAGAAGTGGGTCTGATGCTTGGAGATCACAGTCATTGGATGTCCTGTGGCAGGCTGCATTCAAGTGCAGCTCCCAGCTGCAGAGGGTAAATTAATCCAAGCACTTTTCCCTCTCAGAGCCTGTGCTGATGCCCAGGCAGCCTTTGGGAGATTCACAGCACTGCAGCAAAGGGTCTTTGCAGAATTGTCAAGTGGTGACACCAGAAGCCACGCTGTGCCTGTCCTCTCCTTGCAGTAAGGTGCTGGTGGCAGGAACGGCTGCTCCTGGCTCAGTTTTTATACTTTTTGTACTTTTACTGTCTTTCAGCCATGCTAGGTTAAAAGAGGAGCAAATTGTCTGTCCTGCAAGCAGGCAGGCAGTGCCCGTTCCTCATTAAGCCCTCCTACATCTGAATGTGAAATGCCACGTCAGCCTGCTGGCAGCAGAACAGTGGGATTAGACCTGACAAAACTGCAGTGAGAGGCACGGGATCTTCCTGTCTCTCCAGGTGCGAGGCCCCATACTGCTTCATTCAGTGAGAATGCCCTTCAAGGATGCAAATATGGTTTTAGCTCAAGCCTCCATACAAATGGCCATTGTTCAAGATGCCCGGGAATTGTCATTTAAACTTTTAATGAATAGGAAATGAAGACCCTTGGTTAAGCAAAGGAATGTCTCTGTATTGTAATAGGCTTTGCAGACAAGGGCAATACACAGTGCAGGCAGGAAAGTCAGGAGCAGAGATAGCGAGTAGGCAGGAGCTGGTACAAAGAGATCGAGGTGACAACCCCTTGTCCAGGATTCCTGCAGTGGGCCAAGATGGCTATGAGCAGAAACATCTGGAAATAATGTCACAGACAGCTTGCAGAACTTGCTGCTTCTGTCTCAGGGTTTCATGACCTATTTTCATTATCAAAAACACCCCAAAGATTTGAAATGCCCTAGGGAGAAAGCTCTCTGTATATGTGCTATCTTGAAGCCATTAGGAAGTGTCCCTTAGGGCAGCATTTCCAGACTGGTTGGGCTACTAAGCATGCCCAAATGGTGAACTCAAAAGCAAGGTCCAGCAGTCATCCAACTGGGTGGACTTCTCTCTGCCTGAGAAAGTGGTGATTCTCACTCACTCACTCACTCACTCACTCACTCACTCATCCCTCCAAGGATTCTTCTGGACAAGAAACTTTAAAGACACCTGAAGCTGGATCCCATGGTCTTGCTTCAAAATGAACAGTAGGCACTGAAATTGTAGACAGAACTGCAGAGCCAAAGCTTGTTACCATGTGCACAAGAAACTGACCTACCCACAGCAAAAGAGGCAAAGTTTGGCATGCTGCAGCATCATCAAACTCATATAAAGGCTAGAAGTATGGATTAGCAACAGGACATATTTTGCAGAAGCATCAGAAGACTGTGAAGAAATGTACTCACCAGAGAACTTCCAAAACGTGTCAGTTTTTGCACCATGCTGCATAATCTCATCTCTGTGTGCAACCAGACTAAGCTGCTCTGAAAGGACAAGAGTGCCATGAAAGGACTTGGAGAAATCCTTCAGGATTATTTTCTTATATGGAAAGATCTACCTGGGCTATTTCCAGCCACAGAAATAGAGGCATTACCAGTGTAAGGCCACAGAGGAGTTTTAGAGTCCTCTCACAGATGCACCATCTCACTGTCGTGTACTGCTGGGAAACATTGGTACATAGTGTGAGAACCTACCACGTTCCTTCCCTCCACCATCTGGATCTGAATCCCCTCAAACAAAGGAGAAATCTCCCATTGGGTGAAACAGGGCTGTGGGAAGATACAGGTCATTTCCCATGGAACATCTGTAGGGCGTCCACAGGGTTAGAGCATGGTAAGAGACCAAGGCCTCTGAAAGTAAAGTAGCAGAAAATACCCCTGAGTCAGGACCTGCATTTGACACGAGAAAGCTGAGAGGGGCCAAAAGCAGGTTTTGCTGCTTTGAGAACAACCTTCCTTGGAGCTGAGCTGGGAGCAGGTGGGGGAAGAGGAAACAGAACATGGGTAAACTAGTTGTATTCTGGTATCAGCAATGGAGTTAACATGTGTGAAGTTCCTCTCTGGCCATAGCCCTAGGTTCTGTGCCTGGGTATGGTGGGCTGACCCAGACAGCAGCTAAGCCCTCACCTAGGGACTTGCTCAGAACTCATGCAGCAGAATGGTGTAGGGAATCAGAAGAGGAATGACATAAAAACTTGTGAGTTGTGGTGATACCAGTTAATAAGAGAAGCAAAGCTGTGCCTACAAGCAAGGAAAAATGAAAAGTTCCTGCCCTGCTCCCCATCAGTGGGCAGAACTGCAGCCACTCCTGGAAAGCAGAGCCTCAGAGCACATAGTTGTGTTTGGGAATGCTATAACCCTCAATGTCTCTCTTCCTCTTTCTTCTCCCAGCTTTTATTGCTGAGCATGGTGTCATAAGATGTTGGATATCCCCTCTCTCACCTGTGGCCAGCTCTCCCCTGCCAGCTTCTTGACCACCTCCAGCCCTCTTGCTGTTAGAGCAAAAGAAGCAATGATGATGTACAAGGACTGCTCAGTCACAGCCAAATGTTAGCAACCCAAAACACAGCCCCACACAGGCTACTGTAAAGAAAATTAACCCCATAACAGAAGTGACACATCTGTGTGGGGCTGAGAGGGATGCTCTGACTGCCTGTGCCATCTGATGCCTCCATTAAATCCTCTGCCACCTCACGGCACTGGGAAAGTCACACCTGATAGGAGACTGCTGTGTTCTGGCTCCTAACTCTATTAAACCTATTGTAAACAGTCCCTGATAACACTTTAAAATAATGGTCCATTACAGCAGCAATGCTTAATTAGAGTGGAACTGACAAATGGAGTCATCATGATTAATGTTATTGTAATGAATACATCTGCAATTTGGTATAACACACAGAAATGTCTGTCTTCTCAGGAAACCCTCAGATACAGAGGGTGTCTTTTATATTCATAGGGATATAATAATTCCTCTGAAGGAATCTCATCGTAATTTAGCATGAATTAATGTCCATTTATCACACTGTGTTACCCAGTACAGCAATTTATCTAAATCCTATATATGCAATGTAGACTCTTGTCTAAGAACACCCGATAATGGAGAAATCCTTTGAAGAAATACATTTACTGTAGAACATTAATGCTTAGTGTGCTAAGTGGCCTTTAAATTAAACTAAGTTAAATAAACTCTTCTTTAATATACCAGTGTAACTTTTTCATTAACAAACACATTAAGGCCTTTTTCATTTACATACAGCTGATGCAAGCATATGATAATAAAATGTTCAATTAGTGGAGCAAAATGTAATTCAGAGACTCTATATGGTAAGAAAAGGCAGGAGAAAGCAGGAGTTTGGCACACTAACCTCACCTCTTTGGATAGCTGCACTCTGGTCCCACAGAAGCCAGTTGTAGGTTTATCTGCAGAGCCTGAGTCTGAGGTTTGCCAGAAGGGTGGTTACTGGTAGAGGGAACAGACGGGAAGGGGTAAAACCTCTGGAGGAGGATGCAAGCTGTCCTGGGGTGCACTCTTTTCTATATGGGCAGAAGTTGTCCAAGCTGCCCAACCCTGACAGCAGAGCCCTGCGGGTCAGAACTAGAGGGGGTCTCCTCCATCCTTGTAATGAGCCCACAGAGCAGCACGTTGCTAGTGCCTCCCTAGCAAACCAAAAAGCCGAAAGACTTGACTTGCTCTTGAGACAGGCACCAACTAAACTTCCACAGTGGTGTTTGTCTTAATCCTCATGTTCAAGTTGTACCTACACAAAAGTTTGTCTGCAACATTTCTGATGTGACTCCAGTCCTCTTTGCTATGTATTTTTAAGCAACAATAGGAAAACTTCTCATACAGGTGGAGGGTGGAAAATAGCTAATTTGCAAGGAGCACAGCAACCTTTCCTGTGTGAATTGCTTGGTTGACCTGCTTCTGCAGGGGGGTTGGGCTAGATAATCTCTAAAGGTCCCTTCCAACCCCTACCATTCTACGATTCTATGAGTTCTGGTGGACAAGCTTGACTGTGAAAGAAGAGCTCTGCATGTGTTTAATTGGCTCTTGTGAAAATGGCAGTGCATGTATATCCCTGTTTGCCTTATAAAAACTCAGTTTAATATTTTACTTTCTTTATGCAAAATTCCCCTAAAAATCTTTCATCTTGTGTGGCTCAATGTGCTCTGCATGTCTAATAGGAGAGGCAGTTAAACAAACCAGAGGGTGCAAGATTGTTTGACTCAGTGACTGACTTTGGGACTGTGGGTTTGAATTCACTGACTAAAAAATTGCACTGATTACTGGGCTATAAAAGGTGCAAAATGAAGTATGTTTAGTGTGCCAGCTCAGGGGGAAGGGGAAGTGCAAAAGCTCTGGAATAACAATCAGAGAAACCGACATGTAAAACAACGGGAGGGTAAAACTTGTGGAAAAAACAAAGTATTCAGAAAAGAAAGGTGGCCAAGAAGACCAATGGCATCCTGGCTTGTATCAGCACAAATGTGGCCAGCAGGACTAGGGCAGTGACCATCCCCCTGTACTGGGCATTGGTAAGGCTACAGCTTGAGTGTTCAGTGTTCAGCCTCTCACTGCTGAGGAACATTGAGATGCTGGAGAGTGTCCAGAGACAGGCATCGGAGCTGGGGAAGGGGATGGAGCACAAGTCTGATGAGGAGCAGCTCAGAGAACTGGGGTTGCTTATCCTGGAGAAGAGGAGACTGAGAGGAGACATGATCATTCTCTACAACTGCAGGAAGGGGAGTTGTAGTGAGGTAAGGGTTGATGTTTTACCTCGAGTAACAAATGATAGGACACGAGGAAATGGGTTCAAGTTGTGTCAGGGGGGGTTAGATTGGACATTAGGAAGAACTTTTTCACCAAGAGCGTTATTAAGCATTGGATCAGGCTGCCCAGGCAGGTGGTGGAGTTACTGTCCCTGTGGATATTTAAAAGATGCACAGCTGAGATGCTGAGGGACATGGTTTAGTTTAGTGATGGGCTTGGCAGTGTGAGGTTAGTGGTTGGACTCAGTGATCTTAGAGGTCTTTTCCAACCATAGTGACTCTGTGATTCTATGATTCTATGAAAATTAGTGAATTTCCCTACAGCAAACAAACTGTGACAGTGGTGGGAGCTGAGAAGAGCAAACTGAGATTCCTGCATGAAGAGCATGCACCCTTGCTTCTCCATTGGCTTTTAAATTACAGATATTAAAAAAGAAATCTTTGCTAGCTGTCACTTCTCCCAGGGGCACTGATGGAAAATGCTCTGGCTCCCACAGCAGCCTCTTGTTTCTCAGGGCAGCTTCCTTCCATCCCTTCAGGTTGGCACCAGTATGTGGAGGACAAGGAGGAGGAGGAAGAGAAGAGTTTCTTGTGGCAGAGCAAATTTGGTTTGTGAGTGTGGAAGGTTGCCTGGTGGATCCTGGGACAAGACTATAAAATATGCATGGTTCCTCGAGGTACTTTGGGAATGGCAGGTTAGCTGGTGTTGACTTTTTTGCAGTGTATTGACACACGTGAGTAACAGTACCAGAACAGATGCCAAGAGAAGGTCTGAAAACAGCTGAGAGAGTCACAGAGTGGTTGAGGTTTGAAGGGATTTCTGAAAGCCACCTGGTCCAAGTCTCTGCTCAAGGAGGGCCACCCGGAGCAGGATGCCCAGGACTATGTCCAGATGGTTTCTGAATATCTCCAAAAAGGGAGACTCTACCACTTCCCTGGGCAGTCTGTGACAGTGCTCAGTCACCTTCACAGTGAAAAAAAGTATTTCCTCATGTTCAGGAGGAACCTCCTGTGTTTCAGTAAGTGCCCGTTGTCTCTGATCCTGTCGCTGGACACCACTGGAAAGAGCTTGGCTCCTTCATCTTCATTCCTCCCATGAGATATTTCTACACATTTATGAGATCTTCCTGAGCCTTCTCTTCTCCAGGCTGAGCAGTCCCATTTTCTCAGCCTTTCCTCATAGGAGTGATGCTCTAGTCCCTTCACCATCTTAGCTGCTCTTTGCATGGCCAGTATGCCCATGTCTCTCTGGTACTGGGGAGACCAGAGCTGGGCACAAGCAAAGTCACAACAGAACTCAGATGTCCAGACCTCACGTGGATTTTGTTGGTCTCTCACAGGAAGTCTCTGCTGGCAGATTTTGCTGGATTTGTGCCTCAGCAGTTGCTTAGCTGTGATTAAGTGCCAATGTTTGGATGATTTTTCAATATATTATCACCTCTTTGTATAATCAATAAAAATGTAAATGAGTAAACCTTGACTGATTCTTTAAATTCTATTATACCCAGACACTAGTATTTACAACTCTATAAAAGTAAGTGTTCTAGGACATGGCCACAGCACAGCAGCATTTGCAAGATGCTTTTTCTTGTTGTTGTTGTTGTGATTTGTGTGTTTTTAAATACTCTGCTTTCAGTTCACTGTGTCACTCCATGCATGTCAGAAACAACATGCATGCCACCCCAATTGTACATCCTGCCTTGCTGCATTACAGCCAGTTCTGCCAGGCTCGTATCCCTGCTTTGGACTGTGACCATTTTAATTCCAAATAACAAAACTATTCTCTACCAGATTGATCTATTTTAAAATTACCAAACAAAGTCTCCAAACTGCCCTACTTGTGTTGCTGACTGCTGTGGTTTAATCCCAGCTGGTAACTAAGCACCATGCAGCCTCTCACTGATTCCTCCCAAGGGAGATGGGGGAATTTTACTCTTCCGAGCAAAAGTGAGGGAACTTGTGACTTGAGATGGCGTTTAATAATTGAAATAAAATAAAATAGAATAATGATGATAAAAAAAAATAATGAAAAGAGAAATAACAAAAAGAGATTAATAAAACCCAAGAAAAATAAGTGATACAAGTGACATGTTCACCATCAACCAACTGATGCCCAGTCTGTCCCTGAGCACCAGTCCCCCAGACAACTTTCCTCCTACTTTATACACTAGGTACGATGTCCTGTGATACAGAATAGCCCTGTGGCTAGTTTGGGTCAGCTGTCCTGGCTGGCCATGCTTCCTCCCAGCTCCTTGCACCCCCTCAGCAACTCACTGTCTGGGTAGAGTGAGAACAAGGGAAGTCCTTGATGCTGTGCAAGCACTGCTCAGCAATAACCAAAACATTGCTGAGTTATCAACATTATTCTCATCCTAAACTGAAAACACAGCCCTGTAGCAGTTACTAGGAAGAAAATGAACTCCATCCCAGCTGAAACCAGGACACTTACTAATCCAGGACTAATATGACCAGTATGGAACTATGACTCTTGCTGCAATTGTAACAGCAGCACTGAGCATGCAGTGGAGGTTTTCATACCATGCAGGAAAAAAAATATGTAAATATAACAATCAACTCCAATGTAACAACTAAAATAACTTTTAATTGTTTTCCCTTCACTTATATTTTCTGCTTGGGTAACTCTGCTTATGGCTCCTGGAAAGGCCAGCTCATCAGTTTTTGTTGTTAATCAAGAACAGTAATTGTGTAAGTTATAAAGACACCAGATGATTCTTTGCTGAATAGGATAACAACTTCCAGAAAATGCAAAGTAGTTTTTTAAATGTTTTTGATTAGTAATTTGTAAGACTGCTATCTGAGTAAACAAGATCCCCAAGAGGCACTGGGAATCCAATCTTGAGGCAGAGTTTGCCCCTGTGTTCCTGGTGCAGCAGATGCTGTTTCAGAAGAAGCAGTCTCATGGGGCACTGCTGGCTCAGGGAACTAGGGCTACTCTAACTCTGCCTCGATTCAGGATCAGCGAACACCTTGCAACCAGGAAAAATGTCGGGAAAGTGTCCAACCCACCCTTGATACCACAATAATTATCAAGACAAGCACCGTGAGTGTAGTGGAGAAGGTGCTTTTGGCCCTCAGGGGCTGGGGCAGGAAGCATAGGCAGATACTGACTTGAAACACTACTTCTTGGCTTGTCATCTGGCCTGTGGCCTGCAGCCCACCTGGCCTCCCTCCTCAGGCACAGCACCCTCCTATGAAATGGACCTTGGGTGGCAGGACTTGACATGACATTGGGGACTGAGTGTTGGAGTGTAGGAAGAGGACATCTTTCCGTGGATATTTGCACCAAAGTGCTGGACTTTCCATGGAGACAGGTGGGGACCAGTCCTGCAGCCCATTGTGGGTACCAGAGCTGCCTCATAGCCCACCGCAGCACTGGCTGCTTCCTCCAGCTTTGCAATGGCTCCTGCCTGCCCTCGTTTGGATGGCAGCCAGGCTGTCCTCTGGTTGGGTGGAGAAAGAGGCCTACTCAGCCCCTCAGCAGAATGAGACAAGAGTGAAGGGGAACAAACGCTGACATTAGTGACAGTGTGCACTTTGTCTGCTGTCACCCTTCTCCCCTGGGTCCATCCCTGTGAGCTGCTCCAGCCTCATCTCACAGTGGTCTTTTCATCTGTGGGGAAGCATTTGCATGTTTGTGAGTTTTTCTTGCCCAAGGAGGGCAGAAAAGGTCCCTAAAGAGAAGTCTGGGAGTGGAGTGAGAAGGGGAAAGGCTGGTGATGGAGAAGTGAGGAGGAAGCACCTTGCCATGGGAGCAGGAGCTGAGAACTGGACTGTGGTGCAGATGAGGAGAGATGAGACCGAGGTAGACACAGGCAAAGTCTGCTTGCTGAAACTACTCCTTATCATGTCATTTTGTGTTTAAAGCCTTCCTATGATGAGTTTGGTTTGCAGCACTAATTATCCCACACTTCTGCAAGGCATTTTATCAAGGAAATGAAAAGCAAAAATCAGTGGCTGATCACAAGACAACCAACTCTAGGCAAGCAACAGCTAAGAGAAAATCCTGGAGGAGGTCTTGTCAGGTTAACTCTCACCACACAGCAAAGCCATTTTCTTACAAGAACTGGGAATATTCAACACAGGAGCTAACAAATCGCTGAAGGAATTGGAATGTAACAGTCCACCTCCCTCTAAATATCAGATCTGATTTCAGTGTCATTATTAGCAGTGATTTTAATCTCTGACCAGAAATCTTTTGAGGGATGAGACAGATGGACTGTTTTAATGTAGCTAGTTAAGTCTTGCTGTACCCTGAAATCCCTTTGTTGTATATCTACTGAGTTATGAAGTGGATTTAAGTGGATGAACTCTGGTGCAGCCTGCTCAGCAATGCATGAAGAAAAGAGTTGGAGGTGTAAAAAATGTCAAATAGCTTTCTCATATGCATTAAACTATTAATAAAGATAAAATGATCTTTATGTTTTGGGTTTGTAATGTCTCTTTTATGAAAGCAAGAAGCAGCATTGATTCACGATTCATTGGTTTCAGTGCTTTGTGTCATTACTGGGAATACGTCAAGAATCGCACCCACAGCAGGCACTCAGCTGAGAGGAAAAGGTAACAAACAGAAGAGAAAAAATGTCTCCTTTTTGAAGCCAGAGTGTTGCTTCTGTGTCTGTGGGGCTCTCCTTGCTGCTCCACAGTGACCCAGCACACACAACATGGGGTCCAGCGTGAGGAGAGGAAAATGCTGCTGGATGGAAGCTCCCAGAGCCAAAGTGGAGAGAAGTTCATTATGCTCCCAGGGCTGGGTTGCTCTCTGTCCCTGGTGGTGTGTGTTCACTTTAGAAACAGGGTTGAACAAACTCATTAAACACAGAAGAGATAGTTACAGTTTCTTCATATCCATTTCTAACTTATAATGAAGGTATCCTGAGGTGCTGGATGGATGGGAACCAGAGTGGCAAAACATTGTACCCCAGGTCTCATCCCCAGCAAGTGGTCTGATCTCTGTAAATCTGAGGTTTTGGAATAATGTGTGGAGTAAAATTTCATTAAGTTAAACAATAACATCAACCAGAACCCCTGTGTGCTCTTTGAAACAGAGATAGAAGACTCAATTTGGGAAAAACTGAAGACTCATCCCAGAATGTCAGGCACAGACTAAATCCATCCTTGAGCATGTGTGCAAACCTCTTCTTCTGGCTTTGCTGCAAGTAGCGGTGAGACAGTAGGAAAAGCGGGCTGGTTGGTGGTGCCTGTCAGAGGCCTACCTCCACAAACCCAGAGCAGCACAGTGGCACAAAACCAGCTGGGAAAACAAATCAGGGACTCAGGAGAAGGGAAATTCCATGCAGGACCTTCCTAGGAAAGGCTCAGGGTCCCAGGGGCAGCTAGTGAGTAAAGTGCTCAGCTGCTGGAGAGGTTAATATATATATCTGAAGGGGTGTATAGATATCCCCACTAGTGGACTTCTGTCCTACCCACAAGGAGAAAGAGCAGGATAAGGCCACAGGTGCTCTTTATGTCCCTGTGTGCTCTGTATGAGTTGCTCTGTTGAGATCTCATTAATATTTACAAATATCTAAAGGGTGAGTGTCAGGAGGTTGGGACATCCCTTTTTTCTATAGTAGCCAGCAACAGGACAAGGGGTAATGGGATGAAGCTGGAACACAAAAAGTTCCATTTAAATATAAGAAAAAACTATTTCACTGTTGAGCTGAGGGAGCCCTGGCACAGGCTGCCCAGAGGGGTTATGGAGTCTCCTTCCTTGGAGGTCTCCAAGACCCACCTGGACATGTTCCTATGTGACCTGATCTAGGTGAACCTGCTTCTGCAGGGGAGTTGAACCATATGATCTCCAAAGGTCCCTTCCAACCCCTACCGTTCTATGATTCTATGATATCCAAAATGTGTAACCTGTTCCTCCACAGTAACACTTGCTGTCAATATGCAGGTGTGCAAAATTTTCTTCTTCACCTGGTGAAGAAGTGTCTCGCCTGATGTTGAAGCCACACTGTGAATTGCTGGGAGTGAGCTGGACCAGCTCAACCACAGGCAGCCTTTGGGGCTGAAAGCTAACTGTTTTTCCTGGGGGTATATCTCAGTCCACACAGATCTCGTGATTTTTTTTTCCAGAGCTGCTAGCAGCTGAGCAAAACTTCCCAACAAGTGGAGGAATGAGAGTCACTTTGGGCAGTCCAATCCCCCTCTCCTGCACATCTGTGCAAGGCAGGAGATCACAGAGTATCGTCCTGTCCTATGCCGGGGACTACAACATGGGTGCACACTCTGTTCTCCCTCACTGTAGGATTTAAAGGGTTTGACTGTAAAATATTAATCTGTCCCTCTCTTTAACAGATCCTGGGTTTCTGTCCCTCACACATCAACTTTCAGAGTTTTGTTTGAAAGACAGTGCTGCTCAGAAATACATGACCTGTACTTTTATTAAATGTATTACATACACTCATGTACATGTACAGGAATGAGTCCTGAGACACTGTACTCACTTCCCAACGAGGAAAGGAGGATCCCAGGACTAAGCTAAGCCTGTGAGGAACACCCTTAGCAGTGCAAAGGCTTCAGATGGTGAGTTCCAGGCCTACATTAACACTGTCATGACTGTGTCTTCATTTGCAGTGTGGTGCTGGCAACTCCCTGCCTGCTGCACAGAACCACAAGGAATCACGGAGTTAAACCTACTCACTTATTTTAACTTCTTAACTAAGTCAAATTGATGAGTTAAACCAACAAATACTGGGGGTGACTGTTGCTAGGTAGAGGTAGCCAAGTTAACTTTTTAACCTGTCTATTTGGAAAAGTTGCAATATTTCAATGTTTGTGTTTGAAACACTTCCACTGTTTCTATGAGTTTTACTGTCCTGTATATGAGTGTCTTGCAGGTGAAAGGGTGCTGGGGCAGGACAAAGATCTGGCATGTTTAAAGTCAAACTTCTCCTCAGGCTGGAAGAAAAGGTCATCAACTCACCCTGTTAATCTCAGGTCTAACCAGGGATGACTGACAACCCGCTGGATGAGGGCAGTAGCTGCTTACTGAAACTTCTCCCACCATATCACACAAATGGCTTATTTTCAGACTATCAAATCCATTTAACAGGGAGGTGAAATATGCAATTAGTATCATAGAAATGAGTTTCAGTTCATGATACGTCTTAATTAGCTATGTAATTTTATTTATGTTCCATTTGTAAAGTCCAGTCTTGTAATTACTGCTTGAGTGTTGAGTGAAGAGGTTTTTTTCAGCCTAGAAGCATAAAGGACAGGGAAATGTTTGGCAAACAGTGAAGGAAGGTGCCTGAATGAGATTTCAGCAGATGTACACTCCTCCACTTCTCAAAGGTCTGTGGATTACCTGTTGTCTTTTGGGCCTCAAATCTAGATGATGAACTAGACGATCTCTAAAGATCCCTTCCAACCCCACCATTCCACGAAATCAAAAGTCAAACAAACTGGAATCCACAACTAGTTTGAGCAGCCATTCTCATGGGATCTGTTCATATGTCATCTTCTCAGGGGGTAACTGTTCACATTTTGTCTCAGAGAAAAGGGAAGCGACAGGCAACAGCTTTGACTGGTCCTGTATCCATCTTCCCTGCTGCAGTTGGGATTACTGATTGCAGGAAAATCTGTTTCCCAAGGTGGGGAATCACTCTTGTTTATACACAGTCCTCTGGGAAGCACAACACTGGAAACACTGCTGTCCAGCAAGAAAATAAAAAATATCTCTTTTCCAGGTGCATTTATGTCTTTAATATTCTTCTACTTATTTGAAATAATTATCCATTGCTGAACACCTGGGAAATGAACTACTCATGCTGCAGCATCCTCTCGGGTGATGATGGCCTTTTTGGATTGGATTTGACAGCAGCAACATGCCATCCTCAGCAGACCCCAGATATCATTGAAATAAGATCCCCAAATGCCTTTGATGAGACCTATGTGACAGTGCAGGGTGTTGTAGAGTGTTTTGCAAAGGGTGAGCAGATGCAAACCATGGAGCAAATATCAAATCCTGGGGAAAACACCATATTTCAAAGTAGAGCAGGAAGAGCTGTACCCTGGCAGGTGCCAGCATGACTGTCAGATCATGCAACATCACTGTGTCGCAGGTACCTGAGGACAGTGGTCAGCTCACTCCCTACCATCCAGCTATGTGTTAGCTTGCAGAGAAGCGGAGAAGCTGCTTAGGGACCAAGGGATGCAAGCTTGAGGAAACACTGGCCCTAAGCAGACTAAAAAACTTCCCTAAAGTTGTTGACAGTTCATGGAGAATCGATACACTGCAGTTCAGTAGCCTTTTTTGAAGCATGCTGCCTTGGGGCTTATTCCCCAGCTTTGCAAGATACATGTCACATTGCTGCTTTTATTCAGAGGCATTTCATCAGACTGTAGAAAATGCTTTCACTTAAAAGAGTTGTCTTGCAAAATTAGTGAGTATGTAAGACCTTCTAAAATTACTCATGATTACGTAATATCCAATTAATAATTAGCTAATAGCTTGAAATTAATTACAAGAAGGACAACAATTCCTAGTCCTGTGATGCAGAAGCACCAGACTGGACCAGCCAAGTGGCTGCAAAGCTATCACCAAAGCATGATGCCTCTGTTCAGGTTCCTCAGCTCTCCACATGGCCTGGAAACGCCCCTCTCCCAACTGTGAGCACATCCTGGAGATGCAACAGAAAACTGCTCGGGATGGCAGCTTGTCAGATGGGTGATGGGGAGTAGGATGGCTGCTAGAAAAATAGTTTCCATCCTGGGCGATGATGTCAGAACCTTGCAGGGTCCGTTTCATCCTATTCCAAAGTCACGGGCATCCCAGCAAAGGTGGACTCCAGACTATGGAACCACTCCATTGGAGCTGTCTTATGACCAAGACAGTGCTGCAGAAAGTAGGAGACAGGTGATTCCTCCCCTACTCCTTGCCCCCTGCCCCCACCAGATGCTTTTGGGCACAGATTAGGAGGATGTCTTTTCTAGTGGTCACATAGGTCAGAGACCACAGGAGCTCAGGTGTACTCATTGAAAGCTGGCTGCAGCAACCATGTCCTAGGCAACGTGGCTTCAGATCAGTTACTCTTTCCATGATTTAGTAATGAAGGGACAAAGCTGCCTGTGATAGCTCAGTCTGAGAGCAGAGACATGACTGCACTGCCAGGGAAGTGGCTGGAGGGAGCAGCTCCCTACATGGAGGAACAAACAGGCCAGCAGACCTTAAATCAACATATTTGCTCCTACTCTCTGAAGATTGGAGGCCTGAACTCTAAGGACAGCCTGAGGCTGATCCATCCTGGCAAAGCAGGAGCACACAACTGGTCAGAGCTCTGGATCAGCTGGGAGGCCTAGGGATGTCCCCGTTACTGCAGAGCTGTGGTTTTCTAAGCTCAGATAGGGAGCAGCACCCATTAATCACTTCCATTGCCCATTCATCTATCCAACATTTTCCCTAGAATAATTCCTCACCCCACTGACCCTGGATATCCAGCAGAATCCTCCGTGTTACAGGAAGATCTGGTCTCCTGCTGCATCCCCTGAGCTCTCCAGGGCTGGGACAAGACAGAGGACAAATCTTTAAGAGACTTTGCAGAGCCAGTGCAGGGCTGCATCAGATTTTTACCAGAGTCAGATCAGGACTTTTCTTTGTCCTGGCCGTGCTGGCAGGGAACGGGAAGGCGTTTGGGTGTGACGGCAGCCGCTCAGTGCCCTGGCTTGTTGCTGACGAAAGAAAATCAGCTGCCTTTGATCTCATCTGCCACCAGGCTTGACACGGACCTGTGAGCTGTTTTCATTAGGGGAAGACACCAGCTGCTGAGGTCCTGAGGAGAGTCCCAGAGCTGCAGAGGAGGGAGGGATAAATGAATTGTGTCACTTTGCAGTGGCTTGGAAAGGGATAACAATATATCACAAGCCACATCTTAAGAGATCTTACAGCGAAAATAGGGAAAGAGACGGGAGACAAACAGGGAGAACCATCGGAATGTGAGTGGTCACATCCAAAACCAAAGAAGCCGACACGTTTCTTGCAAGAGGAACAGTACCATAATTGCAATTCCAGAGACAAGAAGTACACCATCTCTCACTCCTGGGACTTCAGGCAACTTCCATTTAGAGAGGTTTGATTATTTTCTCATTACATGTTTCAGTGTGTTTGAACGGATTAAAACACGAAAATAATTCAAAGAATTTCCTGAATTTTAATCCTTCATCCTGCTGTGGTGTGGGCAGGAACAGTGAATGACCAGAATTTCCCCACAGATTTTCTAAATTCCACTTAGCTCTATTAGGAAGCAGAAAAACAATCCCAAACCCATACTGATAAAGTCTGTAGACACCACAGCTTAGTGGAGTGTCTGGCTTGGTGGATCACTCAATTCTGTAAAGTATGTTGGTTTCACTTGAACAACACATCTCTGACACAAAATGAAAAGTCTGACATGGAATGTTGTCAGATTTATAAGAAGGAGGCATGCATGCCTTGGAAGGCGTAGCAGAGAAAAGGACATGGTGAGGGCTGAAGTACAAAAACAATCGACCAAGAACTCCCAGGGAAGGACCAGGGTGTTGAGACAGCAGGACAGACAGGAACAGCACTAGCAGTACTACAGCAAAGCAAAGTGCCTCTGATGAGATCACAAAAGATGTAGGCAAAATGGACATGGCTCAGGGAAGTCTCCTAGATTGATTCTAGGCCTGGAAATCATACTTGTATAGAGAGACTGAAGGATCAACCACTTTGGTTGGCCCAAAGGGTCAGTTAAAGAGTGACTTTACCTACCTGGTCTACAGGCAAGGAGCCTTTGAGCACGATGCTGCAATCAGACAGAGGAGAGCTGTGTTGAGCAATGTCAGAGCAAGAGTCCAGAGCTGGGCCAGACAAACGCATAATATATCAAGCACATTTAAGTTAGGGAGACACGTGAGCACTGGAGCAACTTGTTTTGCAGTAAAATGGGTTTGTCACTGTTGACAGCAATAGGTCTTGTTTTGAAAGATAAACTCAGAGCTTGTTTTAGGCTTGCTGGAGAGGCTGATGGCATCAAATCCTCCCATATTGGGAGCCAGAGCCGATGAGGTTGTGTTCCCTTCTGGCCTCTCCACATCTGTCTTTGTGTGTTGGCCTTCAACACAATGTAATAGCATAATGACCTGTGAAGGTTTGGGATGAAGCGCATACAGCATCACCTTTAATCCTGGGTCACAAATGGCAGAATACACTTTTCTGTGAACATCAGAGACATTGGTCTGCTTTGACCTCTGAAGAGCAAAGACAATATGGTGGGCAGAAGCCTTCAAAACCCAGACTGGGAGAACTGATTCAACTTGTCATGTTGTCCTACCACAATTCAGATGGCTTCCACCACAGTGAATGGACCCATGCTGGGAGGGTCCAGGTTCAGAATCCACAGGTGTATCTGGCTGGGAGAGAGCGTGACCTCCAGCTTCTCCTAGGGAGAGGGCTGGATATGCACTGACCTCGAACCCTGGACACCTGTATAATTGCTTTAAACCTCTTCTTTGGGTCAATAAATCCCTACCAACTAATTTCTAAAAAGGGATGTATGCAGGTGACAAACTGCTTACAATAGAAATAATGTGAATATTAAGTTAATCAAAGCACTCACACTGGAAGGGATTAAAAGAAGGGAGGTAAAAAAAAAAGACCAGCTCGTAACAAGCAATTCATGTCACTTTTTTTCCCTCCTGTGTACTCTTGCTCTGTCCCATTTGTCTAGCAGTAATCTACATTTCAAATGATTACATGGGAAGCTGAAGTGGTAGTGACAGGGATAAACGAAGCTTGTTAAACTAATAGCTGCACTAATGCCCAAATATGTGAACTTCCAGAGTCAGGCAGCATCCAAGGCTGCCGGAGCTGTCAGCCCCGCTCCCCCTGGGCTCGTCCGCCAGCCGCTGCCACATGATGAATGGCCCTGTCGAGTAAATTCATCCGGGGCCCAATTAAATAGGCAGAAATGAACTAGAGCCGTCAACCAGGGAGAGAGAGAGGGAGAGGGAGCGAGAGAAGGAGGAAGAAAGAAGATATAAAAAAAAAACCCAGGGTGGGAGGAGGGGAGAAATATTCCTCACAAAGTCAAGGAAGCTCCGGCGCAGTGAAGTCATTCTGTCAGAAAATGGCCATTTAATGCTTTGCCGAGCCCACGACAGATAAGTCATCTGAGGAAGCTTTAGTGGAGTCCCAGGGCATTTCATTTATTAATTATCAGCTTCAAGCGGGGGTTGCAGCCCGCCTCTACCTCTCCTGTCCCTTCTCCTCTGCTGAGCGCTGTCAGCGCCTTGCCGCCTCCCTGTCAGGCCGCGCAGCAGCGGGCGGCCTGGGCACAGGGCAGCAGAGGTGGCACGGAGAAGGACCTGTGAGCTCATCAGGCATCCTGCTTCACCACCTTCATCAAAACATCCCGGCCATGGCACTTTGCCCCCAGCCCCCTCCTCTCCCTCTTTTCACTGTTCTCTGAAGCCCCTCATCTAGCCTGGGAGCCTCCACATCCTTCCTGGACAGCCTGTGCCAGGGCTCCCTCACCTCAATAGCAAGAAGTTTCTCCTGTGTTCCAGTGGAACTTCCAGTGTTCCAGCTTGTACCTGTTACCTCTTATCCCATCATTGGGCACCACAGAAAAAAGACTGGCCCTATCCTATTGACACCTGGCCTTTGGGTATTTATCAGCATTGATAAGGTCCTGTCTCAGCTTTCTCTTCTCCAGTCTAAACAGTCCCAGGTCTCCCAATCTTCCTTCATCAGAAAAACATCCCTTCGTCATCTTAGTAGACCTCCACTGGACTCTCCAGCAGTTTCCCGTGTCTCTTGAGCTGGGAAGCCCAGATATGGCCTTACCAGGGCAGAGTAGAGGAGGAGGATAACACAGTAGTTACTTTTATTTGTCATGCAATGATGTCCAGCCAAAGCCTCTGAAGTAATGCAAGAGCTGTCTCCCAGCCCAGTAGAGTAATATTTATGAAGAAAGAAGTTGGGAAAAAGTGCTGCAATTCATGGTGTTCATACATGATGAGATACATGAGGGGTGCACAACCTGTCAGGGTGGTGCTGGAGAGGGGCTGTCAGCTGGCTCAGGCTGTAGTTTCACCCATGCTGACTTCTGGTCCTCCAGGTGCCAGACCTGCAGGGGTTGTGGCAGGGACACAGTGATCATGCAGCAGAGGTAGGATCATGGCTTGATGTTAAGCTCTGTCCTGGCTCTGCTTTGTTTTGTGCAAGCCAGGGACATTAGTCAGCCATGGGAGCCCTGAATCCTTGCTTTGCCTTGCCAGCACCTCCTTTCCCTTCCAAAACCTTGTCCATGCCACTGTCACTCTTTGGGCAGCATGGTACTTCTGTTTGCCTTCCTGGCTACTGCAGCATATTTTCCCTTCCAGTTACAGCCAAGCAACGTGTAATCTTCCAAAGCAGGGTGTGGTATCATTGGTAAATTATGAGCTGCTCTGGTTATTACAGTATTCATTTATCTGGCTGCTCTCAGTGCCTCACAGACACCTTCAGAGCTGAGTCTCTGAAATATATATATCTATAATGCCAGTTGTCTAGTTTATTGTCTGCCATGGTATTGTACATGCTTCAGGGCCTTGTGGAAGAAACAAACTGCTCTGACAGTTTGTTTTTGCTTGCAGTTTTCTGCCTGTAACTTCTAACAGCATTACATTGAGCTTCATGGACAGCTTTCTGAACATTTTGTGACAGATGTCACCAAATACCTTTTGAAAGACTATAGAAATAGCACCAGCTCACTATTTTTTCCAGTGTTGTGTCAATGAAATTTCTCAGTTCTTCAGGAATTTGGCACTGAAATTCCTCTGTGCTTCCTCATTGGGTCTCCTGTAGTCTATGTATCTGGCTCTCCAATTTAAAGTCATAAAATCAGAATTATTCAGATTGGAAAAGACCTTAAAGATTGAGTCCAGTCATTAGCTTAGCACTGCCATGGTCACCACTAAACCACATCCCTCAGCTACATAGCTGAGGAATCCCTCCAAGAATGGGGATGGCACCATGGCCCTGGGCAGTCTGTCCTTGGCAACCTTTTCAGGGAAGGAATTGTCCATCATCTCCAATGTAAACCTCCTCTGGTGCAACTTGAAACTGTTTGCTCTTGTCCTGTCAGTTTTCACTTGGGAGGAGACCTACTGCACCCCAGCCACAACCTCCTGTCAGAGAGTCTCCCCTCAGTTTCCTTTTATCCAGCCTGAACATCTCCAGGTCACTCAGCCACTCCTCACAGCTCTTATAGTCCATACCCTTCCGCAGCTCTGGTGCCTGTGTCTGAACACTCTCCAGCACCTCTGTGTCCCTCTTGGTGTGAGGGGTCCAACCCTGAACACAGAACCCAAGGTGCAGCCTTCATCAGTGCCCAGTACAGGTAGATGACCACTACCATGGTGCTGCTGGTCACACTAGTGCTGATACAAGCTAGTGTGCCATTCGTCTTCCTGGCCACCTGGGCATGCTGCTGGCTCATGTTCACTTACTGTTGACCAACTCCCCAGTTCCTTTCGCTCCTGGCAGCTTTGCAGCCTCTCTGTCCCAAGCCTGTATCATTCATTGCCTGGGGTTGGTGTGACCCAAATGCAGGACCTGACACTTGGCCTTGTTAAACCTCATACAGCAGGTCTCAATCCAGTCCGGTCAGGTCCCTCTGTAGAGCCTTCTGATCCCCATGCTCAAAGGAGCCAAGAGTTTCTGTGCAGAAATTGTTCTGGTACGTACTTCCCAGTATTGTCTCCAGTCAGAGGTCCCATCTGCTCTGCTCTGGTCTATGATGCAGGAGCCAGCACTGAACGGCAGGGACACAGCTCAGTTGCTGTGATGTCCACCCAAAATGCTGATGTGCCATTAGTGCTGGGAAGCCATCCTTTGCCATGGCCGTGCACAGTAGCACACGTATCCCATAGTGTGGTACTTTGTAAGTGACAGTGTAAAGTTTCAGCACAGAGGCAGCACTTATTGCCAGAGCACTATACTCCCTTGTTGGGGCACAACCATTCGCTGAAGCACCCTGTGCCCAGAGGATAGCTAAAGGAATAATTAAAAGTGAAGCTCTCTTTGCACTAAAAATGCAAGTTGTTGTGTTTTGGGTTTTTTTCTTTCCCATAGGGCAAAGATTTTTCTTATCAAAAATCTATTCACTGAAATGCTAATGATAGTCAGTGATTAGAAACTGCTGCTCAAGTTTTGAAAGTTCCCAGTGGGTTTCGTAGACACGGCGTGTAGCTTGTCAGTTCAGGAGACGCCTTCAACAAATCAAACTTCAGGGTATGCATTTTAAAAAAATATTTAATTTCCTTAATGCTTCACTGTGCTAGAACCAATAGGGACTTTTGAGTTAAGTGACAAAGACCACATTATTAGTTGCAAAGTCAGTTCTGATAGAAGTCTCTCATGGCAAGATGTTCTCAGATAGGCATAGAGGAACTGCTAGCAAATGTGTCTAATGCTTATCTTAATTAAAAAGAATAATTGTTTTATTAAAATGAACTTCGTTTTATTTATTGGTGTGAGAGAAATTCTCTGACAGCCAGATGAAGGTGTTCCAGTAAGAAATGTAGACCTTTGAGAAATACAGGGCTCAGCTTCCTCCAACTCCAGTAGCAGTCAAGCAAACAAATTTGGTTGGAGGCCACACTGTAGTAATCCTTATCAATGCTGGCACTTCACTTTCAGGGTAGAAGCATTCAGGCCTGACACAAGAATTCCAGAGTAACCTTCCTGCTGCAAGTTTAGAGAATATGTGATGTGCCAGTAAGCCTGCGGTTGGGATCTTGGCCGCAGCACACACACTCCCGTGGGGTGTCTTGTTGCCCAAGTACAAGCACTCCTCTTGCCTGTCACGAGTGCTAGTTTAAGGTCCCTCTTCTGGAAGAAACTAGTTTAAGCTTGTAGCCCAGTTTTCACGGAAAAGTTGCAGTTGTTGAGGTTGTTTCCCGTTTATCTGGGGAGCTTTGGATCCTCAAGTTATTCCAGATCCTCCAGTGAAGCTGAGGCCCACCAAAAAATACCACTCGAAGACTTCTGTCAAGTAATCCATGTGCAAAGCAGAGGAAAAGGTTTGTGTTCTGTAACAGGACACTGAATGTCCCATTGAATTAAGTCTGTTGAACAATGTCAAGAGCTGAACAAAAGAAGCTGTGCATGCTCGCACTTGGTTTTCAGTATGGTTTCCCAATGGCATAGAGCTCTGCAAGGGACTGGTCCCCCAGCCAGCCACTGTGGCTTTGTAAATCCAGCCTTTGAGGTCTCCTTCATTGATTGACAAAGAAAGGCAGGCAGCACCCTGCACACACTTAATTCTGTCTAGAAGAAGAAGTATGTAGACCATGCTGGGGGAGTATGTGACCATGTGAGTAAAAGGCTTTCTTTGCCATTGTAAAGCAGTAACAAGAAGTATCAGAGCAGTTAGGTGATAAGAGTCATAGAATTGTTTCAGCTGGAAGTGACCTTTAAGCTCATCCAGTCCAACATTTGTCCCAGCCCTATCAACCACTAGACCATTTCCCTAAGTGCAACATCCAGCCATCTCTTAAATACCTCTAGGGACGATGACTCCACCACCTCCCTGGGCAGCCTGTTCCAATGCCTGACAACTCTTTCAGGAAAGGAATTCTTCCTCATATCCAGCCTGAAACTCCCCTGGTGCAACTTGAGGCCGTTTTCTCTTATTCTATTGCTTGTCAGTAGGGAGAACAGATCGACCCCCAGCTCGCTACAGCTTCCTTTCAGGTAATTGTAGAGAGTGATAAGGTCTCCCTCAAGCCTTCTTTTCTCCAGGTTAGACAGCCCCAGATCCCTCAGCCATTCCTCGTATGAAACAGTGTGTCTGGAGGCATGTGTATGTATACACATCTCCACACACCTCCACAGGTGAGAGAACCCAACTTGTGGTCCAGTGGTCTCCAGGAATGCCCCAGAAGACGTGTCCTTACCTCAAAGTCTTAACTTCCACCCTCCTGCTGGGCCCAGGATGGGCAAGTCCTCACCCACCCAGCAGCACCAGGCCCTCCCCAGCTCCTGTCGCCCTGCAGCATCCATCTCCCTTCCAGTGAGGACAGGTGTTCCACTGGTATGGGGCATTACACTGCACCATAAACCGCTCATCTGATGTCTGAATGGGAGGGCGATCCATCATTTTTAGTGTGGGGTTCTGTCCCTGGGAGTGAAGGAGGAGAGGAGGAGCGTCAGCACAAGACCCTTCCTGTACAGGCACTTTAATTCAATGGTTGGTGGCCCTTAAAGAAAAGGGAAATAAATAAATAAATAGACTAGAAAGCCTTTCCCTGCCATCCGTACCCTGCAAGTGTCCTTACAAGAGAAGATGCCCTCTGAAATTCACAATCCCAAGATCAAAAGAAATGTATGAAGCCGTAAGGAAGGAGTGGTGCATACCTACAAGGTGGGCGACAGTGAGCTGTTGCCTCCTCCACATACCTGCAAAGCTGGCTGGCTGGACCACTCTTTGCACCTGCCCATCACTGCTCTGTGACAGCACAGTCCTACCAACAGTTTCGAGGGTTAGTCAAAAGCCTTAGCTCTAGGACTGACTACCTTTAGCTTAAAGAAGCTGTAGCTGCAACGTTAGAGATGGAGGGGAAAACATATTTTTGGTAAATAACATAACTTTTTTTTAAAGTTAATTTTTCAGGAAAAACTGTAGAATACTTTATGAACTAGGCTTAAATGGCTCTATCTGCCATTTTGAAGTACTTTTTTAACTTATTTGATACATAGTCTGTAAAAGCTCTTCAAAAATTTTTAAACAGAAATGCTAAAATCAGGCAGGAGTCTTTCTCTTTGCTTTGTCTCTGGTAGGTGGAGATCTGGTTTGCCAGACCATCCCATATCTTCTAGGAAATCTACTTTAAAATAAAGCCAAAGCCTAACAGTTCATAAGGAGTTGGGATACAGGGTTGTCCTGTTTTGCAAGAAGCTGATCCATGTATAAGGCCATCAAAAGTGCCAAAACAGGGAAGTTAACAGCTGTGCATGAATCTCCCCTGTGCTGATCTGCAACATAGCACCATGCTTGTTCTGCCATTAGCTTTCAGCAAAAGGAATAGGAGAGAATACCTGACTGAAAAACAAGGGATTCACACCACAGAAGCACAAGAATACCCTTGTTCCTCTGAGGAAGAACATTGAAAACTTGTCCCCACCGACAAGATCACATCCCATGTCAGCAGACAAGTAACATGCCTCAGATGCATTGCCTTGGTCCCACTGCAGTTTTGTTGATGCAGGGGGAATGGAAAGCCCCCACATACCTTGGATTCAAGTCAGCTTAGTAGATGGCTGCTCTCTCTTGTGCACATGAACCAGAAGCTGGATGGAGATTTTGTCTCTGGTCCTGGCCAGGAGCTGCCCATGACTGGGTGAGCTCAGCACAAGGCAGTGTGGGCAGAGGATAGATCCATATCTGCCATTTCAACACTCGCCCTCCTACTGCCATGTGCATCCCCTAAATTGTATTTTCCTTTGCAAGCTCTCCAGCACAATCTTTTTCCTCTGGCAAATTTAAGCAAATGTCAATAATTCCATTTTGTCCCTAAATTTCCTTTCCCATCATCATTGAACTCAGCTTACTAATGATTTCTTAGAGTTTCAGCTTGAATGGGCATCCATAGATTTTCCTTCTTTTTGGGTTAAACCTGAAGTTATCATCGGGCATGTTTCTGTCAGCTCTCAACTGTTCCTTTCGCTTGCCCACAGCCAAGCCACCGCATAAATCTGAGGATGCAGAAGGGATTCAGAGGGGAAGGGAAAGGGCTTTATATCAAGGCCACATCGTTGCATGCATTATACTGTGGCACCACAGCAGTTCATCAACTTCTAATTATGCCTGGTTGACAAATTCCTAGCCCTTTCAACTGGAGTGTCTTTGACTGAGTCCATTAGGGCTCGTAATTTTTGATAGTTGAGTTTGCCAGTTGTCTGCTTACACCGATTTTTTTCCCCCCTACTAAAATCAACTTTTATATAACTGCAAGTCTGGGTTCATTTACTTTATGTACAGGTCCCCTAAGAGGCAGAGAAGTGAATTATAGTCTCCCTCTTGGTCTCGTGCAGTTACTAAATTACATTTTTAGCACCTGAAATTAACAGCTAACTGGAGGCAGGCAAGGGAGAGAGTAAAGTTAATGAATTGACTAAATATGATAGCAGAGGAAAGCAAAGAACCGTGTTTCTTCTCCCTGTTTTTCCAAATTTTACTGAAGCAAGAAACCCCATCAATTACAAGAAGCAATTGCATGTCAGCCCTGGGATGTCCGCAAACCAAACAACCTGCGGCTCCCATCGTGGGTGTCAACGCTCCCTTCACCAAGCAGGTGACATTATTTTGGGAAGCAAGACCCCTGGGAGCCAGCCAGCCCTTGTTCTAGTGGTAGGTTGAAGAGGACAGAAGCAGCACTGACTCACTGGGCTGAAGAGACTGGCAAGTGACAGAACTCCAGATCCACAGCAGCTCTCCTCACCCCTGTGCCTTCCCTGACATCAGTCAAGTCCAGAACAACAGCACTGGTCTGGAGAAAGTGAAGGTTATGCAGTGTGAACACAGGGCTGCGGGTTGAGCTAGGACTGATTTTGCTTTTCCACTCCATGTGCCCAGCAGATTGGAGTTATCACCTGCACTGAAGCCACTCTCTTGGGCTTTGAGTGGAAAGCACAAGAGAGTTGTACTGACACATTTCGTTTAGGCCTCCTAGAGGGATGCACAACATTAGCTCAGCTTTTTTTCCCCTCCTCTATCTCCCTCTCTCTCTCTCTCTGTTTTTTTTCTCTATTTTTCGTCAGCCTCTGCCTCAGCCAGAGCCTCATGGCCCTGCTCCATAGATCACTCTTGGCCAGGTCTCAGCTGTGCTCCTGCCCTGCTCAGCCCCACGCTACTGGCAGCCCCACATCCTGTGAGGCTTGTCTCTCCCTTTGCCCAAGCATTCCTGCCCCCAGGGTGCTGTGCCCTGCACACTTGGGCACAGCGTGAGATGCCCACCAGAGAGGGAGATGCTGCTGGAGAGGGATGCCCACTGTAGCAGGATGCTCTTTCTGCTTTCTGCAGGGGCTGCAAATGTGACAGATCCAGGGAGAGACAGATTTGCAGGTCATTGTCTGCAGGCCAGCTCAGGAGGGCAGAGCTGGGCTCTATCTGAGAGCATCACTGCCTTGGTACATCCCACAGCCATTAACCTGTCTGGAAGCACAACACCCTGCAGACAAGTTATGAGCTGTTGGGTTTGTACCTCTGAGTCACCCAAATACCTTTCCTGCTGTCCTTGAGGTGGGTGTTTCAATGCCACATCTTCTCTTGGATGGGGCTGCAGCAGTGAGCTCATGCTCGTCACGCTGCGCAACACTGCTGGCTCTCATGTCACCTGTCAGGGGGATTTTCCCAGCACAGACAAAGTCAGTACAGCCAACCTATTGTGCACAATTAATTTGGTCTTTCTTTTTCAGATCTGCAAGACAAAATGAATACTTGTTTCAGCGTCCAGCACCTAGCTGCCTTGGCTTGTATTACACACTGAGAGAAGTGCTTGACTGGCGGTCAGCAAGACAAATTAAGAACTCCCTGTCTCAGGGTTAACAGGCTTTATGCACTTATTCTTTTTTACCAGTGCCTAGAGTTGTCTCCTTCTGCTCTACTATTTTGCCATTATAAATTATAACTGCTTTTTGAAAAACATAACACTTAGCTGTATCCTTACATGAAACAATAAGCAATGTTTACATTTACAGTGTTTCCTCCTATATTGATATTGCATCCCAAAGGTTTCTGTGTAGCATACTGGAGTTGTGATAACAAAGACTCAGTGAAACACCCCGTGAGAGGGACAACAACATTACTTGAAGTGAACAGCTCCAAAACACCACAGAGCTTCATGCTGCAGGTCTAGGCTGGTCTTTGGGCTGACCTTGTCTTTACACCTGAGAAGATTCTCACTGTGTTTTGCCTGCATAGATCACTTCATAGGCATTCAGTGGTTTTGAGAAAGTAATACAGTCTGTGATCCTAAGATTCCTAGAGTTCACAAGTTTGGCAAGAACTGACATGGAAGTAAACAAGGTTATCTGGAATCAGGGCCCACAGCAGTGGTGAGTGGCTGCAGGAGGCCAGCTCTTTGGAAGAGGAAATATTGAGACAACATAAGAAAACATGCAAACTTAATTGCTAAAGTGAAATTGTTCTTTGAAGTGTGAGAACACTTTGCTCACTTATTTTATCCTTAGATGGAAAATTACTGGAGTTCTGTCAATTCCAGACAAACTGTAAGACTGCAGTTCTGGAAGCAGTATTTTGTAACTGACTGTTTGCCAATCCTGCAGACCAAAGGGTCCTTCAGAGAAAGAGGATGAAATCTTTACCTCAGCACCCATTCCCATGCCAAATGCACCTCGGTGCCACTGCAAAAGCAGGAAAAGCTCTGCCCAAGAAGGACCAGTGTGATGGAGAGCTGCAGTGTGTGATCAATGTGTGCCGTTATTCATTGTTCTGCTGGTGGCTGCCTCTGCCATTGGGTCTTGAGTTTCTCCAGCAAAGAGTCTACCATTGGCCAGTGAGTTGGGAAGAAGATGCTTGCCATCTCCTCTCTCCTAGCGAAGGCAGTAATCAGCATCATTAGTGCAAATGGCCATGGCAAGCTGCAAAGCTGGGCAAAATCTGGAATTTCTGATTTGAGCAAAACATATTGGTTTTAAAACTTGTCATCCTCCTGACTCAGAGTGAAACTGAGTATTTCTCGAGGTGCTATTTGGGGCCATTGGCTCAGGAAAATTGGCATTCCGCAACCATGGTCTGACACAGGGGAATTGAAGCCTTTTCAAGTATGATTGTTTTGTACTTCTTGATATCACTTCACAACATCTTACAAGCTTATACGGCAAGAATGAAAATAATAGAACCAGAGGGGAAAAAAAATACCAAACCAAACAAAAAAGAAATTTGAAAGTGCTGCTCTGGAATGTTTTCAAAGGAAGATTACAGAAGTGAAAATATGTTTTGGAAGTTTCTCATGGAAATTTTTTCATTTCTCAAAATGAACACATACGCTAAGGTCTCTCTGCTTGGGTGTAATTGGTGTTTTCCAAACAAAATGTGCTGAAAAAATGGTAACCCACTTCAAATGGCTAACAGATAGAGCAAGCAAACAAAAACAGGGTAGAGTGACAGGTTCTCATGAAAGCAGAGAGAGAATCAAAGTCCTGAATGGAGCAGTACCGATGAATACTCCTAATGCTAGGGGTTACGTAACCACTCACACACACAAGAAGGCTACAGACAATAGATTCTGTTAAAAATATTTACTTGGGTAAAACTGGGACACAACACAAGTTTGACAACAAAGACTCAACTCAGACACCATCAAAGCAAAGCCTCAAGACATCAGCCTCCCACCTCGGCCGGCCTGTTCTGAAGGAGACATCTGAAGGAACAGAAAACTGTCCCTGTGTCTCTGTACCTCTGGCTGGAAACACACATTCTGCATCTCTTTGGGCTTTGGCCGACACTTCTGGTCACCTTATGTGTGCCACGCAGCTTTGACATAAGCATTTGAACAAAATGGGAATTGACAGTGTCGAGGTGCTGTAAGTGCTTGGCTACGAAGGATTCATGCAATTATCTTTTGTCGGAATTCATCTTGTCAGCCTTGCATGGTGCTAATGTCTTTAGAAACTCTGAAGATGAAAATCCGAGAAAGAAAAAAAAAAAGGCAGTTAAAGCAGTCTCTGGTCACGACAGGGTTTTCAGGGTAGGAGAAATGACAGCCAGGAAAACCGGTGGTCCCAAGAACAAGTGCAGGAGTGTGAAATCGTCTGCTCGAGCCGTGGGATGCGGGTGCAATCGTGGTTCTCCAGGAGCTAACAGTTGTCAGCAGTCTGCAGTTTCCTTCCATGTCAGTGGATGAAACTCTTCCAGCTCAATGGCTGTCTCAGGCAGGGCATGTGAAAGGCTTACAAAACTCAGCTCAACCACCACTAGTCCCAAGGTAGCAAAGGGGAATTTGTTTAATGGCATATACGCTTGTTTGCTGCCCACCCTCCCTCCGGGAGGGAGTCACTGACTCCACACGGCACTCATGGGAATATTGCTGCTAGAACAACCCCAGGGCCAAATTCCCTTAAAATTCCTCAAAACTTTGCTATGAGCAGGTTTCCTGAAACACTGTTGATCCAGAAGTTCAGGGACATTGTCAGAGATGTGTCCTGTAATTCTGGAGGAAAACGTGTCTTCACAGCTTTGCATAATTTGTAAGGTAAAAGTTTCACAGGCAGCTTAATTTGGTGTTTCTTGTCAACAGATGTACTTTGAGAAGAAAAGAAGTATTTTATGCCCATTGATTTTTAGTAAATTCATCCAGTTTTTCATGCATGTTTGCAATCCGTCAAGATTTCAAATGTACTTCTTTCAGCAGTTTTAAGCTTTTTTCTTCTGCAGTAGGGTGCAAAAAAATGATTTGTTACAATATCTCCAAAAATATTGTTTAGTTGCCCAATTAAAGGAAAATTAAAAAAGTATCCTTTTTCACCCTGTCAATAACATTTTTGCTCTTTGCAAAAGCAGTGTCCTCTTACTCAACAGGCTTGGCGTCCCAAGCACTCCCTGCTGAGGCAAAGGCGCAGACTGTGTCCTGTCAGGGGTGTCACCATTGTGTTGGAGAGCTGGGCCCTCGGTCACAGCACAGGGCTCCGTGGGAATGAACACAGTGACATCTGTTGACTGGACACAATCTCTCCATCCCCAGAGCTAACGGAGCTCTTGGTGTAGCTGAAGCGATTAAGGCATGGGGATCGAAACACAAAGGATTGCAGCTCTTATTTTTCATCAGGAAGGGCCTTATTAGGGAACACACGTTTCTTTCTGGTGCTCAGGTTGGGCTCACAAAGCCTATTAAAAGGACATTAATGAGCTACTTGTAACTTGACAAGATCTCCTGCTTTTGAATATTTAGGGTTACATTTTAGTGGCAGCAAAATTTATTTCAGAATTGTTCAATTAAATTAAAACCTTACTGTGCAAGGCTTTAAAAAAAAAACACTTTAAAATACTCTCTGTTTCAAAACATTTGCAGAATCTCAGGCTATGTTGATTCTCCCAACCCTTGGACAATCCCACAGTCTGTGATGGAAGAAAATGTTAACATTTACCTCCCATGAAGGCAGAGGCAGTCTCCAAAACTAAAACCTGTAAAGCGTCTTGTAATTCAGCTTTATTCAGAAGTGGGGAAGCTGAGGTGAAGTGCTGAGCTGGGACACAGCCCTGAGCATATCAGCCTTTGGGGCTTTCCTGGAAAGGTTCCTCTCCTAGCCTTGCACGGAAGGATGCTCGAACATCTGTGACAGAGGCTGACTTGCAAGACAGAGCCCTAGGGGAAAGACAACATCTTCTGGCCGGTGAGCATCAGGGTAGAGTTACAAAAAAAGACAGATACCCTTCATGCCATTTGGCCTGAGCTTCTGTGAGCTCACGTTCTCTGAAGTCAATGAGGATGCACCTGGCATGCCTAGTGCCCACAGTTTTTCTGACGGGAAAAGCCCATCTGATCTCTTAGGAGTGGTGGTTCAAAACCTGCATTGACCTGAGATTTGAAGAAGTGACACTTCAGATCCCAAGAGAAAAAGCAAAATAATAAAAAAGAAAAAGATTTTTTGAGAAAAGCTGAAGCAAGAGGAGTTGGGAAAAGAGGCTGAGATATACTCCTGTGGCGTTGGGAAACCTGACCTTATACCTCTTCTTCAGCTGACATTGTCTCTGACATAAGGGCTTGCTTATCTGCAGGCACAGAACTGATCCTTTGATCTGAAAAAAAGGAAATTCTTTGATCTGGCCCTTGCTTCCGGGGAATTTCCTACAGGTTGACATCCCATCATTTGTCTGCAGGTAGTAATGAGTGTGGTACAGAAATCTAGAAGTATGTTGGAAAGCAGAGCTTTAAAAAAAGCAGCAGTTCAGTTTCCATCACAAAGAGCTTCACAAAATGCTTTCACTTGTCTATGGTGTTTTAACCCAGAGCTTTATTCAAAACCAAAGACTGAGAAATATGTATTTGTCTCTGCCGTTTCCTGCAAGATCTGACACATCTGTAGCCCTCGAAGCGTTAGTAAATTCATCAAGGCACTCAGCTACCATCAGACTATCACTGTTTAAGTAACTTTAGAAGGCAGAGGTTGGTATTGGTACGGAGAGGAAAGACAGAAATTCATCTTACTTATCATGACCTCCCTGAGGGTAGATTTGAATTACACTCCAGGTGGGCTACGGAAATCTTTCATGTCTCTCGCTCCATTAGTTGGTATGCTCAGTGAAGGCTGGGTAATAACCAGACATACTCTTCTCGTCATGTACAAGACATGGCTACACGTTTGCTCTCGTAATTTCCACAATATTCCCTTCTCTAGTCCACCAGTCTCATTCAGTTCAGCCCTTGCTGGCACAGCCTCAGGCTGGCAGAGGCAGCCTAGCTGCAGTCATGAGGTCCAGCAGTGCTTTATGGGCTTCCAGCTCACCCATCACTTCCAGAGCACGACACAGAGGGAGCTTTTTCTGGAGAGTGCCCTACCATCACCCCTGAGGTCAAAGCTGTATGCCTATACCAGTCAGGATAGATCTGAGATGGGCACTCGGGCAGCAGTGGGAGAGTCAGGAAAATATACTGGTTCCTTGCTCTGTAATAAAAAGATTAGAACATGCATTGCTTAAAGGTATTGCTAATGCTTAAAGGGCATTAGTAGTACTGGTATTACTTTTAACATTTTGCTTAAATTTATGTATTAGGGTTTTGTTTAAACTTGCATGTCCTAGAATAACAAGGAAAAATGAAAACATAAGTTTTCACTTAGAGATTAAGGAAGAAAATCTTCCCTGGCAGCAAAGAATATTTCAAGAACTGAAAGGCAAATCGAGAGAACATGGAGAGTTTATTTTCTGTTACATAGCTCCTCATGCAGCGTGCAGTGCCCCAGTGACCGAGGGGAGATCAGGAACAGACACAGGCAGCTGCTGACAGGTGTTTGGTTTGTAGTCATGGCAGGGCTGGGCAGAAAGGGAGACAGCAAGAAACTTCCAATTGTCCAAAATCAGGCACTTTGGAAGAGAATATGAGGCAGGTAGCCACAGTATTAGGGCTATGGGAGTCCTGGTCAAAGCCCCACCCTTCGTTAAGAGCTTTGATGTGCAGCCCTGCCTCTTCGTTACAGGGGCCTCCTCTTCTGGCACTGGAGGACTTTGACATCAGTCCTGTGGCTCTGCTAAATAAGAGCTCCCCTGGTGCACAGCCAGCCTTGGCTAGAGGACTGCTACCTGCTCTGCCCAAAGTCATCAAGTGTCCCCAAAAGCTCCCCTGCAAGTGCCTCCCAGGCACATTCTTGCAGGGAGCCAGCATGCAGCAGATGGCATCATAAAAACTTGCATTCCAGTTCTCTTTATACCCAGATCCCCCAAGCAGAAGAAATTCTGTGCTTCATTTGCTGCTTCAGGCTGTAGCTGGGGTGGAAAGGATAGTCTCTTTGCACAGTCTCCTGGCACCCACCACAGAGCAAGTACCCAGATTAGGAACAACTGGCTTTGCCTGGGCACTGTGGTTTTAGGCAGCTGAGGACTGGTGAGGTAAGTGCCTCTGGCACTTGGTCTAAGTTCTATTCTTAAAAGTCATAAAAACCGCTGGGGTAAAGGGCAGCACATGCTTGTAAAGCCTCTTCACAGGGAAGCAAAGATGACTTTTCTTAAATTTTGTCATTTCAGCCTAATTGTTGTAACATTTAGACTAAATGAACTCCACAAATTGGAGTGGACCTGCTCTCGTAAGAACGACCTGGTCACCGTGTGTGGCAATGGCAGCATCTGACCCTAAACCAGCAAAAAATTAAAGCAAGGGTGAAGAAGATAAGTAAAGCCAAATAATTCAAGGAGAGCAATTTAAACTCATATTGGCAATAATAATGTGCACTGGTCCACATCTGATCTTCAGCTATTTCTAAATTACACAGAGATAATCAAAAAGAAAGAGGATCTGCTACACATTCATGTGCAGAACAAGACTCTGCAGTTAGTAAGCCAAGGTCTATGGTTGATCAATAGTGACCCTCCCTGGTAGCTCTGGGTGTTTTTGCAAGAGAAAGGTCATTTCTGCTATTCCAGCACAGGATGAGGACTTCTCCTAGACGAGAAAGGCTTTACCCTGTCAGTGCTGACCATTTCTGGTGCAGGACTGTGCCCGTCAGGATTTTTTCTGAAGTTCCCATCTGATGGCACGGTGATCAGCAGGATGTAGGCTTCAGGAATCAGGTCTTCTGTCAGGGTGGTTGGACCAGATGATCTCTAAAGGCCCCTTCCAACCCCTTAAAAAAAAAAAACCAAAAAAACCCAAAAAACCAAAAAAACCATTTCTTTCCCCTTCTCCACTGAGAGAAACGTTTTGTCATAGAAGCTATGAGATTGGTCAAGTATGACTTTCCCTTCATAAATCTATGCTGATTACTCCCAGTCACCTTCTTCTTCATGTGGTTGGAAATGGCTTCCTAGACTATTTGCTCCACCACCATCCCACACATCACTGTGAGTCTGGCAAGCTTGTAGTTCACGGGATCTTCCTTCTATCCTTTCTTGAAAATAGGAGTGACACGTGCTTTCTTCCAGTCTTCAGGAACCTCTGTCTAGCACCACAGCCTTGCAAAGATAATCTAGGTGGGTATTGCAATGACTCCAGCCAGCACCCTTAGCTTTCACAGGTGCATTCCATCAGGACCCAAGTATGTTTCCAAATTGTTTAACTATTCCCTAACCCGATCCTCCTCTACCAAGGATAAGACTACTCTGCTCTGGCTTTCCTACTGGACTTCTCACCTTTCTCAAGACAAAGCCCTGCTGCTCTCACAAATCTCCCTCCTTGCCTTCCCAGCTTGCTCTTCCTGAAGAGCTCAATCTGTGTCAGTGGTGTGAGCTATCCCACCACCTTCAAGTTGCCCTAATGACATCATAGCTCTGCAAGGGCACACCGACCTCTCATTCCTCATTCCTTTTACCCCATGCAGCATGCCTTTGTGTATGAGCATTTCAGAGAAGGACTTCAGAGTCTTGGTTTCCTAGGAAGGGTGCAAGAGGTTTCCCCAAAGCTCTAACTGCTACCTCTTTTTGTGAATACCACTGGGGCAGGTCCCCTTTAGCCCTGTTTTGTTGATTATGAGCTCCCTCCTATTCACTTTAACCTGTATCCTTTGTTTGCCAATCTGGTCTATCACTTCCTCACCTGATTTTGTTGGTCCTCTCCCCATCCCACAGATCCTAGCACCAGACTGGCCGGCTTATTGGCAAAGACCCTTTTGCCATGTTTGGTCAGGGAGATCCCAGCTCTTCCACACAAGCCTCAGTCCTCTAAGAGGGTCTCATGGTTATAAACATCAAAACACTGTTGCCAATATCGAGGACATAACCAGTTGCTGACCTGCAAGATCTACCTACTCCTCCTCCAGCCCTTGCCACTCACCAACAAGATCAAGGAGAAAACCACTCAGGTACCCATTGACCATTATCCCAGAACCACATAGACACATAGACACACTGGCAATAACTTTAGTGTTAGTCCATGTCTGGGCTGGAGTGGGTGGATGGAGAACAAGAGCCAAGCTGCCCACCAAGCTGAGCTGGGACAGGGAGCTCTCATGGAACTGAGGACTACTCACACACAGTAATGTGTCATGGGACTTCACACCAGCCTGATCTCCACCAGCTTCACCAGCTGATTCACACCAGCACTAGACCTCCTGCAGACTAGACTGTTACAGCCATGGTCTTTTTTTCCCAGAGGACTAATTTTGAGATATAAATAATTTCTGAAAGTTTTTAACACTTTTTCTTCTATTTAGAAGAAACGTGTAAGGGGACTTTCCTAAAGTTTCATCAGTCTGGATAGGACCTGTCAACCAGAAAATGCAGTTGTTCCAGCAACAAAATATAGTACAGAGCTGATCCATTGTATATTAAGAAAAACCCCATTACAAAAAGAAAGAGAGATTTGAACTGACTCAGTTTGATTTATGTAATTCAAAGGAGGTGAAAATGATTTGTTTTCACTTCCTCTGTTTCATTCACGTTGTTCAGGATTTCTTTTGTTAAGCCATTTATAATGCTGTATTGCCACTTTCTGATAGAATCATAGAATAACAGGATGGTGAAGGTTGGAAGGGACCTTTAAAGGTCATTTAGTCCAACCCCTTTGCAGTGAGCAGGAATGTCTTAAACTAGATGCTATTGAGCTTTTGCAGAGTTTAAAATGGATTTCTTTTTCCTGTCAAAGTTGTAGCTTGTGTTTCACTCATTGGACAAAAAAGCTTTTAAAAATCACAGCAAACTAGAAATCCTAGTCCGTTTGCTCCACCATGTGTTTCTCCAAGATGCCAGAGTCTCTGCTGGCACAGGAACACATCGGCACTGATGAAGAGTTTGTGAGCATGAGTCCATGGGTCTGTCCCAGGTCAGCAGTAGTAACACTAAACCTCATTTATAGCTTCGGACCAAGGCTACTCCTTTGGCTTTACAGCAACAAATGTCAAGCAGTAATGACTTGACTAGGTTTGATGTGGCTCAGCTGTCAGCATCCACAGCAGGAGCATGGGGTAGGCATAGAAATGTTTACAGCAGAGAGGGAGCTTCGCTGTGTACATCAGCATAGATCTACACAGCTGTAAAATCCAGACTGCACAGAAGTGCAAGGGCAGGAAACAAGAGAAAGTGCTGCCGTAAGTATTTAAAGAGAGGAGACCCTTCTTCCACGTCAAAAATAATTTTCACAAAGATGTTATGCACCAAAAAAAGAAGACTGTAAAGCAAGATGTTTGTGAGCGGCCAGTACGGTACAGCTGGCTGAAAGCAGCTCTATACCCTTGACAGCCGGTTTTAATGCTGGGTTTGACACCGCTGCTGTTGCTGTGACGTCTGGGCAGCCCACCTAGGGAACCTCACCCCAGCGTTGCTGTCGGCAGCAGGGGATGGCCGCAGGGTGCGAGCGCAGCCCCTCCAGCCAGCGTGGGGCCTGGCAGGCAGCCGAAGGGACGAGGCAGGAGGCGCAGCCCCAACTGCCGAGCTCAGATAGAGTTTGAAGCCGAAGCCTTCAAGCCCACAGCGGGAAGCCTTGCCGCTACATGAGGGTAATAAACCGGTGTGGACGTGTGCCGCCGCCGACACGGCCATGTGCACCGCCCGCGCCTGCAGCGGGAGCCCTCTGCTCCGCGTGCGGTTCCGTCACATTAACTCATCCTGTGTAGCCATGGCAACGCGTGTGGAAAACACGCTGCCGGAGGGTCCGGATCCGGCACCTGCAAACCCCGTTGCTGCTCAGCTCGGCCCTGGCGTGCCCGCCGTCCGTGAGCCAGACGTTAGCAAGGCCCCTTCATTTTGTTCATCGGGAACACCTCTGCTCACAGACTCTCACTTTGAGGGGTCCTGAAAGAAAGGCCCTGGATCCGAGCAGAGCAAAAAAGGAAAAATAAGATAATGTCCTCAGCCAAAGAGCCGGGCTTTTGGTGAGCACCAAACTGCTTCATTATCTGCAGTGAGAGGGCACTGATGCTGCACGGCTGCCAGGGTCACAGCTTGTGAGCATCCAACGCTTGCAGTGGTGACCAACAAAATCCCCCTCCCTGGACAGGGGCCTGCAGCCACGGCTCTCCAGCAGCACCTGTCCCCTTCGAGCCTGTCTGTGCCAGAGATTTTCACGAGGCTACAGACAAGGCTCTCCGGGGAGCCAGAGGCAGAGGATGGAGAATGATCTGACAGGAAGCATGGCTTAAAATTAGAAAGGCAATGCTGGTGGCAGCAAGAGCATGGGAAGGGAGGAGGAAGCGAAAGGAATGCACAAAATCCATCAAACCAGTATTTGTCTCATTAAAAGTAATTTTAATTTATAATGTCCTGGAATGTAGTTGTCACCCAGCTGCGCGGCCATCACCATGTTGCCTCTCACTTTTATTTCTTCCAGCTCCTTTTCACCCACCTCACTGGGACTGCCATCAATTTCTTCCCATCAGCAGCAGTTACAGTAAATGGATTCATTTGTGGGCAATAGGAGCTGAGAGACAAAGGTGACAATATAATTAAGGTTTTTAATTCTATGCCTGAACAGTTAAGTCCAGAACTCATGATAATTAGCTGGCTGCAATGAAAGATCTTTAGTCGTTATTTTCCCTTTGTTTCATATAATTGTTCACTTTGCTCAGCTACATTTGTCCTTTAATCTGAATCCTTGCTTGATGATGCTCTGCCTTTCCATCTATTCCCTGGGACCACAGGAAGCTTGTGAGCAGTGCAGGAACGTAAAAAATGATGAACAGGGACACTGGTCAGTGTTTCTGGTCACACACCATGGCTGATGCCTCTTGCACACGGGCAAGGGAGAGAGAGAGCACTGCCAGAGGAAGGCAGCCACATCAATGGAGCAGCTGAGGAGCAAGCAGATGGAGAAACAGGGAAAAAGGACGAGAAGGCTCCTGGTATCACAGCATCTCAACCAAACAAAGCAGTTTGCAGTTTGCCTAGCATCTGGCCTTTGACTGCTGTTGGTACTCACAAAGAAACAGTTACATAAAGTATCACTTTTTTTTTTCCCTTAAAAAGTTGGCAAACGGGCTAATTGCCTGATTAATCTGCTAACTGGTTTGATGCTTTTACGTTTTGCAACTCATACGACATCTGCAGCTGAGACACTGCACTGACGGAGCAGCCTCAATGGTGATGCTACCAGAAGGCTGTCCTTCAAGGCAAGAAGGCAAAAACCTCTCCAAGAATGTCTCCATTAGAAAGAAAAAGGAGGAAATGCCAGAAGAATGGTTTTTAATACTGGATAATGAAAATATCTAGAGGCTTGCCTCCTCTTCACTGGTTATACCACTAAGTCCTAGCACTGCTTAAAAAACCTTCAGGGCTGTATCTGACCTTGCAGACCCAGACCACAGAGCTGCCAATACACACTGGCTCGACCTCCACGTGGGATAAATCAGCCCACAGACTCACAGTGCAGTCCTCCCAAATGCACATAGGTGTCTGACATCATACATTAGTGGTGTTGTTTCAGTGTACAGGAGCTGCACCAGTGGCACACCTCAGCCTTTCTCCCAGCTCTGGTCCCATCAAGACCTCCAGACAAGCGTCCTACAAGCTTTACAACTTTAGATCTATCAGCTCAGTAAGTATTAGTCAAAATATCTCACTCTTTTCAGAGGTTTCAGAGCAGCTTTTCTGTGACCCAAAGATGTAAAGAGCCATAAACTCTGCAAGTGTAAGCAAGACACCCTTCTATTGAAGCTGTATTTAGTCATAACTCAGAAGGCTGTAATCAAGTGAAAGCCGACATGTGCGTGGCACACAGAGACAGACACGAGGCAGGAATCAGTGAGCAATAAGATAAGACATACATTTGAAAAGTTTTGGCAGGAATAAAACAGCAGCAGCATTGAAGAAAGTGAATCAGTCTATGTACTGCAAAAATGGTTACAAGAAGTACTGGGAGAATGTTATGCAACGCTAACTTTGACTTATGACATAACTTAGCACATAACACCAATAAGACCCTGCAGAGAGACTATTTTGGCAAGTAATTTGCCCTCTCTGACCTGCCTGTAATCCATGATAGCACTCTCATTGCTTCAGCGCTGAGTGGGCTGGAAAAGAGACAGAAAAAAATGCCTTTTGAAAAAAAGAAAAAAGGAAAAGTCAGTCCTACAAGGGAAAATCAAACACTGACAAGTCACATAATGAGTAAGTAGAAATGTTTCTGTCTACCTGCTCCTTTGTTATCTCTGGGTATGACATTCCACCACAACTTCCCACGCACCAGTTCCTTTGCTTTAGGAAAAAAAGCCAGGCGAGGGGACAAAGTAGTGTTTCAGAAGAGCTCTGTTTCAGTTACCTTCTTATCCTAGAGGCTGTGCAAAGGATTTCCCCAAGCTCAAGAAGCATATGTGCAGCCTCTCATGTGAGCTGGACAAAAGGACCAGGTAGCACTTGGGTGCCTGATTTCACACGGGGCTCAGTAATGCCATAAACCAGTTCAGCTGCAGGCTAATCATGGAGGAAGCGAGCTACCCAGGAGTAACAAGCTCCAAGTCTCCATTGTAGGGCCTAAATGTTATCTCATCCTGAATGTTATCTCTAAACATATGAAAGATAAGATGGTTATCGGGGGAGTCAACATGGCTTCACCAAGGGGAAATCCTGTTTGACCAACCTGATAGCCTTCTATGAGTGCATAACTGGCTGGCTAGATGAGGGGAGAGCAGCACGTGTTGTCTACCTTGACTTCAGCAAGGCTTTTGACACTGTCTCCCATAACATCCTCATCAGAAAGCTCAGGCAGTGTGGCTTGGGTGAGTAGACACTGAGGTGGATCAAGAGCTGGCTGAATGACAGAGCCCAGAGGGTGGTGATCAATAGCACAGAATCGAGTTGGAGGCCTGTGGCCAGTGGAGTTCCACAGGGATCGGTTCTGGGGCCAGTCTGGTTCAACATCCTCATCAACCACCTGGATGAGGGGACAGAGTGACCCTCACCAAGTTCCCTGATGGCACCAAACTGGGAGGACCGGTTGATTCCCCAGAGGCTGAGCTGCCAGTCAGCGGGATCTCAACCAGTTTGAGAGCCGGGCAGAGAGGAACCTCCTGAGGTTCAACAAGGACAAGTGCAGAGTCCTGCAGCTGGGGAGGAACAACCCCATGTACCAGGATAGGCTGGGAGTTGACCTGCTGAAGAGCAGCTCTGCAGAGAGAGATCTGGGAGTCCTGACTGATAATAAGCTAAATAGGAGCCAGCAAGGTGCCCTCGTGGACAAGAAGGCCAATGGCATCCTGGGATGCATCAAGAAGAGTGTGGCCAGCAGGTCAAGGGAGGTTCTTCTCCCTCTCTACTCTGCCCTGCTGAGGCCTCATCTGGAGTCCTGTGTCCAGTTCTGAGCTCCTCAGCTCAAGAGGGACAGGGAACTGCTGGAGAGAGTCCAGCACAGGGCCACCAAGATGATCAGGGTCTTATGAGGAAAGGTTGCAGGATCTGAGACTGTTCAGCCATACAGGTATTTAGAAGGTGTATGTCAAGGGCAACACCTTTTTCTGTAGTGTCTAGTGATAGAACACGGGGTAATGGACAAGAGCTGAAACACAAGAAGTTCCACTTAAACTTAAGGAAAAACTTCTTTGCTGTTGAGGTGAGGGAGCCCTGGCACAGGCTGCCCAGGGAGGGCGTGGAGGCTCCTTCTCTGGAAGTTTTCAAAACCCACCTGGATGTGTCCCTGTGACCTGACCTAGGTGGACCTGCTTGAGTAGGGGAGTTGGACTGGGTGATCTTTACTGGTCCCTTCTAGCCCCTTCTGTTCCGTAATTCTGTGATTCTCCTAAGTTGTGAGAGTACATATGCTGGGGAGTTTGAACCCTTGGACTTATTGTGCTGCATGTGCTGCATTGCTTAGACCCACAGTTTCTTTCCCATTCAGCTTTTATCAGCTGAGCCAGGGGGCAGCAGAGGCAACTGCCCCATTAATGCCATCAACTACTGTCCCAGGCGATAGGTGGGAAGGAATGTGGAAGGCACGTGCATATTTCACCATGTGTGATGTGGCTTCCACAGCTGACTTTGGCACCTATGCTTGTACCCATGCACCACAAGCAAACCCACTGCTGACTACGCTTCCCATCACAACTTCCCAATCTCTGGCCATCCAGACTCTGTGTCCCTCAGGGCTCTATGGGGGCAACGTTTTTGTTGAGGCACAGAATAGTGAACTGAAGATTTTGATGGATGAAAGGGAAGGTAAGGTGAGAGGAACTGCAGAAGACTTCTTCCTCTGCATCTGAAGAGCCATGGAGAACAGTGGCACCATCTAAACCCACAGCACACAGCTGCCCTCCTGGTTGCTGAAACAAGTTTTGCTCCCCATACGGCACTCCATCTGCAAATACAAGGTGTCTAACACCAAGTTAGCAGTGCCTTACTTGTAGTCTGGGCATCTACCAAGCAGCAGAGCAGAAAGCAGGCTGCATGCTCTCTTTCTGAAGGAATTCCCTTATTTTTCTGGGAGACGATCCCAGACCTGTATTGGAAACTCCAACATTCAACAGATGTGGATGCTTTCACACTCTTTCCCCAAAGTCTTCATCCTGAATGCTTACTTATGTCTTCTCTTCTTTCCTATTTCCTGGGCATGTTCTTGAAACCTGTATTGGGAGCTCGTGTACGTGTTCCTGTGCCCTTGAATCCATTAACTGTGGCAAAGTGATTAATTATTTTAGCCTCTTTATGGCATCACTGTTAACTTACTGCACATTCATACTTCCAGTCATATAAATGATAGTCTTAAAATAAGGAGGACATGTGTTATTGAACTATTTATAATTGGAGCTGTCTGGAGCAGAAAAAGATCCAAACGGGCATGAGAAAGCAACAAAAGTTAATGATACAGAGATAAAATACTATGTTTTAATCTACGGGGTGTGTGACATATCCAAGAAATTAGAAGCTATAAGGGTACACGACCGAGGCGAGAGCCTCAGGACACATCTTTAGCTGCTGTAAAATTTGCACCACCTCGGAGAGAACATCACTGTGGCTAAAATACACAGTGAAAACATGGAGGCTCACCATGTCCACAATGTTGATTCTTGCAGCAGCCACCTGGGAGGACCAGTGAGTAGCTGAAGCCGAAAACTGCACCTATCCCTCAGCCAAGAAGGAGGATGCAAGCATCCTCCTTCACCATCCGGAGCTGGGGGTGTCCCATGAGGGCAGAGCACAACAAGGGGAGTGTGATGGATCCATGGCCAGGGGGGCTGTCTTGGCCAGGGGCTTTTGCACCAATCCTGCAGGCTGCCAGGTTAACTTTGGGGATTTTCTTCCCGTATTCTATCTCCATCTAGCTTATAATGAACTATCAGTCTTGACAGCAGTGAAAATCTGACATCCAGAAGAGCTGCCTTCTGGGCAGATTTCTGCGGGCACATCTTCCTCCCACATGCTCTTACTGAACCCTAGTACAATGGATAAGGACATAGACCTTGTGGGTTGGTTCCTGGGGGTCTCCTGGAAACTCCTACATCCTCTCCTGACCCACAACCATGTCTGCTGCTGTCTACAAGTTACCCAAACCGGCAACCTCTCTGCCACATAGGCAGATGGGCATGGTGGGAGATGAGCAGATGGGCATCTTCTGCGTGGAGATGCCATGATCAGAGGCTGTATGTGGCATCCACCTGCCACCACTCCATCCCCTCATCTCATCCCAAATGTGGGAACAGTCAGCACACAGGATATCATCCTCTTCACTCAGCTCTTCACTGCCCACAGAGAGGCAGAATTCAGCTGGTTACGTGCTGGGGGATTGTCACAATGGTACAACACAAAAGTTAAGGCATGTTTAGAAAAACTGGACCAGAGTTTTTCACCCAATAATTCATTCAGCCTTATCCTTATAATTTCTCTTTAGAAATGAGGGGGAAACATGAGTGAGGGCTGTAAACTTTCGATTTTAAGAATCTGAACAGTTCCAAATTGTTACACTAAGAGCAAGATATCTTCTTCTTTTTTTTCAGTGATGAATTTCTAATGCAATTAAAAATGTTTATTCCACTAAAATTGGAACACAGCAACATTCAACATTTCAGCTGGAAGGGACCTACAATGACCATCTAATCCAACAGTCCAACAGCTTCAGGGCAGAAGCTTCTTCCTCCCCACCGTTTTCCCTTTTGCTCTCCACTATTCCTGTATGCAGAAGCCTGGGCAGAAATCTGGAGGGAAATTTTCAGTTTGATTCAGAAGTCTTTTACATGTATGTGAAGTAAAACCACTAGTTGTTGACACCTTTCTGCAAACAAGCACACATCAGTGAAGCCACTTTCTGCAGGTGCTCAGCACCACAGCCTCTGAGCTCACTTGGAGGGCAATACTGCAAGAGCTTGGGAGTCTTCCCATGCACAAATTATGAAAACTGACTGATTTTATGTACTCTGCATGCAACTGCTATCTCCTGCATATCAAATCAGGCAGTGGGGAAGAGCATGGGGTCACAAACCTCAGAAATTGGTCTGAAAATTACAGAGCACACAGGTGTTGAGGAGGATGGGGGCAGCCACTGCATGCATCCTGTTTTATACATAGCAAACGTCTGACCCCACCCTCTGCCTTCTTTGAGGGCTGTAAGGGCAGAACACTGTCAGTTGATTCCCTCTTGCATGTCCCACCCTGATACTCTCATCTTTAAGCATCCTGGAAGGAGAGAAAGAGAAAGAAGGAAAGGAAAGGAAAGGAAAGGAAAGGAAAGGAAAGGAAAGGAAAGGAAAGGAAAGGAAAGGAAAGGAAAGGAAAGGAAAGGAAAGGAAAGGAAAGGAAAGGAAAGGAAAGGAAAGGAAAGGAAAGGAAAGGAAAGGAAAGGAAAGGAAAGGAAAGGAAAGGAAAGGAAAGGAAAGGAAAGGAAAGGAAAGGAAAGGAAAGGAAAGGAAAGGAAAGGAAAGGAAAGGAAAGGAAAGGAAAGGAAAGGAAAGGAAAGGAAAGGAAAGGAAAAGGAAAGGAAAGGAAAGGAAAGGAAAGGAAAGGTTTGAGTTGCTTTGTCTACATTTAATATATTCAGTGCTGAAGAGGGGGTAACAATATCTTGTGTAGCATAATAGATAAGGAAGAAAGAGCAATTCTTTGCCGAAACAAAGAACAAAGGAATGGTTATTAAGTAAACAGCATTTCTCCAGGCCAGAGGAAAAATGTCCTGAGCACCAGACCAGGACAAGAAAGAGAAAGCTCTTCTCAAGGATGCACAGAAACCCCCAAAGCTGAGTACAACATTAGGAGACGTTTGGGTCAATCCAGAAGAGGGAGCACTCAGAAAGTGAAGAAGCAAACGCAACTCTCTATAGAGCAAGGGCAAAGTTGCAGCCTCTACTGATATACAGGGTGGAATGTGCAGCAGCCCCTCTGCAAACAGGACTCAGGGAAACAGTTTCCAAATCTGAGCAGAGACACCCCCAAAGTGGTGAAGTGTGGTTTTGCATGCAATTTTTGCTCCATTAATCAGGTTGCAGTGCCTGTACCTTCTCTGGGCATGTACTCTCTGGAAACAGCAAAGCTTCCAGGTCACGTCCTGTCACTGGGTGAATTTTCAGGAAAGAGCCTTAACAGGAGAAATTGGTTTGGGTACATCCCTCATAGGAAGTACTCTACTTAAAGAAGGACTGCCCTCCAGATTTCCTCTTGTCAAGTGGGAGAAACAGCACTCAGACACTGATCAGGACTGAGGCATGGGACTCAACACACACTACCTGATTCTTCCACACAAGGAGGTCTGCAAGAAATAGTTTCCTAGACTGTAAAGGATCAGTCTCCTGAACCCCCTGTGCTGCAGCTAGTGCAGCACCACAGTGCATGACATCTTCTTCCCTTTGCTGTTACTGCAGCAAACGGCTGTGCACAACAGTAGTAACGGCTGCTGCTTGAGAGCTCTCCCGTTACTGATTCATCGAATAACAGAGCATTTGTATTGCACAACAGCAGAGTGACATAAGTCTTGGATGCTTTTCTGAGCAGATGCTGTATGCACTGCTGTGATGGTTTAACCCCAGACAGCTGCTTAGGACCACTCACTCTACTCCCCAGCAGTGGGATGGGGAAAAGCCCAGCACAAAAAGGTAAAGCTCATGAGTTGAGATGAGAACAGTTTACTAACTAGAATGAAAGAAAAGATAATAATAACAATAAAAGATATAATATTAATAGTAAAGAAAAGCAATATTTAAAAAGAGACATAAATAAAACCCAAGAAAAGTCAAGTGATGCCCGACACAACTCACTGACTGATGTCCAAGCAGTGATTCACCTCTCCCCACCAGCTCCCTCCAGTTTATATACTGAGCTTGATATCCTATGGTACAGAGTATCTGAAAACAGGACAACCATTGACTGTGGCCTAGGTGTTCCTCTGTTTTTCCTGGTTATCCTTATTTCACTTAGTTTTCTGGTGTATCATAGCTCAAATATAAAGAGGTTGTAAAGGAACCTAGAGGTTATCAGAAGGCATGTGTTTGCTCACATGCAGCAAAATCACAGACATATTCAGACAGGTGGACTGACTTTGCTATAGCTGAGTGCAGAAAAGCTTGAAGGATGTTGGTTTTGTGATGGGCTGTGGTTAAGTATTCCTCCTTTTTCTTTTTAAAAACAAGAAATCACCAGCAACTTAAAGGTGAAAACTGATGTTATTGCTATTCTTAGTGTCCTATGCTCTCCCATGTCCCATCCTCAGCCTCCAGGTTCTCTCTAGGTGAGGTCTCCTGGAGGATGCAGCTGAACAGCTGAACCATCCTTACTTTCCACTCCCACAACCAGGCTGCAGCAACCATCGCAACCCTGGAATTTTGAAAATAAAAGGCCCTGTCTGGGGCAGATTTGGAGTTGGACCTTATGAACAAAGTTTCAAGATGAGACATCAACAACGAAACAATGAAATTGAGATTTTACAGCCCGTTCTTGTTGTTTCATACTGTCGCTGGTTCCCCACCACACCACTTGCACAGACAGCTGTAGGCAACAGAAAACTCAGAGAAACACAGATTCTGCAGATATACCAAAAGCACTGCTCTTGTGAAGTCCCTTCCAGGGAAGCCATCGCTCATCATACAGCTGCTGGCTCCTGTGAGTCCCCTCAGAGCTGTCACTGCTCTCATCCACCACCGTCAAAGAGGTCCACCTGCTTCAGGGTGGATGTCTCAGATATACTGATAGCTGAGGTGCAACAGGTACACCTACTTTGATTGTTTTTACTTTTGCATGCTGCATGAGTCCAAACTAATGCTACTTATTCCTTAAGATTTGGTGCACCAGTGCCTGCCTTTGAGCAGCTGCACTTCCTGCAGGGAAGGCTAGCAGGCACCACGTCACCAGTCTGATTGTTCTTTCCTTCCTGTTCTTTTTCTTACAGCTATCTCTGCTGGCAGGGAAAAAACGCCTCTCCTGTTCCCAAGGGAAATGACAATATTTCCATTATGTGTTTGGACATATAAGGTAAAGATTTGCTCTATAGTAAATGTCCACATTTAGTCTCTGAAGCCCAAAATTTCCGACAACTCAGTTGGCAATTCAATTTAGCACTGACTTCATAAACACAGAAGCATTTGAAGCCAATTGCTTTCTTCCAATAAAACATCACGTTTTTAAGTCAGTCTCTGGACTCTTGAGATCTGCCTTGTTTTGGCATGCCAGAATCACTTTGTTACACCTCTTGTTAAGCAACATCTTGGAAAACTAGATTTGCATAGAGTGGATTTGTAGTTTGTACTTTGGTGTCTTATTGCTCCCTGGGCTTTCACCAACTTTCACTTCTCCATTTATCTTTTCACATAGCACTGATGCCCTGTCTTTAAAAGACTATCACCCCTTTCCCAGCACAGCTCGTAGGGTGAAGTTTTAAAGCATCTCAAGGTGTATTTTCAGCAGTTGAGAAGTTTGGATTAAATTTACAAAATGCTCAAGTGCTGACGTGTATAAACAGTGTTGTCAAGGCACTTCTGGAGAGGCTCTTCACTGCAGGGTTTCTTCTGCACCCCAGCTGTTTAAAAGGCCAGTGTTTAGCTGAAGACAGTAGCCTGGATGCTAGTGAGTCTGGAAGCAGACCAGGGGTAACACTGTGTCTTAAAGAGACCTCTTGGACCAAACACACCCACAGGTGTTGAGATGGCGTTCATCTCATCTTCAGAGATGGGTACCAAAGACAGTTCACCCTTTGACCAGAAACACCAGCATTGTCTATGCCAACATTCATGATGCACATATCACGTGATGCTTACCTCCTGGAAAATACACCATGTCCTGCTTTGACACATTTGAGTGCACCTGGCCCATGCAGGCCCATACTCCCTTAGGTTCCTCTCTAAGTCCTGGCCAGACTTGGGTGGAATCCAACTTGAAGGATGATGCGTCAGGTATGTCTGCACAAAGGAAGACACAATTCATCCTGATTTGCTGGGCTTCGACTATAAAGCTGGACCCTCATCCAATGACTCTTTGGTAGCCTCACCTGTGGGTGGATGCACTGTGCAGGACTTCCCAGTTGCCAGGAAAGACTTTCCAAATCCTTGCTGCAACTGGGGCACCCATCTGGATGATGGGAACATTCTCCTTGTCTCAATGTCTGTGCTTCCTAGTACTTTATCCTTTGTGAATTACATACAAAACATTCTATGAGTTACATTAAAAACTTGTAACCCGAGAAGTGACGGTACACAGCTGTGTAGCAACATCACACTAATGAAGAGTGACATTTCTTCCTCAAGATAGTTGAACCCTTTGAGGGCGTCATAAGGTTAAACATATCTGGATTTCTTTGTATCTTCACAATTAATGCAAAAATGTATAGTATTTTCATTTCCTCTATTCCTCTCCCTGAACATCACTTGAACAAAACTGACGTTCTGTAATATATTCCTGAAATCTAGGTAGACAGGAGAAAGTGAGTTTCACTTTATCTGTACTACACAGAATCACCAATGAAAAATTAATTGCTGGAGTAATGAGTGTTCTTCTACACAGAACACAAGTCTTAGGCTGTGCACAGATAGGCACTGCTAATTAAGGTCTACACAAGGCAGCACAGTGGGGACCCAGCAGTGTGGAGGCGGCAACTGGCATTGCCAGTGGTGGCAGGGCTTGCACCCACATCACAGGGTGAGGATGCTTGCCACCAGGCTCCTGAAATGCAAACAGTTCCTCCATGAGGAGATGAGGAAAGGAAGTTTAAGGTGAGGTGCAAGGAATGAGGAAGAGAAGGGAAAGGAGCTCAGAGACTTCCCATGTACCAAAACCCCCGTGGCACCGGTGAGCTGGGCACATCTCCCAGGATTTTGTGATGAGTCTAAAGGTCTGCTTTGTAAGAACCTAGTAGGAAAATCTGGAAAAAAATTCTGTTGGTGGGGCTTTGGAGAGCCTGGATGTGTGTTTTGCCCATTCTCACATCACATGTGTTTCTCTCATAATAAATTCATGGATGTGTCAAACTTGACATCAAATGCAGCAGAATTCAGTTTGAAATTACTCATTATGGACAAAAGCACCACCTGGCTCAAGAGCAAGGATCAGAACAAAGTAGGGGATACATCTTCTTTAGTGTTCTGTTTTGTGAACGTTTTGGTGCCACACTCTTGAAAATTTGAGAGACATGTGAAATTTGTAGCCATCTGCATTTCTTCAAATCCTGCCATTTGTATCTGCTTCCTGTATGCCCAAAAGTAGCATCCCATGAAGTAAATCGCAGCCCCAAAAGCAGAATGCAAAAATGAGTTATTTTTCGTTTGGCTTGAGGCAGAGTGGGTTTTAGGGGCAGTGGAGACATTCCTGATTGATTAGGGAGATGATGCTCCAATTTGCAAAACAACACAAATCCACCAAAGCCAATGGAGAATGCCAGGTGAAGGGGTAAGAAGTGTTTCTTGGGCAGTTGTTATTAGTCTTCTCCCTGCTGCCTTCCATTTGGGATAGATTTTGACAATGCAAAAAATAAAACCGAGGAAACGGATAGGCTTGTGCCTGAAGCAAGGCAAAAGACATATCCCTGTCATAAAAAGAGTCCGTGGGTCTACAGGCATCCTCACCTCTGTACAACAAAGTAATATTCCCTTAATTGTCTTCAGTGATGGGCCCACTAATTAGAGAAACAACATGGGCAACAGGAAAGTACTAACTAATATGTAGGACTCTGAGGTGTTTAAACTTTAATTATAAATGCCCAAACCAGCAAAACCGGGTTTTCCAGCAATTGATCTGAGTTTTGTGTCAGGCATTGCTGAAGAGAGTCCCTGCATCCGTGTGAGAGTCCTGTGTACCCTCACTGCTGACTGGAAGAGCTCTGTACATCTTTCTTGGGAAACAGGGCACCTACAAGCCAAAGCTGTGCCTCCTATACATCCCCACACACACTGCCTGTGCCCTTCTAAAATCTCAGCAAAATGTATGAAGCTGTCATGTACACCAATGTGAGAGGAGCATTGCCAAAGCTGGTCTTCACAGAAGAAGATCATTTTATGATTATTGAACAAAAATTGTGTACAATGATTCAGGTTTTGCATTTATTTTAAGCAAAAATTGGTAATTATTCTAAGGAAAACAGTTTTTCTGGGCTATGTAATTTCTTTTCTAGGCAGAAATTTATATTCTATATAGTTTGTGTCCCAGTTTTATCTATTGGATCAGTAAAATTGTATACCTGATGTCCTATCTACGCAGCCATAGCTAATGTCTGTTTAAATACCCAATAAAGTGTGAGAGAAAGATAGCTCTACATTTTCAGGGTAGAACAGAAGAAGTTCCTTGCCCATGGTCACCCAACCTTGCAACAGGGCTAGGGACCATGATTTCTGTAACCCCCAAGTCATGATCTCTGTACATTCTCTTCCTTTTGCAGAGGCACTTGCAGCATGGTGTGCATGGTCAAGGATGGATGCTGTGAAAACATAAAAGCGTAAAACAGTTTTGTGATGGTTTGGTTTGAGGTGCACAGCAAGGGCAAGCAGTCATGGCAGCCATGAGTTCAATCTGCTTCTGCCACGTTGTCTCACGACTGACTTGAAAACCAGCTGAGTGATGGGGACTCTGCAGATCCTCCATCCAGTACATCATCCTCGGCTTACTCAAGCAAGACAGACCAACTTCTTCCACTTGCACTCTTGTCAGCTGTGTTTCCAGCATCCCAGATCTCACAGCAGTAGCAGCAGCACTGAGACTGGAACATGGCCAGAAATGGAGAGTGGAGCTGGTGAAGGATCTGGAGCACAAGCCTGATGGGGAGTGACTGAGGGAAGTGGGTTTGTTTAGTCTGGAGAAAAGAAGGCTGAAGGGAGACATGATCACTCTCTGCAACTACCTGACAGGTTGTAGTGAGGTGGGGATTGGTCTCTTCTCACAAGTAATGAGTGCTAAGACAAGAGGAGTTAGCCTCAGGTTGTGCCAGGAGAGATTTAGAATGGAGATTAGAAAGAACTTTTTCCCTGAGAGGTTTATAAGACCCTGTCACAGGCTGCCCAGGGAGGTGATGGAGCCCCCATCACTTTAGACATTGAAAAGCCACATAGCTGAGGTGCTGAGCGACATGGTTTAGTGTTGAGCTTGGAGTGTTGGGTTAAAAGTTGAGCTTGATGACATTTAAGGTCTTTTCCAACCAAACAATTCTATGATTCTATGTCTGCCAGACACAGTGTCTGTGCAGTGCAGTACAGAAAGGCTGGGCAGCATGAAATCCAGCAGTGGCTCCATCCCTGTTTCTGGAGAGTGTCGACAACCCTCTTGTACTGCTAGAAGGAGAAGTCCCCAGGGAGACTATCATAAAAACTGTACTGTAGCCCAGTGTGGGGAAACATCTCTAGAGCTCAAAGGGATGCACTGTCTCCATGGTCCTCTTCCAAATGAGGTGGTGGGACTGATAGGGGAAAGGGGAGCAGGTTTGCTATTAATACGGTCTAATATTTTTCTCCTGACAGAAGTTCTGCCATGGGGCAGAGACCTTGGGCAGTAGTGGTCACAAAGGGACAGGGACTTGTAATTCACACACTCCACGACGAAGAGTGCATCCCCAAGTAGTTTTCTTGTTTCCCAGACTGAGATGGTTTTAGCCACCATTTATTAGCAGCTAATAAATCCTTGAAATGCACAAACCAATCTCAGGTACAAGTCACCACTGTTAGTGCTGCTGCAGCATTTCCCCTCCATCTCTCTGTCTGCTGCTGCCTGTGGAGTCCAACTTGGCAGCACCTCACTCCCAGCTGCACCTGCAGCACTCCTTCCCCCATCCCTGCTGGCCCTCCCAGTCCTGAGGAGCCACAGGCTCTCACCCTCATGCAGATAGCCATGCTTGTTTGTAAAGATCTACAGGAAAGGCTTTGTTTCTGCACAAAACTTTTTCAAATGTACATGGGAGAAGGCCAGTACTTCTCCTATTACAAACTAATGCTGCATCTGCGTTAGTGTTTACGATTGCTTTCTGTTGTTTGTTTTATGTCACAGATAGCTCTGTGTCTTCCACATTTCTACTTTCAGTGTTTAAATCTGCAAATTAAGTCTCTTTCTCTTTGTATCTTTTTCTTTTGTTTCATGACATTATCATTGTACCTGGAAGAATGTAAAAGGGGACTGTTTAGACCAATAAGGAAAGCATCTGAGATAGCATCACTTGGAATATTTCATGTTTCAGCATCTGTTTTGAAAGCCTCATAGTAACAAGGGCCTCGAAATGTACATACACAAACACACAATTTATGATCTAGTGATTGTAATTAAGGTTATTCGTAGGGCTTGCAAGCCCAAAGGGTTCTTATTTCAATTTAAACTTGTCCACCACTGCAATCTTCTTGGGCAAACCATCCTAATGTTTGCATAGTTCAACATCTGAACTGTGCAGGCAAACTCACTCTGTCCTAGAGACCCTGAGCAGGTCTGGGGTGTAGGTTCTGCAGGAGGAGCAGTGCAGTGGGCTTTAAGACTTAGCTCTGCAGCCATTTGAATCTCTCCTGGCTCTCCTGCTTGGAGCCTCTGGCACAGGTTCTGCAGTCTGCAGCAGGAGCTGAGCACTGGGATGGGCTCCCAGCCTCTACTGACTTGCAGTACTGTGGGATAAGAAGCTGTGACTTCACCGGGGACAGAAGGATCTTGAACTCCTTGTGCTTTCCAGACAGATAACGAGATAGCAGGCTATCAGGCAGCTTTGATTTTGTTAGATCACTTTTTGTCCTTCTCAAGCAAAAGTTGTGATACCACAGACTTTTCTGTAAAGTGGAACCATCTCTTTCTGGCCATCTTCGATGGTAAGAGCCTGAAGCAGTCGTCACCAAAAGCTAAACATTTTTCTGCTAATTTTGAAGAATTCTGATCCCTGAGCAGCAATTCTTGGCTGCATCGTGTGAAAACGTCAGCAAAACAAAATGTGCCTACGAGGCTAACTTCTTTGCAAGAAGCCTCAACAGACCCCAGGTGAGGCAATGTGAGGGTGATCAGCTCTGAATATTCCATTTGGACATATTCATGAGCCCTGTCAGGTCATTGCCTAAGTGAAAAGGCCCAAGAAAAATCATCAAGACACCTCAGAGAGGGTTAATTGTGCCTACACAAGGTCTCCTCCACCAGCCCAAGCCATAAAAACTGTACTTTTCATGGGAGGAAGACTTTAACCGTGGCCTCTCCTCTTGTGTCTGGAGGGTCTCAGAACCCCTGGGCAGGGCAGCACCCAGGGCAGCAGCCCTGGAGAGGGGCCACAGGCGGTGGTCTCTGGAGGGGAAGCAATGAGAGCTACAGTATGGGCCTCTCAGACAGGTAACTGATTGGATTAAGAGTCCTGCCTGACAGCGCGTCTGCTCAGCCACACGGGCTCATCAACCTTCCTGTCCTGTCTGCTAATAAATCCGGCACTGGGGACCATTCTGCTTGATGATCTCTCCTTGGGGAGTTTTTAAGGCTTCTCTCTGTGAAAACTACTTGGAGTCTATTAAAATTGCAGCTCTTCTGTTGTCATGTTGTCCCAGAGAGTCACGGGAGGTGCCTGTCACCCAGGTGGAGCGAGCTATTACATATTCCAGTGAAAAAAATAGCCCCTGCTTTGAGAGTACAAGCATCCCCAGCAGCAAACAGAATGGAAGGACACTTGCTCATCTCCTGGCCCATCACATTAAGGGATGAGGCTGATGAAAGGGCTGAGGCACACAGCTCCATAGTGGACGTGTTGGGCTGTGGCTCTGCTGTTGAAAACACATGCAATGCCTTTGCTGAAAGGATTAAGTAAAAGGGTAACTGTTGTCCCTGCGCTCTCAGTCATCAGCCCAGCTCTGCTGTTTCTGCTCCTCATACACATATGGTGCCAATAGGCTTTCAGGCTACAGGAATCTGGTGGTGGGGTCCCCCAGCCCACCATGGGCACTACTCCACTACTGCTTCACAATTCAGCTATGCCAGGCTGGGACAAGCTTCTGAATACACTGAATACACTGCCTGAACACATTAGAAGGCAGCAATTGTTGGATCCATAATATATGTACAGAAGATGTATAAATAAAATATAGATTTACCTTTTTTTTCTTGGATTCACCATTGTATAGCTGAGGGGACACAGTCTGAGAAGGTCTGAATGCAGTAAGACAATGAAATATCTTTCAGGTTAAGCTGCTGTGGCTTTTGACTCGATTGCCACATGAAAGGACCATAAAAACCAATATCCTTTGTTGTTTAAGATAAAAAGTTAATGACTGCAGAATTACAGCCTGAGCTGCTGTAAAGTATTACTGTGAGATTTCCTCTGGGCAACCTGCAGAGGCAAAGTCTGAATCTGTCAGCTCAGGAGAACCTTCTGGCATCTCGACATCAGCAACAAACCAGAAACATTTGGGCCATTCAGATGTCTGACACATTCATAATGCACTTGAAAATGACTTAGAAGGAACAAAATGTGAGTCTGATTAACCAGGTTAGGTTATATAAATATCAAATAATTTAAAGTGATGACAAGCTATCTCAGTGTCTAGAGAGATTCCTTCCTCCCCGAGCAAAGATCTTTCTGTTTCTTTCCCATCCTGAGCCATCTTAATGGAAGTCTCAAGCACATGATGCTGCATGGAGATTTGGGCTTGTGCTGGGATAATGTCCCTGTGTGGGCATTCATGCACAGACCTTGCAGTCTGCAGACCCCTTGGAGGGAGGCTGGGAAGCTGGGGCTGTGGGAGGTCATGAGCATTGGGTGCTGAACCACAAAGCAAGGGAAGTTTGTCTTTCTGCACACCTTTGCAATTTTGAGCTGTTCCTATAGCTAGGAGAAGGAGAAAAAAGGGGAGCAGAGGAGTCATTTTTTACAGCTCCAGTGCTTCTCTCTGTGTTGTAGGCTTGAGACAACTATGTATCTTCCACTGGTAGGCCTGCTGCTGCTCTACTCTTGGTTTTTTCCTACTCATTTGATCTCTGGCAGGTAGGAAGTGCAGGCTCTTTAATTTAGCCAGATGCCAATAACAGTCCTGCACACTGTCATTTATAAACTTGAGGATGGCCATGACAACCATTTGCTCCACAACAGAGGCATCTCACTCCAAAGTGCTTGGTGTGCAAAGTGAAGCCCTGCTTTCCTCTTAGTTTATTACAGTGGCAGATAGACAAGTCCCAGAAACTCTTGAAGCTGATGGGTTTTAGAAGTTCTGGTATAACAACAGAGAACACCAAGCTTTCTGCTTACCACTTTGTAATCTTCTCCTTCAAATGCTTCAGACACTTAGAGTAGAAACCCAAAAGTTGAAGACTGTCTGCCATTGCGTTCTGTGACGTTGTCACCGGTTCAGCTCGGAGGAGCACTCAGCTCAGCCCTCTCACAGCAGAGGCGAAAGGCTGCTGGGCACAAACAGCATGCATAGCTCAGCCTGAACCTCAAATCCAGGTCCCTTTGCATGTCAGACCCTGTAGTTGCCTTCTTGTTGTGACAATCTTGACGACTAAGAGAAGGCACTCATCAGGGATGTTATTTCAACCTTACACACAGCAGTACCAAGGTAAAAGCCAAATGAGGAAAAAACAGCTTTTTTCATCAATTGACATGTGTCCTTTTTCTTTTTTCACTGATTAGCAGAAATGGAAAATGTAATCACAGAAGACACCTCACTGATTCAAAACCTTAACTGAGACGTGGATAAACTGATCACAACTTGGGTATTAATCGTTTTCCCCATTTACTTTATGTTCAATGTAAAACACTTAAAAAAAATGAGTATGGATTTCCATATCCTGGGATATGGAGGGCAGTGGCATCCTTAGAAGACTACAGCACCTTGGCAGTAGTGGAGGTTGCATACTGCAGTCACTTGAGAGCTCCAGTGAGTGAGCTTTGTTTGTAACACGCGGCTTGACTGAGGAAGTTCAGCAGAGCAGGGATGACTGGAGACATATCAGTGACATGTAGAGGATCTAACTGCATCTTCCTCATGAGATGGTAACTCACTCATCATAAGCACAACAGCCTTGGCTGGTGTGGCCACTGAAATGGTGGGATGTGTGAAATGATCACAGTATCTAGAAGACAGCATTGGGCTATTCAGTCACAGCCCTTTGATTTTTGCATACTGCAATTGTCTTTCCAGGAAGATTTAGAGCAACTATGAAATCAAGTCCCACATGACTGGGGAGGTGGTTGTAGCTGTGCCATGGGGTATTTTGATAACTGTCAGAGATTTTTGTTGTGCTCTTTGATAACTCATTAACATATATCACATATACCATTATTTGGCAGAAGATTGATCCAGCTCGTGTTCCACACCCAGATCAACTATGAATTTTAGTTGAAAAGCAAAGCAAATTGGAAACATTTTTTGTTACTTGCCAGTAAGAGTATGGCATTCGAGAGGGATGATCTGTCTATATTATCTATCTAAATTATTGTCTAACAGCTAAACTACTAAACTTGCACTAGACTGAGGTTTAGTCATGGCCCAACCTCCGTTTCAGTGTCAAAATACACATTATCCTTACTGCCACCATGGCATTGTCAGTGCAAACTCATAGAGAGTCTATCGAGTCATTACATAGAAAGCAGTCTATTAGTATCTACTTTTAAAGATACTAATTCCTCTCACAAATTAGCATGGAGACAGTAATAAGCTGAAGAGACCAGTGCCTTAGGCTAAACTCAAGCAAGAGACCCAGAGGTTAGAGGGTTTGTTTCCTATTACTGCTCCCTGGAGCCATTCAGACCCACATTCTTGGGAATAATTAACAGAGAGTTACCATCAAGCTTGACTTGTGAACATAAGGTCCAGATACATTGACTTCCCTTTTAAGACAGGTCTGAGACCCTCTGCCACCAAGTTGTGAGAGCTTCGTGCATCTAGGGTATTTTTTCTCTCTCCTTCCATTGCAGCAGAAGCTGTCTTGGCGTGGTAACCAAAACTGGTCTATGAAACACCCAATACTGCATGGAGGGCGTGAGGTCTTTGCAAGGGGATTTCCAGAGTATTCTCCTGCCTTTGGACTAAAGTAGCTTTTCTGTTACATTATTCTGCATGTGCAGGAATGTTGATTCTTACAAGTACATTGTAGCTTAGCATAGGGACTGGAGAGGAGGAAGAGTAACTGGACTACCTGCTACCAGTCTTATCCCTGCAGTGGTTATGTCCTGCCAGATTACCTGTGGGAATCATCTGCCAGGCTGTTGGTAAGGGTGAGATATGAGAGCTGTCAAAGCTCACCTCCAATTGCATGAGGCTTTGAATTCACTGATGTGAGTCATTATACAGTTAAAACAAATCTCAACCTTATCAGACCACAGGTTCTGTAAGAATTTGTCCTCACTGCAGTCTCCTGAATGATCAGATGGGTAGAGCTCACTGCATGCCAGTGGCCAACAGAGGCAGAGGTTGTGCAGCCATCTCTGGGCTTTGCTCTGAGAGCTCCTGGACCTTCTGGGCACAAGGTCTAGGATCTTTGGGGAACTCCTGGAAACAAAGAAAAAGTAAGAGTAGCCACAGGTCTGTGGGCCTGAGAAAGCTCTAGGAGCTTCTAATGAGCTGCCCTTGCCTGGAAGCTGTGTTACAGCTGCCTGTGATCAAGGAGGGTCCAGCACACTTCACCTGGTTCTTGGGAAAGCCCTGTATAAGAGGGGGCAGCTGTGAGAGGTAGTAGTTTGTGTGGGGGACTGTAAAGAAGGGATTGTCAACTGAATTGCTACAAGCATAACCAAATTTGGATGTGGTGGTGCTGCTACACAGAGCTATTTCCCCAGCAGATAATGGCCTAGTTGCCCCAGATCCCAGGCTTCAGGAAGGGCCTGGGCTTCACTCTGAGGCCAGAAGCAATGCCCTTCTGTCCTGCAGGAGGTAAACCACCTTGGTGGAGCTGTGTTGCAAAGTGGAGGAGCTATGGGAGCTATGAGCATTCAGAGGGAAATAAACAGCATCTGTGCTAAGACACAACAGCTTGAAGATCCTTGGTCCTCATCTGCAATAGGGAAACCGGCAGTGTCTACTCCCAATATTGGAGTAAATTAAACATCTGGACAAGGGGAATGATGGCGGCTGGAGACCTCTGGCACCAAGAGCAAGGCTTATGCCTCACCTAACAGCATACAACTCAAAGTTGAAGAGGAGACAGGTCTGCTTTCAAGCAAAGCATCTGGGCCACCTAATCCTAAACTGTGCAAGACCACCAGGAAGAAGCAGTGAGTGACAGTAGCGAATGTCCCTTCTGGGGAGAACAACAGCTGAGCTATCATTTAGAGAGTTTTGCTGCCAGTCAGGAGGCCTGGCTCTATGATGTTGATGATGAACTGCCAAAGCTTCTCTGACCCTCTAGCTACTGCCCCATGATGTTCTTTCATATGGCAACCAATGACTCTGACAAGAGTAATCTAGACAGTGTCAAAAAAGACTGCACAATCTGGGAGAGATAATTAAAGGCACGAGGGTCCAGATGGTGATCTCCTAGTGAGAGAAATCTCCTCATCCTACTAGTGAGGAGAAAGATGTGAGAGGGCACTAATAGAATCAGTCAATAATTGGCTGTGGAACTGGTGCTGGTGACAGTTTTGGGTTCTATGATCAGATGAACTTATTTACAAGTCTGCATCTGTTGGGGAGAGATGAGATCCATCTTATCAAGTGGGCAAAGGATAGCCAGCAGGATAGCTGACCTGGTAAGGAGGACTTGAAGCTAAGAGTGATGAGGGACGGAGACGGTAACTAGCAGACCAATGAGGGGGTGATGGACAGCTTTGAGCAAAGGACATGGGGTTTTGTGAAGGGAACAAAACAGGAATCAAATGGGGCTTAAGCTGGATCACCTCCAGCGCTTGCATATAAACAATGAAGTGCCTACAAGGCACCATTATGGAAAAATACTCAAAACCTCTCCTGGGTATTCAGCATGCTGGGTGCATCTTCAAAGTGTGTGTACACTAATGCATGTGGTATGGGGAATAAGCCTGATAAATTAATCTGCCTGCAGCTGCAGGGCTATGATCTTGTTAGGGTCGTGGAGACATGGTGGGATGGCTCCCATGATCTGAGTGTTGCGATGGAGGAACACAGGCTCTTTAGGAAGGACGGGCTGGGAAGATGAGGAGGGGAACGTCTGAGGGGTCTGGGGCTGTTTAGCCTAGAGAAAAGAAGGGGAGACCTTATTCCTGTCTGCAGCTACCTGAAAGGAGGCTGTAGCAAGGTGTGGGTTGGTCTGTCCTCTCTAGTAACAAGCAACAGAACAAGATAAAGGAAGAGGAATGAGCTCACAAGTGTTTCTTCTCTTGCCACAACAATGGATCATCAACAAATCTTAACATCTTTTCCCACCTATGCTGAAGCTTAAATTGTAAGTGGAATAAAGCTGATGGATTGTCTTTGCAAAATCTCTTGAGGATGGGGATGGGAGTGTCTCTCCTGTGCCTTTTTCAGTGTATGTCTTAAAGGGCTTTTTCCAAGGACAAGTCCTGGAAATATGTCCCATCAATGCCATCAGTGATGCAGATGGATACCCACTGGCTGCCAGCTTGGGTACTTGGCAGGACAGACAAGTGCACGCCTTGCTGTGTCTCATATAACCTTCCTGCCTCCTTCTGAAATTAACAACTTATCCCTATTTACTCTTTCCACATTGGTTCCAGTTTTTCTTAATTTTACACCTTAATTTAATCATTTTGGCCCAAATGGCTCTGGCAATCCACAACTACCCTTCAGTCTCTTTCCCTGGAGGCAGATGCCCTACCTGCTCTTGCATTCTCTGTCATACCCACTGGTTCCTGATGTTTTTGCCTTGCTAGATTAGTCCCCATCTGAAGCTGGCCAACCTCTTCCCCTTCCACTGTCTGCAAAGCCCAGTGGTTTCCTACAACATTACCTAGTTCAGGCTCTGGCAAAGGCTGGCAATTTGCCTGCATGCCTTCATACCTCAAGCCTCTTTTCAGTAAGGTCAGTGCTGTGGTTTACCTTTTAGCTGGGTTGGGGTTGGTAATGGTGATATTTGTGCAAAAGCAAGTTCCCTAACTGCAGTGCAGAGTGCTGCTCATCTGTTTGTGCCTCTGTATCACAGTTCTCCATGGGACATTCATAAACTTTCCCCAATGCCTGTAGAGGTAGTCACACGGTAGCTCGGGCTGCTACCATGTGAAAAGGGGGCATATTGGAGAAAGGTACAAGATCTCTTACCAGGTGTTTGGTAGTTAATATAAATCCTTATGGTTTGTAAATATATGATAATGTATGGTATTATAACAGCAAGTAGATAAACATGTTTATTTAAGTATTTATATTTTGATACTTGTACTCACCCATGTGTTTTCCAACACACAGACAATACACATTCTCCTCTTCTTAACATGATTTTGATAATCCATAACTTCTGCTGCTCTTGTTTCATACAACAAGATTTTCTAGTGCCCTCCCTGATAGCTAAAATCCCCTGGAACTGGCAGTGCATGCTGCCCTTTCCAACCACAGCCCCCAGCCCTTGCTCTGCTGTGAGTAAAGTCATCTGCAGACCAGCTCTTGGAGGGGCACCCCAGCATTCTCTGAGCAGCTCTGAAGTGAATCCAGATCTTTGCACAGCTGGGAAAAAAAAGGCCTCTCAGTGTTTAGACCTGATTGTGTATTCTACTCATGCACAGTGACAAATCCTGGACCAGCCACAGCTCCTTGATGGGGACTGAACCTGATGGGGAAGGGCAGCCTGGGCACATGGGAGAGGCTCTACTGTCAGAGTTGCTGAGGTTATTCTCCCAGGATGCTGATGGGAGGTGTTGCAGGAGAAGAGTCATTGGGAAAATTGACCCTGGGGCACAAAACACAGGATCACCACAAAGAGCCTGCACTCCCCTCAAACCTCTCTCTGTTCCTGTGTCCAAGCCACTTCCATTCCCTGTCTCCCTCCCGGCCCGTCTCTTGACCACAGGCAGCGGTGGCCACCCTCTCCTTCCGCCACCCACCACTCCAGACGGTGTACGGGTCTCGAGCACCTGAGGCACGTGCTGAGGCTCCCAGTGACAGGAGGCCCCGTGGAGCCTCTGCCCATGGTCCAACGTGGACCCTCCGTGCTGGGAAGCTGGCGGCCTCCAGGGAGCTACCTACTGCCTGCAGGCCTGGCGCTTTTATCATGCACACTAAGAGGAGACATAATCAATTCCCTAGTTGGCACTTTGCACTGAATACCCACTTTTTCAGTCTGATAGCAGGACTAAATTAGTTATTTAGCAACGAGACCCTAATTTAAAGTGAGCAACTGCCCTGACAAGGATCATTGTTCAAGGCCATCCCCCCTTTGCTTTCAGATGAGAGGCCCACCAATCCCTGGAAGGTGATAAATAGACAATTAGAAAATAGATATATTTTGTTAGTTCTACAAAGCTCCCTGGTGCTGTCAGGCTCACAATAAAGGGGGCTTCGGTAAATTGGTGGGCAATGAAAGCCAGCTGTACGGTCATCACTCCTACAGACACAAAGCCATATGTGGCCATTTACAGGACATCCCTGAGAATAGATGGAGCCAATAAGACCAGAGGGAACTAAAAATACTTGACAAAGTTGGCTGCTCTTCATTTAACAAGAATAAAATATCTAATGGAGTGTAATGGAAGCCATCAATCACCCCTGCGTAAAGCACAGCTTTAATACTCTACTTTTAACTATTAATGCAAGTTTTTATTCATCTGTAATAAGTCAGAAATGGGCATCTCCCCTGTGCAACACGGTGATGTTGTGCAAGGGCTAACAAATGGTGCAGGCCCAGCAGCACTGCCACAAAGCAAATCCAGGCCTAAAACTGGGAAGGGGACACAAACAAAGAGGTCCTAGGCGAGAGCAACTACCTCTTCAAAGATAATGAGAGATATGTGAGCCCTTCCTAGGAAACATTCCATTTAGGCTTGGGAGCAAGCTGCCGTTTCCTCTTTGTACTTTTCTAGGCAAGAAGATACCAGTAGATGTCAGAGGAAATCCTTCAATTATCTGCATATTAAGGAAAAATACTTGAAGTGCTTCAGCCAGAGGCAGGAATCTGAAAGCTGGAAGCTCCTGGCACATCTTCAGCTCTGCAAAGCAAGGCTGTGGCACAGAGCTTAGCACCAACCTGTGCAACACCCTGCAGACGCTGGGTGTGAAGCGGTGCCTGGCCACACTGCAGCCTCTGCCTTGAAGGTGTTTAAGGCACATGCATGCCACTATTTAGCAATCCCGCTCTAAGAAGCTGCTTCCTAGCAGGGGCAGTCAGCCAACCAATGCCAAATTTCATCAGAGCAAAACCAAAAAATGTTGCCTAGTGTTAACCACTGCTGCAAAAGTGGTTGTTCTGTCTCTCGTATGTGTGCAAGAGGCAGACAGATAAAGGTGGCACAATGTGTGGAAGCTGGTATTATTTAACCATGGAGCCATGGCACCCTCAGGAGACAGAAACGAGCGTCGGTAAGTCAGAAAGCACTGCACATACACATGAGTGTTCAAACTCTCTTTGGGGTCCTTGCTTGCGTTTAAAGATGGCATATGCTGCAAGGTAACAGTCTGCTCTCTCTTGACTATTTTTAGCTGCTTTCATAGGACAAGAATTGTAATTTATTTTGCAGAACACCAAATGTCACATCCTATGAGTACTTTGTTGTACAAAATGCAATATAGTAGCTGGAGAAAAGTGACCTTCCATAATGGAAGTGTCCTATAGAACTAATAGAAAATGATAACCAATAGGTTTTACCAGATAATTATATCCCTCTTCTAGAACAGTTTTAAGAGCCAAGGGCATGTCTCTCCATAACATTGACCGGTTCAAGCTTATTTGGCATGGGTTGTTTTTTTCTTCTTTTTTCTTTCTATTCCATTTGAACCAAATTCATTTAATCTCTCTCCATGTCTGAGAAAATTCATGTTGATGTTTTCAGGGATTGAGACACAATGCTTAACCCTTTGACTCTGATCAGCCAGCCCCTCCTTTCAGCATATACCACAAGCTCACAAGATCTACGCAGTCTTCCAAATCTAGCTTAACTGATCTTAAATCTAATATGTTTTATTTTCATTGGAATTGCTGACTGGGTAACGAGCAGAGACTCCTTTATATATGGCTACAGGCACACGAAAACACAGATTTCATATGTTTTGTCTTTTTGGTCTTTCTCTGAAGGATTTTATCTTCTGCATGTGGTAATGACATTGACTGAAGTGCACTCTTCCTGATGTACTGTTATCTGTGTCAGAGCAAACGAATAATTTATTCTACAGAAATGCAGAAAAGACAGTGAGGAAAAAACCTGTCCTGTTTAATACACATCCATGGTTCAGTCCCACTACAACTACTGAAAGAGCAAACATGCCTTTGTTTTGCAGCAGAGTGAGGACAGAAAAACGAACACGCTCGTGGCATCGTGACAGAAAAGAGCACTCTTGCTTCAAAAACCTTAGCCAGGGGATATAAACAGATTCCTCCTTAGACTTCACTGAAAACTTTGGAACAGCTTCCAAATAAGGGCAAGAATAACTAAACAAAACGTGTGTCAGCAGTCCCATTTTTCCAGAACAAACATGTGAGTGACTGGGAACACCAGACACAGAGAGCTCCTGGCCTCTGTCCTGGATTTTCAGATTTTTCATGATAGTTTGTAATACTTTGTTTTTGGGGGAAAACAATCGGAGTTTTCATACAGCTACCAAGTGTTGTACACATATACTTTCTGTCAGCATTCTCAGTTACTCACAAGCTGCCTTGTCCCTGTCTGAATCAAGGTTTTTCCCATTGCCTTAGAAATCCCAGTCATGTTATTGTCTCTTTTGTGGAAAAAGGTAAAAGTTTCCCTAAATTGAGTTTCCCATGAAAATCTAGGGCAGGATATCAGGACATTGGGGGTTCAAAGGGACCCCTGGGGATCACTCAGTCCTACTGCCTGTTCTGGCAGGGTCATCTAGAGCTAGTGACCAGGGCTATGGCTGGATGTGTCCAAGGATGGAGACTCCATCACCTCCCTGGGCAGCCTGTGCCAGTGCTTGGTCACCCTCACAGTGAATAAAGTGTTTCCTGATGTTCAGGAGGAACCTCTGTGTTTCCATGTGTGCACATTGCCTCTGGTCCTGACACTGGCCACCAATGAAGAGGTCCTGGCTACCTTCTCTTCGTTTCTCCCGTCATATATTTATACACACAGATGAGATATCCCTGGGCCTTCCCTGCCCCAGGCGGAACAGCACCAGGTCCCTTAGCCTGTCCTCATCAGAGATGCTCCAGCTCCTTCATCCTCTCTGTGGTTCTGGGAGAGCCAGCACTGAACACAACACTCCTAATGTGTCTCATCAATGCTGAGAAGGGAGGAAGGCTTGTCTCCCTCAACCTGCTGGAGACACTGTCCAGGAAGCCAGTGGTTGCCTTTGCTGGCCTCTGGGACCCCCAGGGCTATTTCAGCCACCTACTTTCCAGATGACCCAGGGAAAGAGTGTGCAAAGGATGTCATTGTGTGGTTAATGAGTTGCATTGCCTTTTGGATTCTGGCACTGATGCAGTTCCTAGATGGAAGAGATCATTGCAAACCATGTGTCTGGAGGAAAACTCCAGCTTTTGTACTCCTGGCAGTTGTGGGCTTTTCAGTCCCATCTCAGCAAGTTTCATCCAACACACAGAAGGGAAATAGTGTCAGAGAAGCTGCCCAGCCCCAGGCAAAGAGTGAGACAAATTGTGGGGGTGGAAAGGTTTGCAGAAGCAAACATTGCCCACAGAAAGCTTCAATAGTACTGGTAAAGAGATACCTCCAAGGGGGAAGGCCAAGAGGAAAGGTGAAAGGAGGGAAAAAGCCAAGACATAATACAGACAGGAGAAAAGCTCTGAAAGGGACTCTCAGGCACATGTGGTTCTGTTCAGTGCCAGGGCCCTGAGCACACCCTCAGCCCTGAGTAGCCCCCTTGAAGCCCACCCTAAACCCTGTCTGTGGCTGAGGACCCTATCGCAGCCCTCTGGGGCCATCAACCCCTTTCCCAGCAAGGCTATGGAATAGCTCTGGCTGGTGCTGCATCCTCAGTCTCACAGGAAATCATAAGCCATGGGCTGCACAAAGGTGTTAGAAAAGAGCCAGTGGTGACAGACATGCTCTCAGGAGAATTGCAACCAGCAGAGCGGTGGAGGCCTCTGAGAGAAACTGGAGGTGCACATGGCCATCCCTCATCCCCTGGCACACCATGGTGATCCCTGGGCAGCCAGAAGCAGCTCCAGCCTTGAGCTTCCCGGATCCTTCTCAGTGGGGAGGACATCACAGTGGATTTCTCACACCTCCAAGGCAGTGTGGTCTGACCTGCTGGGAAGGGACAAAGTGCACAGACACACTGATTTTCTCTTATTGAAAATGCAAAAGCTTAAGGAAAATGTAAATGCATTGTAAGTGACAACATCCTGGTCAGCTGCTTTAAGTAGAGTGCTCAAGGCTGAGGTAGAGAAGCTGCATCCAAAGCAATATTCAGATTGCAGGTTGCAGAAAACACAGCATATTTCTCAGCATCCTTTGGGGGAAAGGTTTGGCACATTGCTGTTAAATGGAGTTCTACTAATTATTTACAAGGCACATCCTTAAAGATCCATTCCGTGATTAAATTAACATAAAGTGTATTAATACATGAAAATCATCAAACAGGATGTATTTGCAAGGGATTCTTTTTTATTTTGTTTACATTTGATAGGACATAATGAGGCCATCTTGGTGCTAATTGTGTCTCTGCTAGAGACATGATTCAAGAGCACAGCCTACCATTGTTGAATGAAATTGCCCAGAAAAGTAATTGCTTTTCAGGATGAGCTTGTGCTCATTTATATGATTATGATTTGTTGATTAACATTTTTTTTCTTTCTTTCCATTCCGTGCATAGTAAGCAGGATCTTCTCCTTTTGTAACTTTATCATTTTAATAAACCTTGGCATGCCAGCAGCAACCCAGACACCATCGTGACCTGCCCATGACCACCTGAGCCCTACTTAATCAATTTAATTAATTTACCTTACACAGCCCTTGGTATAAAGTTTAATCAATTCCATTTGATACACCAAAAACTCACTGGCCCCTTCTTACATTTTGTGTGGGAGTTATAAAAGCCCTTGAGTTTGTCTTTTTAAGAAAAAAAATCTCTTTTCCTCTAAGATCATTGCTAAGTGAAACCATATACATGAGAAGTGGTTAGGATAACTTCTCCCAGCAAAGAGAAGTATTATCTGAATGTTCTCCCACTAAGTAATGATTTACAGCTCATGAGCCTCAGACACCTCATTTTTCCCACAATGTCAAACTCAGGAACACAAAAAGGGCAGCAACAGGGGTACCCCACCAGTCCTGAAGTGGGGTAGAGCACAAGTCTGATGAGGAACAGCTAAGGGACCTGTGAGTGTTCAACTTTGAGAAAAGGAGACAGAGAGGAGAGCTTCTGGCTCCCAGCAACTCCCTGACAGGAGGTGGTGGCTTGTGGGGAGGGATCAGTCTCTTCTAAAAGCAATGGGATGAGAAGAAACAGCCTCAAGTTGCACCAAGAGAGGTTTAGATTGGAGATGGGGAACAATTTTTTCCCCCAGAAGCCCTGGCACAGGCTGTTCAGGAGGTTGGTAGAGTTGCTGTCCCTGAAGGGACTCCAAAACTGTAGCTGTGGCTGAGGGACGTGGTTTAGTGGTGGCTGCGGCAGTGCTGGGGGAGCGGCTGGACTCTGGGCTTAAGGGTCTTTTCCAGTTTCAGTAATTCCATGATTCTGTGAGTTTACAAACTGGCCATCGAAAAATCAGGAAAAAGAAGGGGGGAAAAAAGGAAGAATAGTTGGTTGTACAGCTTAAAACCTGGTCAAAATTGCAAAGTCAAAACACTTTGGAAAAAGCCAAACACAGAGGGTCGTGGGACTTGGGAACAACCCAGGTAACAAAAGCATCACCCCCAGCAGCCCGAGGTGTCACAGCAGCATGTCCAGGAGGGAGGCCTGCCACTCCCTTGTCCTGCACGGAGGCTGCAGCTGTCTCCAGCCAACACCAGTCTGCAAGGTGCTCTGTTGCAGACAGAATTTATTGTAAATGTTAGTGTGGTTTGACTTGTTCTTGTTTTTTTTTAAGTTGTCTGCTGTAGGTAATACTGAAATGACTTTTCTCTCTGCTGCTGCAGCGTCAGCTCTTTTCTGAGGGAGATCTGTCTGGAAGTCAAGATAGGCATTTCACTTCAGGTTGAACAAAACATCTCCTCTGACCCTGAAAACAAAGTCAAGGAGACTCATGTTCTGCTTCCACCCAGAATGATCTGTGGTGGCTCCTGGCTAGCTTTTCACACGGAAAGGAGACCAGGGCACCAAGCACTCAGATCAGTTGCACAGAGCTGCTGCTGCCCCAGGGACAATGGGCTTGGTCAGCAACAGGGCACAGGGAAAATCCCTGACAAGAAGCAAGTGCCAGCACCAGAGGAGCCCAGTGTCCTGCAGACCTGCTCACGGCTGCTTGCATGTTGCTTGGTCATGTCCTGCCCCACCAGAGCCCCAGCAACCATTGTGCAGGCAACATTCCCTGTTAGTGCCACTATAGAATCACAGGTCTGGGTTGGATGCAACCTTAAAGAACATCTCGTTCCAAGTCCCCTGCCATGGGCAGAGATCAAGTTGCTTTAAGCCTCATCCGATCTGGCCTTGAACACTTCCAGGGATGGGTCAGCTACAACTTCTATGGGCAAACTATGCCAGGGCCTCACCACCCTCACAGGGTAGGGTTTCTTTACATCTCATCTCAATCTCTCTCTGTCAGTTTAGAGTTGTCACCCTTTGTCCTGTCATTCACCCTTTGTCCTGTCCTGTCATGCCCTTATACAAAGTCCCTTCCCAGATTTCTTTTCAGCCCCTTTAGGGACTGGCAGCTGCTCTAGGGTCTCCCCACAGTCTTCTCCTCTTCAGGCTGAACACCTCCAACTCTCCCAGCCTGTCTCCACAGCAGAGGCTCTCCAGCAGAGGATCATCTTCATCCCTAGTCTCAGCAGGGATGGATATGAGCTCAGTCTTGATGTGCCTGAGCCCTGCCCTTGCCCCAGCTCTCAGCAGCTCTCCAGTTGCAGCCCATGCATTGGCATGGCTGGGTGGCCATAGGCTCACAGTATTAGGGGCCAAGGATTCCAGGGTTGGCATACTCAAATTGCCCACTCTTAGTGCATTTGCAGTTCCTTTCCTCGATCTCCTGGGTCTCACCCACCCAGAGACCCCTCATGATTTGAATGTGCATGTGCTGAGCCCACCCCAGACTACCCGTGCGGTGTTGGCTTAAAGTGCCATGGTTGCCAGAGGGGCTGATGGCCCCTTCAAGGGGCAGCTCATCCACCAGTAGCATCACCTTCTCCCAGCACCAGGGACCTGCACCAGCTCAGCTCTCCCCAGGCACAAGCCTTCTCCTGAACTGAGAGAGGACAGAGTTTCATGCACGGCGCTGGAGCCTGCTTCCAGCTGCAGGGCATTCACTTCTCCTCCCACCTTTCCTAAAACACCTGTCAGCCCTGAGTTAGGGTGAAGCCTCCAAAACCCCAAAAACACTCTCTTGAAGCACAAGCTCTTGTGGGGGGGACAGGAGGGGCATCCCCACTGCTGGCTTCATGTGTCCCCGTGCTCCCACTACTGCCCTTCAGGGGGTCTGCATCACCCCGAGGCCACTGTCTGACCGCAGCCACTGCAGAATGGGACTCCTCCAAACCCTGTCAGGCCCCTCACTGCAGTGTCCCTTTCCTCCCCACACATCTGCCACAGGACGTTTTCTCTGACACTGTTGGTTTGTGCTTTATGGTTTTGTTACTTAGGCATGTGCTGAACAGGGGTTTATCTAAGCAGGGCAGATCCTAATGTTGAATCTCTTTTTTTGTACCCCACAAGTTAAAGAAACATGAAAATCTATTACTACGTAATTAATTAAAATTGGATAAGTTTCTAACTGCTGAGCTTTTAATTAAAAAAAAGGCCTGTATTACACTCAACATTTGCATTAGGAGGCTGTAATGTAACACTGCACACTGGAACAGAGAGAGTTTGGAAGGTTTGACTGCAGATCTCCACGTTTCAAAATGAAGATGCTGCTATCAGCAGCGGGAAGCCACTTTACTGCTCCCCACTTGGAAGCTTTGGTTTATCCTAGCTGAGTTTCCCCCTGGTAGCACTCAAGACCAACACATCCAGAAGCTCAGCTACATTTTCCCAGTTGGCCCATGAAGCCAGAGCTCTGAAAATGACTACTGGAGCAAGGCTGAATATTTTCCACCACCTCTTTCTTTTCCAAGTAGCTATAGGTTTTCCAGAAAATCAGTTTTGATGGGGAATTTCAAATTGCAAATTGAAACTTCTATTTTGCAATTGTTAGCACCATTTTACCCTGGAAATTCCAATCACCTCTCGCTCTGAGAAATGATATGTTGCTTTTCCTTCTGCTGCAGGGGCATCTTTACCCAATCTTGACAATTTCTGCCCTATATTTCTCTAGCTCACCAAACTTCTCAGCACTTTCCTGATGTTTCCTGAGACTTGTGAGTTCTCTGTCCTATGCTGACAGGAACTTTCTGTGAAAGGATACTTTGCTGCCATGCTCCAGGGAAAGGCCTGATACAAGTCAAGCCTGATACCTTATCTCATTCTTCCGCCACCATTCATCATCCACGTGTATGAGCAGGATGCATCTTGCCCTGTAATGGACAGTACTGTTCACATGTGGTTTGATGAGCATGGGGACACGTACCACAAAATGCAGAAATGCTGCAGTTATGTTATGTTATGTTATGTTATGTTACGTTACGTTACGTTACGTTATACTATGTTATGATGCTGTGTTGTGTTATAATATTGTGTGATGGGTATTCTTTCTTGCAGGGAATCTTGGGGTGTTTAGTGCTCTTCTTACAGCTTTTTATGGCTCATAGTTCTTCCTTAGGACTGTGGTGCCATCTGATAAACTGAAGATTCAACCTCACCTTGCTGTTGAAGCCTCTCAGTCTGTCTGAGACAGGAATTTTTTTCCCAACCAGCAGACAAAAGTAAGATTTTTGCCCTGGCAAGGATGGTCATCATCTCTGTTTGTATTGCCTTTAGGAAGAGTGGAAATTACTTCAGAAATAACCACTCACCTCACACTGCCAATCCCATCACTAAGCCATGTCCCTCAGCACCTCAGCTACAGAGCTTTTAAATATCTCCAAGGATGGGGACTTCCTCACCTCTCTGGGCAGCCTGGGACAGCATCTGACAACCCTCCCAGTGAAAAAGTTCTTTCTAATCTCCAATCCAAACCTCCCCTGGAGCAACTTGAGGTCATTTCTTCTTGTCTTATACCTCATTACTTGGGAGAAAAGACCAACTCCCACCTCGCTACAACCTCCTGTCAGATAGTTGTGGAGAATGGTCATGTCTGCCCTCAGTCTCGTCTTTCCTCTCCATCCCTGGGTCAGCCCAAATCCAATCAGAATGCGAGTGATGCAAGAGACAAACGACTTGTTCGCTTTTTGGAGGGTTATTGGATAAAGGTTTATGTCACAATGACTCAAGGCAGTAAGAAAGGCAAAAGAAAAGCTGCTCATTAAAGCATGATTATTGCTCCTTTGCTATGGAAACAATAAAATCTACCCCTTACTCTCACTAAAACCTTTTTCCCCTTTGCTTTCCTTCCTCAAAAAGAGGTTCCTTGGATTAACTTCATCTCAAAATATAAAAACACTTTCTTTTCCCAACACTTGAATAGGCTTATTGTTTCCACAATTCTTATTTAACATTAAAGTTTAATCATGAAGTTGTTAACCATAAAAAACTATTAAATGAGTACAGAACATTAAAAAAATTAGTAAGTATTTCAGAATGAGCACTTGAAAAGAAAATTTATGCATAGAAACAATGGAGAATTACAATTAAGAGCTCTAGGGATCTGAGAATGATTTGTCCAGCCATTATGCAGTCATTTCAATTTAAATTAAAATTGTAACTATTTTCTAGTCTACTAAAAATATGTGGTGTCACATTAAGAGTTTTAATGGAGCTTTCTCTAGGGAATGCAGAAAAGCTAGTTAGTAGCACATAAATAACTATATATTGGAAACTGAATAAATTCTCTGCCAAAAATCTAATATGATAAAACAAAAAATGACAGTGGATTATTCTATTTTCTCTAACGAAGCGCAGCCCTCCTATTAAACCAAAGAAACAGTTCACAGGGTGTCTGACTCTACATGGTTTTTCCAGAGCTGACTGACAAAAATAAATAAATGTCTGCCTGATACATTTTTTTCAGCCTGATGAGCCCCTCTGTGAATTATGCTGGGTATGTTGTTCATGAACTATGACAGTATTATCTAACAGTACAGTCTTCCCTCCTCCTAGTACATAGAGAATAAGATGCTGTGGTCAATCCTGACGTTGGGAAAATTGCCTTAAAGTTTTAACCACTGCAAAACGTGTTTTCAGAAATAAAGGAAGATGTTTAGTGAGTCACTTTCTTCAAATCTACTTCAGCACCAAGATCCAGCCAAACAGAACACACTCATGCACAAAGTCAAATCAGCTTTCAGGTAAGCCCAGATGGCTTTTGCCATTCAGAAGGTACCTGGGGTGTGGAAGTAGTGTGCTGCTCTGCTGGAGGTGAAAGCCATCTTTAGTGCAAGACAAGGCAATGTGTTTGGCCTGCCTTACTCATCAGCACTGTACTTGGATTTGAAAGAAACACAAAGAACCTGGACCCTTGGCACTCCAGGTGGGGCCTCGGTGGTGCTCAGCGATGAGAGAAGCCCCCTTATTCAATCTGTTCCTTAACAAGCCAGGGAGAGGTGCTGTTCACCTTTGCTCTGGAGAGAAGGGTTTTCCCCCTCCTTCTTTCCTAAAAACGTAAAGGAATCCACCCAATTATCTGGTCTGTAAGTGCCTCCACAGCTCAGACCAAGCTGGAGAATAGCTCATGAGGCATCTCTTGGTGCCACCCCCTCTGTTGATGGCTGTAGATCAGAGACACACACTGGGCAGGCACAGGGGGAGGGTGCCATGTGCTGTGTGGGATGCATGTCAAAACGCAAATGTGAGTATTATGGAGGTATTTTCAGAGTGTGGAAAGCATCTCCCATGCTTTGGGGACAGGACAGTATAATACAGAGCTTTTTTTCTTGAGCTGGTTTTCTATTACAGCTCTCAAGCACCCAAAATTTAAAGCTTTAGAGACTGGCAGCTGCTGCCAGATATATTTTAATGAAGCAAGTAAAATTTTGTTATGTCTTTGTCTTGGTTTAGTGAGGAGCCTCATTTGCTTGGTAACAGGGGGAGCGGGTTGCAGTGCAGACCCAGTAAAGAGTTCTTGGACTTTCCCCCGGCTCCTGGGTTCACACCCACCTCCGGCCCGGCTGGGCCAATCTGGCGCCTCTGCCAGCACTATTTAGGGGACGGGAATTTGAAATGCTGGCAGGAGGTGTAAGAGTGAAACAAGGTGGAGGCGACCACGCGGACCTCACAGTCAGAGAAGGAGGAAGGAAGGAGGAGCACCAGACCAGAGACCCCTCTGCAAGCCATGGTGAGAACGCAGCTGAACCCCTGCAACCCATGCAGGGCCATGGCAGGACTGAGAGCCACCAGCAGCTCCATGTGAGAGACTGTGTGGGGAGGCGGCCATGGCACAGGCCGTGCTGGAGAGCCTGCGGGCCCAGAGCAGCCCCACACGAGAGGCAGAGAGGAGCTGCAACTTTTGGGATGAACACACATCAGAGCAGCCTGTGCAGGGCTGCCGGGTGTGTGAAGTACTCTGTGGAGGTGCAGGGAGGACAGTGCAAAGCCCACCTGCCCTGAGGAGAGGCAAATGGCAGAAACCATCAAGAATAGACTGACTGAAACCCTCACTCCCTGCCCCCCTGGGCTGTTCACTGGGGAAGGAGAAAAAGACACTGGGATCAGGGCTCTGAACCTGGGAAGAGGGGAGGGGTGGGAAGAAGGTAGTCTTAAAGGGCTGGTTGTTGTACCATTCTGTGTTGTATGTTCTGTTTTGAGGTTTTATGGTTATGCTTTAGTTAGTGTTGCATTGAACTACTCTCTGTTTTCTTCCCCAAGCCAAGTAGCCTGGTCTGCTTTGTCCTGGACCATAAGTGACAATTAAGGCTTCCCTGCCCTTTGGCAATTCGTTTGGTACTTGAGGCTAATCCTGTTTTTTTGTCCCTTGATGGACCTGAACCACTCTTCCAACAAACGTTGGTGGCATTTAGACATTTGATAAGCTTTCCATATGGCATTCCTGCTTGGTTTCTCAACTCTTCACTGCTTTCATAGACTACAGATGTAAGGAACAGTAATTCCCTTAGTTAGCCTGTTGACTTTAAGCAATTAGACTAATAGCCTCACCTCAGACCAAAGACAAGTCTGTGTGTTTTTCCCTTGTGTTAAGCCTATACCAAATCTCACTTTATAGACTCAATAACTAGCTCAGCTTCAACAAGCGATCATATCTTGGTTTTCCCAACTCAGAATTTAATTCTGTTGTTGTCTCCTCATATTACACAGATCTGTTTTCATCTTAACACAGGCTAGTTGCAATATCTCTGTTGGTTTCTCATTATCCTCACACTCAAAATATCCACCTGCCTGCTGCTCTGCAAAACCACACAGAAGGACAAGTTCTGAAGAGGGAGTGAGAAGAAAAGCAGCAAGAAGGTGGAATTCTCTAAAAAAAAACCCCAAAAAACCAAAAAAAAACCCCAAAAACCAACGAAACCTTTTTCATTATGATTTTAAAGCAGAAGCTTGAAAAAACATCTTTACCTCAAGCTTTGAATGGGAAAGTAAATTAAACATTTGAACAGATGGGCTGCAGGGCTAAAGTGGGAAGGGTTCACTGCTGTCTGTTCCTCAAAATGAAATCAACACACAACATAGATTTGTTAAAGTGTCCAAACTCGAGCAGTCCTTCTTTGGGAACCAATTTTCTAAACTGTACATAGCAGAACTGACCTGCACTTCTGAAGGGCATTTCATACTGCAACAGATAAGAAGTACGAATACACTGGGAAGGACAGAGGTTACTCCATGAATTACAAAGATAAGAGAGCCAGAGAGATGAAAGGTGATCTGGATGAAGAAGGGGAAGCTTCTAGCAGTTTATAAACGTTGGTCTGGGACTATTCCTGTTAAATATCTATTTGTGGCCTAAATACAAACTGTAGAAGGTGTTACAGAATTTGCTGGTAGCATTAAATGAAGCGATGAACAAAGAGGAACAGAAGAAAGGAACTAAGAACACATGCAGTGGAAAGAGCCTGGAATATCCATAGCACAAAGTGATAGGAACAGTAGCTCTGGTAGGAGGACAGTGTCATTACTGCACAAAGGCAGCTCCGGGACTTACAGCAATAGGGGCCATTTGATTACCTTTGTTTACAGGAAGGTAAACCAAGGTCAGCCAGAGGAGTTCTCCATGCCAGGATGATGAAATGGAGAGTTAAAAGAAGATCCCAAGAACTTGACTAATTCAGTCTCACAAAACATGTGTTGTTAAGACATGGCTACTCATCTACTTGGACAAAAAGTAGCATCATGGAAAATAAGAGTTAAGCTTAGTTGTAATGCCAAGAACACATTCTTATACAATGAACATAAGCTTAGACTCTTAAAAGAGGTTCCTAGCCAAGGGCATGAGGTCAGGAGAGCCTCTTGGTGCAGCACACCAGTTAATTCCAAGACTGGCTGATACACATGACAATGCAACCTAGTTGCCTGCAAGAAGAGTGGCCTGAAGGCAGTGAAGCAAGACAAATCTTCTAGCCTTGTGTTCTCCTCTGCAGAGGCTTCCACAAGCTTGGCATACAACCATGCTCGATATCCACACAGCTCCTTTATTTGTTAACCCTTGTTTTCTGCCTCCCTCTGACTTCCACCTGAGGTCAGCTGAAATAGACTTCCAGCAATTTTAGTGGAAAAAATTGCTGATAGCACAGCAGCAGTCTGGTTTCAGAAAAAGCACAAGTGAATCTTGCTTCTTGCCCATCCTCCAATTCCTGTCACCAGATGTCATTCATCCACAGCAAGGAATATTAGCAAAAAAATTCAGGATGGAAGCCTATAAAGAGGAACCTTGTTTCACACATCAGAGCTTGTAAGACAACTTGAATCAATTATCTCCCAGTTGTTCTTAGCTTAAAAAGAAGTAACAAGACATCTTAATTACTGTTTGTCCTTTCATAACATCAGTCTTGTCACCATAGGGAGGAGATGGTTACACGCAGAATGTCCTTCTAAACACTGGCAGTTCAGCTGTTTCAGAATATTTCTGTACTCAATTCTTGAAATTAAAACTCAAGGAATGCAAAAGGGAAGGAATGTTCCAATTCTTCACCCCTTGAGCTCTGCAGTTGTGACTGGTGATCTAACACACATATCACGCTATTCATTAGCTAGGCTGTTATTAATACGCCTCAGTCAATCTGCCTTCCCATCTTCTACACTTATTTCAATTAATATTCTAGGAAGAAGCCAGATTCTTGGGGAAAGGTTTGTATTGAAATAACAGGTAAGTGAGCAGGTAATAAATAATGGGCAAGTGAGCAAAAAACAGAGGTCACATAGCACCATGTACTGAAGGTACTCCAGGTTCTGTCAGCCACAGCCCCCATGCGCTGACAGCATTTTCAGCTGTTTTCCAGTCAATATCTAGTGGACTCAAATTTCAGCAACTGAACAAGAGTCTAATATTACAGCTTGAGAAGGCAGGTACTGTGCTGATATGAAGCCTTAAGCACTAATTTGTTAGAACAATAGGTTAGGTATGCTTTTATCAACACAAACCTCATTATCATGTGCTGGTCACACACTACTTCCAAGATCTCCAGAGCTGCATTACACATGGCTTAGCCGTCAGGAGTGTGGCTGTCTCCTCCAGTACAATCACAGCTATGGGCCCCCCAAGACCTCTTCCCAGCCCTGCTCCCTCTGCTGCCCCATGGGTCCCCTGCTTGCAGCCTAGCCCAGCTTGCTGCAAACTCACATACATCCCATGGGCACCCCACACTGCTGGCTGGTGCTCCCCAAAACCAGCACAGTCCCTCTGCCCACCCAGCAGCCCTGCCCACAGCCGGGGCCTGCACCTTGTCCATGGTGCAGCCTGGCTGTGCCGGTGCATGGCTCACACACCCCACACACAGCCACTCCACAGCACACATGTGGATGCTTGGCTGGCACCCTGGCACAGCACTGACCCCCTCCCACACCCTCGCCCTCAGGCTTCCAGCCTCACCCCTGCAAAGTCCCAGCTTGCTGCAGTTCCTCCAGGTCTATTTGTTGTCTTGCTGCCAGAATCACGTGCATTTTCTCTTTCTGAATTCCTCCCTTTTCCTCAGCAGCCCCTGTGACAAGGTCCTCCATCACATAACCTTTCTAACATGAGCATTACCACATTCCACACACCCTTTTCAATATGATCGGCCCAGTCTGGCTCTTGTTACAGCCTCTCTTACCCTTTGTCAGCCAGGTTTGTGTCAGTGTATGTTCTTGTTCAAGCTCTCCCTCTTTTCTTATTTTATCCTCTTCTACAGATAAAATGTTCTTGACCAGAAACACTTCATGGAGAAGCAGCTCGCTCCTTCCACATATTCTTGCAAATGTTTCTACCTTTTCTTGAAATTAACTAAAAATATTTCTATTCCTCTACCTGTTTAAAGAGCAGAAAAGGCACAACTTGGCCTCATAAAAAACAAATGGACACCTCTGCTTTGGTCAGTAACTGCTTTAACAAACAAATGTCTCTACTAACTGCATTAAGGGCTGCAGATAGTAAGCAGACAGTTTTAATTATTAACCACCTCATGTCTGTCACTGGAAACTTCCAGCAACACCCAACCATCCACCTACCCACAGCTTCAGGTTCTAGTTAGGGGGCAATGATGTTGGGTTTACATACAGCAGGCGTCACTGTTGCCTTCATGTACATTAAGAAAAATCTGTAGCACACTGTCACCTTTAGGCCTTGATTAATATCTGGACATTCCTGCACAGATAAAATCCTCTACCTATGTTTTCCCAGCACTGCTGGGGCTTATGTGGCACAACCGCTAGTGCAGCAAGGTTAAATGCATAAGAGCATTGCAAGGCCATATGTGCCTTTTCCTACAGGGATACTCCAACACCCCAACTGACTCTGACATGTGCGTACTAGTTTGCATATTTCAAACTCCATTTCCAGGGGTTAAGTTCTACAGTTGAAGGTGACACTCTGAATTCATGGTAGACAGACAGAGTTACAAATGCCTTCTCCATTCCCAGTAGTTCAGAGGTGCTGTTGTTCTCAGCACAACGATCTGATGATCGCTTAACACGAGAGCAGCACAAAGTACATACACGTGCTAAGCATCACTGAGGCTTAGTAATGAGATACAGCCATGTTTTATGTGGGATCATCATTTAAATCCTGGCACTCCTGACTTCACATTTATTGAAGACAGTCCTATTTTGTACAACATTGAGCATATAGTCTAACTCTGGGAATCACAGCTGTGACTTAGTTAATGATCTCAATAAATCCTACTTAAGCAGAGACAAGAAGAGAATTATGCAAATGACTGTTTCTGCACCACATGTACAGACAGCTGAAGACATACAAAAATAAGCCTCAGTGTACAAACACCAACATTTTAACCTACATATATGAAAAATATGGAAGAGGACGAACAGCTGACAGTATTTAAGGAGTCACAGTTGCAAAACATTTATTACAAACTTCATATTAAACAAAACATACAAAGAGGGACAGTTATAAGCCCAAGGAAGATGACAGTTTTCAAGTATAGCTGTGAAGGCGACAGAATCTTTGTGGAACATTGTGACTAAGGCCTCAGTACAAAAGTGCTGCTTTCCAAGCACACCGTCAGCTCGTCACACCTGGCAGTCAGACAAAATATCTTCTATCAGCCTCTTGTAGGCCCAGGCATCTCCCTTCAGCCGCTGTCGCTGGATACCCACCACTTCAGGCTTCCCAACATAACACACCTCCAACACAAACTTCATTGTGGTTTTCCCAAAATCTGACCGTGTTTGACATTTCAGAGTATAACTGTACAAAATGAAGGAAAAAAAAATGGAATGGCCATCAAACTGAGTAATGTTGAGTTGCAATGCAGTCTTGAATTAATGGAAGCACTCTACAAAACTTATCCCATTGCTATTGAGAATATTGGTAAACAACCCAGCATTCAGTGAACTGAGAGCTCCGAATACTTCAGTCCCAGAACATTGCCGTTAAATCCAAGCATTAACATGTAGCTCCAATGTAGCCCCTGCCACAGGAGGCACTGCTCAGGTTACAGAGCCTGAAGGATGGAGATGTTCCCCCATTTTTCATAGACAAGACTATTCTCCTCTCACTGCTGAAAGCTGGTTGCAGCTCAGCTGGTGTGAAAGGGGAAAAACCTGAAACTGAAGTTTAAACCACTACAGTGGGAGAAGGTGCAACTCAGTATCCTTCCAGATTTTGTCTGGGAAATGTATCAAAGGTTGAAGTAAGTCATGAAACAGGTATTACATTACAAGCTGCCCAGGGAGGGTGTGCAGGCTCCTTCTCTGGAGGTTTTCAAAACCCACCTGGATGTATTCCTGTGTGACCTGATCTAGGTGGACCTGCTTTAGCAGGGGGTTGGACATGATCTCTAGAGGTCCCTTCCAACCCCTACCATTCCGTGATTCAGTGACATCCTACAATGGTTCTTGTTTAAATATTCAGGAACTTTAGCAAATGCATATTTACAAGTAAGCACATTTTTTTCATGCACTGGGAAAATAGGAAACAAACACTAAGCTTTGATCAGATTAAAATACAAATCTTATCAATTGAAATAATCCATATAAAGGTGTGTGGATTCTCTGTAGCTTTTTAAATAAACTGATTTCTCAGCTAAATGCTAGTGTCTTTAAACTGCCAAGAATGAGGTTTAAAAGGTATCCCATGTTATCCCCACAACGGTCCAATTTCATCCCGTGTCTGTACCCTAACAAATATTTTTTATTTACAATTTCACAAGAGAGATACAACATTCATGTCAGCTAAGAGCTACTCACTACTGCCAGTTCATACCCATCAGCCACCTGTTATCAGAGCTCACTGAAGGTTGTTTCGTCTCTTGTGGGCAAGTGGTGTGGCACACATCTACTGCTCTGTACACGCTCTATAAAATTACCATGTTTTACAATGTGGGGCTGAGAATGCAAATTTAAATGCTTTGCTTTATCAAGAACTTAGGTATTGGCTACTTAAATACAAGTTGAAGTCATCATATTTTACACTTACCCCTTCTGAACATATTCCACATGCTTCTTTGAAAGAACTGCAGATATTTTGTTCAACAGTTGGTCTGGTTTCAGTAGCTGAGTGGTGGTGACATTACAATGTTCCTAGAGGTAGTCAGCTCATTAAAAAAAGGTAGCAACAAGAACACTAAACAGCAACTGCTGGACAATTAACAACAAAGCATGTCTCAACTATAACCAATCAGAAAATGCAGGGATGGGCCAGGGTAGCACAGAGGCTATTAGAGGATTTGTATGAAGCCAGAGGTAATTCCTATATAGGACTCAGTAAGAGAGCCCCAGGACTGTGCTCAGAGCAGCTCCCACAGACTCCACTGCAGGCAGCAACTTGCACCTCCAACCTACTACAGCTTCTCTAAGACTAAAGTACCTCCATGTTTAAAGAAAAAAAGGCAACTTACTACTAAGTTTACAGTTATAGCGGTTTTACATCACATCCAATACTTCCAACTTGCAGATAGTCATAAGTAACAACGTATGCCACAGCTGCTGTATGCCACAAGCAGTCTATCTAGCTGAAGTCACAGAAGCAGATGAGAGAAGACAAGACTATCAAGTAGCTTGAGCTTGAACATTGATCGAGGATGCAAAATCAGAGGAGTAAAAGACTGGTTCCTACGGTTCTTATTCAGCCTAAAATGTACGTGTCTCCCTGCCATAACTGCTGTAGCACTGTGAAACAAAGTCCTGTTTTCCCCTGTTGTACTCCAGTGTCCTTAGACATGCATCAGTAATTCTGCATATAATACAGACAAGAGAAAGTGATGCAGAGGGATAAAAGCTTTGAGACGCAGAAGACCTAGCTTTTGTTTCCAATTGCTCAGGTTCCTGAACTATTTGCGCAATCTGGACTCCTGTCCGACAAGCTGGTCAGGTTTGTAGCCCAACACATGTCCTGAACTTTTAAGGCTGCCAGATTGCCTCTGAGAAGTATCTCTTGGAAAAGCCTCCAACTGCAATACAGTAGCTGAATTCCACCTCAGAGGCTGCAAAGCACAAAGTGGTCCTTTTACTGACAGGCAGCTCTTACTGTACAGTGAGTGGTGAGGTAGCTGCACTGCTGGGCGCCAGTCAGCTGAAGGTACACATTGCTTACTGTGATCAAACCATCTATGCTTCAGTAACAGCCTTGCCTCTTTCATGTTAAACATGTTTTTCAATCATGTCATCTACAGATTTGAGTATAAATTCCTCCTTGTACAACTTTTGAAGTGTATTGTTTGCTTTTGAGCGATGTATTCAATTCTGCTCACTGCACTAGTATATACCAATGACATTTGATGTGTATTCTACAGAACTAATATTAACCTCATGAGTCAGCTGTGGTAGGCATAAACTATTAATGTAACTTTAAAGTGCTCCATGCAATGCACCAAGGAACTGCTTTTTCTATGGCTACTTAAAGAGTTACTTAGTCTTTAAGTAGTCAGCTGGCTTAGACATAGTGGCTGGAAAATTATGCTGGGAGTGTCAAAAATTCTTTCATAACATGTAGTTATTTAGGTTTTAAGTTTCATTTCAGGTTCTCTTGACATTTTAAGAGTATTCTGGAACAAGTATATCACTGCTGGAGTACAGAAACCTAAAAAAAATTGATAGCATTACTGGTTTCAGTGGGAGTCCTAGCAGTACCTCTAACACATAAGATAATTAAAAAAATCCACCTAGGATTCCCTTAAAGCCAACTTGCTTCCCTCACATTTGGTTTAGATGAGATGCAAAAAGCAATGGCCAAATTCCTCCCTTGATTTCTTGGTGAACTGCTGGAGCCCAGCGCGACTCAACCGTCCTTGGTAATAACTCGGATAGTAACAGAGAGGAGCAGTGAGCAACTGTGCTTTACTGTAGAACATCAGCAAGGAGGATCACAGGACTTGCACTAGAGCATTTCTAGAAGTATTGGATGTTTTCAATAATTGTTCTTCTTTTCATGTAAGAGTTTACCTTAAGTCTCCTTGGGCGATCTCTGGTGAATTGTTTCTTTTTGCTTGGCGTAAGCATTGTGATCACCTTATCCAGGCCTCTTTCAAGACTTCCAAATATCTTAGCTTTTCTCTTCTTTTGGCTGCTATCCATGTGAGCTACGTTGAGATCCATTTCCAGTGAATGACACCTGTGAACATAAACAAGCTAATCAGTTACTTTTCCTCAGCATTTAGAAATCAGTTATTTCAGATATGTCACTAAAGGATTATCAAAGTGATAAACTGAAGAAAAGCAAAGCAAGTGCAGTGTATTATAAGAGTTTCTGTTTGAAAGTCAGATAGGACTTAAATCCAAGAATGTATTGTTGTGGTTTAACCCCAGCCAGGAACAAAGCAACACTCAGCAACTTGTTCAACCCCCACCTCCAGTGGGATGAGGAGGAGAATCATAGAAAAGTAAAACTTGTGGGTTAATATAAGCACAGTTTAGTAACTAAAATGAAGTAAAATATAGTATAAACTAAATATATAATAATAATAATAATAGGAATTCAAAGGAATATAACAAAAAAAATTATTTAAAAAAGGAAAAACACCTAAAAGATGTGCAGCGCAATTGCTCACCACCTACTGACCAATGCCCAAGCTGTGATCAGCCCCTGCACACCAACTCCCCACAGTTTCTGTACTGGATGTGATGTCCTGTGGTTTGGAATACCCCTGTGGCTAGTCAGGGTCAGCTGTCCTGGCCATGCTCCTTGTGCCCCTCAAGCCACTCACTGGCCAGGCAGGACAAGAAGCAGAAAAGGTCTTTATGCTGTGCAAGCACTGCTCGGCAATAACCAAAACATCCCTGTGTTACCCATGCTGGTTTTCAGCACAAATCTAAAACAGCTCTGCAGCAGCTACTAGGTAGAACATGAACTCTATCCCAGCTGAGACCAAGACATGTACACAGAAGCTTCAGCCCTCTGGGGAACTAGAATAAGAAGGAACTTACATTATGGAAAATAGAATATACTTTGATGTCATTTGAGTTATATAGTTACATAAAACTTTTCTCTGCCTTCAGTGTTTTGTAGTGAATCTAGAAAGAGGTTTTAGGAATGTTTTTACCAAGTGAATAGAAATAATAGCTCACTGTTGTAACAAAGCCTCCTAGGCAGTACATGGATTCAGTCCTTCTCTAAATTAGAAATGTGTGCAAATAACTGGACATTTACCTTCTTCCAGGAGGAACTTCAGCTGCTGTTGATTCACATGTGTTTGTTGGGTTTGCAGGTGTCCTAGCTGGGGTGACTGCAGTGAACTGGTTCTCTGAAAGAAGCATCCAAGACAAAGCAGTTATGTTTTAGTATGAACAACTTCTTTTTTCCTCCAGTAAGGATTCCTCATGGCTAATAATTTATTTCTAAAACCGGCCCACTTTTCTAGCTCATGTCTATATCTTCTGGATGATAAAATATGTATTTAATATAATAACAATACTGCCCCTACTCTACAAAGGAAAATTGAGACTGATTTCCTCATGGCTCTCCAAGACCTTAGAGCGAGCTATGCAGTTCAATAGTACAAGTTTAGAAAGGAAGAGGATTAGTGTTGCTTCCCTCCATCACTGCTGGTCTCAAAACAAATACTGAGCATTTCCAACTTCCAAAGGCTACTTAAGACTTTTTCAATCTCTAAAAGTATTGATACTGCCCTCCCTGAATCGCAAATCTTTCAATGAAATGATTAATTAGCTTTTCATTGTTATATCCTCAGAAATATCTCACTAGAATGAGTTGAAACAGTGTTTCTGCATTTCCCACTTCACAAAGAATAGCTTGTTGTGGTTTGACCCCAGCCAGCAACTAAGCATCACACAGCCACTTGCTCACTCCACTCAACTTCTGCCCCCCACAGTAGAGTAGGGAAGAAAAATGGACAAAAAGAACTCATGTGTTGAGAGAACAGTTTACTAGCTAAATTAAATAAAATATAATATTTAAAATGTAACAACAATTGTAATGTAATATTAAGAAGAGGAATAAATAGAGAAAATCCAAGTGATGCCTGATGCAATTGCTCACCATGCACTGACCAATGCCCAAGCAGCAATCCCCCTCTCACCACCAACTCCCCCCTAGTTTCTTTATTGGTGCCCTACAGTATGGAACAGTCCTGTGGCTAGTTGGTCAGTTGTCCTGGCAATGTTCCCTGCCAGGGCCCTGCGTCCCCTCAGCCCATTTACTGTCTGGGCAGTGCAAAAAGTGGAAAAGGCCCGGACTCTGTACAAAACTGCTCAGCAATGACCAAAACATCTGTGTTATCAACATTCTTTTCAGTGTAAATCCAAAACACAGCCCTGTACCAGCTGCTAGGAAGAAAATTAACTCCATCCCAGCTGAAACCAGGACATATCTACTTTTGCTTTTTAAACTTACCATAAATTCAAACTTAAATAAGTTACTGCATACAATCTTAACACAAAAGCAAATTCATAGAAATAACTATGCCATGTAGTGCACACTTCTTTAAAACCTTTACAAAGGATGTCACTGAGCAGTGGTATGTGCAAGATCCCTTATAACTTGAATCAGCCTGCAAAGACTTACTGTTTCTGAACAACATTCCTTAGCATGTGGACCAGAAGGATTCCTCTTCTAAGGAGTTCTTGGCATTTGAAGGAAAGAGTTTGCTGGTACAGTTTCAACACCAAAACTTCACTGTTCATGGCTGAAGGGAATGCTAATGTACATACAGGATCTATCATTTTTCATAAGAATGGTCTAGACAGTTTAAGGAAGGAAACTTCTGGTAACTCAGAGAAGCTGACACAATTAGATTTCTGTGATCCATCACACAATTTTAAGATCTGTGCATGGTGAACAGAAGTGTTTTCACTGCCACGTTGGACTGTTACTGTGAAAATGCTGATAAGCTGCCATGAAAAATCAAATAGCCACCTTAATTTTAGAAGAAGCAGTGAAAGGAAACTTGACTAGGAGAATACCTTTACTTTCACTCAAGGAGATAAGTTAAAAAAACAGAGTGTTAAGGAAATTGTGTTCTCAGTCTTCACAGAAAAGTAGAATCACATGCAATTTTTCAGAACACAGCACTCAGGTCCATGTCAGAGTATGTCCAAAAGGCACATGTGTGATACTGTCAACAGTGGTGATTTCCGTAATTAACACACAAGTTCCATGCCCTGATATATGGTTAAACCTTTTGCAGTACCATACCAGGTGCACCAGAAACACCAGGCTTCCATGTTGGACACATACATACTGTGTTCATATTTGAATTTATAATTCCTAAGCAATGCGTATGTTCTAAGCTTTCATTAATTACATTCAACAAACCTTTAAAGGCAGATGCCTGAAAGGGTATGGTTTGTACTTTTGTCTCAATCTGACTCTTTGTAAACGGACTCGTTTGAGCAGGAAGCGCAAAGGGCATTTCATTTCTTAAAGCTGACTCTGTATCAACATTCTCTTTGTTTTCATGCTTCTTTGATGCCACTTTTCTTGTCACTGGAGTTGACAGTGTGAATTCTGTATCATCCACTTCAGCATCATGCCTTGAATGCTATGAGAGATGTAAAAAAAAAAAACCATCCTTTGCTGTATTCTGATCACATTCAGGAACGTTACAGACAAGGAAATTCTGAAATGGATGCAGGTTAAAAATACCTTACAATGCTTGCCTATTGAGCAAAATAGTTAAAAACTCTTCAATACTTTTGATTCATTTTATAACTTGCTAATAAACATCTCATTTGTCATTTCTTTATATGCTCTTCTACCTTCTTCAGCTTGCACATCTAAGACTGCTCCTCATCTGCTCATCTAAATGCAGTTAAGAATTTTCATTTGGTTTAATTGTATATTTTTAATTGCTTCATTGGATTTTCCTGTGCAATACAGACAGGCTGAACTCCTTCAAAGACTTGCTCAGCTCTAGCCTAACTCTGAGATCTTGTTTGTTGTACCTTATTGTTTTCCTGTCAGTTTTTAAAATCCTCATTGCCTCATTTACTCATTCCCTAGATGCTCTTTTCATGCAAATAAAATGTCAAAGCTCAAAGCCTCAAATGAATCATGACCTACAGCTAGAAGCAGACAAAATTTATGTTCATCTATACATTTAAAATGCTTCTTTACTCAGTTTGTAAACCCCCTTTAGCCAGGGTCCACCAAACATTTAATATGTAACTAGTTTTATGCACTGTAAGATTTTCTAAATTGAGAATAGCTTATTGGGGTTTTCTATTTTCAGGGAACTAGTATTCATTCTTTAAATACCTGCTTTGTTTTCCGAGTCTTTAGAACAAATTCTTCTAGTGAAGACTCTTTAAAAGCTGCATCAGGAACTTCCATGGATTCAAATGCAAGTGGTACTTCACTGCAGTCTGGCATGTCCTCATGCATCACAGTTTTTTCAGACTGAAAAGAAAGATTCAAGAGGGATTCCACTGCTCAGTTAAAAGGAAGATTTCATCAGAAAACTGTCATTAAAATTCAATCTTTTTTAGCTCCTAATTATGGTTAACAGCTTAAGGAATCACCTATGCTGGTGACCTAAGTCTTATAATATGACTTCAATATTGTTACTGTGGATTCATCATTTATATCAAAAGTAGATGTGAAATTATTCTCAAAGAACCACTACTAAGACATCTTTTATGATGTGTCAAGAAAAGAAGCAAATGACGTAAAAATTCCTGCCTTTGACTTCAAGACTGAGAGCACAAGTTCTTTTCACCAAAAACTAAGATGGAAAGAACCCAAGAAAACAAAGAAGTCTGAAAGGGAGACAGATAAAGCTAAACATTTTACCTCTAAAACATATGATTATGGAATCTTCAACAGCACTTAACTAGCATCCAGAACCCTTCATCTAATTGCTAATCCCTCTAAAAGTTCTCGTTTACTAAATCACAGAATTCATAACTTCAGCCAAGACTGCAAACCTTCATGTCTCACACCACATACAGTCAGATGTGTATCACAGTATCCTTATCTTCTAATACCTTTTGTTATTTTCAGGACACTCTTTCCAAGGATCTGTTTCATACCACTTTGATGATACTGCATACAGTTATTCTAAGTTATCAGTTGCTAACACAGTGATGTTTTGGTCATTGCTGAGCAGCGTTGGCACAGTATCAGGGCCTTTTTTGCTTCTCACTATGCCCGGCCAGTAAGGATCTGGGAAACACATGGAGCTGGGAAGGAACATGGCCAGGATAGTTGACCCTAACTAGCCACAGGGCTATGCCATACCACAGGATATCATGCCCAGTAAAGAAACTGAGGGGAATTGGTGAGGAGGTGCAATCACTGAGCAGGCATCAGTCAGCAGGTGGTGAGCAACTCTATTGAGCATCACTTGTCTTTGCTTAGGTTTTATTGAGCTGTTTTTGTTATTCCTTTTCATTACAATTATTATTGGTTTTTATTTTAAAGTGCACAAGCATCAACAATACCACATATAGCTGCATATTATTTACAACATTGTACACAATTTAGCAACTTAGAGAAAGTTCTGAAGTGCCCTATTTGCACTTCACTACAAAACAACAGGAACAGAAATTACTGCAAGATGCACAAAACTGCTTGAAAATCCAATTAATCAGAAAAACACAGAATCATAGAATGGTAGGGGTAGGAAGGGACCTTTAGAGATCATCTCAGCAACACGTTCTCTTAACTCAAAATAGAGAAAATCCTCCCTGGTATTATTATCAAGAAGGAAAAAGATGAGAAAAGAATAGGTCTCTCCTCTTTGTCCATCACTTCATGTAGTGCCCATGTCATCTCAAAGGCCCAGATGACATTCCAAAAGGTTTCAGAAGTTCCTCACTAAGTCATGATAAATACAACTAGCAAGGTACACAAATATTTAGAGGCAAATGTGAAAGAGTGCAATAAGATGTTAGGCATCACGGAGGAAAATGTGGAACGATCACATAGGCCAGACAATGGACAATTTTAGCTCACTTCTGTGCGTGGCCTAGGGGAGATTCTGTGCAGTACTCATCGTGCACCATGTCCTCCCAGATAGTTATTCCAGTAATGTCAATTCATAGAAGCAGTCTAGTTTGCTAAAACATGTTAATGAGGAGATTGAACTGCTTAATGATCGAGACTTTGGCTGACTGCACACACACTCTCTTACTGATGCTTAGGGCACCAACCTGTTTTCCCTGGTAGAGCTTTGTTAATGCAGAGTAGCATTTTAATCAGTATGTTGTCCTGTTGAATTCAAAAACTTACCTCGAGGTCTGATGATTGTGTTGTACAGGCATGCCCTGTTAGACATGAAACCCTTAACTGAAGACACTTGCCACGAGCCTTCTTGGACTGAAGCAAGAGATATGTTGCTGACATCTGGTCATATTTCCACTAGGAAATGATAAAAAAAAAGTGGAGTGAATATTTTCATCTCCTCTTTGAAAACACTGTAAGTACAAAGCAAGTTCAGCCTTCTGAAAATTTGATTTTGAAAATCAGTTTTTCAACCTGATGTGCATCTATAATGTTTGATCATTTAAGTGTTAAGTTACCTCAGACTTCAGTCAACTGACATTACATGTTTGAGGACAAGAAACAGACTATAGTTGTTCTTTGCAAGTTAGTACTATCTACTACAGAATGTATCTACTGAAGTGAATGGCAGAGCTATTAATCCAGTTTAGCCAATATTTCAATCACAGTCTCAATTCTTTGCAAGTTCTCCCCTCAGTCATCCTCCACAAGCAGCACCAACTTTTTCTGTGATTTTCAGCAACTCTGTTTGTGTAACAAACATGGATACAATGCTTGATAGCTTTGCAGCATAGTACAATTAGTTTGAATTAGTTTATAAGAGATTATAAGTCCTCCAGTAAAGAACTATGTAAATGCTGTTTGTGAGGACTTTTCCCAATGTACATAGATTATTACTCACTACAACTGAAGAACATACAGCTTTGACTCCACAAATCCATCATAAGTATCTCACACATTTTTGAAGTCTGTTTCTACTATATTTATATGAATAACCAAGTTTTCCCAAACCTATGAAAACTATATTTCTGCTGCCATGTACAAAGCAGCAAAAGAAAAACACCAAAAAACAAACCATAATTTCAAGGGAGAATTTCCAAATTCAGGTTAAAGCCAGAGTACCTATCATGTTTTAAATCTCTTCTACCACCTGCAATGTCATTGCTAACATTTGTACAGTTCTAGAACGAGTCACTTCAACTTCCGTCATTTGTATTCAAACATGATTAAACAATCATTTTTTTAAAACTGAATATTAACCCAAAAAGTGTATTTTATAGTATGTCTGGGTGATACTCTGATATTTTTCTCTTATTCTTTTTTTTTTTCCTATTACTTATTGAACCATTTCAAAGCAAATGAGTAACCCAGCAAATGGGAAACTATACATTTCTCTAAGTATAAAGAGATTCAAAGGGATTTCACCACGGTGGGAAACAACAGGTTTAGGAAACACCACAAGCACACTTAAAGGAGATAAAGGAAAAAAAACCCAAATCTGAACTTCAGAACCATAGTTATAAGCTACAGCTAGATTCTGGAGTTCTGCAGGAACACTTTAAATCTGTAAAATTTTAAAAAGTTCATTCTTGAGAATAAGTAAGAATTATTTAATATGGCAAGTTTATTTACTGTATGACTGTATTTACTCTAAATTACGGATATATACTTCTTACCTCTGATAGTAATTTGATAATACTCTCTCTGCTCTTTTTATGAAACACAGAAAGCTCTTCTAAGCAGTCTTCATCAAGATGTCCCAGCTGCAAGAACATGACAGATATTGAAGCATGAGGCTTTCAAGTTGTCTCATAACCCATATCTGACTGTGGCACTGCCGTGAAACCGTGGACTGAGTAAATAATCAAACATTATTTTAGGCCTTGTGTTTTATATAGTTAGCATCAGGGCTAAACATTGTAGGGAACAGATGGAAAAAGTCATACAACTTCAACAACTTCAAGGTCTGGCCCCTCCTCGGTGAGAGATTGTGAATTCAAATAAGAAAGCCTGACAGCAGATGAGATTTTTACTAGAGTTGAAGCTACACTCTCATTATTCCATAAATATTCAACGCTATCAGACGTGCACATCTTCTCTACAGTCAGTTAGAATGGAACCTGCAAGCACAGTAAGCTTGTTCTTTATCTAGAGAAATAGTGGCATCCAGTGGCCAATGGGAAGCAGTGGCTACAAAAGTGCAGGAACTTCTCATACATTTACGAATACTTATGCTATTCCTTACTAAGAAGAGTACTTACTATTGACACACAGATGATTTTTTTTTTGTCTCTATACTACCTTAGTCTCTCACATGCATAAAATTAGTGATAGTGAGACAGGACGAATGTAAATTTAATGAGGTCAAATTTTTATTCCAGCTAGCAATTTTCAGTGAGGAATAGATATAAGATGAGCCGCAATCATGTCTAATACACTCTCCAAAACATTTGCATTTTGCACCTTAAAACTTTGATCAAGCAGTCTGGAGAATCAATTGGTCATTGATATGTGGAAATATACATTTTGATGAGAAGTCATTTTGCAAATGTAGCACCAACTACAGAACACAATGAAAAGACATTTGAAGTTTCTGTCCCAGAGAAATAGAGAGAAAATGTCACATTTAGATGGCAAGAGAAATCAGAAAGAAACCATGACCATCTCAAAGCCCACCTTTGGAGAGATGTATTCACACCCCTACACTGTGAGAATGGTAGTAAACCAGCAGAGATTATTCTAAATACTGTTATTTATCTGACAAATGTACCTACCAGGTATTTACTTTGCCACTCAACAGCATCAGAATGACCATTCATGATCCAAGGGTGGTTTAACAGACATTTCACTGTAATCCGCTTCTTTGGGTCCACCTAGTGGGCAACAAAAATCTACTTGATACTGAAAGCATGAAAAAGCAGCAAAGACAATTCATCTTCCATTCAGAATTTTAGGGTGAAGCTCAAGTGGAAACCAATATTGTTTAATAGCTTCAACAAACGAATTTCCAAACTACGTGAGCTGTGAACAGCCATTACAGAACCTACAATTACAATAAGTGCTCCAAGAGTATTTAGCACTGGCTACAATTACTTTGATGCAGCCCAAATGTGTACTCAGTCTGTAAAGCTTCATTTATAAAACACCTCTTATTTATACAGCACTGTTAAGAACAAGCAAAGGCTGCTCAAAGACTCTATTTAATCATTTAAACTTTGCTTAATCATTTCTATATAGAATCATTCTTCCCAAAGAATTTTCAGCAGAAGGCAGTAGTAATATTTTCCTCAAAAATTAAGAATTAAGCTTCTCGTTTAAATGGAATAATTTTAGGGATGCCATTGACGTAATGTTTTGACATACAAAATAGTACTTTATAGACCTATTGAACAGAAACAACACCTTTACCTGAAGCATTTGGCTAAGCAGTAGTATACTGCCGGTAGACAGCCAATTTGGAATACTGTATTTTCCTCTCTGTAGAAAAGAAGAGGTTTCAGAATGAACAGCTAGCTTAAAATGAACTTCTACATTACTTGGACAACAGTGACATCTCTATTTAGTCAGCAAGGAAGAACAGTAGGCACATTCAAACTCAGCTTTAAGAATGACTCGAATAAACATAACAGTAGTACCACTGAGCTTGTGACATTTTCCTCTCTCAGCCCACTTTTGTAGCTAACCTGCTCCTTAGCTATTGCATTGTTTCATCATAACTCAGTACAATGTCTCAGAAGTGCAAATAAGTTGGAGCATGAATGACCGATATTAACACTTTGAAATATGACTATGCATTCAAATCACTGCATTTCATTCACTAAAATAAACCATCCTCAATATTTAGCTACTCTTTCTTGAATAGGTTATACCTAATGCTGGAGTTTCAACCTCTACTCATACTCAGGACAGGGAGAAAGTTACAAATCTGACAAGTAAATCTCTTCCAATCAAAATATTTACTAGGGTTTCTTTTAATTATTTGAAAGAAGAAAACTGAAGCTAGCTTTCAGATTTGAGGTATAACAACAGTAGCTAAAAAAACCAAACCAAATGCACCATAGAGGTTCATTTACTTCAACAAAAATTGAGAAAAATGTAAACAAAAATCAGTAAACTGCCATTGTTAAATGGCAGTAATGTAACTACAATTTGTCACAGCAGTTTTCCTTCTACGAAGAAATGCATCAATAACACAACAGTTGGTACTATATGCAATGTACTTTTCTAAGCAGAGTATGTACTGCTTTGACATAACAGGTTAAAGAATTGAAGTTACATCTTTATAGATGCTACTAATGAGACACTTATAGTTTGTACACTGCATCAACACAAGCTTACTCTGAAACGAAGCTGAGTCAACTAACAAATGCATTTTAACATATTGCTACAAAACATGAAGACAAGGAAAAATGAAATTAGCACCTACTTGGCAATGCCAGCAGTTAAATACCTTTAAGATGCATAAGATCACACCAAAAATACTTTTTTGTTACAGAAGTTATACCACACAGTTGATTTTTCGATTTAAAAAGGAAAGGCATTTATTCAAGTATTCACAAATGAAGAGATGTAGAACGTTCCAGGGAAGGAAACACTGCAAGTCATACAATTCTAACTAGATTTAAGCAGCAGATTGATTTGTAACTATAGTTCCCAGTTGAAATTACAATAAATTTCAGTAAATTTAAAGTTTATAAAACTTGGTTGTTTCAGTTCACCCAAGTTGCTCTGGCCAACATTCTGTAATTCAAACAACTCAGCTCCCAGATCCTGTTCATGCTGGACTAACTCTAACTATACCGAGATCATCTTTGACAAGCTCATATCTCCATTCTACATCTAATCTTCCTGATCATCCTTCAGCTATTGACAACTTTGAGAGAATGAACACCTATGCAGGTAGATCACTTATCAAGTTCTGCATCTTGGTGTAATGAGCAGCATAAAAGGTTTTCTGTCCTCCGGCAGAAGTATGCTAACAAATGGACAAGTTCAACATATACTGTGTAGACACCACAGTTCACACCACAAGCAGAGATGAAAAGGTAGCTCAGGCCTGATTAATGACCTAGTTTATTCTCATTTATAGTGATTTCCATGAGAAATTGCAAAAGCTTGCTAACATTATCTGGACTATACCTTTAATCACATGGCTTAGGTTTTTGGTAGTCCTGTGAGCAGAGTTAGACTCAATTATCCTTATGGCTCCCTTCCAACTCCAGATATTCTACAATTATGCAAGTAGGAATGCCATACCATTTTAATGGTGTCTCATTTGAATACCAGCACTTTTACATGATCTCTTTGGATCAGTTTGGCTGCATACATTTGCTCCACATTTTGGAGGAGGAAAGCATAATAATAGATGCAGAATCCTGCTTTTTCCAGACTTGAGAACAGCTGACATTTAAGAACATTACTTGAAACAACGTATTTGGAATTCTACTCAATACAATACAGGGAGAAACGAGATAAAGGCTCAGACACAACAATCCAACCCATCAGCAAGAAAACGTTTCCCACGAAACATCATTCCTATCATATTGTAGGACCAAGCTAGAGTACTGCAAAGGTTGACTGAAGATAGAAACAAATCCACAATAAATGATAGGAAAAGTACCAAAATATAACAAAGTTCAGCAGATATGCCTTTTCACCCCTGGCTGAGGTTAATAGGTTCTGCCATCAGAAAAATAAAGGCTTCTCAGAATGCTTAGCAATGTCTTTTCCTAGCATTATCCAAACTTACCACTATCTTCTTGTAGAGAGATATGACACTTTCATCATCGAAGGGGAGGAAGCCACACAGTAGAGCATACAGTAGTACTCCCATGCTCCAAATATCTGCCTAAAAAATAATAAGTATGTTCATGAACCTAGTCTATCTAGAACAGCTTACAGACAGGTATTAATGTCTCCCTTTGGCAATGCCCATATTCAGTGCATGGAAAGCAAGGTCCCTAATCCTGGACAGAACGCTCATATACCAAGTAAAAGCACACAACTCAAATTCAATTTTCAATTTGCTCAAGATGGAGCAGTAGTAAAACCAATATCCTCTCCTTAGGTCACCAAATTGCTGCATTACCTTGAATCTACAAGGATTTCACTGGCAAAAATGAAATCAAACTCATCACAAGGGATTTCATTTGGTAACATATTACCGATTACAGCAGCTGTCAACACAGATACAATCGACTTTAAAGTCCTACTGCTGCTTCTGTGCATGGGCACTACAAGGTCCAAATGCCTCATACTGCCTCATATAGTAATTTCAACTTAGACCATAAAGGATAAGGAGGCCTCACAAGCATTTGTCTTCATGGAAAACAACAAACAAGAAAACCACCTAGGAGTTAGAGGCCAATGCAAGTGGCAAAAAGGCATGTTAAAGGAAAAAGGACTGAGTACATCCAACAGCACAACAATTAAGGATGCCTGCCTGGATTGCAATATAGCATTTTGGATGGATTCATAAAGACAAATAGTGAGTCCTGGTGCCCTAGACATGGAATCAGAGTTGGATTAAACTCTGTGTTCTCTCTTCTCTCCATTTTTACTACAGCACACAGCACAAAGAAGCAAATTTTCCTACATACATTTGAAGGTAAAGATAACCCTGGTAAAGCACATGGGATACTGAGACTGAAGAAAAACTTGCAACAAGAGATGGATAATCAACACAACAAGTTGCTGCTTGAAAGAAAGTACAGTATAAGAAAGAAGTTTAACTTACTCTGTTGTAGGACACTAAACTATGGAGCAACAAATGGAAATGGTGAAGGATTACTCAGAGACAATCCTGAGGTGATTCAGAATTACTTCAGTACCTGTGGCCAAGAGCTCTATGTGATACTCCAAACTGTGTCTGCTGAGGCTAGCCACACAGCTTCTGGCAACTACCTAGGCAATGTTATCCAGAGGTATCCAAGAGAAAAACCAAGTGAGCAGAGATGAACCTCACCACCTTTAAACATACTTGGAGGGGAGGGAACCCCTAGTCCAAAACTGTGCTACATACCTCTGAGCCAATATATGCTTTTCCCTGAATCAGCTCTGGTGCTGCATAATGTGGGCTTCCACAGCACGTCTTCAGTTGGTAATCAAGCCCACCCTTGAAGAACACAGAAAACCAATCACACTGAATCATTGTCTTTAACATAGCTTAAGTCTTGTAGCAACATCATATCGGAAGCCTCAGAGACTTCATTTTCTTCTGACATGCATCTACATTCACCTTGTATTTTGCTTTGGTGTAAGACATGGCTTCACTAGGCAAAATTGTCTAAGATCACAAGTATCCTACTGGCACTCAGATCCCAAGCTGCCTACTCATCTGTTATCCTAGTAGTTATTTCCACAGCTTCTCCTCTGATAAGAACAGTTCCCTTTACAGCTGTGAAGTAAGATGGAACTTGGGAAGGAGTGAGACAAGAGCTACTGGGTATGAAGGTAGATGGGTATTTACATCAATTTGTAATGCAATACCTTCAGTAAGAGCCATTAAAAATATTTATTAAAAACACATTACTTTGTTACTTTGCCTGGGCTTTGCTCTAAGTAGATGCTATTATACCACCAATAATCTTGATTGCCTGCAAGGTGCTCTAACTTGAGGTAAGTACAACACTGAGGACAAGTAACTGCCTCTGGATCAGTAAGACCTTCTTCACATTATTTTTTTTTTTTAAACAGCCCTCACATGTTATGGAAAAGGCTCCTAGAAACCAGTTTTAAACTCAGGAGACAACTTGGCACAAGTACATGGAAACACAAGATTTGTAAACATAACTGAAATAAACCATTTGATTCCATCTACAATCTCTACCTACATACAAATCCTTTGGAAAAAGACATACATCATTGAAACGTATTAGGGAAAAGTGCACAGCAACATAAGCTTTGTAGGTCTTTATATAGAGAACAGCAGGTGCTATACATACATGATGATCTCTGCCTTAGATTGTGATAAAAGATTAAGTGTAAGAGGAGAAAACAATCTAACGGTCTGGTCACGTGTCATGGTTTAACCTCAGCAAGCAACCAAGCACCATGCAGTCATTCACTCACCCCTTTCCCTGCCCGCTCACCCCTCTCTAGTGGCACAGGCACAAGAACAAAAAATAATAAAACCCATGGTCTGAGATTAAAAAAACCGAATTAACATAAAATAAACTGTAGTGAAAAGCAAGATAACAAGAGGGTGAAATAAAACTCAGAAAAGACAAGTGATACCCAATGCAATTGTTCACCACCCACCCACCAATGCCTGAGCAGTGAGTGACCTTTTCACCACCACCACCAGCTCCTCCAGCTTATGTACTGGGAATATCCTGTGGTTTGCAATGGCCCTGTGGCTAGTTGGGGTCAGCTGTTCTGGCCTCGTATCTCCTTATGCCCCTCAGCCTACATGCTGGCAGGGAAGGGTGAGCAGAAAAGGCCTTGACTTAGTATAAACACTGCACAGCAACAACTGAAAACATCAGCATGCTATCAGCACTATTCCCATACTAAATCAAAAACACAGCCCTCTACCAGCTACTGGAAAAAATTCACCTGTCTCAGCTAAAGCCAGGACATCATAACATACATTGAACTGCTCTCTCACACAGTTAAGGCCCTACCAAATAATTAGAGATTTCACGACAACTGTGCAAACACCTGGAACTCAGAGTCTTTGGGAAAGTCCCTGCGCTGCAATCTGAAGTCAAACATGCATGTTCTGTGTGTGTACAGCAGTTGATTATGCTCTACTCTGTGAAAGCAACTGATATTCTTACCTTTGGCTTTGCACAAAGTCCAAAGTCTATCAGCTTCAGCTTATGTTCCTTGTCAATCAGTAGGTTTTCCTGGTAAAAGAAAGTGGCAATGAATGCTTCTATAACCTACATATCCAAGGAACCACATTTTCTTTCACCTTATTTCTTCTTGTCAACAGCAGCTAGAATTTACCTAAAGCTCTCGTCTGTAGATTTGTTACTCTAGTCCTCTGTTCAGCACTGCTAGAACTGTGCATCTAGTTTCTGCTCTTACAGCACAGGGAAGACATCAAACAGAAGTAAGCTCAATGCATGACCACCAGCCTGCTGAGGGGGCTGGACACCTTAGTCAAGGAGGAGAAGCTGAGGGGAAAATGTTTGTTCAGGCTGTAGTGGAGTGTTTGTTCAGTGGGGACCTCATGGCAGCCTTTTAATACCTACAATAATACAATAACAGGGAGCTACAAGGAGGGCATGCAGACAGACCTAGTCTCTTCACAGCAGCGCATAGTGGGATAATGGCACAGAACAGGCATCAAGAGACATTCAGACTGGAAATGAGGAAAAGCTTTCCTCCTCACAAGGACAGTGAAGAGCTGAACAGGTTGCCAGAGAGACTGTGCTGCTTCAGCCTCAGGAGAGGTCAAAGATGTGACTGGATAAAACCCCACAAAGCTTGGTCTGGCACTGCTTTGAGCAGCTTGTTCAAGCAGAAACTCCTAGAAATCACTTCTCATCCAAGTTATCACATAATCCTATGAAAGCATCAGCTTTCCAGCTACCATTCAACTCCCTCCAAAAGGTACATACATGGCTTTGCTTGTGGACAAGTTCTTTGCAGACAAAGATTTCCTGAGCTAAGAAAATGCTTGTAGACTAAGAACCTGCTTTTCTCAGAGATGTCAGCTTATCTACACACACACACTTCTTTCAGAAGATGTTAAATAGAGCTAAGCACAAGTGAATGGAGAAGGCATAATTTAGTCTGGTTCCTAATAGAGAAAATTGGGTGATTGTTATTGTTTACACAATGCTGACAACTATTGAGGCTTACTGGCTTGAGGTCCCTGTGGGCATAGCCCTCACTGTGAACATAAGCAATCGCTGAAACAATCTGCCGGAAAAATACACGAGCTTCCTCTTCTGAAAGGCGGTCTTTAGAAATTATATAATCAAAGAGCTCTCCTCCAGGGCAGTACTGCGTGAAGACAAGAAAAATAGAATACATTTACTATTCAGCAATGAGATCTGAACCAGGATGACACCACTGAGTAGCAACTGGAGGACACGCTTCCATTCCCTCCACTTTATCACAGCAGTGCCCTCAGGTGTGCACTAGATCAGCTCTGTGTCAGACCAAACAACACGAGAAGTATCTTACAAGAAGATAGAAGACATTACCAGCTTCAATATTAAAATAAAGCCTTCCAACCCTTAAGATTCTGTGAAATGGTGTAGAGGTTTATAGGGCTGGGACAAAGGCTAGACTCAATGATCTTAAAGGTCTCTTCCAGTCAAAATGATTCTATGATAGAACACAGTCAGTGTTGAGATAGCTTTTTAAGAATTGTTCCCTTTGAAGTCTGTCATCATTTACTGCTACAGATAAAAGTGGGAACCTTTGCCACAGCAGAAACATCCTTTCTTACCTCTAAGACAATGAATATTTTCCGGGATGTCTCTATGACATGGTACAATTGGCAAATATGCTGGTGATGTAAATTCTTCATGGCATCAATTTCTGTTTTAACACGAGGCAAGTCATCCTAAAAGGCCACAAGAGCAAGCTATGAAACTGCCAACCACTCTAACAGCCTGTACATTGCAGTAAGCATCAGACTATTCTGCAACACGAAATTTCACAGCATGTTTATGACAGCATACAATTCAGCTGCTCAAAGTCTGTCCAGCAACAGCCCTGACATTAAGCACATACAAGTGTGGCACATTGAGCAGCAAAACACAGACAGGCAGATATTAAAAAAAAAATCCCACTCAACTACTTTCACCAGCATTCTGCTTTAATTACTGTTATAACCTTTAACTTTCTGAATTTTACAGCCAGAGGATGTTGCCCTCTTCTCAAGTGCGCACAAGATTCATGGCCTTCTGTTAACATGTTTTACTACACCATCTGACAATAGCCAACAGGACAAGCAGGCAGCATTTTGACATACTGTACACCTGTGTTCCTGAGAACTCCACATAAACAGCAGATGCTACCAACTTTTATGTACCTTTTGACTTACCCCTAAAGCAAGCTTGTCCATAATTTTTATTGCAACTTTTTCACCAGTGAGGCGGTGTCGTGCAAGCTTTACCTTTGCAAATCCACCTGGAATTCAAAAGAGATGTTTGAAGTTCAGTGTGGTAACATGCTTTTTTGACTACGATCCCACAGTTACACTGGAGTGCGTAGCACATGCAGGGCGCAGTGTCTGCATTAAGAGCACTGTTTAGAGTACAGTAACGATTGTCGCCTCCAAAATACAGCCCTGAAGCATAAGCTGTAGATTCTGTGGTAACAGTAAAGGTACCCTCAGATACATACCGAAGTGGTCAAATAGACCGCACGCAGGTGTTTGCATTCACAGATTCAGCCTACCTGTTCCAATCGTTTCACGTAACTCGTAGTACTTGAGGATCTTCTCATAGTCATCTCTAGCCATCTCCAGCGCGCCTCAGCATCCACCCGGTGCCTCCGCTACCGTTCAAATCTCCCCACAGAGCCGCCGCTTCCGGCCGCGGCGCCCAGGGCGCCAATCAACGCGCGGCGCTCGGCGGAAGAGGCTGGACGGCGCTGTGCATTAAGGGAGAGAGGTCGAGACGGAGCGCGGGTGTCGCTATGGTGGGAGAGGCTCAGTTGGTATCTCGCCGTTAAGACGGCCCCAGCCGCGCCTTGTCCCGACAGAGACGGGAGACAGCGCCCTCTCCCATCGAGGAGGCCGCCGCCTTCTGCAATGTGCCGGGGCTGGCGCGGGGCCTGCCGCCACACACAAGATGGCTGCCCGGGCCGCCCCCTGAGGAGACTACGTGTCCCAGCGTGCTCCGCGGCGCGGCCCTGCATGACGCAGGGTCCCTCCGCCTCCGGCCCCGGCCCCTGCCCCGCGCCGCCTCCGAGCAGCCCGGGGTGGGCGCGGAGTGCGGGTGGAAGGGCGGCGTTAGCTCCGGTGAGGCTGTGCTGATGGGCTGCCGTTGTTACTGAAAACCCTCTCGCAGGAGAGTTTCCACCATTCCAGTGACTGTGAGAAAGCAGGCGATCCTTTACAGGGCGCGGGGTGCGTGGCGATGGCTCCTACCGACGCACGCACGGCGAGAAATGAAAGCGCCCTCCTTACGGGCCCTACAGAACAGAGGCTGCCCGCCTGTGACCGCCTGTCTAATGCGTACGCAATACAGGGGGATGTTCGGCGTGATGTAGGTGGAGAGCTGTGTACGTTTAGCATGTTCTCGTTTTAGTTCATCATCGGGCTCTGAAGTGTCGACGGGCTGTTAGCTGTAATACTAATTTCTTGGTTAGTGAGGCAAAGAGCTCACTCTGGGCACTCTGACTTTTGCTGAATTTATTTAGTGTTTACTCGCTCAGTCCCACGATTTATAGCCAAAACATAATTGTCTCACCACTGTAAGGCTCCCTCTCTCGGCTGCTTCTCATGCGGATCTTGCAGCCTCCCACTCGCTGGCGTCCACACAACACGGGCGCTTTTCATACTTACAGCCCTTTGCTTGTGATTCTCTCCCCAATCATCACTCGACTCAAAGTCCTAATCATCTTTGTAAATGAGAAGAGGTCTTCTAGGAATCTTAAATCTGTGTAGTATCATCTAGGCAAAGACGAATAAAAGACACTTTATCGCAGTAACACCTTTGCAGCAGATGGCCTTCTTATCTTGTCTGCGTGTGGAAGATGACAGTGTTGTTGAAGAATGCAGCTGTGTTTGTGGAATATGGCATAGCTGTATGTGTTTGTAGGTGTGTCTGTAAATTGCGACTGTGGAGTCAGATACAGCTGTCAGTGTATGGCTGTATGTATGAGATATAGCTGTGCCTGGAAGATGTAGATATAGATATAGATTGTTTGCATGAAATATAGCTGTGTTACAGTATAAAGCAGATGTGACAGGATTAGGACAAAAAGGTCTTAACATTAATTAAAAAATCAATCATGTGCAAATGATCAGGATGTACTTTTGAAAATCTTATCATAGGAAAGACCTAAGCAAGGGGGGTGCAAGAAATCTAAAAAAGCTGATAGGAATTTGAGGTGTTCTGGGTCAGCTGTACACCTTGGGGAAACAAGGGAGGGACCTGGCAGACAGGAACAGGGAATAAAAAGCCAAACGTTGTATCCATCAGGTGTGCCTGCTAGCTGGGACACCTGCTCTTGCAAGAGCACTTAACGAAAGTGCTTCACTGCAGATGCTGACCTGAGTCTTTCACAGGAAAACTTGTTTGTTTCTTACCTATGGACCAGTGATCTCAGCCTAAAGCCACAAGCAAGAAAAAGAATAATGGTGCAACATCTAATTTCCATAAACTCTCTCCATTGGAATCCTCCCAGACAGCTTAAGTCTTTCCTGAATGAAGAGACAGACCTACATTTCTAAGAGTAAGGTTCAGTTCTCTCCTGAAGGCAAAAAAGGAAGGAGGACATTTTAGGAAACAAGAATGGGGGTTCTCCTTTTGGGCAAGACAAATGGTGTCTCTTTGAGATTGGGCCTCCTCTGCTGTTCTTCATCAGCTCCTTGTGTCTTCATAAGTACAGTCACCTGGTTAAAACTGTAGGTTGATTTCAGTCCTGTATTTTCAGTCATTCTCTATGGAACTATGGCAGACTTAAGGACACTGAATGGCAAAGATGCGAGTAGCTCATTGCTAGTAGTGACTGAAATGAGGCAGAGTTCCTCAGGAGTGGGGGTAAATTCTGGCAGCCTACAAAGTTCCCCACTGCTGCTTGTGTTGGCTGGGTAAAGAGGAGAGTAAAAGCGAGCAGCCTGGTGAGTCAAGATGAAAATTGTTCACAAGCAAAGTAGGAAGGGAAGAAGAGAAAAAGAAAAGAAAACAAAGTAATGCACAAGCAAGAGGCAAGCACCTACTACCACCCATGGATAGGCCTATGCCCACCCAGCTGCCAAGCCAAAGCTGGCCAACCTCCAAAAACCCCCTCCTTTCACTTTTTATGTCTGAGAGCAACCTCTCACCCTGGTGCCCTCCCCACCACTGTGGTTGACACCAGACTTCAGAGATGTCTCTTTTTTTTTAAACCTAAATCCCTAGCCTCACTTGCTATTTTATAGAAGCATAATTTGAGTTGAAATTGCAAACAAAGAGCTAAACGGGATTAAAAGTGCCAGCACTCACTTATCTCCAGATGCAGACACCTGGAGCCAGAGGCCTTAGAAGCCAGCCTGAGAAGAGACCGAGGGAGGGAGCCTATCAGCTTGAGAAGAAGCCAAAGGAGGAAGCCTGATGCCAGCAGTCAGTTATGTTTTGGCTACAGGTTGTGGACTGAGCAGAAAAACAACTTCAGAACAGTTTCAGCAAGGCCACAGTGTTCAGAAATAAGATAATTGCTTCATTTCTCTGTAGTGTATATAAGGAATTTGCTTTTTCAGTGTGCATGTTAGGTGGAGCAATCCCTCGTGCACCCAGCACTGCAAGAAAGCAATGCCTGCTTCATAATGCTACAGGGGTTTTAAGGACTTCATTTCCCCGTTTTGGTGACAGAGTGGGCTAGAAGGGCTTGATAATGCTAAAGATTGGAAGGAAAGACCCCCTTGGCGTGAACTTTGCATAAAGGAGATGAGCAAGTCTCTGCTAAAGGGCAATTTGGGTGCCAGTCAGTACTGACCATCGTGGTCCTGCTGAGTTGCAAAAGCAGAAGTTGCCAGGTTATGAATTGTGGCCACATATGGCCAAATTGAGTCAAAGCCCACCTCCAAACGACCACCAGAGACCTCTCCCCACATTCGGTGCCCTGTGCTTAGGCCCTGGAAGAGAGACTCCCCTGTGCCCTGTGGTGCAGCCCATGGTGAGGCAGCTGTGCCCCTGCAGCACACGGAGGCCAGTGGGCAGCAGAGATCCACTCGCAGCCCGTGGAGGAGCCCACACCAGAGCAGGTGGATGCCTGAAGGAGGCTGTGACTCTGTGGGAAGCCTGTGTAGGAACAAGTTCCTGGCATGACATAAGAGCCTGTGGGGAGAGAGGAGCCCACACCAGAGCAGGTTTGCTGTCAGGACTTGTGACCCTGTGAGGGACTCAGGCTGGAGCAGTCTGTCCCTGAAGGACTGTTCTCCCATGGATGACCCACGTTGGGGCAGGGTGTGAGGAGCTGCCCCCGTGGCAGGCCCTGTGCTGGAGCAGTTCATGAGGAACTGTATCCCATGAGAAGGACCCACGCTGGAGAAGTTCATGAGGGACTGTCTCCCATGGGAGGGACCCCACGGTGTAGTAGTGGGAAGTGTGAGGAGGCCTCCCCCCGAGAAGCAGCAGCAACAAAGTCCATCTGTAATGAACTGACCATAACCCCTATCCCCTGTGCCATTGAGGGGGAAGGAAGGAGAGTCCTGGCAAGAGGGAGAGGTGGGAGTGTTTTTAAGATTCAGTTTTATTTCTCATCTCCCTGCTCTTATTGTTCCTTTAATAAATCAAACCTTTTTCTCCTTGAGTCTGTTTTGCCTGTGACAGCAGTTGCCGAGTGATCTCTCCGTCCTTAACTCACAAGCAACTCATTGTATTTCTCTCTCTCTCTCCTGTCCAGTTTAGGAAAGGGAGTGATTTTATGATTTGGTGGACACCTGGTTAAACCACCACACCACGCAAGAACACTCCTGGGGATGAGCAATGAGCTCACCGTCTGTCAGGTGCTCATCAAACTTGAGCTTAACCGGTCTTAAGAGAAACACAGCAATGAAAGGAATGAAAGCACATTGCCCCGAGTTTCTGGCACTGTTTCCTTAATCCCTGCAGAACTGAACTTCATAGTAATTTTAAGAAGAATTTAAAATGTAAGCATTTGAAGCAAATGAGAACATCCAGGAATAGTGGCAGTGGGCCTGCACCTGCAATTTAAGCAGGTTGAGGGTTGCCAGCTCTGCTTACAGTGTTTTCTTGAGGTATTTTGGGGACAGTTTACCACAGCCTGCCTGATCAAGGGGAGCCTGTTGATAAAGCATTCTTACTTCAAGCCCAGGAAGCATCAGGCTCACAGGCTCTGATCCATCCGGGATACTTCAGCCTCCCCAGCATCTGCTGAAAAAATCACACAAGAGCTTCTGTGCTCTGCAAGAACATAGAGGAGATTGGGCAGGGAAGGTAGGAGACCGTCATGGTTCAGTAAAGTAAATGAGTCCAAGGAAAAGAGGAAGCACACAGGCAGTGGAACCAGAGACAGGTGTCCTGGGAAGAGTATAGGGACAGGATCAGGACACAGTTGAAGTTTCTACAGGTACGATGGCTAGAAAATGAAGCACATACACTCTCACACAATCCCCCTCCCTGAGAAATAAGACAGGAAAACTGGTGACAATTAACACAGAGAAGACTAAGGTACTGAACAATGTTTTTGCCTCTGTTTTCACTGGCAATCTCTCATCTCACTTCTCTCAAGTCTCTGAACCTCAGGGCAGGGACTGAGGAAGTCCTTGCCATTCTAGGAGAGGATGATGTTTGAGGCCACTTGAGGAATATGAACAGATGCAGATGTTGAGTGGCATCCCTGACAGTTGCTTCTCTCAATAGCATTTGAGATGGGAGATGTCAGGTCTGAGGTTAGTTCCCTGCCCACCCGCTTGCACCAGACAAATACCACAGGATGGTCCTTGAGGGTGTGTAAATGGCTGCCCTGGAGACTTTCTGATGGACTTGTAAGATGTGGGTTTTACTACCGAGCTTGTTTACAACAAAATTTATTAATCATCTGTAATTACACTGCCTGTCATCGGGTGAGGTATTCCACCAAACCCACGGCGTTTGCAGCCTGCTCACACGCAGTGCTGGGCACAGTGGCCCTCTGAGTGTTAACAGCAATGCTGCTGCATGTTAAGAACGCGATTAAGGAAAAAAATGTCAGTAAAAGTTTCTGCGGTACAGAAGAGTCGAACGCGTTGAGCTTCTGGAGCGGCAGGTAAGGTGCTCCCGAGTTACTGCTTCAGCCTGGAAAGGAGCAGGCGGTGCTGACGAGACCCGAGAGGTGTCTGGGAGGTGCCTGCCTTTGGCTCCCCCGTGAAGTGGAAGCAATCACACAGCCGTCTCACGGCAGGGCCGCGCCCGCAGTACCCCGGGACTCGCTTGCCGACGGGCCCGCCGCGTCCCGCGCCTCCTTCCCCGACTGCTCCGGTGCGGTCACCGGACCCCGGCCGCTCGAAAGGCCTTGCCGGGCCGGGCCGGGCCCGGGCGCTCCGGCTGCGGCGTGCAGCAGAGGCCAGTGCCGCCGTCCCGTCCCGTCCCGTCCCGTCCCGTCCCGTCCCGTCCCGTCCCGTCCCGTCCCGTCCCGTCCCGTCCCGTCCCGTCCCGTCCCGTCCCGTCCCGCAGCCCCGCCCCGGCCGCCCCTCAGTGCGGGGCCGGGCCCGGCGGCCCGCGGGCCTTTCGCTTTCGGTTGTGTCGGCGGCGCGGTGCTGGGGCCGGTGGTGGGTCCCGGCGGGGCTGGAGGCCGCGGCGGCGGCGCGGTGCTCGCGGGTCGGGCCCGGCGCGGGAGCGGCCGCGGCTGCCCGTCAGCTGCAGCGGCGGGAATGGCGGGGCTGCGGCGGCTGTGCGGGCTGCTGGCGCTGCTGAGCGCGCTGCTGAGCGCGGCCTTGGCGCTCGGCGGGGCGCGGGGCGATGCGGCCTTCCCGTGGGAGGCCGTGCGGCTGCCCCGCCACGTCGTCCCGCTACACTACCACCTGCTCGTCCACCCCAACCTCACCACGCTGACCTTTTCCGGCACCGCCGCCATAGAGGTGTCGGTCACCCGCCAGACCAGCTCGGTGGTGCTGCACGGCAAGCGGCTGCGCATCAGCGGGGCAGCCGTCGGGGCGCGGGCGGTGCGGATGATAGAGCAGCCGTCCCTCGAGCAGCTGGCACTCCTCGTCACCCCGCCGCTGCACGCCGGCCACAACTACACCCTCACCTTCCAGTACCTGGCCAACCTCTCCGAGTCCTTCCACGGCTTTTATAAAAGCACCTACAAGACCCGGGATGGAGAGCTCAGGTAGTCCTCTCAGACCTGTCGTTGTTTTGGTAAATGTGGAATTACTCGGTTTTTGCATTGTGGGGAATGCTGCACCTGTGACCAAGCCTCTATTTCTCTGTCTCCCTGCTCAGAGTGCTGGCAGCCACACAGTTTGAGCCGACGGCTGCACGAATGGCCTTCCCCTGTTTCGACGAGCCAGCCTTCAAAGCCAGGTTTTCCATTAGGATCAGGAGGGAACCAAGGCACCTCGCGCTCTCCAATATGCCAGTAGTAAGTGGTTACTTTTATCAGTGTGCTGTTAATTGATTGTCTCGGAAACAGGAAAATAAAATGGGGACAGAATATCCAGGCAGTTGCTGCTGGTGGGAATGGTGATCTGAACATCTGTCTCTGTGGTCCTTTTGTGAGAGTGTATGCTGCTGTTGCTGGTAGTCTTGACACAAGGTTGAAAAGGAGTGAAGAAAATTAGCCTAAAGAAGACTAATGGGTAATCTCATTAATACAAGTGTTGCAGGTTTATTTCTTATTTATATTCATTACACTTACAAGTATTTAAAAGGAGTATGTCAAGAGAATGGAGCAGTCTTTTTTCTCTTGTTTCCAATGACAGGACATGGGGTAATGGGCGTAAGCTGGAACACAAAAAGTTTCACTTAAACACAGGGAAAAACTTTTTTACTGTTGAGGTGAGGAGCCCTGGCACAGGCTGCCCAGGGAGGGTGTGGAGGCTCCTTCTCTGGAGGTTTTCAAAACCCATCTGGACACGTTCCTGTGTGACGTGGTCTAGATGGACTTGCTTTAGCAGGGGTTTGGACTGGATGATCTCTTGAGGTCCCTTCCAACCCCTATCATTCTATGATTCTATGAAAATTACTAGTATAATATGTGCTTCTCTAGTGCCAGCAGGGTAGCACAGATAAGAATACCCAGAGATGGTTTTCTGACACATATTCTCTATATTCTGTGACATTCTGTGGTTTCCTCTGAGTTACAGGTTCACTCACAGTGTGTGAGCCTCAGAAGGCTCAGTACTCTTTCCGTTTCCATTCATTTTATTATTCTAGTCGTCAACATCATTCCTTCATTCTTGATTTTCACCAGTGCAAAGCACATAATGAAGGAACACAAATACAGTATTTCCAAGAAAACAGTGTGTCATGTGAGTTCTGGCTTCACAGAAAATGATCAGCACAATATTGAAGTTGAAGTGCCATACATGCAATCACTACTGTCATCGTTGGGCCCAGCCAGCAATGAAGTCTTTCGCCCAGATAAGCAAGGTTGTTGTAGATTCAGACAAGGGCAGGGAGGACTCACTGCCAATTATGGTTCTGGGCAAAACAAACTCCAGTACTCGACTTAGAGAGGAAGGTAGGGAAGTTTATTCTAAGATGGGCTCTGCCGCTTCTCTCTTCTCAGATGAGGATGACTCCTGGCATTCTTCCCCTTCTCTAATATGGAGTCCCTCCCACGGATCACAGTCCTTAGTGAACTTCTCTGGCGTGGATTCTTCCCCACAGTTGCAGCTTCTGCAGATACAGGGTCCCTTCCCTCGGGACATGGCCTACTCTGGGCACAATTTTAATGAGCTTCTTTGGCTTGGGTCCTTCCCGACAGTTACAGCTTCTGTGAATATGGGGTCCCTCACATGGGACATGGCATCCTCTGGCCATAGTCACTGCCTCTGCCACGGGGTCTTTAATGAAATGAGTCACTGGCCCTGGTGTGGAGTCTTTAATGAAATGCAAACAAATTACTGCTTCACCAGTCATCTCCACAGGATGCAGGGGAGTCTCTGCTCCAGCACACCTCTCTTCCCTCACTGACCTTGGAGTCTGCGTGGTTGTTTCTCTCACTCTTCCCACTCCTTACACCACCACCTGCTGGAGAAGAAGAAGGGACAGAAGAAGGAAGGAACAGGATTCCTGCTTCTTCTTAAAAAGTGATCGTGGAGGTGTCTAATTGGCTCAGCCGCAGCAGTGGGTCTGGCTTAGAGCTGGGGAGAGTTTCGAGCAACTTTGTACAGGAGCCATCTTTACAGCCCCTTCCTTCTTACCAGAAAAAGCTTCATGTCAAACCATGACAACTACAAATACTCTTTGTTGTTGTAAAAGTATGCATATATAGGGTGAGCTACAATTTGTACATTGGATCTTGCTTCAGGTACGAGATTCTTCTTCATTTCTTTTGTGTTGTGAGTTGCTGGTTGGTAAGGGAACTAACCCTGACAAACGTGGTAACAGCACGCTTGCTGCAAGTGCCTCTCAAAAATGAAATCTTTTGAACATTGGTATGAAAAATGTTTTGGGTTTTTTAGACAAATGAGTACAATAGTGAATCAGGAGAGGATGCCAGTGATGGCGTTCAGTGTGGCTAAATATATTGCAGGCCTAAGTTAGCTAAGGCTCTCTGTGACTAAGGGGTGAAAGTGGATTCGTCCAGCAGGCAACTCGTGCAATGCCAAAGTGGGTGCCTGCAGGAGCCGAGTCATGATGCGAAGGAGTTCATTTCTCTCGTGTGTAAGAGCAGCTGCTGAGATTTTATACAGTTTCTAATTGGCAGGAACTGTGTGAGGCTAAGTGGATCAGGGTGTTGGCAGACACTGAGGAAAACTGGAGCTATGAGCAGTATTTTTCTCATTTCATTGGTGTAAACTGGTGCTTAGAAATGAAGCTGCCAGGATATATACATAAACATGGTTTTGTTCTCAGTGTGGGGAAGTGGGCATGGGGTTGACTGCTTTCCAGTGATATCTTTGAAATGTAGTATAATGTCTTCAAAATGTAAGGAAGTGCTTTTAAAAGGTAGTACCTTGGAACTGAGCAGAAACACAGCAGTTGTTCATGCCAGAGTCCTCGCAGGTAGTGCTGTGGGTGATGAGCTCTGCTCGTTTTTCAGGTGAAGTCTGTGAATATAACTCCCTGGCTTGTTGAGGACCATTTTGATACCACTGTCAGGATGAGTACATACCTTGTGGCCTTTATCATTTCGGATTTTGAATCCATCAGCAAAGTAACCAGTCATGGAGTTAAGGTAACTCTGTCTCCTTTCTTTAGAGCTTTTTTTTCCCCTGCATTTATGCCTGCATGAGTACAGAATGGTTTACTTTTCAGTCATCAGGTTTATGTGTCTTAACGTTTCACAGGAATGAAAGGAGAGACAGAAACTGTTTCAATGAGAGGATGATTAGCTGCATTACTACCAATAAGGCTTGCTTTTCGTATAATTATATGCATTAGGAACACAGGTTTTTTGTGTAAGAATATATAATGAAAGGCAAATGAAACAGAGTTTTCATGGAGATTCATTGAGAGTTGGGCAGAGAGGAACCTCATGAGGTTCAACAAGGACAAGTGCAGAGTCTGCACCTGGGGAAGAACAACCCCATGCACCAGTACAGGCTGGGGGTCAAACTGCTGGAGAGCAGCTCCAAGAGAGAGATCTGGGAGTCCTGATTGATAATAAGCTAAACGTGAGCCAGCAATGTGCCCTCGTGGCCAAGAAGGCCAATGGCAGCCTGGGATGCATCAAGAAGAGTGTGGGCAGCAGGTCAAAGGAGGTTCTCCCTCTCTACTCTGCCTTGGAGAGGCCTCATCTGGAGTCCTGTGTCCAGTTCTGAGCTCCTCAGCTCAAGAGGGACAGGGAAGTGCTGAAGAGAGTCCAGCACAGGGCCACCAAGATGATCAGGGGACTGGAACATCTTTCATATGAGGAAAGGCTGCGGGAACTGGGGCTGTTTAGTCTGGAGGAGACTGAGGGGGGATCTAATTAATATTTCTAAGTATATGAATGTTGAATGTCAGGAGGTGGGGACATCCCTTTTTTCTATTGTAGCTAGCAACAGGACAAGGGGTAATGGGATGAAGCTGGAACACAAAAAGTTCCATTGAAATATAAGAAAAAACTATTTCACTGTGAGGTGAGGGAGCCCTGGCACAGGCTGCCCAGAGGGGTTGTGGAGTCTCCTTCCTTGGAGGTCTCCAAGACCCACCTGGACATGTTCCTATGCAACTTGATCTAGGTGACCCTGCTTCTGCAGGAGGGTTGGACTGGATAATCTCTAAAGGTCCCTTCCAACCCCTACCATTCCAATTCTGTGATCGGCACTAAAAGAAACTGATGTCATTTGAACGACGGTGAACCTGGTAGGGCAAAGTGGTTCCAGAGAGTCTCCCTCTAGTATCCTTTTTTTGTGTTCATGTCAGTCACTGTGGTAAAGACCAACCTCTGTAAGCTTCTGATGCTGGTGTTGAGGTGCTGCCTGATTATCTGCCCTAGGTTTCTGTCTACACGGTGCCAGACAAGATCAGCCAAGCTGATTATGCCTTGGATGCCGCAGTGAAGCTTCTGGACTTCTATGAAGACTACTTTGGCATCCCATATCCTTTACCTAAACAAGGTCAGAGTTATGTAATTTGGTGTATTCAAGGACGTTACTAAGCATGGAGAGTAAAATAGCACAAAATGAATAATGTAGTGTATTAAGGCAGGGAGGAGTTTCGCTAACAGGCTTTTAAACAAACTGCTTCACAGATCTTAAAAACAGATTTAATACCTCCCCATGGAAATGAAAATCCTTTTGTGCTGTATAGAGCTTTTTTTCAAGTATGCCATTGTCTTTACATTGTAGAGGGCCTCTATAAGTACATGTGATACGTGTGCTTGTGTGGGAGCAGCCATGAAGTGGGATGGGTGGGTGAGCACCTTCTTCATCAAGTAGAACAACACTAGCACTATTTTAATGTGAGGTTGTTTTTGGTTGTTATTGTTCTAGATTTAGCAGCTATTCCTGATTTTCAGTCTGGTGCTATGGAAAACTGGGGACTGACGACATATCGGGAATCTGCGTTGCTGTGGGACCCTGAGAAGTCCTCAGCCTCTTCTAAACTTTGGATTACTACAATAATAGCCCATGAGCTGGCTCATCAGGTAAAGGAAGAGTGGGCCTGCAGAGGGGCCTGGATTGATGGATTCTGCCTGGGCAGGGGGATCTTGGGGCCATGAGCTGGAAGTAGCTGCTGCAGCTCGAGGGCAGTCACAAGGATTGTTTCTGGTGGAGGCACCTGGAGTGGCTGCAGAGACGTGTGGGGCTGTAGGAGTCAAGGTGTTCAGTTCAGCAGCTCCAATGCTGTGGGGTCTTTCCAGCATTTTCAGCCCTTGGAATTAATTGCAGGCCACAAAATAGGAACCTAAAAGTTTGGAAAGATTAACTGTTTCCTACGTGGCTGTCCTCCCAAGTGTGATTTCCTTACAAGGTATCTTGGAAGGTGAGTTGCCAGAGCAGGCTGCATCACTAAGAAGAGGCTCCTTAGAGGTCAACAATGTACTATAAATCCAGTTTCATACATGTCCATAGCAGCTTTTGTGACAAATTGTGTACTTAATCTCAGAATCTCTTTCTTTTTTTTCCCTCCCAGTGGTTTGGCAACCTCGTTACCATGGAGTGGTGGAACGATCTGTGGCTAAACGAAGGGTTTGCAAACTTCATGGAGTTCGTGTCAGTCAGCATTACCTATCCAGAGCTGAGAGTTGTAAGCAGCAGTTACAGTACTTTTATTCCATAACTATCTTCTCAGTGCACTGATTAGTAAGGATGAAAATCAAGCAGATTTGTGCTGTGAACCACTGTAGCATCCCTGTTTGAGGGTGTCATCAGACAATATCATGTGTCTGATAGTAACTCTGAAGGGTAGGCATGTTGATTTAACTCTGTGTAAGTATTTTCAGGAGCTTGTGGAAAAAGTTGGTGATTGCAGCAAAGGTGTATTCCTTCTTTTAAAGACACTCAGGCTTCCAAAAATGTAAAGAAAGTTTTTATCTCATTTCATCAAATGGGGACAGACTAGAAAACACTGGAGTCCTTCTATGAGCTTTATCAGAGGCCAAATGTATGAAATTTTCAACCAAAGTGAGATGAACAATCCATCTGGGCTGAATTTCCCCACAACACTACAGTGGCACAATGATAGAGAAATTCAACATTAGTATTTTTTCGTGTGTTTTATGGTTACTGACCAGGCTGTCATCAAACCGTTGGAATGCTTGGGTGTCTTCTGAGTCTCCCTAGCTCAGCTATTTAGAATCAAAGAATAGAATCAGAGAATGATTTGGTTGGAAGGGACCTTTGAAGGGCATCTAGTCCAAACCCTGGCGGTGAGCAGGAACATCTTCAACTTGATCAACCATTTGGCTGTCTGTATTCCTGTTTTGGGAGGTTTATGCTGTGGATTATAAATAAGGATATGCCTTACTTTCTTTGTATGCTTTACAGATCATGTGAAATGGGCCAAAAAATGAATGAATGGTGGGCAGTGAGCAAAATTCAGTAATAATATCTGGTTTTGCTTCCTGTTAGGAAGACCATTTCTTAAGGAGATGCTTTGATGCCATGGCAGTGGATGCATTAAATTCATCACATCCTATATCTACTCCTGTGGAAGACCCAGCTCAAATTTTAGAAATGTTTGATGACGTTTCATATCAGAAGGTAAAATAGATAACTGCTGTTGAGTTCAGCTGTGCTGCTTGTTCTACACAATTCCATTTTGCTGATTTCACCCTGACATAAAAAGCGTCCCTGACTGTCCATAACACCTGGGTGGGTTCAAATGGAAGTTGCCTTTTCCATTTCTGAAGTGAGGAAGCCTTTACTTCAACCTGTTCTGTATCAGTTTAGCCTTAAACTGTTTTTTGGGGTGCCTAACCTAAGGAAGAGTTTTTCACTTGAGTGTTATACGGTGCTGGCTTGTATTGTAATTAAAAAAAATCATAGCATAGTCAATCAGTGATATTTTTAAGAGCAGTGCTTACAGAAAACCTAGGTACTGTTTCAATACACATAAACCAAGACTATTTATTAACCAGAAAGACATACAAAAGTGAACTGTCAGGTAGATTAGTTGCATGCTGAAATTTGTCTGAAACAAACATTTTCCCAGCTAAGAAGTAGCTTTGTAAACACTTTGTCCCTCCTTTTTTTTTTCAGGGATCTTGTCTATTAAATATGCTGAGGGACTACCTGACTGCTGATGTGTTTAAAGCTGGACTCGTGCAGTACCTGCAGAAACACAGCTATCAGAATACCAGAAATGAAGACCTGTGGCACAGCATGACAAATGCAAGTATTCCTTGCCCTCTTATTTTGTTAAAATTTTGTAACTTCTTACTATTGAAGAGTGTGGCCGGTGCTTCTGACTGTGACATTAGAGATGACCAAACCGTTTTTGTTTTTTTCCTTTCAGATTTGCCCTTCAGTAGGGGACGACAAAAAAGAACAACAGGGAGATGGGTTTTGCAGAAGAAGCCCACAGTCCTCTTCAAATGCGGTAAGTCTCTGTTTTCTTACCCATCAGTGTTTGGGACACAGGTCTGTGCCCTCTCACGTTCCATACCATTGCATTGACATGTGGACCTCCCAAAAGCATTCAGTGCCACTTGAGGATGGTTCTAGGGACAGCGTAAGTTTCTTCAGTTCTGTTGAGAATCTGAAATTGGACAGGAATCCCACTCCTGTGTCCAGGGCTGACTGAAAAACAGCAGTACCTGAAGAAATGTCATTGACAGTATGACAGTGTGCACAAGAAAACCGTCTGGAGGTGTCATGGAATCACAGGATTGCTGAGGTTGCTAAAAACCTTTAAGCCCATCAAGTCCAACTATTCCAACCACACCACCATGGCCAGTACTAAACCAGGTCCCTCAGCCACAGCTACACAGCTTTGGAATCCCTCCAGGGATGAGGACTTCACCACTGCTCTGGGCAGCCTGTGCCAGGGCCTAACAACACTTGCAGGGAAGAAATTGTTCCCAGTCTGCAATCTAAACCTCCCTTGGCACAACTTGAAACAAGAGAAACAACGTTTCCTCTCATCCAGTCACTTGTAACTTGAGAGAAGTGAACAATGTCATCATACACTGTCTAAACATACCTAAGCAGAGCTTACAAATGCCCATCAGTTCCATTTCAGTGTCAGTGCACTGCCATCTGCCTCCTCTTCTTACGTGTCTTCTCTTTCCCCCCAGCACTGGACTAAAGGAGTGACTCTTGATGTGAGGGCAATGATGGACACTTGGACACTGCAAAAAGGTTTTCCCCTGGTAACTGTCACAGTGAGAGGGAAGAACATCCACCTGCAGCAGGAGCACTACCTGAAGGGAGCCGACTCTGCTTCGCCTTCAGGGTGAGCTGCCCGGGCAGGGCCGGCCTACACACGCAGCACCTTCCTGCAGCCAGCAGCAGGTCACAGCAAGGGCCTTCACTGGCCTTGCTGTGGGGACACTGCTGAGCTGGCTCTGTGTGTGTGTTTGTGTATGTGTGTGTGTGTGTGAGCTCTCCCCTATGGCTGCAGAGCTAGTGGTACTTGTATCATAGAATCAAAAGACCTTTAAGATCATCGAGTCCAACCACTAACCTCACAGTGCCAAGCCCATCACTAAACTAACCCATGTCCCTCAGCACTTCATCTATACATCTTTTAGATATCCCCAGGGATGGTGACTCCACCACCTCCCTGGGCAGCCCATTCCAATGCTTAACAACCCTCTCAGTGAAAAAGTGCTTCCTAATGTACAACCTGTCCTGGTGCAACTTGAGGCCATTTCCTCATATCGTGTCATTCATCACTGGAGAGATGGGTCTCCATCTCAGCACAACTCCCTTTCAAGGAGTTGTTGAGAGTGATCATACCTCCTCTCGGCCTCCTTGCTGGACCCTGCTTGCCTGTCTGTGGGCTGGGCACTGCTGAGCTGCGGCAGCTGTGCCTCTGGGTGAGTCTGCACTCGGCATGTAGGTGGTGGTGGAGCTAAGCAGGGAAGTCCTTGTTGTGGCTTCAGTGCCAGTGATCCCTGGAGCAAATGCCTTGAAAGTCAGCTTGATGCCTCTGGCTCTGCAATGCAGAGTGTCAGTGCAGCCGCTGCTCTTATGGTGGGGGCAAAAGATGGTACTCAGCATCTTGGCTGGGACAAGGGGGAGAGGCTTTTGCAAAGTTGTTTCATTAACAAAGCACTTCTGTTTTGCAATAGGTACTTGTGGCACATTCCACTAACCTATATTACCAGTAAATCTGACATTGTGCAGAGATTTCTGATGAAAACTAAAGCAGGTAATTTCTTTGGGTGATAAGGTGATTAATTTACTCCAGGTGTGTTTGCAAGCCTTGTAGTTTTGCAGGGTTCTTTTTCAGAAGGGGAAACTGGAACTACTAGTGCCAGAGAAGCAGATACTTGTCAGCTCAATGATATTGCTATGGCAGTCTTTTAATTTATTCAGAAAGTGTGTAGGTGTGTTCTTTAAATGACTGAATGTCATGAGAGTGATGGTATTATTTGGTGTAGTACTAGTATATGTTTGAAACAGTTAGAACAAAAAGGAGTTATGCTTTTGTTTCCAGATGTCATCATCCTCCCAGAAGAGGTGGAGTGGGTGAAATTCAATGTGGACATGAGTGGGTATTACATTGTGCACTATGAAGGTGATGGATGGGATCGTCTGATTAACGTTTTGAAAGAGAACCACACAGTGATGAGCAGCAACGACAGAGCAAGTCTCATTAACAACATATTCCAGCTCGTGAGGTAAGGCCTTCTGCCCAGGCTTAGACATAGATGATCCCTGTGTCTGTGAGTACATACCACCGAGGAAGGAAGTGTCAGTGATGGATATGGCATTCACTGAATCCATTAAATAGACTGAGAGCACACTGTTTTCTTGCTTACAGCTGTGTGAACCCAGCTGTGTTCATAGAATCCCAGAGTGGTGGGGATGAGAAGGGACCCTTTGCCATGAGAGAGTTAGGGGAAAGTCCATCTTTCTGAGTCATTCTCTTACAGTCCATTTCGCAGTTCAAAGGTTAAATATTAGATTTCACTGCTTATGTGGCTGCTTAACCACATTTCACTTGAAAAAGCGATGTTGAAAGAAGAGATTTGGAAATGCCTTTGAGACTTTCCATTTTGTGTGGGTTTCCTGAAAACCATTTGGCTTGCATCTTGCTTTAAAGTTTAACTTGCTTTATCCTTTCTCTTCTATTTCCTTAGAATTAAAAAAGTGTCAGTTTCCAAAGCATTTGATTTGACCTTATACCTGAAACATGAAAGACAAATCATGCCTGTATGCCAGGGTTTGAGTGAGCTGATTCCTGTACACAGGCTCATAGAGAGGAGGGGTGTGGACACTACAGAAAAACAGTTAAAGGTAATGTTTTGACTATCTGGTACTTTCCAGCTCTGCCTCTACCCTGTAAGAAACACTTCAAAATACATCTTTATTGTTGCCTTATTTTAGGAATATATTGTCAATCTGTTTAGAGACCTGATTGACTCTCAGTCATGGAGTGATGAAGGCTCAGTGTCTGAGAGGTTCCTCAGGAACTCACTGCTGCTCTTTGCCTGTGTGCATGGCTACCAGCCGTGTGTGGAGAAAGCACAAGGATATTTTACAGAGTGGCAGAAATCCAATGGAACCTTGAGGTCTGTTCTTTAATTATTGCTGGTATTTTTTCTGATACTCAGTTTAATTGCACTAGAGTTAATTTTTACAAAAAGAGCTAAACTTTGGTCCTTTCCACTCTCTGAACCTTCTTAGTTTCATATCATACCCTCTAGCTTCCCAGTGCCTGCAGAGTTTGATGCATACAATGTGTCTAAACTAGCCCAGATGTCACACCTTGGGTTGCTTAAGCTCTGAAAAGTGAAAATAACACGTCTTCCCTTGTTTATGTGTCTGAAGATTGATCTATGCCTGCTGTAAAAGTAGGTAACTCCTCTTCCTGCACTTCATCTAATTTGCGTTTCTCATTGGGACATAAGAGCTCCCTGAAACACCCTCCAGAATGTCTCTGAGAGAGTGTTCTGGACAGGGCAAAGAAGACCATGTCAGTGTCTGACTGAGCATAGCCGTGAGAGGAATGTGCAAAGGTAGAAGGGAAAAAAAAAGGGAATGACGAGTCCAGAATTTCTGTAAGTTATTTGCAAGGCAGAAGGATGTTAAGATGCAGCCTGAGACCTGTCAGTGTTTCCCAGCCACAAGGATGGCTTCCCAGTACCTGCAGGGAAACTCCCTTGTAGTTCCTTGTCTGCTGTGTCATTTGGTGTGTGACAGCAATATGGTTGGGTTTCTACACGTGTTTCTCAATAAGACATGGAGAGTAACTTGGTGTTCAACTTGCTGTAGCTTGCCAGCAGATGTGAAGACAGCAGTGTATGCTGTCGGAGCACAGGTATCCGAAGGGTGGGATTTCCTCCTCAGTAAGTACCAGCTGCCCTCCTTCAGCCTGGAGAGAAACAAAATCGAGTTCGCGCTCAGCCTCAGAGGGAGCAAAGAGAAGCTTCAGTGGTAAGTGGTGGCACAGGAATGGGCACGTGTTTGGGGAGAAGTTCACACTCGCTGTTACTTTGATTATAGGTCGATAAGCTGTACCTTTAATATAAAAATTAGAAGTTCCTGTTTTTAAGAGAACTGAGCACTGCTGAGGTTTCCAGCTGTTCTCCCGGTGTATTCTGTGAACCTGATTCCTGCCATTCCATGGGGTGATGGCATGGGACACAGGTTTAGTTGTGATCAGAAATGACTGGATCAGAAAATACTTTAGCTCCTCCATGATGTGGTTCATGCTTTTGCCTTGTACAGCGATTTGGACACCTTGATCATGAGCAGCACTTGCAGACATGAACTTTCCACTACCTGTGTACAACAAATACCTTTCTTACTAATTTGAAAACTTTGGGTAGGGGCCTCATTTTTATCCATCATATTCAGAACATGTCTGCCAGGTTACTGTGTGAAGTAAGAGAAAGGGGAGAGATCGATGTGGGTGAGGAGCACATAGATGTGAGAAGTTGGAAGTGACCTGGCAGAACTGGTGTGTTGGGACCTTTAGAAATGTCAGCCACAGGTATTTGTCAGCTTCATCTGCTGCTCTAAATAGCTTCCAATTCTGTTGTTAATGCTTAGGTTAATGGATCAAGGTCTGCGTGGTGACATTGTAAGAACTCAGGATCTTCCACATATTGTCATGTATGTGGCCAAAAACCCTTCTGGCTATCATCTAGCGTGGATGTTTTTAAAAGAAAACTGGGAGAAACTTGTAGAAAAGTAAGGAACCTAAATTGTTTTACTCTTCTGTCTACCCAGTTGCACTTTGAAAGTCTACTTTCTACAGAAACAGCCATTTTTCTGAGTGACAGTGGTTTTCTTTGCCAGGTTCGAACTGGGTTCGAATTCGATATCAAGCATTGTCACCGATGTGACGAGCTGGTACTCAACGAGGTCACAGCTTGCACAGGTGAGGCCTTCAGATTCTGCTTTTAGGAAACAGAGATGAGAACTTGGATTAAATCTCAGCATGGTAAAAGCGTGACCAGTTACAAAGTGTCACGTTAATATCCTGCCTTTTCCTTCAAAAGACAGGGTCTTTCCTTGGAGTGGGTTAGGTTTCTCAAGGGAGAGCATTAGGTCATTAGCAAGGAGAAAGATGTTCATTGTTTCACCTGTGGGCCTGGGGGCAGTGTGTGAACATCTCTTGGCCAAAATGCTCAGAGTTTACCCACCTCCATTCATATTTTCAACCCACTTTGGAAGCAGGGGGAGAAAAAGCATGTTTCCACTGAGTGAGGAAAAATGTTGAAGGACAGTGAGAAATACAGCAGTGTTCTACACCCCTTTCTCCTGGGGAAAATCCTCTGTGTTCCTGATGTCATATGTGACAATCATTTAATCTGCTCATTCGACAGCCTCTAGGTGGTAAGAAACCCAGACTGGGCAGTGCAGGGCTAAGGGCCTCCCACAGGGCTAATGGCCTAATGGTCTCTGGGTCAGATTCTCTGCAGAAGCTGCTGCTTTTGTTGCCAGTTTAAAATGTTCTGCTTCAAGGCAAGTAACAAAACTGCGTTGAATATGAAAAGAAAGACTATAGGGAGCAGTGTTCTGGTAGATGCCAGAGATTTTCCCAAGTGCTTCAAGGATCAGTCTAGTGGCTTCTTGAGCATTTGGGGAGTTGGAGAGTGTTTTTTATTTAGAAAACTAAAAGGAGGCAGACTTCCCCATATGGGGAAAAGTTCTGAAAGTATTTAAGCATCAACACTTACATCACTGCTGCCTACAAAGGGGTCCAACGAGTGGCTCATGGGCCACTGAGTCACTCTAAAATCAGCTGCAAGGTCTGTCCCAGATCCCGCCTGTATCAGCAAGAACAGGAGTTGACAAGGTGTTAAGGGCAGAGCAGCCACAAGCAGAGCAGGCGATGCTCCTTCTCCCTGCAGCTGTCCTGCCTGTGAATGCGGGTCTGCTGAGTGAGCAGGAGCTAGATGGATCGCCCACAGCACTGTGGTTCCTTCGAATCTACCTCTTCATAATCTAACTGAAAAGTTAATGTTCCTCAGCTTGTGAGATCCATCTCCTGTGAAACCTGTTTCAAAACCCATTCTTGGGGTGGTGGGGAAGCCACATGGCCCGGATGCAGCCTCGTCATCGACTTCTTTTTGTCCACAGGTGAAAGAATTCTTTGGGTCTCTGGAGGAAAGAAGTGCACAGCTTCGCTGTGTCCAGCAAGCTGTTGAAACCATTGAGGACAACATACAGTGGATGGATCGAAATCTTGAGGAAGTCAAAGCATGGCTGCAGAACAAGCAGCTGTAAGCTAAAGCAACTGGCACATGCGTTGGCAGGAACTGAAAAGCACTGAAAAGCTGTGGAACTCTGTGGAACTTTCTGTTAAAATCTGACTGAAATGTTGCTGTTGTCACGTGTGCTCAGTGACATTTGCAAGGACAGCGAGTCACTCACAATGGTCTTTACGTCTTACCTGTGGGGTTAGCAGTCAGGACTCATTGCTCCAAGGGGAGAAATTGATGTTGTGTCCTCAGAAGGGACAGTTACTTAGGAAAGCTCAGCTGAAATTGTGGAGGTGGGATTTTTTTGTTGGAGTGGATTTTTTTTAACAGGCATTTACAGATGGCTGCCTCTGTTTACCTGCAGAAATCTTTTATAGCTCTATTAAACTTGTTTTAAAGAAATCCAACTAATGGCTGTGCTTAAAAGCACTTGAGTTCTTTGCTCTTACAACCATGCTGTTGGCATGATTCCATCATACTTATTTCCTCTGTGTGTCTCACCTCAGTTTCCTCCGATTCACGGCAGCTGACAGGAATTTTCAACAAAGACAAAGACTTTGTGAGAAATGCATTATCTGGAACTAATCACAAGCTTTGGCTGTGCCTTGCTTGCCTTTCAATGGGATAGCAACTACATCTGTCCGAGTGGTTAAAACCCTTTCATCAGAATCCAGGAGGGTTGCTGGGTTCCACTGTTAAGGGCAAACAACTGTTTTGTGTCAGGTGTGTGGCAACATGTACAGTGTTTTTTTGGTATTGCAGGCATTGTTGGCTGTTGCTTCCTTTAAAATGTTTTCAGAGTTGAAAAGGGGATTTTACAAAAAATTAAACGTGTTTCCATGACTCTGGGTAAAGTGCTTCACTTGTGTCGTTTTCACGTCTCGCTGTTGTGAGCTGTGGTTTGCAGCACTGCTCCCTCCTTCAGCTGCAATTGCAGTTTCTCGACTTCAGGGATAATAAAAGTACTATTCCTGACACACCACAGCCCCTTTCTTGCTCCCTCACCTCTCTTTTCAGTTGAGGAAGCATCACTCAGCCTGGGTGTGTCCAGCTGCTCCGCCGCTTGCTCTGCAGGACACGATCTGGTGCGTTGGCCCTGAGCAGTGGAGTCAGATGCTGTGGTGCCATGGGTGACAGGGTGCTGTGGGGAACATGGTGCTGTCGTGAGACGCTGCTGTGGGGGGGGACACAGTGCTGCTGGGTAGCATTGACGTGGAATCATAGAATGGTGGGGGTTGGAAGGGACCTTTAGAGATCATCTGGTCCAACCCCCCTGCAGAAGCAGGGTCACCTAGATCAGGTTGCACAGGAACATGTCCAGGTGGGCCTTGAAGACCTCCAAGGAAGGAGACTCCACAACCCCTCTGGGCAGCCTGTGCCAGGGCTCCCTCACCTCAACAGTGAAATAGTTTTTTCTTATGTTTAAGTGGAACTTTTTGTGTTCCAGCTTCATCCCTTTACCCCTTGTCCTGTTACTCTACTACAGGAAAAAGGGATGTCCCAACCTCCTGACACCCACCCTTTAGGTATTTGTAAATGTTAACAAGATCTCCCCTCAGTCTCCTCCAGACTAAACAGCCCCAGTTCCCACAGCCTTTCCACATATGAAAGATGTTCCAGTCCCCTGAATGCTCTGTTGCAGCCCAGCATTTCCTCTGTCACCCCAGAACCACCATGAAATCATTTGTGTATCGTACCTTGCAACAAAAATTCCAGGTCTGCAGCTAAATCACTGCTTTGTTTCTGAAAACTCTGGCACTTAGGTCCATCTTTAGCTGCTTCCCTACACAAAGGGAGTCCACACCTTAAACCTGCACTCACTGCAATAGTGCTTTGAAAAGCAGAGGAAAGGGGGAAAAACTGTAGCTGGATCTTGGTTTTGCAAGACCTTTGTGAAGTGTCAGACAAGTATTTTCGAGGCTTTTTAAACAGATGATAATCAGTTTTGATTAACCCAAATGTTTGGAGTCTGTAATCATTCCTGGAGTTTGTCTCAGAACACGTGTGCAGGTGTCAGCAGCAACAGATGAACAAACACCATTATGCGTTCTTAAAAACTCTATTAGTGTGACACAGGTTCCAAGTACAGACTGACAAGTACAGCTGAAAGTCTAAATATCCCCAACTTAAATCTCTGGGCTGCCCCTGTCTGGCACGCCACATCCTCAAGCCAGCCCTTGGTATCGGTACAGAGGTCGGTGTGATCCCCTCCGTGAGCAGGTGTGAAGCGGCTCTTGTGTAGGGATGCACACAATGGTGTTCTGCGGGCAATGTAGAGGGAAGGAACAGACACACTGGCTACACAGCAGCTCTGCCCATAGCCCACGGGCTGCAGGGGTTTCCTCAAGCCTCTTCTCTTGCAGAGCTGTTGAGCACAGTCCAGCTCCCTGCAGCTCCAGCCTCTGCCCCACGCCTGCTCCCTGCAGCTCCAGCCTTTGCCCCATGCCTGTGATCCCTCCCAGAGCACAAGGGTTAATCACAATGCAAAATGCAGTTTAGAAAAGCCTGCCTGTTGACCTGAACTTCTCCTTGGTCTCTGCTGAGGCTTGTGTACCCGTCATTTCCTCTTCTGTGGCAGCAACGGTGCTTTTCTTATACTACGTTTGTATTTGTTCAGTCCAGTAGACGCCTGAAATTCTGACATTAACAGTACAGGTACAATTGGAAAAAAAAACCAAACCCAAACCCAAAAGCCTTTTCTGGTGTGTTCTTGTTGTTTTAACTACAGTTAAAGCAGCATCCAAAATACCTGTTTTATGACTCAATGCGCCTTGGTGAAGCGGTAGATCCCCAGTTTCTCAATCTTTAGCTACCCACAGCCTGTCTCTGGTTTCCTGCCAGGAACTGGCGTGAGGAAAGGCTGCACAGCCAGGCTGAGGTGGGCTGAGGGTAACCAAAGCTTGCTATGATCCAGAACACTTAATGCATTCACCGCAATGATGAAAACGCTAGCACAGACAAGTTCTGCTGAGATTTACAGGCACTATGTGGAGGTTATGTGCAAAAGTCTGCAGAATTTTTTTTTTGGCATTGCTATTCATTTATGAAATATATTTCTTGCAAATATAAAGCATTCTTTCCCTCTGAAAACCGAACAAAATTACAAAAAGTGGAAGTATACGACTATAATAAAATGAATGACTTGGGGGGAAAAAAGAACACCTTAGTCTACTACTGGAAAAAAGAAAATACGAAAAGAGTCCAGCAAGTATCACTCTACAAAATCCACCCAGAATAACCACATGCTTTTTGCATCAGCTTTTGTTCTTCAGGAATAATTATCCACCAACAGAGAGAAGATGTTTTGACATGATGTGCCAAGATCCTGCGGGAGGAGAAGAAGAAAGGTTAGAATGCTTATCTTAACTTGGAAGAGAACGCACAGAGTGCATCTGGGAAGAGTCACTGGAATGGCAAGTCTCTAGCAACAGAAAAGAAACCAGGAAGTTAGTTTGATGAGAGAGCAATGACTCGAGCTCTCAGAGGAGCCAGGATCGTGTTGGGAATTAAAATAACTTGACTGTGAAATACGGGAATTACTTGTGTAAAATTGGGATGAACTGAGACTCACTAAAGCTGAACAACTGTATGAGTGCTGAGGCCACAAACGTCAGGATGACAAAGCACTGGGAATTAACAAAGGAATCCTTGTGAGGGGGCAAATCATGTCCTGCCTGACTGGTGACACTGACGACAGCCAAGTGCAGCTACGATGATAGTAAATCTGTATAAACCTGGACTGACAAATAAGAACAGAAACTGTCTGCAGATGGAAAAATGAACATGAAGACTTCAGATTCAATATTAGTATGAGACCAATCCCTCTCAAAGAGGGAACTTGCATTGCCAGGGTGTAACACCCCAGGGACTTCTTGTTTCACAACTGCTCTCGTAAGAGGGGCTCCAGCTTGAGTAATAATGAACCGACTCTGGGGCAGAATGCTGAATCTGACCTCCTGTTGGATGGGGGCTGAGACTGGATCCAGCCACATCCAGGCTGCTCTCAGCAGTTCAGAAAGCAAAGGAGACCAGCCTAAGCATCATGACTCAGTGGAAGAAACCCTATTGAGAACTCCTGTGACAGAGTGCCTCAGCAATCAGAGAAGAGTCCCTCACAGCCAGAACTCAGACCCTCCGTGCTGGCATATGGATGGATGGATGGATGGATGGATGGATGGATGGATGGATGGATGGAGCTGTTGCTGGACATGCTCATGCCTCTCTCCTCCATCCCCCCAGTGCACTCTCTGGCCTGAAGCATTTGTATCCAGCATCAGTTGATGATGATGATGATGAAAGTGTCCACCTCCTCACTCTGCCATTTGGGTGTCATCAAGCTACAAAGGGGCGCAGGACAACGTGCACGGAACCGGTGTGTTTGTGCCAGGAAATCCAGAGCAGGATACAGAAACCTGTCAGACCTGACAGCTCAGACATGGGACTTTCTGTATGTTCTGGGTGCTGCTCCAAAAGTAGCCTGCTGCAGAAATAATGATGTAAGCTCACTGTCCTAAATGTAAAAACAACCAGTTGAGATGCGCTTGGTCCTCCTTATGCTGTAAAAATCTCTGAATAGGGATGCAGTGTGTCATGCTGTGCAGTCCTCAGGTACACAAATGTGAAGGAATGCAGCTACATGGAGTAGTTCTGCACAAGCTGTAGGGTCAAAGGGTGTGGAAAAAAGCTATGGCCCTTTTCTGCCTAGGAACACTGAGGGTCAGTCCAAGCTTTCTGCCTAACAGCATCCCTAGCCATGTCTCAACTCAGTTAAAATACTAGTAACATAAGCAAGAGTTGTCTTTGTGTTGGTTCAGAGAACAGAGGAAGAACTCTCACCCAGTGATGTCAGCGTTTAGCTTGTTTTCTGCTTCTCAGATTTGCTGCTGGAGGACTGTCCCTTTGCCTACAAAGCAAGAGAGGCATGAGATGGTAAGAAATTGTGAATTAAGTCAATTCCTGAAAGAAAACAGTGGAGGATACTCATTAGAAGTCGCAATTCAGACACAAGTATGATCTGCTCTTGAAATGCAGAAAGTTTTAGCAACAGTATTTACAGCTTCTGTGGTATATGCACATTTTCATTTTTCCACCATCACTCACCCTGTCTCAGAGCAAGAGGGCTCTGGGTGACCTCTTCACACCCTCTTCTCAGCATCTTTTTACCCAGGCTAGCGATCTACTAATGACTCAGAACATCAGAAAACACAACCTTCTGAAGAGGAGTTGAAGATGCCCCCGATTTCACATCCAAAATGTTAAGACTGTTCTGTTGTCGCACAAAAGGCCTGTGTGGCAACTTCATAACAAAGAAGAGCCCCATCATTTGAAACATGACACATTAAACTTGCAGAGCAGATGTGACCATCTGACTCAGGCTCCTGACTGCATGTATTCCGTGAAAGAATGAGAAGGGAGAAGTCTCACCCTTACCTAAACCCATTCTCTGTATTTCTGCATGACAAAAGCCAAGCAACCTTTTGTTTTTTTTAATATAGAAACATCTTTTCCCATTTTACCCTAGATTCACTGTGAACACTTGTTTACAAATGTACGTAGGTTTTAATTCATTTTTAAAAATACACTAAGACAATGACTTGAGGAACAGAGGTGTAGCTGAAGGGGTGCACTGTCATCACTTGAAGAATGCTGGTACTTAAAACTGTTGGGACATGACAGGAGTGATGGGGATCCTGAGGTAGCTACAGGCACATGAAGCCTGACTCCTGGATCAGCAAATACGGGAAGGAGAAGCCTGTGGAGCACGCTTTGAGCTTCCTGAAGGAGGCCACATCCTCTCTGAAACAAACATGGTTTAGCCCCTTTTTGTGAAAAACTCCCCTTGAAACAGGTGCCTTTCTCCTATGTGCATGCTTACAAAAACTGATGAAGTCCAACCTATAGTTCAACATAATTCCACATAGTACTAATCCAAACTCCCACGTTTATACGGTATGTATGTTAACCATGTCCATATTACAACGCTTATGTTCCTACCGTTTTAGGGTCTTTGCGTTTTCCTTTGTCCTTTGGGGCTGGTTTAGTGGTGATGGTTTCCTTCCCACTTTTGTCCTACACTCCAAAGAAAAAAAATAATTACAGTTACAAGCAGAATAGAGAATTGTTGGCTCCTACTCTGACAACTGCCATGACATGCTGGTTTAAGTGTGGCTGCATGTCACTACTGCCCGAGTCCCCAGCAAGCCAGACTCTGGAGCCTTCCTTAATAATGGGGAGAACAGAGCATCAGAAAGCATGTACAGATGAAAATGCTGGTATATATGGGCAGATTGTAATACCACAAGCTTTTCTCCTTCCAAATATTTAGTACACGGCAAGAAACATCAAACTTCCATTTACACTAGTGAAATCTTACAAAGAGGCTAACTCTAGCTCTAAACAGCTACTGCAGAGAGCAGTGAGGAACTTCCAGAGAGTAGTGAAAGGATGTTTGTTTTACAAGTTGTTAGCAGAAATGTCCTACCTTTGAGGGCTGTGGCGTGGCAGCAGCCTTTGTACAGGTATCAAAGTCATCTGACAGGGCATCAATAGCTGCAGAGTCACCTGTAGCCTTCTGCAATGATTTTAATTCTGAAGTCACACCATATGCAACACTTCCCACACTCAAATTAATGTTTCAGGAACTTAGTTTGCTTTAGTTATCCCTTTCTTTAAGAATCCCATAACTGAGCTCTACTCATCTGAACAGAGATGTCTACTCAAGGATTACAAGATATACAGCTTCTCTGGACACTGGGCCTGAACATTCATGGTGTGGTTGTGCATGGAAGCTGCATTTATTGTGAAGTGACTCTTCACAAATGTTTTACAGTTACACATGGCTACTGTCATCTGCTGCAATGAACAGCATTTATGAGGACTTGCAGTGAATCACGCCTTGAGTCTACAGTGACATTACTTCAAAAGAAATCACAGCACACAGTATGAAACAAAGACAGAAGTATAAAATATTATACCTTTTGTTCTTTTTGCTTTGCATCATCCTTTGTTGTTAGCTTCCCTGGTTTACCCTTGGGAAGAAGAAAGATTACATCCTCGTTTTAACTGAATGGTTTAGTTTTAAGATTACACTTGTAAGCACTTTAATATACAAATGCATGACATTGAGAGTTTACCGATTACCAAAAAAATTGCAGCATTCTGAATTGGATTCACTGTTTCTCATCCTGTCTATTCAAAGTCAGTCCATGATGTGTTTTCATGGCCTGTTACTTTGACCATACTTGGGATATTGTCTTTCTATCTTTGCAGTCTACTGGAAATAACAGTTTCCTGATCCACAAAAGACCAAATTGCTGTCAGAGCAGTCCTGTGGTGCTCATGCAGTTTTAAAGGGCTTCAGGTGCACCACCGAGGTCATATCTGCACACAAAGCTTCTCCCCAAACTTGGAACAAAACCATTTGTAAATGAACACGCATTACTACCCACAATTTACAAGCATCTCCTATTTAAAAGCAGGCTATGAAGCCAAGCTGTTTCAAGGGAGACACCCTATTTTTTCACCTGGCTTTCTGGAGTACCCACAACACTGAGCCAATGTCACTGAAATCTATACTCCCAAATGTCCAGGACATTGGTTGCTACTGAGCAGTTCAAAGTGATTTGTTTAGATTGCCCAATTAAAACAAAACAAAACCAAACCCCAAATTATCTATTTTTTTTCCTTTTTTTAACTACATGCATACAGAGCCACTCTGCATATTGGACTTCTAATATGTTTAATCCTAATAAACACACACAGTACATACACTTACTCACTCAGTCTCCTCATTCTCTTCATAATTCTGAAGAGGACAGACTGGCTTACAAGACATTTCTGGTGTTGCAAATAAAAACCTAAGAAGACTTTTCCTTACCTGCTCACCTGACTCCAGGAGTTTTCGATAGTCAGGTGGGATAGTATCATCTCTTTCTCCAAGCTTGTCTCTGTGCTCCGATTTAGCCTTTTCCTGAAAGCATTTCACTTTTTAACAACTTTAATACCTATGTTAGAAATACTAGTAACAGTAAGCCATTAAATTTAGGACAGATGCCTTTTTTGAATTTAAAATTTTAAAGCTAGCAGGAAAAACCCATGCATTTATTTCACTACAAAGTGTGCTCCATGCCTGAAAGTGTTAAAATTACCATTTCTCATCAAGGGCACGCACTTAAGCTAGATGTTCATATACATGGCAGCATCCTAACATTGAAAAAACATAAGTTGTGTCAACTTTCATTTCTGCTTTTCAACACTGTGACCAAAAGGAGTCATTCCACCCTTCTGCATCAAAGCTCATCCACGCATCATGGCTTTCACACAAAATTGACATTGCTGCAAGCAGCTTGTCTGTGAAGGTACCTAAGTACCTTCAGCAGAACCTGGGACACTTCTCCACCTCATACCCAAACTGATCAGGAATGGCCTGCACTTCTCCTCAGGTGTAGGTGCCTGAGGTAGTTCCAGTTCCAACATAACAAGAAGACAGAAATCACAAGCTCCTGAAAACTGCGCTGAGGAGGGAGGCATTCCTTCCTACACATTTATTTGTCAGTTTGTGTTGTTCTGATTTCTGTCAAACTTATCAGAAAAACGACAAACAAAACACCTTGTTTAGATACAAGCAGGCTTTTAAGCATACCACTGAAGACTACTTTTGCATCTCTTACTGCAGATGTTTTTAGCCTTCTCGTTAAATATTTTTTTAACATAAGCATTTTCCATGCCTTTGTAAAGAACAGCCTGTGAAGGAAGCTGGGCTCCTAAAGATCCACTGAAACACAGGAGCTGCTGAGATCTCATGGGTCAAGCATCCAGACTCTTGCTATGGCAAGAGACAACGCTACCCAGACCGTATAAAACTATTCCTAAAACAGCCTACAATCTCCATACTGGAGTGTGGTCTGACCTTAGGAACGTCCTTCTATATTCCAGCCTAAATTTATTCATGGGTGGCTTATGGTGGCTTTTTCCCTTGTAGTGTTCTTTAACTTAACAATTTCAGTTTACAATTTACTATCACTGTTATACAGAAATATGCCTGATTTTCTTATTAGCAGAAAGGACTTTATAAAATTTACATGGACAAAGACAAAACAAGTAGAAACAAGCAAGTTAATATAATGGGACTGATTAAATGAACCATCCCTTCATAAACATGGTATCTGTAGGGTTACAAAAGTCAAAGTTTGACAAAAATTGGCCACAAAAATAATTTTAGAAACAGAAGTCAGAGAAGACACCTGAAAAATAATTAGAATAATGATAATAAAAGGCACAGAAATGAAATTATTGCAAACATTCTGTAATATTTCAAAAATTACCTCCAAGTGGCTTAAGTTTATCAGTAAATTCAACATTTTTCACAAAACACACAAGTAATCCAGCTGACTGAAGAGCAGCTGATATGCCTACATGTAGGACAACATGGTGCTTTTTTCTAGTAACCTCACTCTTACATCTGAGAATCACATGCCAGGTACTCCTAAGAGTGCACAGAAGTAGCTAGTATTGCATTTAAAAAAACTCCACTTTCTAAGAAATAAAGTATCTCAGAGTTTCTTCCTTTGTTTTTTGCCCCCAGACTGCGTAAGTTTCCGATTGTCTTTTGTTACCTTTACTTTATCTACAATTGGTTTGTTCTCATCAGGGTCCGGTTCCCTCTCTCCCAGGGAATCAGACAGGAGATCCAAGGCTTCATCCATCTCTTTTCCTCCCTAACAAAGGATAAACACAGCTGTGAAAGCAAATCTGAGGTAAAAATAATTTGTCACTACGCTAAGTCACTACTCAGTACTGAGTAATGAACTGTCAACTCCAGTCAGCAATGAACAATCAGCTCTCCCTTTACAACTACAATGTAGTGCAATAGCTGGGGCGGGGCGGGGGGGGGGACACACAGAACATTTAGACCTATAGAAACTTAATTTCAAGATGGGGTTATGGAATTTATTTTAATGGCTTTGTTTTGGTTCACATAAGCCTAACTGATCTAACGTGAGCAGTTCTATGAAAAGATTGGGTCTTGGCAATTCCTTTTCATGTTTCAAACATCATTATCACTGCAGACTTTATCTTCACAGTATGTATGGTCTTTTGCTAATTCACAACAGTCTCCTTCAAGCACTGGCTAGGAAAAAAGCCCTTAAAAACAAGTAAAACCCATGTGTGAAGAGCTTTATATTCCCTTTCAAGTTAGGCTGGGAACACCAGAGGGAGCTCCTGCTGCACATATCAACGCGAAGGATCCAGACAGGGAACACCACTAGAAATGAAACCACAGAAGTTCTCCTGATTCTCTCCCTAAAAGGAGGCTATAGAGCTGCCTGTCCCTCCATTAACCTTGGGCTCCTGCTTTTATAGGCTTCACAGATGACTTTACTGCTCTGGTAATAACTGTGTTATAATTTTAAGTGTTCCCACCACCTAACCAGGAACAGAGAGGTGTGGTTCAGCTCAAAGCCCAAGCCTACAGATGAAGCCACTTGTGCACAACTAAATACCCACAATGACCCACAGCAAGGAAAGCTACATGGCCTCTGATGTCCTCAGCAACTCTGGAGGAAGCAACACAGGACAGGGCACCTTATCCCCACGCGCAGGCAATGGGGTTTCCAACTTTCCAAGGCAAGCTGAAACACGACCACGGACAGAACTTGGACTAAAGGGCCACAACAGTCTTTAAAGACATCTGATCACAAAGCTCACTCAGAAACTTACTCCTTTTTCTTCCTCCCAGCGGGAACACCTTCTTTCTTTCAACAGGCAGTATTAGCAATACATTACTGCACTTGGCATACATACTGATAAAAGCATTTGGATCATGCTCCCACCTCTCCTCATTACTCAGGTCTGAGATAAGGGTGTGTGGAAGAGGCTGCTTACTGAGGCAGATGCTGGAGGAGCCGCTGAGTGCACAGAAGGAACAGCAGCAGCAGAGATAACCTCTGAGGAACCTGAGGGCACTTCATGCTCCTTGGTTTTCTGAAACAAGACTCAGCATCATTACTAATAGGGAGCACTAAGAGAAAAACATGCGTCAAGTGCTATGCCCTTGAAAGGCACTGCCATGCAGTTTATTTGTAGGACATTATATTCATTAGAAGCTCTACTTATTTCAGATTGAAACCCCTTCCAGAGAAGCACTGCACAACTGTTTCACATCTCAGTTTGCTCAAGTTCAATCTTCCACCTCAACTCTCAGGTTAAACGCTGGCATACCTTAAGTCAGAGGCAGGTTTAACATGACTTCAGAGGAGCTGAGATTTCACCAAGCCCACTTACAATTAACACTCTTAAAATTCTCAACTGCAAAGCATTACTTATGCGAGCAACTGGTAAAATATGACAACTAACTTACCTAGATTTTTTTCTTATTATTAAATTCCTGCTCTCCTATTTATTTATTGCAAATAGTAGTTTAAATTTTTAGTTACTGATTTTTAAGAGTTTGTGTCATCTTTAAGGGAAACAAATAAAATGCTAAGATTATTGAAACAACGTGAAAATAAAGCAGGGTTTCAGAAATATATACTCACCTTTATTACCATTGTTGTAGGTGCAGATGGTGATGGAGAAGAGGAAAATCCTTTCGTCAAACCCTCTAAAAGATCATTTTCACTCATAGGCTATTATTGAAAAGACAAAAAAGAAGGCTTTTAAGCCTTTTCACCTATTAAGTAAGCAGATAACAGTCTATGTTTTTAAACTGAAGACTGGGAAAGTTTGCTGACATTTGGTTGATTCATGAATGAAACATCTATGTGAATATTCACTTTTTTTTACCTGGGCCTTTTCTTCCTGTTTTGGTAAGAGTGGTTTTCCGTCTTTATCCTACAAAAGAAAAATCTCCGCACAGTAAACCAAGTGGTCCTTAAATGGTCACTGAGAGCATGCACTGAACAACAGAGAGTATTACACAAGAAAACCATCTAACCAGCAATTTCCAGCATCTCCTGCTGTTACTCAAGGTGTCAGTTACAAAATCAAGGCCCTGTAAGTTAGAAACATCTGAGTGCTGAAAGTGATTCAGTGGGTGGGAATCTGAGCTTCCTTCCCTAACTCTGCATTTCAATTTCCATGGAAATAGCAAAATTAATAGATAAAATCCTGGCTTCCTGACTGGTAACAGTAGTTCTGGATGAGGACTCCAGAAAGCCTGTCCCATTTCACAACAGCAGCTGTAGCTGGGGTACGTTGTACAAGTCTTGGCTATACCTAAGCAGCCTCTTTAGGTCATATGAGGCATGTGGTGATGTTTGTTAAACATACCACCTTGAAGCACCTTTTTTTTCTAACATCTTTGACCACTCCCAATTTATTAAGCTCTAAAACAGAAAATGCCAATTAAAGACTGCAGTGCACTACTCTCACTCAGCATTAATTCGTCAAATCACAGGATGGTTTGGGTTGGAAGGGACCTTAAAAATCACTTATTTCCAATGACAGATGTCAGATATTCAGGAACGGTAGTTTTTACATACTATAGAACTGCCAACTAAACAACACCATTTTGAAATTAAATGGGAGTTTCAGTTTCACCCATATCTTCAGAGAAATGAAAGTAAAACTAAGACAGCACATTAAATAAATTACTTTGGCTTCTGTTAATCTATACTCTGGAGGAATTGTTTCTTCATCTTCACCCAGTTTCTCACGTTTTTCCTTTTTGGTTTTCTCCTATGAAGGCAAAACAAAAGCAGTATTAAAACAAAAAAACTACATCCCAAAAGCAAGTTTTCAAAGTCTTCAGTCTACTGATTCAAATTAGTCCTTCTAATTCAATCCAACAACCAGATAGAAATCTCAGAGATCAACAGCATTGCACAGACAGACACACATGGACAAATAACAGAATAGTATTAGAACTCTTGACTTTTTGAGAAATCAACAGCTAGCTGGGCTGAATGCAATGGAAGGCTGAACAGAGAAACTGGTAGCCAATCTCAAAAGTACTACCCTCCATATAAGTTATGATGGAAGATGACAACTAAGAAGAGGTACTTAAGTCAACTTTGGGAACTTTGATTTGAGAGAGTTCCAGCCCACCAAAAGTGCCATCCTCTCTTTTCCTGGCTTCAGTTGATACCATCTGGCCCATGGTTTGGGGTGGCAATAGTGAATACACACATTTCAGTGACTTACTTAGGGACCCTTGTTAAAACAAGGTAAGTGTCACTCCAAAGTTTTAGGTATCATTCTGAATTTAAACAAACCACCATAAATTTGTTTCCTTTTGAAAAAGAATCACACTGAATGCTACCTCTGATGTGCACGTTAATTCTGCTTTGGTTCTGCAGTAAGACACTAAGCAAGTGCTGTTTTCATAAGCTGAGGGAACTACTGCAGTGTGGCAGGCAAAATTATTAAAGACAATTTAGTCACTGCATTGAAATCCTACTAGTACTTACTAAGCAGAACACAAGCGGTTTCCTAAGTAAATTTTGTTTTTAAAAAAGTTTAAACATCACATTCAAGTTGTTCCCAGCCTGAGGAAGCACATTAATGCTTCAAATAATTACAACAGTGTATCTTGTAAGTCTGATTGTTTCTCTACCTTCACTTTGTCCACAGCAGGTTTCTTTTCATCTGGATCAGGCTCCCTCTTTCCTAAGCTACTGGACAAAGCCTCCAGAGCTTCATCTGACACATGACCAATCTGTAAGGGTATCGACACAGTAAAAAAGATGTTTGAGTTTGGAGTTCAGCTGCAGCTAAACAAACTTGTTCATTTACTATCACTGCCAGCCACATAGTACTTATGGTAGAAAATGAAAACTAAACTAAGAAAAAACTGTCACATGTCTCTCCCTAACTGTCTTCACATTATTGGGAGCTGCTGAGTTCAGGGCATAAAGAAACTTTGACAAGGTTGCTCCATAAAAGGGGCTCACCTTTCCAAAGACTGACTCATAGCTAACATGTTCCACAGTATGGGAGTGCTTATTTCTTTTGTTTTTAATAGAAGCTTATATATTGCGAGACAAGACACAAGAATATCAGCCATTAATGGATCCTTTTTTTTGCGGAATTTGTCTTTTCCTTCAGTTCACAAATGGCGTCCCTTTTAGAGCATTGTGAGTTAAGAGTAAACGACAAAACCTGCCAGTTTGACTTCTTCTATTAAGAAGGTCACGGAACTTTCCCATTCAGTTTGTGCTCACCGTTCTTTGTGGCTTGACTCTCAAGGAGAAGAATATGCAACACTGCCTCTTGGAAACATGCTACACCATTGTCTAAACAAAGCATAGAGTTTCACCTTAGCTCCAGCTAAAACTACTCACTGAAGACGCAGGTGATGGAGCTGAAGACTGCACAGTGCAAGCTGTGGCACGAGGGACTACTTCATCCTCGGCAGCTTTTGCAGACACAGCATCTGAAGGCTTCTGAAACAGAAATGTTACACTGCGTATTACTGAACATGCTCAGAAATCAAAAATGTACCTGTTAAGTAGCTAGTTTTTTAATACAGTACAAAATAAGAAAGAAAACTCTAAATTTACAGGTTGAAGCTCCTCAATTATAGACTAAGCACCAATATTACATGTTCCACTGAGGCAATGGAGTGGGGAAAACAGAAAAAACCATTTTCCTTGAAAGAACAGTGGCAGCATTACGCAGTTTTAGCAAAACTATCAGTGTCAGCATCTTCAGTGAACTTGAAAGACATACTTTGGATGTGCTGCTGGGCTTCGATGGTTTGGATTGTACTGCAGGCTGTGCAGGGCAGGCAAAGTCTTTAGAAAATTCATCAGCAAGAGCAGATTCACTCAAAGGCTGCAAGAAAGACATATGTGGCACAGGTTACTCACTGCCTGTTTTCAACATTTTTTTGAGAATTATATTTCAGCTACTCAGAAAGCAGGAAAACTTTTGGAACCTACATCAAAATAACCTTTCACTTATCTGTGCAACAAAATAGCATGGATTTTGCAGTAGATAAAAATTTAGAAAATCATCTTTCAGAATGAGTCAGTTGCTTTGTTATCAAAAGCCAGTATGACATCAAGAACATTATGTTCCATAATGTTTTCAGTGTTACTGAAAAGGAAAATAAAGCCTCTCAATGAGGGGAAAAAAAAAAGAGAATGCTAATATCTACTAGATAATATTTACTATAACATCATCATGTTGTTATAATACCTCAAGAATAAATTATATATAGGCACTGGAAAGCTGCATCACCAGATTGCAATTCTCATGTTTGGTTTTTTTTCCAGCAGAAGCTGAGCTCCCCCAGAGGTAGTGTCACCCTGAAGTTCTCCTAGCTTGTGCACTGACTGCTGACACTTCATTGTTTTCACTGTGCATGTTTTAGGCAAAAGTGAATAAACTTGCAGTCTTAATTCCCTGTGGTATGCCCTATTCCAATATGTTGACACTATGTGATTTATACACTTCTATGATCTATTACTAATGTCTCTTGGGATCCTTCGAACTACCATTACCCCAAAATGTTGCTAGCAGTGACAGTCATTCACTTGCTATGTAGAACTCAGTCAGGATTCACTCGGTCAAATTCACACTTATAAAATGACATCTGCAAAGGAAAGTCTCTTATTTTCTATCCCCCTGTCTGTTCCTTGTCCATTAGTGCCCCTAAGTCTTTATAAAATGTCTCCTCACATAAGGCCCCACTTCTCAATCACTATATTAAAAAAGCTTTTAGGCAGTAACAACCTTTTTTTGCAACTGTAATGACACAGCATGTGCTTAAGTGTATGCAGACCAGAGACCCAAAGTGACAGAAGTCCTAGATGAAGTCATGAAGAAGAACATGGCATTCATCAGAAATCAAGTAAGAACCATGATGCAAGGTTTTTCAGCTACTAGCATAACCTTTTTGTTCTGATGGTTTTGGTTTCACAGATCTAAATTTCTGCTGATGGCATGGGAACACTGGTGAACACTTCTTGCTCAGGATCGCCTCCTCCAAATTACAAATAGCAAAGTAGTGTTGAAAAAAATACTTCAACACATTGACTTTGATACCACTGTGATTCACCTAGAGCACAAGTGCTCAACTACATAATTACACGTGTGTCTCTGACAGGTAGACCTGGAAAAGCACAGGAATACTTTTTGTCCTACTAACCACTTAATTTTAGACGTAAGACCTCTTGATGCTGAGTTCATCACCTGCTTTGTATTGGGATTTGGCCAAACTATGAACCAATCTCCCTTGGCTCAAGCCATGTTCCTCTTCTGCAGACTTTATCTTTGTGTGCCATCTTTTTTGTGCTTCTGGTGAACCAGGAAGCTTTGTCTCCTAGTGTTAGTACCCACTCCCCTCAGAGCACAGCTGTGCTCTTTCTATGACATACTTGGCAGGTGTTCCTTCTGTGTTGCTCTCATAGAACATCCACTCAAGACAACCACATGTCTAAGACTTGACACGCAAACCTTTAGAAGTGTAAAGTCCTTTCATTACTGCCTTTGAATTCCTCGATATTTCAAGCCTGAATAATACAAAGGACTTCACACTTCTGCTAAGAAGGCATAGTGTCATTCACTCAGAAGATGCCAACCTTCACACTCCTTTCAGAACAGAGGTTTCCTGTACTGTTTCAATTTTGGTAGCACTCCTCAAATCACAGTATTCCCAAAGAGGAGCTCTCAGTTTCTTCAGTGCACAGCTCCTTTGCTTTTCCTAAGTTTTTATTTCTTCCTATGCGTTTTAAATTAACCTTTGTAACCATCTCTTTCAGTCTTTTCATTCTGTCTTGCACTTTCTAGGCCATAACTGGTATTTTTTTGCAAAGACCAAGTTGTTCTTTGTGATAAGGAAAATATCCACAGCAGTTTTTCCTTCTTTCCAGTTGTGTTCCTTTACATTTGAAGACTAATGAGAGGAAACTGTCAAGAAAACAAGTTTTTCCTGACTTGTGTCTCTGTCCTTCAACACTTGCAGAATACCTTACACTTACGCTAACTCTTCCTACAGCTTTTCTTTGTGTCAGCAGCTGCTTCTGTAACTCTCTCCTATCTTAGTAACTTTTTTTTCAACAATCTTTTATTGTTATCAGTTGTCCATTCACAGTCAATGAATTTCAAAAAAGTCCAACTTTTATATGACAGTTCAGATTAGCAGGTTTTGGGCAAGGAAGTGAAGATCAGAGACTTACATAATGTCACAGAGGGAAGTGATGACAGAGAGGGAGAAAACAGGTTATCTATTCACACTCCTACAATATTGTCAGTTTTCTAACCTTAGGTTTTTCTTCAGGCTTTGGCAATATTGGTTCTCCATCTTTATCCTAAAAGCAAAGTAAGCGTTATTGACATTTTTCCATTGTTATAAAGAGTGCCACACTCCATCATCACCACCAAAATAATACAACATAAACAATGCACACAAGGTGAAACGAGTGACACAGTAATAGGAATTCCCCTAAAAAGATGGAATTCTTACATGGCCAGTTAAGTGGATAAAAAAAGCAAATGTGATGTCAGCACAATACAAATGGGCCAAGAAGTGTTCATTCCTACCAGCATCAATATGAAGCAGGAATTAATTCCATAGTAAACCAGCAGGAATTCATCCAGTAGCAAAGCAAGCTTTGAATGCAAAAGATAAACTTTTGCACTTGAATAACAGAGGGTTAAATCCAAGGTCTGTAGTCAAGTAGTCCTGAAATCTCTAAAAAGAGGGGTAAAACCTGCTCCTTTCAAAAAAGAATGTTGACAGTCAGCTGCAGCAAGGGCAGTTTATACAGCAGCCTTACTAACATCAGTTAGATACTAACAACTGTTGCAAAAACTTTCAATTATTAACTTTATGGAAAACATATCTCAATTCTATTGTTGCTTTGCTTATCCTTGAATCTAAAAAAGTAAGTGTAATTTTCATACCACAATAGTGTTTCAAGGTTACATTATAAACTGGTATCTAAGAGCTCTTCTGTAAAGAGATGGATTTTAAAACACTGGGGTTTAATGTCAGAAACAAGTAACACCACCCTTGCAGAAGGCATAAGCAGCCTGGGAAGATCAGACTTCTGCTCAGCATGCCTGAAAAACCCAGTCATGTCCACAAAGGAAGGGAAGGGAACTAGAGATAAATCAACTGCAGAAAACCATTGATTAAACACCCGTTTTGCTTGTCTTCCCCATGTTGTTTCCCTTTCTGTGGCAACAGAAAGTGTCAGTGCCTGATTTACAAAGCAATGGAGATTTGAAAAACTTACCAGCTCTGGTGTTAACCTGTACTCTGGAGGTATTGTATCATCACGTTCTCCAGCCTTTCTTTCTTTTTTCTCTTTAGCTTTTGCCTTATAAAGACAGAATAGAGAAACACACTCAGAGAAATTAAAACTCAACTGTCAAGACTCTTCAGTTTACTGTTTGAAGCAGCACTAACATCAGATAAAATTATTCCGTATATCAAGACACTAAAATTCCTCAGTTTTCTCCTTTCAGATTTCTGTGGTAAAATCATCATGGTTTAAGACTCAATGCCATATGTGAACATGGCCATATTATTTGAAATTCTCAAATACTTCAGACACTGTTCAGAGACCTAACTTTGTGGTAGGCACTTTCAGAATTTGAAGCATACAAAATCCTCAAGTCTCCTTGTATTTCATCACACTGATTATAGAAGCTGTAGCTCTATCTTTTTCCATCAATGTTACCCAGACTTACTGAATCTGCAATACAACATATGAGTTTTTTCCTCAAAATTTTGCTCTAACAGCTTCTACCAGCAACAAATTATACTCTATTATTTCTCTCTTTGCTCTGAGCTACAGGTGAAGATAGAGGGAAACAACTGATATTAGCAGAGTTACAGGGAGAGTTTGCAAAACTAAACTAAAAAGTCAAAGTTGAATGTGCAAACACAAGGCTACTGTTAAAAACCCAACCGCTGAAGAAATACTGAAGTCTTAGGTGACAAAGTGAAAGGCAACACTCAGATTATGATGATAATGAAGTCTGATGGAAAAAGTAGTACACACACTGAAACCCACAGAAGTTAATTAAAAATCAAACAGTAAATATATGCAAAACAACAGCTTGCTGTAAATTGTTCCTAGTGCTTGCAGAAAAAAAAAAATAGCAACAATAGCAAACACAGGGACAGAGATACGTATGCTTGCTTGTACAGTCAAACTAAAAGCTTATCATTTTCCAGACCATTTTACTACTAGCTGTTCTGCCTGTATTCACTCATGATTTCTCCATTTTTTAATCACATATTACTCAGACACTCCTTAGGCCTTTGACATGAAAGTCATTTTGTTACTATTTTACACATTTCCACAGTATCTAACAACGAGGACTCAAGATTCCACAGGATAGTCTAAAAGCTGCTGCAAAAAGATGAAGATAATACCTCTGACACTTCTACAACAGGGGTAAGATCTTCTTCAGGTTCAGGTTCAGGTCCACCAAGAGTATCAAGAAGAGCTTCCATTGCATCTTCTTTACTTTCCTGTATTTAAGAGAACACACAAATAATTTCATTATTTCTTTCATTTGACATGGGTTTTATTTACATACATTTTATGCTGCATAGGAAGCAAACAGCCAGCACCAGACTGGTTGTTTCTATTTGTCTTTACCTGATCTCTTTAATACATTGCAGGATATGACAAATTATGTGATAAGATTAGCACAATCTAATCACGACATATCATAGAATCACAGAATGGTAGGGGTTGGAAGGGACCTTTAGAGATCATCTAGTCCAACCCCCCTGCAGAAGCAGTTTCACCTAGATCAGGTTGCATAGGAACATGTCCAGGTGGGTCTTGAACACCTCCAAGGAAGGAGACTCCACTAAGGAGAGGGAAAAAGAAAAAAAAAAGGGGAAAAAAAAAAAGGCAGAACAGTATCTCACACACAATTGCCACACGTATCATGAACCCAGAAAGTGTAAGGTCTAACTTGCTCTCTACAAAGGAAAAAGGGTGTCTAAAACATGAGAAAATTACATAATATCCAAGTTTTAAACACACCTCACAAAGCTAAGAAAACATTTTTCTAGTCTATTGCCCCTAGTCAGAAGAACCACAAGTACTCTGCAGAAGAATAATATCTGACCCACCAACACTAGATCTTTAAGGCACAGCAGTCTGAGCAATTGCAATTCCTACTGTTCCTCTACTTTCTATGATAAACAGAACTGAAAATGAGAATCTCCACAAGATCAGGTACACACAGAATACGATATATTATTGTTAATAGGAGCCCCTGTCCTGCGGAGACAGGCTAAGAGAGAGCTGGGGGTGTTCAGCTTGGATAAAATTCTAAGGAGACCTTACAAACAGCCACCAGTCCCTAAAGGGGTGACGAAGAAATCTGGGGAGGGATTTTGTACAAGGGTCTGGAACGACAGAACAAGGGATGATGGCTCCAAACTGACAGAGGGGAGATTTCAGCAGGAAGTTCTTCCCTGTGAGACTGGTTAGGCACTGGAACACATTGCCCAGAGAGGCTGTAGCTGCCCCATTCCTGGAAGTGTTCAAGGTCAGGTTGCAGGGGCTTGAAGCAGCCAGATCTGGTGGACGGTGTCCTTGCTCATGGCAGAGGCGTTGGAATTAGATGGTCTTTAAGGCTCCTTCCAACCCAAACCACTCTGTGATTCAATGAGATTTTAATTAGAGAATAACCAGTCATAGAATTACTATATGTACCTCTTTTGATTTTGTCTTCTTCTCATTAGGAGGAGCTGAGGTCTTGACTGAACTTGCTGCCTGTGCTTGCACAATTTCTCCTTCCTTAACTGGTTTCTATGAGAGAGATGTAATTACAGAAAGTTTACAAAAATAAAAAAAAGGAGAAAGTTGTCAATATAATTTTGAAGTGAAATATGAAGATAATGACAAAGTTTCGGTGCAATGAAAGTGTGCAATGCCAAGAAAAACATCTATACCTCTGTCAGACCTGTCTTCTTTTCTTCAGCAGAAGCAGTACCACAGACAAAGTCTGATGACAGAGCCTCTGCAAGCTCATCATCTGTCATCGGTTTCTGAGTAAGAAATTGCAAACTAGGTTATGATTATTGAAGCCAAATATCAATGCTGTCAAACACAGTTTGAAATCTGAGCATTCTCCAAGCTTAGTCACACAATGACCTCATAAGCAAATGCTGCTGTCACAGAAAAAACAAAGATATTTCCCCTCACTGGCTGATTCATTTTTCAGATAAGCTTGTATTTTTGTATCTAAACTTATAAACACTAAAATTAAGCTGGCTCACAGAATTCTCTTGCTAAGTATAGAAATTCAATCTCTGCTAAAGATGTTAAGAAGAGACTCCTGCATGCACAGCTACAATTTCTTCCATTTATTGTCTCTGCGAGTGTTTACTTGACTTCGGTATCCTGAAAATTCCTACTTCCTTATTAAAAAAAACAGCTGTTCCAAGCTGTGTTTAATTTTATCAGTATCTATGCTACCTGGCAGCCCACAGCCCTCTCCCACTTCCTGGGATTTTTAGAAGACAAGCAACATTTTAATTTTCCTGGGAATCCTATGATAAATGGGTTATTTTCATCTTTCAATATAAGGGAAAAAAAGGTCTTACTTCATCTTGTTCATTTGCTTTTGGTAGGACTCCATCTTTGCCCTTCACTTTGCTCTACAACAAGAATTAATTGTATAGTAAATGAGAAGCAAAATCAACATGAAAGAAAACATGCATGAAACATTTTTTTGACACACTAACCTTCAACAATTTAACATACTCTGGAGGAAGACTACCCTCTCGTTTTCCCAGTTCTTCCAAGTATCTTGATGATACATCTTCCTATGAAAAGAATGCACATACATTAATGTTTTTGTACTCTTGTTTCTTGAAATGCATTTCTACTGTAGAACTATCTACAGTGATACTTCAGAAAAGAGAATATGAGGGTTGGCTGGGTCAGAGGGACTATCCTAGACCATAATGATATCTTAAGAACTTGGTGTCATGCACGTGCCTCTCCACTAGAAGCAACAGTGCACCTCATCTAGCAAAACTCTGCAGCTCCATTTACAGATTCCTTCTGCATTAACATAAGCCATTTCAGTGTCTTGGACTATAGAATGTATTCCTTTACCTAGATGAAATTTTAAATATTTATATATTTCAACATTTTTATCATTGCTGAGTACTGCACTGAGCTACTGAGATTGCAATCTTTATCTTCCTTATGACTCTCCCATTCTATGCGAACTTCCCCAAATTCTCCATGTTTCACTCTTTCTCATGCAGAAATGAAATCTCCTAGACTGTTTATGCTCTCTTATACCTTCTCTACTGTCTTTTGTGTAAATCCATTGGAGACCCTGATGGGAAGTCAGTTAAAATGGCAACACACTTTCTTTGCTGACACTTCACTGTTTTCTACTGCAACACATACACGACTGTATCATGCCGTTTTACTGAAAACAGCACTTAAATGCAACTGTGCAAACTCCATTTTACCTCTTAGCAGATCAAACTGACAAATGCTGCACCAATGCAGTAGCCAGAAGCCACAGACGTGTTTTAGAGATTAATCTTCTAAAAAGTAACAGTGGAAAATACCGTAACTTCTGGACCAGTGTAAACAGGACTAGTAGGTACATCTTCTTCAGGTCCACCAAGGGTATCTATTAGGCTATCTAGTGCTGACTCATCCATAGCAGGCTAAAACATAAGCAAACCATAAGAGAAGTCATCATGCTGTATAAATTAAAAAAAAAAAAAATCTGAATCACTCTCTGAATCTGTAGAAAACTCCTGGAAATCAAAGCAAGAGCTTTTTTTCTTCAAATTTTTCATTCTGTATGATTCTTAAACTTGTTCCCCACTGTCAGCAACAGGATCATTTGTATTTGTATATAAGCTGATATACAGATATACATATACAAACATAACTGAAGATAGAGAGCAATTAATTTTATGTTTGTTGTGGTAAAAGTGATTCTAAGTCAAGTTCTATTTGCCAAAACACAAATTACATGCCACCAGTTACCTACTCTTTCAGCCATTCACCACCACACACCACAACTATGTAGCAATACTTCAGCAGTTATCACCTTTTTTTAATTTTTTTTGGAACCTGAAGTGTTTGAAGACATTTTCATAAAGGAGTATTTGTCTGGGACTGTGTTTACCAACCTCAGTACTTGACTTCTCAGCTGCTGCAACCACACTCATGGCAGGTGCACCTGCCCCAGCTGCTGTGGACTTCTCAGACTTAGGCTGGAGAAATTAGAGAAAAATTAAGAGATGGTTTTATCACATGGCCCCACATTAAAAATAACTACAGATAAAACAAAATGAAACAGAGATGTTTGACTCAGGTATGCGTATCTAATTGTCCCTCTTCATCTACACTTTGAGTAAGAACGATAGGCTGGTTCTACCTACTAACTGAGTGGCCTGAAGTTGAGTACTTCAAGTTTGCATGACCCTGAGCTCAGCCTAAAACACCCAATTCTGAGGTCAGACATTTTTTGGACTCAGCAACTGGTGAATGCCTCTGTACAACAATCAGAGATTTGCAAAAACCTCTGAATGACAAAGGAAACCCAGAGAGGAATTGGCCTGTAATTGTGATAATGTCACTTCCTTGAGTAACAGCCAGAGCATGCTGGGCAATGAAAATGGGAGTACAAATACGACAAAAGGTGGATGCACATCAGGATCACCAAACAGCCATTGCAAACTACCCCTATGTTCTATCTGGGCAGCTCTATCTGCAGCTGATGCAGTTAATGCTGTCATAGGTTAGCTGGAAGCAGTATATTCTGGATGTTGTTGAAGTTTATTTGAGGGTAACGTGAAGTTTCTAAGTCTCAGATTGTAAAACAGCACACGGACAGTTGTCACAGACACCTTTAAACACAAGACAGCTTTTGAGCTTTTCTACACTGTGATCTTTGGGGGCCTAGTCTCACTGTACAATTTTGAGCACAGAATCTAGCTGGACACATATTGCTAATCCCTACAATATCATAAGCAACAAAAATGTGATTGCTATTTCTGCCATACCTTTGCTGTCTCTGTGGAGGGTACTTGTGGAGGCTGGTCAGCTTGACTTGTAGTTACTTTTCCTGCATTATTTGGTTTAGAAGTTGTTGTCAGAGAATTCAAGGTCTGATTTTTTGCCTGTGTAAAGATAAAGCATTATCACTATATACAAAAATACTTATGGGCTGGCTTTCTTTGGTTTGGTTTTTTGATTTTTTGTTAAATTACCCTGGTTTAAATATAGCCAGCAACTAAGCACCATGAAGCTGCTTGCTCACTGGTCCCCCACAGTGCAGTGGGAGAAGAATTAAGGAAAAAAAATAATAAAACTCATGAGATAGGAACAGTTATTAACTAAAATGAAATTAAATGTAATAACTATAATAATAATAATTATAATGAAAAGTAACATAACACAAAGAAAGAGAAATAAAACTCAAGGAAGAAAAAGAAAACAAAACACCCAAACAAGCGATGTCTGATGCAATTGCTCCTCATCCACCAAACAATGCCTGAGCAGTGATCAACCTGTCCCCACCAACTCTCCCCAGTTTCTATACCAGGGATGACCTTCTTTGGTATGGAATAGTCTCGTGGCTAGTTCAGGTGAGCTGTCCCAGCTGTGTCCCCTCCCTGCTCCTTGTGCCCCCCAGCTTCCTCACTGTCCATGTAGCGTGAGGAGCAGAGGCGGCCTTGATGCTGTGCAAGACTGCTCAGCATTGATGAACTTGTCATCAACTTTCTTTTGAGCATAAATCCAAAACACAGCCCTGTAGCAGCTAGTAGGAAGAAAATGAACTCTATCCCAGATGCAATCAGGACAAAACAAAAGAAAGAAAGAAGAGAAATACCACAACAGACTCTCATTTGAAAGAAAGAAAAAAAGAAGAAAAAGAATATAGAACTTACACCATGGGGTTCTTTTTGCCTCTCTTCAGATGGCTGTTTATTTTGAGAGTCTGTTGGCTGTCAAAAAGAAAAGATCCAGATCATTTACTCTTACCACTCTTCATGCTATGGAAGATAATCTACATTAGCTCAAATAAGCACCAGATAGGTTTAAAGACAGTTAACAGAACACTTTAGCTGTTGTGAAACACTAAAACATCCTGACAGTCCCCCTACCAACATCACATTCCTACACTTGTCAGCTCCTAGTTCTTTGGTGTGTTACTAACCACACACAGTTTCGCGTGGCACAGCAGTAGCAAAGAGTTTAGTCTCTTATTTCTAAGCCAAAGATCGAAGTACAACTATGCACCAAAGGTCAAAATTCAGTATTTACCTTGGTTGACTGCATGTTTTTTCCAGGCTCTGCTTTGGCTGTTGGTGTGGACTGAAACATAAGCAAAATACGTCCAGAGATTAATGTGCTTGGTTATTTCTAAGGAGTCAGCTTATATAAAGGTAAGTATCAGTTGGGTTCCCACTCGTGAGCACACATCCAATCTAATTAACACACAGTGCTTTGATCTTGTAGTTTACAGTGCCCTGGCACAGACCTCCACTCAAAAAGCACTCAAACATGTGTGCACACAGACATACATCACACAGTTCATATGGAGGACTGAAAAGAGAGCGAAAGAAGGTATTACACAGAATGAACAGTTTGATTTACATCTGAACATTTTCTGCAGCCATGCCACAAAATTGATTCCTGTGACTCAGCTGAAGTGAAAGTACACTGAGCAATAAATTAGTACTAGTAGAAACATGAACAAACACTTAAAAATTAAAGGACAGTTACACCTGGTAAAAAGAAAGAAAAGTGAAAATGTCAGCTCACCACATTTTTCTCACTATTTTTTCTTGCTCTTGCTACTTCAGCTGTGCCATGATTCACACAGAATTCCTGCGGCTACTGGAAAGCAATCTAGAGACGCCCTGGAGAAGGCTGCTACCTCCTGCATGAGCCTCAGCATCTCTGGCCACTGCACAGCCTGGGAAGCCCATGTACACACCAGGGGAACCTGGTTTGATTTGTCAGTAACAGCACCAGCTGCAGGGAGTGATTGGGGGGAGATGCAAACCCTGAAGCCTGGGCTTCTTCCCAGCTGGGGCTGGCATTCCTCCAAGTACTCCAGAGCCAGTGGGGAACATCAGTTCTGGGTCTCATTGCACTCTGTCCACCTGCAGCAGTTTCGAACTCCATTAGAAGATGAGAAGCTACAGATGGAAGCGCTCCTTATCCTCTCTATCCCATCAATCCATTGAGCACATCTAAAGTTAGGGGCTTTTTCCCCACTCAGTAACTTATTAAAATTCAGTGAACAATTCCCCAAAAATTTCAATTAGGTGACAATTTAATTATTTTCATTGTTTTGTAATGTTCCCATTTCGGCTGCCAAATATTAATTACCATTAAGATATATCCAGTTTTTCTATGACCACATAGAGAAATATGCTGAATTTCTTTACTATTTGATATGTAAATATTCACACCCACAAGCTGAACCACAGACACCTGGTTGGGAAATCCTGAACACACATAAAAATGCCCAGAGGGGTTGTGGAGTCTCCTTCCTTGGAGGTCTTCAAGACCCGCCTGGACATGTTCCTATGTGACCTGATCTAGGTGAACCTGCTTCTGCAGGGGGGTTGGGCTAGATGATCTCTAAAGGTCCCTTCCAACCCCTACTATTCTATGATTCTATGATATTTATATTATGTAACATCTAAAGCAGTCAACCAGTCATCTCTAAATACAAAGATGATCATCAGGGACAGTCAGCATGGCTTCACCAAGGGGAAATCCTGTTTGACCAACCTGATAGCCTTCTATGAGTGCATAAGTGGCTGGCTAGATGAGGGGAGAGCAGTGGATGTCATCTATTTTGACTTCAGCAAGACTTTTAGCACTGTCTCCCATATCATTCTAAGAAAGCCCTGGAAGTGTGGCTTGTATGAGTGGACAGTGAGGTGGATCAAGAGCTGGCTGAATGACAGGGCCCAGAGGGTGGTAATCAACAGAGCTGAGTTTAGTTGGAGGCCTGTGGTCAATGGGGTTCACAGGGGTCAGTTTTGGGGCCAGTGTTGTTCAACATCATCATCAATGACCTGCTGAGGGATGACCCTCACCAAGTTCAGTGGTGACACCAAACTGCCAGAGAGCAGCTCCATCAAGAAGGATCCGGGTGGCCAGCAAACTAAACATCAGCAGCAATGTGCCCTCATGGGTAGGGCAGCCAATAGCATCCTGGGGGCCTTGAGAAGAGTGCAGGTAGCAGGTTGAGGGACATTCTCCCTCTCTACACTGCCCTGGTGAGGCCATATCTAGAGTCCTGTATCCAGTTCTGGGCTACCCAGCTCAAGAGAGATGGGGAACTGATGGATAGAGTTCAGCACAGGGATACCAACATGATGAAGGGGTTGGAACACCTCTCTGACAAGGAAAGGCTGTTTAGCCTGGAGAAGGCTCAGAAGGAACCCTAAAAGCTAAGTGCCAAGAGGATAGGTATTCATTTTTCTGTGGTGTCCAGTGACAGCACAAGGAGTAACAAGCATAAGCATAAGCTGTAACACAGGAAGTTCCACTGGAATACAAAGAATTTTTTTTGTTGTTCAGGTGAGGGAGCCCTGGCACAGGCTGCCTTAGAGAGTGCAGAGTCTCCTCTGGTGGTTTCCAAACCCCGATTAAGGTAAAAATGCTCTAGCACAGGGTTGGGTTCGATGATCTCTAGAGGTCCCTTTCAATCCCCACCAATCCAGGATTTTGTGATGAGATCTCCTTTGGCAGCAAGACTCCAAAGAAACACAACAGAAGTGCAAGCATGACATTCAAGAAACAGAGTTTGTTTCTGCTGAGGGACGGCTGCCTGCTCAGGATGTTAAGTACCCTGCTGTTAGAACAGTAATTCAGTTTCCTTATGTGCTTTTCAGAAGAAAACTAAATCTGTCTTTTTTGCAGGCCAATAAAATATATTTACTTGCATTTCTGTCAGCAGCCAACAACAGCTGTAGAGAAGACAGAGTCAAACTCTCAAACTGCCATACCAGTCATTAGCAACTGCCTGCCTTTTTTTTTGTAATATTGTAAATATTATTTTACTAAATGTATTTTTGGTAGGGTATGCATTATTCATTATTCTCACACGTCTTTTCAAATGTGCAGGACTGCTCATACTATTAATTCACATACAACACAAAAGAATATATGGACTCGTATGTGCAGTGCCTGGATTCAAGACTTACACACATAAGAAGATGCTACGGTCATTTTAAAACACAGGTTCATGAACATGTAAATGCTCACATGCACACACAGCCCCATCTACTTAGATGAACTTTTAGCTATGACAAAATTCAAATACAATTAAAAAAATGTATTAGCGCTCCAATCGAAACAACAATTTTAGTATGAAACCATACATTCAGTCCTCGTTTAAAGGCAGCCAGTTGTGAGCAGTCACAGCCTGAAGCCACAACATCTATTTACAGCATTCACTGAACTCCTACGGAGAAAAATATATTCCACCTCCCCTTCTACTGCCTGAACTCTGTCAGTACCTGACAGGCCACATTTTAAACTAACACAGGAAACTGAAAAACAGCCTGCAAAAGAAAGAGAGTATTTTTTAAGTAGTTCTCCAGTTCAGAGCATAATTGCACAAATGTATGAAAAAGGAAGGAAGTTAAATGGGCTTTTTTCTCAGTGGCAGTAACAGCACTTCCAGCAAAAGCTGCCAGGCGTCTGCCCTGTCTCCAGCCTGGTCCAATCTTTCCATCCAACCCTGGAGCTTTTCCTACCAAATAAGCAGGTTCATGTTCCTTCCCCTGCTGCAGTCACTCCAGCTTACTCAGAGGGGCATAATGCTGAGCGGTAATTTGATCAAGGGATTCACACACACATATCTGAAAGCTACAGAGGATTTCAGAGCATGTTGAAGAGAGGTTGCATACTACAGGGACTCTAAGAAAGACAAGTGAGACATGGTTATAGCAGGCAATTAGGCAAGAGTTCTTAATTTGCAAGAAATTGAGGACTAGAAATGAAAGTGACTCAGCAACCTCATTCCTTTTCAAAGAAGTCTCCTGTCAAAATGCAGATGACTTGCTTAATCCAGGAGGAAGACATTAATAATGCAACAGACATTAAAATAAATCATTAATTGTCTTACACATGCAAAGGCAAGACATTGTTTCAAAGGGATTTGTGTTTACCAGTCTCTCAGCACTAATGCCTGCCTCTGCTACAGTATTTTCGTTTCATCTTGCAAACACCACTTTTAAAGATCTGACTAGAAATTTATCATACTCTTCTGAGAGTTATTTCAAAATTCAAGTAGGGAAGACCACAACTACTTTTAGATAGCTAGCAGGGTTACATGCAGATGACCACATCAGCACTGAATGTGATACAAGTGAGTTTATTCACAACCACAACATGGCAATGAAACTTGAGACTTGCAGGTACCTTCATTTATGAGTAATGACGATCATGAACAAATACAAAAGATTTCATTGTCATCCAGCTCATGGCTGCTAGCCTAGGTCTCATATACGTGCATGAGGGAAAAGGGTTTAAAAAGGTTGAGGTAACTTCTGATACAGAGAAGATGGAGCCAGACTCTCTTCAGAGATGCATGCTAAAACGACAAGGTACAAGCTGCAGCAAAGGAACTTCCCATTTGCTAAAAGGAAAAAAAATCATTGTAATGAAGGTGACCAAGCATAAGAACTGGCTGCCCAGAGACACTCTCTGATCTGCACACCTGCAGATAGTCAAAGCTTGTCTGGCACATCTGTGAGCAGTCTGAGTCACCTGTAGAGCTGGCTCTGCTGTGACTGGAGGGCTCTGCTAACCTCACTGCTCTTAGTGCTCCTTCACTCACACACGTACACAAGGGGCAGGCTGTCCTAGCCTCCACCACTGCACAAGTCCCTGCTGGTCTGGTTCGGTGTTCAGCATTTTTGTTTGCTGATTTCACTGCTACAGTTATGGAAAATGAAAGAGGCAGCAAATCCCTAACCATTTGTTTAAATAATAGACGTAAATTTTGTTAGGCAAGATAGGCATAGGGAGGATTATGACTCTCTTCTAACAAGTAGAGTACATGATTGATGACACAGCTTCAATACTGAAGAATTTCTACTCATCAGACAAGAGAGGACAAGCATAAAGGACAAAGGGAAGGAACCTGTCAGACATACAGAGATAGGAAATTAACAAGCAGACACAATTGCCCTCACACTAAAAGCCAAAACTTGTCTCGAATGCTTTGAATATGTGAAAAAATCACCATGAGGTAAATAAACCAGTAACTACACTGGGGGGAGCTAGGTACACATCACAAAATGTGACCAAGCTAAAATGAAACATTTATTGCTGTCTATATAAAATCCTCCAAGTGCTTTGTATAACAATTTTTTGATATTTTTGGAAAAGGAAACTAAGCTGCAAACAGGAAATATACAAAGTAAAGTTGCTTGGTATCAAGGTGTTAAAAAAGAAATTCCATTGCTTCATGTATTTGTGCTTAACTCCAAACATGAGTTTATCAGGAATGTATACCTTTGTTTCAGATGGCTTCGTAATTTGTAGTTTTGATGCATCCACAGAGGCGGACTGCTTCTGAGAGAAAAAAATAGATTAATTAATTTCACCTTTGTTACAAATGCTTCGAATTGTTAGGCAACCATAAGCAACTGGAAATAATGAAACATGCAGCTAAAAAATAAGAATAAATTGTTACTGAAAATTAGAGCTACTGTGTTAGATCTTCTTCTCTCCTGTATTTCTGCAATACATGTTCAATTTTGACAGCATAATGCCCATAGATTTTCTCACAACAGTCTTATTTTTTCTCATATGTATTGAAAGCAAATTTCATATGAAGTATCAAAACAAACTCAAATCCTACTCTTATACTGAAACATCTATACTTACTGTGCAAGACTGGTCCTTTTTCTTCTTTACAAAAATTGTACTTTTGGATGGACTAGTTTGTGGTACAAAATATTTAATACTAAATTAGCAAACTCAAATAGGCTGAGATAAAAAGGAACAATTAATCTGTATGTAACACACACACACGCAGAGGTGTTTCTACATATGCCACCCTCCTGGAAATGCTGCAAATGACACAGTCTGTTTTCAGTGATGTTAATCTGAGAACAGCATGTTTAATTCTGCTGTGACTGTATCCAACTTCAGAGCCTAGAATTGAATATTCAATTGTATCATCAATACTTTATAAAGACGTAATACTATCTCTCTACTGCTGCTTTGTGTTCCTGTCCTTAAAGGTCTATGTCCCAGCTTGATCACACATTCACAGTTTGCATTTAGTCAAATGGCATAAGTTCCTGATTTTTCTGGATTTTCTCCTCATGTTTACCGTGCCACTTTCTATGTGAAATTACATATTGTCTGAATGAACTCTTATTTTCACACAGAAAATCTTCTCATTTCCCTAACTCTGCACAGTACAAGCATTTCACAACAACAAGACAAAAGTTGCACAGAACTTAACAGGTACACTACAATGATGACACTGTGCTCCTCCCGGCAGCATATCCGGTATCTTGCACACCTTAGTATGAGGTTTGACTACTCTAAATATATACCAGAAAGGATTTGCAATTGTCACACTACAGAAATGGAAGCAAGTAATACCTGTTTTCATATATGACTATAGGTATAAATTGACTACATAACAGATGTGAACTTTTGTATGGTGGAGACACACAAGAATCTACAGAGCCTCAGGACAGGGAAGAAATACGTATTTGAACAATCTTCTAATACATTTCCACTACCACCATCAAGTCATCTGTAGGCAACACCATATTCCTCTTAATTTGATCTTTAACAGTTATTCCTTTTTCTTCTCCATGACAGTACTCTGAATTCTTTCTACATGACTAACAAACAGTTATCTAGTCTACACCTTTTTATGAGTCACCTAGTCCCTGTCCATTTAATAAAAACACATTTATCTGAGCCCTTCTCTCTTCCTACCTTCAGAAAACTCCTACAAAGCCATTTTCTTCCAATTCACTGAAAAATTCTGTCCTGAGCTCCAGCACAGTGTCAACACTAAAACCTGAAGAGATAAAAAAAAAATCCTCCCAAAGAAACGAGTTGCTTCCTCTTTCTACCCTGTCCAGCTGGACGGCAGTAACCAGGAGAGAAACTGGGCGGTGAGGAATTTAAATGTTCACGGAAAGAAGAGTAGTTTGAGGACAGAACTAACAATTGTCCTGTCCAGCTGGATGGCAGTAACCAGTAGAGAAACTGGGAGGTGAGGAATTTAAATATTCATGGAAAGAAGAGTAGCTTGAGGACAGAACTAACAATTTAATGCACAGTTGCTGAGCAGCTACCGAGAATGCTAAGCCGTCCTCCCCATAAACTTTCAGAGTTGATTTCAAAGAAACAAGACCTCTGGGAGCCAGAGGGGCAAAGCAAGAAGGTGTTTCAGAGCAGAGCACCTTCCTGCAGACCCCCTCTATCTGTCTGGCAATGCTGTACAACCATGACCTCTGGCTCCCTCAGGAGCATACTGTGCCTTGCTTCATTCACAGCACCTTTTGCCTGAATTCTACAATACTCAAGGCCTCTAATTTTCCACTCTCTCCGCCTCAAAAGCCACTACAAGGAAGAAAGATGTCCTTGTCCTTCAAAGCAGGGTCTGCAACCATGTTGAGTCTCACACACAGAATACAAGCAGCAGCCAGTGTCTAGCCCCTCATTTGGTAGCCACAGCCTGTTTCTGGGGGATTACTTTTTACTGCATGTTGTTCTGTATTTCCACTTCTGAGGGCTGTGCAACACAGCCGTTAATCAGCTGTATTTTCTGCAATCCAACAGTCAGATTGAAAAGGGATGAAGCAACACACGGACGTCTGTCAGGCGTGGAGGTAAATATTAAAATGCTGCCTAGCAACCAGCATAATAAGGGCCTGACACACAGCTCCCAGTGTGGCTGTGGCCTGGGCAGGCACACCCTGCTCATGCCCAGGGCTGGTAACCTCTGCTGTGGCCTGGGCCAAACACCCCTTGCAAAAAGATGACGCAGCCAAACAGAAAAACAAGGAGAGCTGGACTGGCCCTGGAGGTTGGGGCGCAGCAGAGAAAGCCAGGCAGGTGCTCCCACAGGGAGCGCAAAGTTTTTGTTGTGTTGTTAGGGATGTACCGCAGGGCAAAGCCAACAGCAGATGGAAAAATGAGTGTCATCGCTGCTGACACCTGCACCTACTGTGGCTGCACTCCCATAGATCCTGCCCAGACAGAGGTGTAAATGGGTGTTGCAGGATGCCATACTGGCCCCCATCTTAACCCACAGAAGGTCTCCTGAGAGTGAAGAGGCAGTAAGTGGCCCTGGCCAGAGGGACAGCTGCTGCATCGCTCTTCAGAAAACACCTCTGTGAGTGTGAGAGGAGACAAAGTTCATGGCAAAGCATCCAGGATCAATCACAGAGAGCTCACCAGCAGGAAGAATGTGGAAATACAACCTGCAGAGGAGTCCAACAACAGTATGAGCCTCCCATAATAACCACAGAAGGGGCTTGAAAGACAGAGAAGAGGTTACAGGTTAACAGTGATTAAATGAAGACTGCCACCTATTAATTACTCCTCCCTGCCAGCAAAGCTGCCGGATGACAGGCAGTGTGACAACTGCCAGTTCACAGCCTGTGCTCTCACCAGCCCAGCCAACTGGCAGGACAGGCACAGAGAGACAGACAAGTGCAGGACATGACCAACAGACAGCAGATGCTCATGGCTGTCAGTTAGAGGATAGCCTCCTGTGACAGTCTGATGATGAGACTTAGGGCTGGATTTGATAAGGGAAGGAATACCCTTAGAAACTCAGTCAAATTAATGGGGCATCCTACTGTTAATGTTTCATCCTACTGTTGAAAGAGAATATTCACAAAAGCCAAAAAGTCAGTTAGTAAATAAAAACAGAAAAAAAGTCTTCCAAAAGTTGTTTATATAGTCTCACTGCACATACCTCAGAAATCTAATCTACAAAAGTAGAAAAAAACAAAAGTAAAAGTGACAAACATCAAAAGAAAACTTTAACCATTCATCAAATTGGGTGCAAATGCCCTTTGGAAAAAGAAAACAGCAAGTGGAGAAATCTATGACAGCTCTCAGTTGCAGAAAGCTACAAATCGTTGAAACCACCCTATATGCAACATAGCAGGAACTATGAACAGCTAGCACTATACATTTTTTAAATTCATGGAGAAGATTGATCAGACTGCCCACTGTCAGAAAGGACCACAATGCACCAAAATTGGCTTCCTTCCAAAAGAGAAGAGATGTTGAATACATTTACCAAGCAACCAATACAGAAACACTTGGATGACAATAAGAGAATAAATAAGAAGCAATGGATTGGTCAAGAATAAAGCAAGTAAAATGAACACAGCACTCAATACACTTCAATGGGGAAATAAGCCTGGTGGATAAGAACAAACGAAATCTCCAGAGGAGGAAATGCTGTGACTGCAACTTCTCACAGTACTTGAGGTGCCATTTTCTCAAATGAAAGGGAGAAGTGAGTGTACAGGCTTGCTTTCAGCCAACTTCCAGCCTAAACATTTCAATGAGTTCCTGAAGGGATCTCCAACAAACTGTCTGAAGGAGATCAGAAAGAATACCACAAAAACCCATAAGCTAGGAAGGCAGCAATACTGACAAAAACGTGTGAGGTTACAACGCCACAGACTAACATACTTTTGCCAAAAACAGACAAGGAAAGAAGAATCTGAGACAAAAACCTGTTGCCCTGACAACATAAATATAAACGTAAAACATGAGAAAACCAAATCTGTTTGGCTTGAGCTTGTCAAGGTCAAATGCTTGAGTAGTTTTGGTCATCACACTGCATTACAGATGAATGAAGAAAGATCCGAGGACAGGTCCAGGGGAAAAAACCTAAAAGCATGTACGTGGGACTTTGTGACTGGAAAACCAAACCAGCACCTGACAATTTATCCTCCAGCAAGGGAGCCAAGAAGAAAGGAAAAGGAGACTGGCTTATTCTGTAACAAAGAATCTCTCAAGTCAGAGCTCAAAGATCGTTCCTCCTGGGAGAAGAGTCACCCTGTGGCAGAGGTTATCTAGATAAAAAAGGCATTTCCAGCCCCAGAAGCCTATAGGACAGCTTATATAGTTACTTTGAGTGATCTAGCTGTACTCAGTCTAGGACAGGCAACTGAAGAGCCACCTCAGTACTCGCTTGGGTTTACACGTCATACAAATTAATGAGTTAGGACTGCTTCTCCGATTTAAATCTAACATTGGTGTTACTATTTTGATATTACTGACAGGTTACATCAATGCAGCTGGGTAACACAGCGCAAGACCAAATCTACCTGATAAAAAACGGTTGCTTCTTTACATGATTTTGTTACTGAGCTTTAATTATCAGTCTTTGTAAGATGCAGGCAGCAAATGCCCTTTAGAGAGCTATTCTGAAAAATAATAGATTGATTCAATTACATGTAAAATACATCCCAAGCTGTTACAGGTTAAGCCTCTTGTTGGCTTTGCTGGCATGTGGTAATGGCTGTGTAGCCCTCATCTCCCCAGGCATACAAAGGCTGTTAGCAGGCAGATGCAGGCCAGGGATGATTGTGACAGACCATTCCAGCATTCCACCAAGCAATCTGTACATTGCCAGCAAAGCAATGCAACGTGGAGTCTTAAAAACACATCTGTGCTGAAGAATCAATACTGCAACTTGTGGCACAAGCATGAGTCCATTAACTTTCCATTAAGCCAAGTCGAGTTGCAAATACAACTGGAGCCCACATCTCTGTGTGTGTATATGTACAAAAAAAATATATACACAAAAATACATAGTCATATTTAAAGCCACATAGCAGCTAAGATACACAGTGATTTAAAACTGGTAAAAATGTAGCACTGATACTAGCTCTTTATATATATTTTATTATTACGGAATCTATAGCAGCTGAGTTAAAAGTCACAAATGTGAGCTTTTCCTCTGCCATTTTCCATCCCAAATCATTCTGAAAGAATTACTTTGTAATTACTGTTCTTATACATATTCTGTTATTAAGAAAACAACATATTTTTAAAAGAAAGAGTAAAAAACTCACACAAAACCAGTAGAATAATATCTTTTTTCCAAGATTTCAAGTGAATTTTGTGAGGTCTAAGTTAAAAACTTAACAAAATGGAAGAGCAGGATATAGTTTTCTGAACAGTACCTTTATATTACTCAAGAAGTGGTATATTTACATAAAACACTTCTACTATATATGCTGCTTTTGTGACGCGTTTCTTTGTAGGAGTAATCAGCACCATTTCTTTTCTAAACAATTTACATTGCAATTTCTAATGACCGACTTTGCCACACGTGACTACCAGCATGCCTCTCTTGTTTCTAAAGCCTATTACCACTGTTGAAATTGCCAAACACTGCATGTTGTAAACAAACCCTACTGCCCCTGACAGCTCCCAAGAGAGATGGGGAAAAAATGCTTGGAGGATGGTTATTTTTTTTCTGTACCTAAATTTCAATTAAATCTAAAATTCTTCACTAACATTTTTACTGTCACGTCATTTTTAATGTCAAGGAGCTCATTACAGCCCTGGTTCAGTAAAGCCCTCCCACTTTGCACTCTTTCCAATAAATCAAATCAAACCGAATAGGATTTGATATGTAAGCATATTCATTTGGACAATTTGTTGAATTCATGCTTTTGTGCTTTTCAATTCTTGAATATACATGTTTAAAATATCCATTTGAAAAACCAAACCACCAACAAAAAAAACCCTATGTTAAGGATGCTTCCCGTGTTTTTAACTCACACAAACTCATGGTGTGAATACAACCTAAAATCTATCACTACAGTTTAAATTGAAAAAACTTGGCAAAAATAACAAGAATAATTTGGATGAGCAAGGATCTGCTGGGACAACTCAGGCAGAAACCAGCCATCTATGAGAGGTGGAAACTGGGGCTGGGTTCTTGGGAAGAATATCGGAACATTGCCAGGGCATGCAGGGGTGCAACTAGGAAGCCTAGAGCCCTTCAAGAATTACATTTAGCCAGCAATGTTAAGAACTGTAATAAGGCATTTTTCAAGTCCATCAGCAGCAGAAGGATGGTGAGGGGTAATGTGGGCCCGCTGCTAAACGCTGAGGGTGCTCTGGTGTCTGAGGATGCAGAGAAGGCCAAAGTACTGAATGCCTTCTTTGCTTCAGTCTTTACGGTCAAGGCTGACCCTCGGGAAGCCCAGTCCGGCAAGGGTAACAGGATGGCCAGGACAGCAGAGGACTTGCCCTGGGTGGAAGAGGGAGAGGTTAAAGACCTGTTGGCCAAGCTTAAGGCTCATAAGTCAATGGGTCCTGATGGGATGCATCCTAGAGTGCTGAGGGAGCTGGCTGATGTGATTGCTAAGCCTCTCTCCGTCGTTTTTGAACAATCATGGAGGATGGGCGAAGTGCTTGAGGACTGAAGAAAGGCCAATGTCATCCCAGTCTTCAAAAAGGGCAAGAAGGATGACCCATGAAACTACAGGCCGGTCAGCCTCACCTCTATCCCTCAAAAAGTGATGGAACAACTCATCCTGAATGTTATCACTGAACATATGAAGGATAAGATGGTTATTCGGGGGAATTAACATGGCTTCACCAAGGGGAAATCCTGTTTGATCAACCTGGTAGCCTTCTATGAGTGCATAACCAGCTGGCTAGATGAGGGGAGAGTAGTGGATGTCATCTACCTTGACTTCAGCAAGGCTTTTGACACTGTCTCCCATAACATCCTCATCAGAAAGCTCAAGCAGTGTGGCTTGGATGAGAGGACAGTGAGATGGATCGAGAGCTGGCTGAATGACAGAGCCCAGAGGGTGGTGATCAATAGCACAGAATCGAGTTGGAGGCCTGTGGCCAGTGGAGTTCCACAGGGACCAGTTCTGGGGCCAGTCTGGTTCAACATCTTCATCAATGACCTGGATGAGGGGACAGAGTGTACCCTCAACAAGTTCGCTGATGACACCAAACTGGGAGGACTGTCTGATTCCCCAGAAGGCTGTGCTGCCATTCAGCAGGATCTCGACTGGCTTGAGAGTTGGGCAGAGAGGAACCTCCTGAGGTTCAACAAGGACAAGTGCAGAGTCCTGCATCTGGGAAGGAACAACCCCATGCACCAGTACAGGCTGGTGATTGACCTGCTAAAGAGCAGCTCTGCAGAGAGAGACCTGGGAGTCCTGATTGATAATAACCTAAATATGAGCCAGCAATTGGCCAAGAAGGCCAATGGCATCCTGGGATGCATCAAGAAGAGTGTGGCCAGCAGGTCAAGGGAGGTTGTTCTCCCTCTCTACTCTGCCCTGGTGAGGCCTCATCTGGAGTCCTGTGTCCAGTTCTGGGCTCCTCAGCTCAAGGGGGATGGGGAAGTGCTGGAGAGAGTTCAGTGCAGGACCACCAAGATGATCAGGGGACTGGAATATCTTTCATATATGGAAAGGCTGCGGTAACTGGGGCTGTTTAGTCTGGAGGAGACTGAGGGGAGAACTTGTTAACATTTATAAATATCTAAAGGGTGGGTGTCAGGAGGGTTGGGACATCCCTTTTTTCTATTGTAGCCAGGCAACAGGACAAGGGGTAATGGGATGAAGCTGGAACACAAAAAGAGCTTCAGAAGTGGATTTGCCATCTGACAAAACTCCATACCTACTCTCCTCCTAAACAAGAAAGAAAATAGGATTATGTAGGTACTTCAAGATCAGCAAGTCAACTGCAGTAAATCAGAGACAAAACTCAAAGCCCACTGGTAGCACCAGACCATGACTTTCTGCAAAACTCTGTTTAAAAGGTTATCTTGATTACTATAGCAGAAAAGATTAACCCTGGAATGTTATTTGCCTGCATTTTCTTACCATACAGAGTAAATGTATGCAACAAATACTAATGTATACCCAGGAGGAAGATCAACCATCAGAGATGCTAGAAGAGTACATAGGAAATAAACCCATTTTCTCATGAAACAAAAACATGACAGATATTTTTAAAGCAATTGGTTTGAACCAAGACACTGAAAAGCTGATTAGCTCATGAAGCATTTTATAGCCTCAAGTGCTGCTAAATTTGTTGACTATCACAGCACATTGAGACAGACAACTTCCATAACACAGACTCACACTTATTGTTGTCCTCTATTTTGATAAGTAAAATACAATTTCTGCCATTTTGGCACAGGAAAAAAAACCTGGCAATATTAGTCACTGAATTTTATATATCAGGTAAAGCTGATTAACCATAGCACTCAAACTTACAGTAGTTTTTAAGCAGTGTTTTCTGAGATAATCTCCTTGCATTTTGAATTTGGTCATACTAAATCATGTGTTATTAAGCACAACCTGTGATTAAGATCAGTATTACATTTACCAGTATAGAACAAGGCTTCATATATCCGCCAAAACACCTGTAGGTTAGATGTCTCTTTTAAGATTTCTGGATTTCAACAATATATGTCAAGACCAAAACTTTACATGCTTGTTTTCCTATATTTTAGTAACTATTAGGTTGAGACTCCGAAACTGCTTTATGCTTGAACAAAAAACAATGGAGGGCAGTGAATTACAGCAATAATTTTTATACCATTTGACTCTTTTCTCTAAACTCTGTACACCTGAGTTTATGCTTACTTATATGCAGGAAGTTAAGGATACCCAGGAAAACTTAGTACTCTCCCATAGCTGGTGGTAAGAAATCCTACACATTCATTCGTTACTACCTCCTACTGTGTCTAATGCTTTCACAAGCTTCTTTAGTTGGTTGTTTACTTTGTTTGGAAGCACAGGAAAAGTGTTTGCTAGGTGGTCACTGAGCAAGCACCATACCTAAACATGAAGAACCTTTACATGCACACAGCTCAGTTTGTGGGCAGAAGAAATTATTTAGCCTCAGCATGGCTATAGCTCTATAACCTTTATTACACAAGGGCAACTTCAATGTCCTTTCATGATTATTTCAAGTGATCTGGGAAGAAAACCAGTCTATGCCAATCAGGATAACAGAATTCATCTGTTGCCCTCAGATTCCGTGTTGATGCAAACAGTCATAGCTTTAATATCACAGGATACACATTCCTTGTTTCTTTTAAATGGACTTAAAAGCAAAGACTGTAAGAAAGCTCTGGGTTTGTATCCAGATGATACTTCAGCATCAGAGGGTTTGTTCCACTGTGAAAGTTTTTCAACTCAGCACAGGTCACTTGTGTTTAATTTTCAAACTTAATTTTCATTATCAAGGATGTTAACTTTATTGCCATTTTGATGAAAAGAGATTTTGGTATTTCCACTTGATCGCAGGATGTGTTACATAACTTGAAATTTCCCTCAGCTAAGCATTGAGAAATACTCAGAAAAAAACCATATTTTTAAGCACCAGATAAAACTCCTCACCATGCATATATACAAATATAATGAAAAGAGTTCTCACATCAATGATTTGGTCTAAACTCCTCATTCTCATTTCCTCTTAAAACGTGCTCTGAGGTTACCTCCTTTTGGAAACTTCCTGTTCTCATGACAATAAATTCTACAGGCTGACACATACCAAAATGTCATTTTCATTCAGTCATATTCAAATATTAGAAGCAGTACACAGTACTGTCACTACTCTTCTCAGGTTCCCACTCTGCACAACACAGCACTACAGTAAATGTACTAGCAGAGCTCTCCATTTTTCTAGATAGCTCGGAAGTGTCTTTTCAGTTCTATGTCCTGCAGAACGTTACTATTATCTGTAATGACTGCTGCATTTCTGCATGTTGTTTTAAACATCAGAATGTTCCAAAGCTATCTGCAGAAGCAAATGGCAAGCTGATAAGAAAACACCAGGAAACCACATGATTAGGTGCCAGCCACATGCCACATAGAGCTGCTGAGCTCTGCTAGGATTTGTGTCACTTGGTCTGCAGTATCACCCGGGGACAGAACACAAAGCCCTCCTCAGCAGTAAAAGAGAAACGTGGAATTACAAACAGAAACAGTTTTCTTTAAAAAGGGGTTTAAAAAGACAAAACTGTTACATAAAAGAGGACTTCATCTTAAGATTGAAGGTCACTGAAGTCATGAGCTTGGATATTTTTACTACAATAATCAAACCAGACAATATTCAAAATGAGAAGTTGTCAGTGAGTGATAACTCCAGGTTGGAAATGCAGAAATTCCTAACTGGAGGATGCAGAACAAAATACTATCCTTACTGACATATTGTCACAATGGTGCTGGCTACTGAAATGAACAGAAAAATGGAAGAACAAATGAAAATCAATTATTTCTTTAAAAATAAGAAATTTTAATAGAATTTTTCTTTTCTAACATAATCTAAGGATAACACTGCATAACTTCTATGTGTGCTTCTGGGTGTTGTTCTTAAATCATTTATAAAAACTCAATATTGTATTACCATTCCACTTAAAAGGAGATAGACTGGGTCACTTCTTGCTTGAGTATTACCTCTTCATTCAGTATCTCTCAACTTGCTTCAGAAGGGCCCTCTACATGCTCTGGAAGAATAAGTACATCATTGTTCCATTAAAAAATAAGAAAACTCCACCACCTTCCTGAGGCCTTGTCCTGATTCACAGAGGCTTCCTCCCCAGGCATCAAAAAAGTGAACTTTCTAGTTGGCTCAAGCACTACTACTAAGCAAGGTGTACAGTCAGGCACAGAGCTGACTTCTTCCAGAGCCAGGAAGGTCACCGAGCCTTACAGAGCTCCCAAGGAGTTCCCAAGGCGACCAGCCTTCTTGCCTGCCTATGAGGTTCTTCCTTGGGCAAAAGAGACCCTGGGAAAAGTCCCATGCTTTTCTGAAAGCAGGTTTTCTACTCTCAGAAAAAGAAAGAGCAGAGACAATGATAATGAGCACATTATCACATAATGAGCACAATGGAGAATGAAGTCACTGAAAACGCAGTTCCTTTACCTTCTCAAAGCAGAGGTTTCTCCTCCGTCCCCATTCTTAGTCCTCTAAGAGCCACTACCTTCAGGGCAACACACCTTTGAATAAATTTCAGACTGGGAGAATCTGAACAAGGTGCAAAACTCCACAATTAGAGCTGTGAGAAGAACTGGCCAATGAACTCATCCCTGAAACTCCCCTAAGAAATCAGCAAGCAAAATATCACTGTTCTATACGAGACTGACAGTAACAAATATCTTAGTAAAGAAAACAAAATGTCTTGCATGGAAGAAATTATTATCCAGTATGTTTCATGTCAATTTTAAAAAATACAGCGCTGATAAAACTACTGGTCAAAAAAAGATAAAAGATCAAGAACTCAGTAGAGGTGACTGCAACATTCAAGAACACTATGCTACTTAACACACTATTTTCACTTTCTCCAAATCAGAGTAGTATACTAGGAACACCAAACAAATAGTGGCCTAACCTAAACAACATCCACTTACCTAATTTCTACTACTGAGAGAACCATAATGTACAATTTATTGAAAAGTATTGCTTTTTTGGTGATATGATTGTGGTATATGGTATTTTAGCATCTTTTAGGTATGAAGTACAACAAACTCTTCTTGTCTGTAAGTTAATAATACCTAAGCACACTTCCACCAAGAAGTTATTCTTACAGATTCTCACTGTGTTTGTATGCCCAAAAAAATTACATGTTTTTTTGAAGCAAGAACAACATGGCCTGTAAGCTATGGAAAAAACAATAATAAAAAAAAAAAAAAAAAAAACCCACCCCAATCTTAGAAAAAAATATAAATACAGAACAGTTTAGGCACTACTTTGAAAGTTGTCTCTTCCTCATTCCTGTCTTCTTCAACACTGCTTATATCACATAAAGCACTTGTGTAATGTGCAAAACATGCAGTCTTATACAGTGCCTAAAAAGGCTGTTTCTAATATGTTCAAACAGTTTTAAAAGCCACTTCACTGCATACATTCTGGAGTGCTTCAAGCTTTCCGATGACAGGATCATGTATGTCAGAAGCCCTGGAAGTCTGTAGCTTGTGTTATTTCAGCTCACAAAATCCCCCAGAGGGGGCAAGAAAAACAAAGAACCACAACACAAACATAAATCAGCAGGGACAGTGGGGAAGCAAAGCCGGTGCAAACAGCGAACTTACTGGTTACACGTGTGCCTTCTGTTTCCAGCAGGAATGCAGGGTACAGCTGTTCTTCACCCCAGCGCATGAGCAGGCTGTGGTTTGTGTTCTCAGCAGGCACAGGCCCAGCCCTGGGCGAGCCGGTGTGCGGAGCGGACGCTCCCCACGCAGCGGGCACGGCCACCCCTGCACCGGGCGGGGAACCCAACCAGCCGGTTCAGGCCCCGTCAGTGCCGTCATCGCATGGATGCTGAGGTGTGAGCAGGGCTTCTGCTCCACGCACCGCAGGCAGGCACGAGCCGACGATGCAACTCTAGGACAGAGCTACTTTTAGCATTCAAAAAGCAGTATTAGTCTCACACCTTTTGAGTTAGCAGCCATGATGCTGAGGTAAGCAGCCTACTCACTTCCTCAACTGATTAACACCTTTATCAGAAGTTTATGGGACATCCTCTCCCCAAATTTGGAATCTCAACTCCCTGAATATGTATTATTAATCAAGAGAAGATAGTTGGAAAGGTCACTCAAAATTGACTCATTAAAGACTATTTTTAAGCATGACAAATCTAAATAATTTATATTAATTTAGAAATTAAAAGGTGCTTCTTGAAATAGCAACAGTAACCTGCTCTTGAATGTTTATTTTTTTCTGCAGAATCAAATCAATAAAACTGTACTATATGGTTTTGGTACATTTTGATGCTTTTTTTTTTTTTTAAAAGAAGACTCCCCCATGCCACTAATAAGCCTTTCAGCCACTTTTTTTTTTTGTAATAGCCACTATGCCACCCATTATGTCAAGGTAAGAAGCAACCACTGCATAGCTTTACAAGTTGCAACTTTTCTTGTGGTCATCAGATGAGAGGCCTCGTTTACACTGCTACTTTTCAAACATGAAGATGACCTTGAGTGATGGAGACCACATCCCGTAACACTACACAAAGCCAGATCTTCCACACAGGACGCATCTTCTGTACTCCAACACCTTTCATTTTTTAATGTTTTGGTGTTTTTTTAGCAAGCCTCTCTACCAAGAAAAGCAGCACTGTTCTCCAGGCAGACACAGTTCTTGTGCTTTTCATGTGCTGGGCTACATGGTGCCAACAGTTCTGAGGGCAACTTACAGGAACATCCCCATGGTTTGCACAGACTTGCTGCAAAACATCTGTAATTTAAGGATCTATGCACCACAACACACATTTACTCTAAGGAAAACATGTAAAGGAGTTCTCAGTCCATTTAAATATTTTGCTGAATAACCTCAAAATTTAGAGATAGCTTTCCAACCTTCACAGTACAACTGGTAACACTAAAATAAATGGGTTCACTTCTGTGGACATTCCCAACCAGTATTTCAGATGCCTTCTACTCAAAGACACCTTCCTTCACAATAAGGTCTCTGTGCAAAGCTCACAAGAATAAAAATTTTGTGACAGTTAAGTAAGGTATGCAGCAGAAAAAAAGAAATCCCAGAAAATATATTGACTGTAGTAATCACTTTTTATGATAATCTGGATAAACCTGTGACAGAATTTGCAGATTGCTGTAGAAATAGTAGGGATTCAAAGATATGTAGTGACTGCTCTTTTTATTCCTGTTGTTTTCCTGTTTGTTATACAAAAAAAAGCAGACTGAATCCCCCTGTAAAACAGTGTTATTTTGGATGACAGCTAAAAGTAACTAATCTCAAATTTTAATATTTTCCTCTGAAAATATTAAAGATCAGTCGAGTGTGAAATAAAAATAATCCTTAGTGAATTTCCACTGTTGCTGAATTCTTCCAGCAGCACTTCAATAAACTGTCCATGAAAGTAATATGGGCAAAGATCCTACACTAAGCTACAGCACCAAGCAACAACAACAAAATAGCTACTCATTGAGAGTAATGCCAAATATCTGCTACATAAAAAGCAGCAAAATTTCATTTGGTATCAACAGAATTACCATATAAAATACAAAGATCAAAGACAGATAGCTGGATCCAGCCGCATTCAAATATTAGTGCCTTCTATTAAGAGCCATGCTTGAACACTGAGCTAGAAATTTGCCTTCCTGTTGGCTATAGAACTGGCAAAACCAATTAAAGGTGTATAAGAAAATGCAGCAGCACTTGTAAGCTACCTTCTGCAGAGTAACGAGGCGAGTTCAGCTTTTCCTGCTGCCTGCTAATAATGACCTCCTGGTCTGTGCATCTTGGCAGTCAATGTATACATGAAAAGGCTGCTCATGAGCAACAAGGAAATATTCCTGATGACCATAACCTCACTTGAATCTAACTCTTCACTCCATGTATCTCACAGGGCACTACAAGGCATGAGTTTACTGAAGACACCCTGGTACAAAATAACAGTCAGACAGGACGTCACATCAAAAAGGAAAGAAAGATTTGTGGCAGATAGAAAGAAGTCAGAACATCTATTTCAGGCCTTGAGTCATACAGAAACCAAGCACATCAAGGCTGCTATTACACTTCCTAGGTGTCCTTAACAGAGTATTTAGAAGCCATACTGATATAAAAAAGAGAAGAGACTCAGAACTTATTCCTTACACCACATGGACATATATGCAGCTGAATAAAATGCCTGTAAGAAGACATTGAGTAGATGTAGTGAATAAATATTGCCTGAAATGCCAGGACTTCAACAGTGAAACAATAAAGAGCACAGAGATAAAAATAGGACACGAAGAATGCCAGTTTAGATACAAAGTGAAATGAAAACGTAGCCAGCCAGATAAGAGCCCACTCTTAGGAGTACTCCACATCACAGGATACCATTACAGCAAAATTAAACCACCCACAGATTAGCCAGGCATCAGGCAATGACAAGTACGCATCACACAAAAGTTCCTGTAACTTAAATGCAGAAACAGGTGAACCAAGCAGAACACAAGCCATAAGTTTCTATTACTCATTAACTGAAGGAAAAAATATGTGAGCCATAACATAAAGGCTGCAAAAAATTCCCTGGCTATTTAATTTCACCACAGAGTAAGAGTAGGTTAAAAAAAAGAGCAGTTCTAGAAGGAGTAACTGAACTGCCCCATGTCACTCACCTCCTCAGTGAAGTTAGAAGTTTATCTGGGATAAGGTACATTAAAGTATTAATGACCAAGTAATTGAAAGTGATTTTGCACATAGGATACATTAAAGCTACAGAAGGGAAAAAATTAAACGAAGAAACAGCAGTCTCAAAGTTGTCTAAGAACTGGTTGAGTAACTTTGATTGCATTAAAAGATTTGACCTAATTTTGCAGCAAAAGAGAAAATGCTGCCTTGTTTTTTCAATAAATACTTATTCTCCTGTAGAATTTCCATTAAAAGAAAAAATCCATGCAAAATTTACCTTTTCAATAGGTATTTTTAGAGACAAATAGAAAAAGAAGGGTGGAAGAGAATATAGCTGGACAAGTGACTTTAAAAAATATGGGTGGCAATAACTACAAGACCAACAGAAAACTCAGAAATTTATTGTGCTAAGTAACACTGCAGAATGGCAGAAGGTGGTTACAATTAAATGATATCATTAAGAGAAGGCTTAGCCTAAATGAAGAAAGGTATTCATGGCCAAGTGTGAACTACAGACATAAAACTGAAAACAGCTATTGATTAAGGGTCAGTATTAGACAGCATGAGGTATGTATTTTCATAGTACATCATCTTTACCAGTAAATATTTTGAAATGTCACGGAAACTAGAGCAGCATCAACTGCTGAATAAAATAGTATCAGTTATCACAGAATCACAGAATGGCAGGAGTTGGAAGGAACCTCTAAAGATCATTCAGTCCAACTCCCCTGCTCAAGCAGGTCTGCCTACATCACTTCACTCAGGAACATATCCAGGTGGGTTTTGAAAACCTCCAGAGAGGAGCCTCCACACCCTCCCTGGGCAGCCTGTGCCAGGGCTCCCTCATCCTCACAGGAAAGAAGTTTTTCCTTAAGTGGAACTTTTTGTGTTCCAGCTTTTGTCCATTACCTCTAGTCCTTTTAAATACTTTAAATATCTTTTAAGTATTAATGAGATCACCTCTCAGTCTCATCTCCTCCAGGCTGAACAGTCCCAGATCCTGCAGCTTTTCCTCATTAAGAAAGATGATCCAGTCCCCTGATCATCTTGGTGGCCCTGTGCTGGACTCTCTCAAGAAGTTCCCTGTCCCTCCTGAGCTGGGGAGCCCAAAACTGGACACAGGACTCCAGGTGAGGCCCCACCAAGGCAGAGTAGAGGGGGAGAAGAACCTCCCTCAACCTACTGGCCACACTCTTCTTGATGTATGCCAAGATACTATTGGCTTTCATGGCCATAAGGGCACATTGCTGGGTCATCATAAACTAATATAAAGCAATTGCTAGCAATTACATTATGTGACATTTTTTCATGACACTACCTTCCAATTCTTATGGTCAACAGCACCACTGGAAATTGTACCTTGCACACTTAGTGTAAAAGGTGCACTTATAATAGAAAGAATACATACAGAAAACAAACAAACAAAAATCCCCAAAAAAAACCCAAAAATGCTTAAAGATGTGTTAGGGAGCAAATTATATGTCAGCTTCCACAGGACTATGCAGCTAGTGACTGATAACATGGAAAGGCTTTACTCAAGATTGTCCAAGCCTGTGCATCTGTCATAGGAACTACATATGAGTGACTACATCCAGCTTAAATGGCAGCAGAAAGGCCCTGGTAAAATGCAAGGAACAGAAAGAAAAGTGACAAAAGCGGTGGTCTGTCTTTAGTTATAGACAAGGCAGTGAAAGAAAGGTACAACAGGATTTATATCCTTGTGTCTTCATTGAGTAGAAAAATAGTAACTTAGGTATCACAGAAGTATCTTTAAGAGTATTATTTTACAAAAGCATTGTTTAAGAAAATAAAAAATTGCATGCAAAAGCAGAAACATTTCCTGCTGACAAGATTTTTTGAACAATGGGGTACCTCCAAATACAGAATACTGTGGCAAATTCTATTGACTGCTCATTCTACTTTGGTTCAGGCTGACTAAGGAGGAACTTGCCTCACATCCGGGGAGTGGTGACTGGAGAGCCTCTGGCTCATGTACAGGTGAGTGAAGATGTCTCAAAAAATACTTTAAAAGGTGCTTTTGAAATTGAAAGTGCAAGATAACTGAACTACAGAAGAAAATACCAGAGCTAAAATGAAGACATCCATCTTATCTATACATTTGTCTAGCAGCCAACTACTTCACTCCTTAAATGTTACCTTCAAGACTGTCTCAGTTTGAGCTCTCCTTGAATTCCAGCTGGGCTGCACAGCAGGTGACTCACCTCTTGCACACAGATGCCTTTCAAGGTTAGAGATTCCTTATCTGAGACTAAGAGACCCTTCCTTACCCAAGGTGATGAGATCCCCTTCTTCTGACAGATTCTTGGCAACTGACTGATAGCATATAGAATTAAGGCTATGATACATAACTAATCCATGTAGTTAGTATTATTATGAACATTGTATAGGTAATTCCATTAGACATAAACCATTGTTCAAGTCTGAGACTAAGACTGGACCCAGCTGCATCTGGGCTACAAAAGGAGTTTAGAAAGCAATGAGGTCCAACCTCATGACTCAACAGGAGGGCCCTCTTACTCTTCGCGTCTTTGGTCTCTGTGTGAATCATTCTAACTCAATTTTCCTTTGTATGCTTTTTCCATGCAGTAATTAATGTGGTGAACCTTGCCATCAAACCTATTACATGCCGTCAAACCACTGTTAAACTTTGTTAAATTTCATCAAAAACTTATTGAACTGTCAAATTGCTATTTTATCTCAATAGAATTTACTGCTGCTTTTCTGGCTGAGGTGCATTCCACTCATCCATGACAAATACACACCTAACAGTGACTAGCAACTACAGCCATGAATTCACATGAGTGACTACCATCAGAAAGTGTGGTTTTGACTCCTTATTTCCACACTGTGCAAGACCTGAGAACACTTAATGTGACCCCTGCTTCTCTTCAGGGAGCATCAGCTGCACTTGTATGGAAGTAATCTTTAGTACTTATACCTCTTACACTAACTTCCTGAAGGACTGAACTCCTCCAGGAGCTACAAAAGCAAAGGCAGCTGTCAGTGGTTCCATCTCATCACGTCCACGGAGTGTATAGAACCCAGACACACAAACCTTTCTTCACCTAAGGGTGAAGAAAGAACCCCGGATTCATCTGAAATTTGCCACTGATATCAATGTGACTGGGATTTTTTGAAAGCAACCAAGAGACTAACAACCTGTGAAAGGGGAGAATGTTAACAAATCCATTTCCTCATGAAGCCAACACTGGCATTCTGCTGGCTTCTGTTCCTCTTTCATTTCAATTCCCTACAATTTCTAGCAAGACATGAAGAGCATCCGTGTTGAATGCTGACAAACAAACAGCTTTCTGTCCCCTTGCAGGAGATGCAATTGTATCATATCCTCTTTACCTTTAAATAAGTCTTTCCTTAACTTACCTGAACAGCAGGAGGTGCTCCACCTGTCTGTACTTTGGGGGGTTGACTGTCATTAGCACTTGCTGGTTTCTTCTACAAAACAAGAGAAAGACATAATAAACATCACAAATGTTGACTATGAAAAGCCAAGTAAAACTGCAAACAAACAAAAAAAGGTACACTAAAAAAACACCCATTAGAACATTTTATACAAGTCATTCAGAAATAAATTTTCATAAATTTTCCCATGTAACTTTAATTCACAGAGACTTGTTTCATGACAGTTTTGCCTAGCCCAGAATGGGCTGAGTTCTCTTAAACTGTTTTATGGACAATGCAGGAATTTGTGCTATTTCCTCTGGCAGAGCGACTCCATTTCAATTAACGGAGCAACAGTAATCGTACATTCTTTATTGAAAACTGTCAATGAAAATAAGATGGGTAAGCTATTGCTGTACAGACATACCCTGAAGGCTAACACAAAAGGTAACATTGCACCTGAGGCAGGGAAGTAAATATAAAAACTTAAATGCAAAATGATAGTTTTTCTAGCTAATAATTATTCTTGCAACTGATACAAAACCATGGCAAAACAGTTTTTGACCAATGCAATGCCATTACTATCAAGTACCACTAAGTATTGCTGCAAAAACTCAGCAGTTGCTGAAATCACATCTAATGAAGCCTGGGAAAATAAGCAGTTGGTAACGAACAGGGCAATAAACATCACATTTTTGGAGGCAGCAGATGGGTGAGACCTATTAATTAAATTAATTGGAAGCTCAAGACTTGTAACACAGCTGAAGCATTTTCACTCTACTATTTACAAGCAGAGAAGTCTGCAGAATGACCAGAGGTCACCAGCAAACTTGTAAGCAAACTCAGAAGCACCAGTTTTCAAATGATGGTACACTAGTTACTGTCACAGACTGGGAGACTTCGAGACCTCTGTCATGAAGGTAATTCCACCTCCTGTTGTCTCACTGATTCAGCTTAAAAACGAGGAGTATCTTGAATAAAAAAATCTACACATTTAACAGCCAAAATCCAGTCAGAGACAGTGACAGTGGGCCATCCTATGTCCATTTACATATGATGAATATCACATAAATGTGGCTTAATGGTACAGACTGACACAAAGTGGGATATTAACCACAAGGATTTAACATTTAATACTGGCTAGACTGGAGACAGTGACATCCAAGTAAAATTTCACAGTATGTTGCAAACTTACTGTAGTACTGATTTTTCCTGTTAAAGGGATGTGTTTCAAGTATGGCTGCCTCTATCTGACAGTCCAGCCCAGGATCCCTTGCATGGTACTGAAGCCTAGTGCTGCCCAGTGCAAACTAGTGCTACCCAGTACCTATCTGCCCAGCTACTGAAGCCAGCCCAGTGCCTGGGGACCAGGGTCTATGCCCAAGCTGAAGGATGTGATTCCAAGTTCAATCAGCAGCAAAGCCAAACACATATCCCAGAGAGACACACACAGACACATGGGAAACTGACACAGGTGGCTACTGTGCTTTCAGCACTACCCACATCACACATCAGCACCCATTGCCACATCCCTCCAGCTGGGGTTGGCAGAGGCAGGTCACTAGTGAAAGTGATTTTTCTTTATACTTTTATATATGTTTAATTGATTGATTTTTGATCATTTTTTATCAATTAATTAATTAATCTTAAAATATGTTCCATTGTTTCATATAAGTTCATGCTCAGAACAAGAATTTATTTCACTCTACTAGGTTTTATCCTAGCCCAGACTTGTGGCAAGAGGGAGGCTAGCCTTGTGCCTGAAATTTTTTAATATGTTGGTAGGCAGCATAAGGACATCTGTAAAGAAGTACTTCAACTTGTGGTTTTTGAGGGCAACATAGCTATGTTAGACATAGTCTTAGGTATTAAGGGTAAGTGGATTCTTTCAGCTCATGAGCACAGGCACAGCTGTAGACCACCAGCACAGCCTCTCTGTCCCTCCAGCACCCCTTCCAAGCCCCCCTCCTTCTGCTTTGTCACAGGTACCCTGCTTGCTGCCTGGCCTGGCTTGCTGCTTGCTGCAACTCACATGCTCGTCCCATGGGCACCCCACACTGCTGGTCCCACAGTGCTGGTGCCCCTAAAACCAGCACAGCCGCTCTGCCCACCCAGCAGCCCTGCCCACAGCTGGGGTCTGCACCTTGCCCACAGTGCAGCCCACCTGTGTCGGTGCACGGCTCACTCATCCCACACACACAGACTCCACAGCACACATGTGGGTGCTTGGCTGGCACCCTGTCACAGCACTGACCCCCTCCCACACCCTGGGCTCTCAGGTTTCCAGCCTCACCCTTGGCTTTTCGCAGTTCCTCCAGAACCCATCCACCACTGACAGTGACCAGGGGACTAGTCAGTATGAGGAAATGATGCCCCTGATGGCAGGTGACAAATCAGTGATGCACTACACTTCTGCAGAGACAGTATCAAGATGCAGAACACCTTTGCTTTTACCTCTAGTGCACGGAAGACTCGGTAAGAAGCAGCAGCCACAAATGCTTTGACTTTTAACTAAGTTACTAAGTTGTTTAAGTGCTACCTAAGAAAAGAAAAAAAAGAAAAAGAGCGGACCTCTGAAAAACGATCAGTATTCTGGGTAAGCCTTCAGTACTACAGCCCTTGCTTTGCACCTTTGGTTCAGGACCTCATAGGTCATGGTGTTCAGGACTTACTTTCAGTATCTATGTCTAGTGTAACTATAATGCTCTGAAAAAACATAAGTATTTCTTTGTAGGAGTCTTTATGCCACCTATCAACATATTAAAAAACTTCAGGCACAAGGCTAGCCTCCCCACCACCCCAAGTCCAAACTAGGATAAAACTTAATATTGAGTGAACTAAATCTTTGTTCTGAGCATGAACTTACATTAATCAATTAGGCAGCATAAACAAAAATCATTAATGCAAGAATCTATGTTTCATGGTAAGCTGAACAGCAATAGGGATAGAGGTAGTAGAGAGAGAAGAGGCAAGTAAGTTTTTCTCAAGAGCAGCAAAAGGCTGCTCTTTATGTGGAAAGTAAAGGCATCCCATCAAATAAGAATTCTGATTTATTGACAGTAGGCTAAATTCCATTTTAGTTTCCAGGCTTATCTTTCAACACTAATGTCTTTGTTATTTGTCCGTTAGTAGATTTGTCAAAGTAGAAAAACTGGCCACATCATACTACTAGGTTTGTCCTTCTTTTTCTCTTATTAAAATAATGTTATGTGCTTGCCAGCACTCTCTCCACAACACTCCCTTCGGGCAAACCAGCTCTGACACCCTTTATCAACAAACCCAGCAGAGCTTTTTCCATCTTTTCTCACTCTAAGAAGGGCAAGAGCTTTTTTTTTTTTTCCACTGTGACAGTCTCAGACACGATCAGCTGAGGAATCTCCTTGCAGCAGTACTCATGCCTCACTTCCCAAACTGATAAAAACAGCGCTAATGAATTATCAAAGCATGAATTAGAAGAATCAAGAACCTGTACAGAATTGTATGTGAAGGAATAAAAGTTGTGACATACAGGTACTTACAGTCTACACTTCAAAACAAACAGTCAAAGCATTGTTTCAGAATGGAATATTAATTCCCCCATGTTTATAAAGGGGAGATATCCTTTTGATAAGTAGATTTTCTAAGAGAAGACATGCATTAAGATTGGTGTCTAGAAATATAGATTAAATGTTTACTTTGGATTGTAACATTCAAGTGTTCACTATTGCAATAAGAATGCACACAGTACAGTTGTTTTAAGAAAAAATGAAAAATCACAAGAGGAAAGAACGTGCCATCTCTGTCTTGGAAATGACTTTGGCAACCATAAGCAGCTTTTCAGGCTTCACCTCTAAATCCTTCATTCAAGAATTGCTTTAGCAGCATTCATCTCTGTTTCTTCCTACGATAAGAAGAGCCTTGTATCATAGCAGCATCCAACAAGTACCAAAACTTAATGGAAGTAACACTATTTTTCAACTCTTTTTTTTTTGCACCTTGGCACAGAAGAACCAAAACAGAAAAGAAAGGAAAAAAGCTGGTGATGTATCCCCCAGAATTCCATCATTCTTTCACCAAGATTGGGCCACACTCCCCTGCAGCCACCATGTTCTCCAAGCATGTTGGGGCAGAAGGGGAGGCATCCCCAGCCAAACCCCTGGTGCTTTGTGCAGGGAGAAAAAACACTCAAACAATACAGATTAAAAAATATTAATTTGGTACCAAAGTAGAAATAATCTTACAAAGCTCCAGGCAAAGTTACATATGTACCTCCATAATTCAGACCAGTAGCACCACCCTGAAAGATTTTTACCAGTCATATGCCCCTGGAGTTACTAATGCTTCTTCTGGATAATGAATCCTGCATGACAAGCATCAGGATCAAATGCTATCACTGAAATCCTGATGTTAGAGCAAAGAAAAAAATCTAAAAGGGCCATAATGCCTCATCGCCAATCATCACTGTCATCCTGTCAAAGTAAAGAATTTATTTCCTTTTAGATAAAGAATAATGAGCTAGCAAGCAGCACATACTTTGTCTACACTGCTGTAAAGTACAACTTGAAATGGCAGGGTGTGTTAGGGAGGGTCATTTCATACCAATTCTAGTTAAATATGGGCCCACTCCAAACTGGTGCTTTCAATTCCTGGAATATATGGCCCTGTCTTCCTTTTAATATCACATTTTTACATTCAGACACCAATAATGAAAAGGCTAGATTTTTATACTGATACAGAAGCCTTCTTTGCTAAGCCTCTCTATGACAGATTACATGCAGTTATTAACAAAGGCATGCATCCATTTAAAACTGAGAAGAGGGTATTTCAAAGCACAATTACATACACAGAATTTGGTTTGCATCCATCTTATGAGTCATACACATGGTCACGTATTAAAGCACACTGTGCGCCATGGGCAGCCCTCTGAAGGGTATTCAAAAACAGGACAGTAGGACCATGCAAGTCATTGCAACACAAGACCTGCCTTACGGAGTCTGGCTAAGCTTCACACATCCAATCTTCCTGTCTCTAGCAGTAGCCAACAGCAGACATAAAAGAAAACTAGTGATGTAGAAATAAGTTGGTTACTTGTTGATAATCCTTCCAAATACTCTTCCTCTCAAATAGATCTCCATATCTGAGTGGATGTAAAGCTTCAGTAGTGCTGCTGAAATGAGGCCAACTACTATGATGGTGTCTTTCCTTTGCTAACATACATTAGGTAATGAAGTGGAGGAGATTAATCTTTCCAAGAGCAAAATGGCCCTGTGAAGTAGGATCTCACAGTCCTGTCCCTTCCAAAACTCATGTACAACTTTTCTCTCTCATGATAGGTGCAATGGCATTGAGTGTTAGTGCAACTAATGCTACTAAGTATCTACCACATGCTACTGTGAAGGATCAGGGTTGAAAGTAAAACAGGTATATATGGCCTTAAGACCATATTTTATGTTTTGTTTTCAGAAACTGAACAGACTAAGTTCCCAAAGGAAGAATTGTAACCTTAGTACTGTGGTAAGCTTTATGCTTCTAGCCACTGAGCAGAAGAAAGGATGGACCCTTGGGAAGAGAAGCAGGGAAGGACTTAATGCATCTTCCCTTACTCTCAAGGCTAGTCAGCCAACAAACAGAATGGAGGTTGCTGGAAACAGCTGCTGAACTCATCTGCTGTGTCTCTCTTCCAGCCAGTCAGAAAGCTCTAGCTGCGTGCCTTCACTGTCAGCCACTCCAGCATTGTACAACACAGTGCATTTTAGAAGGGTCATTTTTAAGTGAGGAGGGGATGGAAGCTGAAGCTGCCAGCTACGCTACTGATAACACGCAGGAAGGGAGGCCTGCTGCACAATGCAGAGGTAAAGGCTCATTGCCTTCGTTGGGTTCATGGCACAGCTGCAAGGATCAGCTTGGGCTCAGTGACCTGGTTTCTCTTCTCTTTTATTGACCAGCTGGATGATCCTTAGTCAGTGAAATCCAGCTCTGTGCTTCAGCAGCTCCCCTTCATTTCATCTATGGCACTCTAGTCTCCTTTATACAATACTTTAAGATCTAAGGATGGAAGTACTGCATGATACTTAAGCAGTAAGTAATTTGCAACTTCAAGATTGTGTACTTGCTGAAGAAACAGTCTTAGAAACGAACGTCTCTTGGTACAACATAAAGTGCATGTACTCCCTGCTATAATTGCATGTAATTCCAAAAGTAAAGTGTTATTAAATAGATCACCTTGACACTGGTCATTCCTCACTCTTTTAAGGCATTATTATTGTATTGTATTACAATGCTAGAAATAGAAAAATATTACGGAGCCATTTAATCACAACACCTCTGTGCAAGTGCATGTCTTATCAATCAAGTTTCTATTTACAGCAAATCTGTTGTGCTTTTTGCAACTTACTTTAAAGTCTCCAAGAAGAAAATACTTGAGAAGCCTATTCTATCCCCTAACAATACTGATTTTGAGTTCTCCCTGATGTTGTGGCTCATTAGCATCCCCTACTCAAATCTGTGTCGAGCCTTTCCTTTACAAAGTTTTATGCTTCTCTCACTCCTTCAGGACTACATATCCAAAGAATCTGAGACAGGGAGTATCTTGTTATTTTTAGTTAATCAATGAGCATACAGGCTTTTAAAATTTTCCCTTCAATATGAACTCTTCAAAGACTTTTGTATTTTCTAGTCATTTTTAAAGTACATTACCAAACCTTCCTAGACAAGGTTATCCATAGAGACATTATAAATTTTTGCTTCAAAAATTGAACACTACAGGAATAACCTCCAACTGTCAAACAAAAATGTAGCATAGCAGGCTCTTAAGAAAGCTGTAAAAAGATTTTGAGGTGCCATCTCAACTCCTTAAAAAAATCAGGGTGTTCAGGCAGTTGATGTGAATCATGGTGGAGCTAATGCCATTACACCAGCCCAAGAAAAAGTGGCCTACTTTCACTTTTAAGCATTGTGAAGTCAAGGTAATTTGCAAGAGAAAACACATAAATAGTATTCTAAGGACACAAAAAGCAAAAGCATCAGGATGATAAACTTAGTAACAGCCCTCTTTTGCTAGACAGAAAAAGGCCTTCTCAGTGAGAGGTCAGAAACAGGAACTCCACAACCCAAACTACAGGCTTCAACTCACACACCTCCCACAAAGAACTTAGCACTTCTATATTAAGAGCAACAATGTGCAGCCAAAGAATTTGGCATTAAACTAAGATTGTATAAAAGAACAATACTATTTAAGAAAAAAACTAAACTGTCTAGAGAGGAAAGGAGGAACCTGTTCCCAGGTTAGACAAGCATTCCTTGGTATTTGGACAGGAAATGAAGGTAATTGCTTTAATCATATACTTCAGAGGATGGTAATAAAAGGGTTCACTGGCCTAGATTTGCAGTACAGTTAAACACATCACAGCTTAGATAAAGTTATTTTCCAAATAGCTTCTATTATAAATGAAGCATCAGGTACACCTATTTCTGCCTTCCCTATATCAACAACTGACATTTGAAGCCAACAAGTAGACAACTACTAACACATCTCTATGAATTCTTCTCTGAATTTGCTCTCACCCTTCCCTGGGGAAGCACTGCTCCTGTGTGAAGCAGTAGGGGCTGTTGGGGAACTAAAAGTCAGCACTAGCACCTTCTCTTTGCAGTACCAGCCTGATTCACTGCTGGACATGAGGACTTACCTCTCAGTGGCTAACAGGGCTTGTGGCTGCTGGGAGAGAAGTGACCCTTTCCCAATACCAATCCAAACACTGCCTGCAACCTATATAGCTTCTGACTAAATGTTGAAAATTGCTGCTATGATCAGGCTATAAAATTGTGTAAACTCAATGCTGTAACGCAGCAAGGAGTTTTGAACTGAAAATATCAGTTCCTGACATGGCAGTACCTTGGAAAATAAGGAGTTTTTTTCTAAAATACAGTGCTGACCACATATTTACAAGTGTGTCAGGAGATGGCCCAGACATGCAACATCTAGGTATGAACCTGAGTTTGCATCTTTGGAAAAATAGCCAGGACACAGATAAGGTGGAAAGCTTCACAGGGTACTCTCACTTCATCCATATGTCTGGACTTCGAAAAAACTGGACCATCAGATGTGTCTCACAGTGTACCTGCACTGCAGAACAAACACATTCACAGAGACCATGTCCACCAATACTATGTGCAAGGAAAAAGATAAATAAATAATTTCAGTAGGCTGCTCAGCAGCACAATACAAAACTACGTTCTCAGAGGGAACACCAAGTGACTAAAGTCAACACTCAGTTACCTGAAAACTTCACTATCAAAAGACAAAAATCTGTATACCATGAAATTCATGACCAAGTTTTCTTCTTAATATGTTCAAACACTTGAATTTACCTCTGCCACTTCTGCTTTCTTCTCTTCCGATTTGGAAGAAGCTCCACTTGCCTTCTTGTCACCATGCTGTAAGTAGACAAAATAGATGCGGAGTTATCAAGATCTTAAATTACACCTTCTAAGTACAGAAATTCCCAAACATCTTAGTGCATGTACTATTCCTTTCACCTACCACACTAAAATAGAAGGGAGCATTCTACGCTTTCCTTCTCCCTAATAGACATGATGGACAACCTGCTGGACAACTTCAACTGAAATCAGAGTTGCAAAGTCATGACTTCCAAGGCAGTATACGTAACATGACTATTCTCATGAAAAGTTCTGGAAGATAATCATCTTGTCACTCCTTCCTCACCAGCACAGCACTCTCCAGTACTGGCTTTGGAAATGCTGTCAGTCCCATGGGGTTCAGCAGAAACCCGACAATCCATAGAGAGACCAACGTGACGCATGCAGTCATGAATGAGCACCTGCTCCAACATCTGGACTTCCTTCACATACATTAAAATGCTCATTATGGCCAGTCGTCCTCATCTGGAAGAAAGCTAGAATTCTGCTGCTGATACACAAAAAAAGAAATGCTGTTAACAGTTCAGGCACAGGTGCACGTTACGAAACACAGTTCTTCCAGGTTCTCCAAACCTTCTCTGTCTTTCATTCCCTCCAAGACTTTTAACCTCTTGCCTTCATCTCATTTGCTTTTCATACCATTTGCTCCCAAGACCCGACAATGTACAGAAAGACAAGAGTTTATTCAGCATGCACACTGGCACTCAGTACACGCTTTATTTACTCTCTACATCTCTGAAAAGTGGGAACACGGTGTCTCAGAAAAAATCTTTCTTTAAAGCATGTAAAAAAGAAGTAAAAAGCAAGAAGTTTTACCAGGAACATAAAAGGCAAAATAATATAGCTATTATCTAATATCTCAGCTACTGTAACTTCCCACAGCAATTGTGACATCTGGGAATGAGGATTTGTGTCTGGTTTGTTTTGTTAAATAAAGGCAGGAGATGATTTGAGACCCATTTATTCCCTCCTGTTTTGAGGACTGAGCAGCAGGAGGTGAAGCATGCTAACCCACTCAAGTAATGAGCTCCTACAGATTTTTCGTTACATGGCTATAGGGAGAAAGTAATGATCCATGTATCATTACACCATATTCCACCAGAATGTGTTCAAGCACATCAGCAGACAGGCTGGGAAAATAGTATAGCTGAACGAACAAATAAAACTAAAAAAGCTGCATGTCTCTAATCTGTTTCCCTTGTGGCAGTACATGGCAGAAATTTCAATATTTGTTTCAGATAACCTCTAATAATTCAAGTTTTTAAAATGAGTTTAGGCATGCTAAGATACAAGTTTAAAAATTGGAAGTGCTATTCTCATACTCCAATTGTGCCTCCTCAGAGGGAAAACAAGCGCCATAGGTTGTCCTTTTGAGTAAGAAATTAATTGATGCCCTGCCCCATGATGGTACTTTCAGTATAGACACAATTAACCCAGTTATCTGTGCTTTTTACTGAAACAATAAAAGCACACCACACAGATACCAGTAAAGCAGCATCAGTGAGCAAGCTCTTACTGACAAAATAGTAACTCTAGAGCCAGCACTGCCCAGCAAAACTCTGTTGTGCAGACAGGGCTCTGTTCCTAAACAGATACTCAGGGCATCACAACACCCTTAATCCAGCCAATTCAGATAATAAAGCAAGCACATCTTCCCGCACATTGCATGTATTTTACTGCTTCTTTACTCGTGGACATAGCTTTAAAAGAAGCAACTTCAATAAAAGCATAGATTTTTTTTTCATTTATTAAACTGAACTATAGAATGCAGGAGCTTCACTCGGTTCCCACTGAATGTCTCAGACTGTGATCAGGACCAAATCTGGTGTCACCCTTCCTCCCTAAGTCCATCTCATTTTCACACTAAGAAAACCTGGACCAGATAGAATACAATGCTAATAAGGCACATAGTTCCAGCACTATGAAGAAAGGGACAGGCTGTGTCCAAGCAGATGGATGGAACTTGGGGTGCACCTCTCAGGTGGCAAGGCTTCTGCATTTGCCCACCTCACCAGAGACCTCTCTCTTCCCAGACCCAGTGTGGGAGGGTCAAGTACTTGGGGGATTCTCCTAACCACTCTTCACACAGAACACCAACTCCAAGGCCCTGAGAGACACCAACATGGCTTCATTGGCCAGAGAGGACAAGGAATGGACCAGGAAAACGGACCACAACTTTGCAACTGCTAAACTGAAGTCAGAGAGAGTTTAAAAACCCATTCACTGTTTCCTCCATAAGGCTTTGTCAAACAGCACCTGTAATAATGACACTTTGACTTAAAGACCAGCTACTTCAACAGTGGGAACAAAGCACATTTGGCCCAATTAAAGTAATTTTTTGGTTGGAGTCACACAATGTGTACACGTCAAGCACACTGACACTCTCTGGCCTCAGATACTAAAACTGCCTGTTAAAGTTATTACCAAACTTGTAACCCTGCCATGCTGAGGAGGTAACCTGGGAAAGCACAACTTCCTAATGCACCTTCTGAGAAGGCCACACTGGCTCCCTAAACAGCTGTTGACTTTTCCTTTGGGCATTCCTTCCCTCTTCTGCTCATCTTTCCATACAACATCAAAAAAACATACCCATAACCAAGACAGTGAGCAGATGTGAATAGCTGCAGTTCTGTCACACAAACCATGGGTGTACAGCTGAAGTTATATTTTTACTTTCACTAGCGAGCTAACAGCAATTTCTTACAGTTCTTAAGTTAGCTCAAAATATTTTCCAAATTTACTAAAAACAAAACACACAAACCCACCTATAATCACATGTTCACAAAATACACAAGTACTACAAACAAGAAAGTTCATCCTGAGATCCTCATCCTGTTCTACAGTTCAAAAAAATGTCATAACACTATTACTTTACAGACACACCTTTAACTTCCAATTCAAAGAGCATTCATAAACTAGAAAGTATTTGGCCTAGATGAAAAGCACAGAGAAAAATACTAACAACTGAACACACAACTGGATCCTTAGCCCACACTTGCAGAAATCAGACCTCAACTAAAGGTCTTGCTTCAAGACTTAACTTTTAAACCCTAGAAGCCGCATCAGCATTAACAAGCCTTTGGTCCAAAGCCATGGCAAAGCATCTTGGAGGACTGCAGTGACAACATGCTCAGTAACTGTGTGAGAAGGCAAGTCTCCTTGCATAACTCTCAGGGGAAGACAACCAACTCTGCATTACAGATATTAAAGGAGATATATCACTACACATGGATTGGAATCTGACCTCTGTTTTCCACTGAAACTGGGAAGAAGACAGATGTCTTTGAAGCTGCTCAGAAAACTGCCAAACAACAAAAGGTGTTAGAGCAACTACAATCAAGCAATATAAGAAATGGAAAGGTGAAAATGAAATTCTTCTTAAAGCCAATCCACACTGCCTTAAACATATCACCCAGTAAAAACCTTAGCAGAGCAAACAGCGAATCTCTTTTGCATCTATTTTTCTCTCCCACCTTTTCTTCTGCCCTTTCTCATTCTTTAGGTCATAGGTTTTCCAGTCTATCCCATGTGACACGTGAACAAGATAAGAGAAGACTTTAGTCTCACAAAACCCCCACTGGTCCTGTGCTGCTGCTAACAATCCTAATGGTGGGTTTCCACTGCACTATGTGGAGAAAGCCTTTCCTTACCCCATCACAGGTAGTCATGTTGCCTTAGTCTCTTTTCTTACCTTGGATTCAGTGACCTGGGACTACTAAGGCCTTTAACACTTACTGTCATAACTTAACGCAGCAATTTCCAAACTTTCATCCTTGTGACTCTGTGTCATCTCCACCAGATTCTATCACCAGTTTCACTCCACACAATGAATGATACTTGAAAACATTACTAAGCCTTGATCCAGGCTACTTAGAGTAGTTTAAAAGTACAAAACCAAATGTGACAGGTTTCATCTATATTCTTCTATATCTAGGAAATATGATAAAGCGATGTCTCCTCTGAGAGCCACCTTACAAAATGCTTACTTTGTGTAAAACTTCAAGAGAATGCAAACTTTTTTTCATTACTCCATAGAGAAACCAATTGCTTCCTCATATGATTAATAAATTACAAAGATGACTTTTTAAAGTAACTCCAGGTTCGTCATAGTAATGAGCAAAGACTCAAGTCCAGCCAAACTGCATGAAGCCATCAGAGCACTGTGGCTTACTCAGCAAGCAATGATTGTTCCTGGCAACTCCACCACCCACCTGGAAACATGTTTCTCAAAAAAAAAAGGCACACTGCAGAGTTTTTTCCGGAGTAGAAACAATTCCATAAAAACTCTGCTTTATGTTTCAAATTGCCGTGTGTTGACCAGGGAGTATACTTTCGTCAGCTAGGGATCTTGCATTACTCGGAAGATGACGAAAAACAGTCAAGAGCATGAAAAAGCCTGCTTTTGATGCGTCGCTTGTAGAAGACCGTGGAGTGATGTGGAAATGCACCCAAAGAACGCCCTGTTCTCATTTGACCTGAAATCCTACCACATAAGCGCTGACAAAAAGCGTTACCTGCCTCCACTCACCACAGAAATCCTTTCCTTATCCCTTCCTAAGCGTTCTTGCCAGCAATGGGACGGAGCCTTGGGCACCCCGCCCGCGGGAGCCCTCCCTTCCCTTCCCCACCCCGACCGCTCCCCGCGAGTGGCCCAGGCTACCCCGGGCCCGCCGCGGCTCGCTCCCCGGCCCGTACCCCTATTTACCATGGCGTACCACCACCTCGCAAAGGCCATGGCGCTGCCAACTCTCCTCGCGCTCGGCACGGCAGGGCACGGCAAGGCACGGCAGGGCACGGCAGGGCCCGGGCCGCGCCCCGGCAGCCGCCTCCGCCCCAGGGCGGCACCCGCCGCGGGGCCCAAGAGCGAGGCGGCGCCGCGGCCCCGCCGGAGCCCTGAGGCGGCCGGGCAGCGCAGTCGGGCCGCCGCCAACCCCCCCGCGCCCAGCGCCCAGCCGCCCTCGCCCCACCTTACCGCCGCGGGCGCAGTGGGGGGTGGCCTCCTCCCCGTCCCGGGCTGCGACATGGTGGCGGGGCTGCCTGCCGCCTGTCCCCAAAGCTGCTGCGGGCTCCGGGGAAGCGGGAGACTTCAGGTCGCAGTTCTCAGCGGTTCCGACAACACGGCCGTTGGGGCGGCGGCCGGTCCCTCCCCTTCCTGCCGGGGCCGGCCCGGGCCGGGGCCCGGGCCGGGGGGGGGCCCGCGGGAGAAGCGGGCAGCAGCCGTTGGCCGGGACTCGGGCCCCGGCTGAGGCGGGTGGGCGGGTACTGGCCGTGAGGCGGCGGCCCCGGCGCCCCTCACCCTGCCCGGGCGGGTGACAAGACGGCACTGTCCCGGAACAAGAGTGGCTTTTCTTAAAAGTTTTATTGTGGGGAAAAGAAAATGTACAAATACTTTTACCTCTCTCAAAGTGGGTCGCTCAAACTGTCCTCTTGGAAAAGCGTTAGGTTTAGACACCTAACACTCACCTGGAGGTTGGCACCAGGGCAGCTCGGAGCAGGGGATGAGCCCCGCAGGTGCTTGTGACGGCTACTCCACCCCAGCTCCTCTTCTAGCCTTGGCCATCACCTTGGACTGAACAGGCATGGAAAGCTAGGGATACCTTCCTGCCATGCAGATGCCCTTCCTCAGTTTTGCAGCCATGTATTCCGTGGGTTAGTGTAGTGTTAATGCTCACATCTACAGGATTTACCTGTACAGGACATGGAAAAGCTTTCAAGGTCTGATGGGTTTGTAAGAGTGGGTCTCAAATGTTCCTGTCTGTGAGTCTCCACACAAATTAGATGTCTAGGATATGCTGGTGGCTCTTCCAAAACACCGAAGGAAGCCGCAGTGGTCAGTTAAGGACAAAGGAAGATTGTGTATGACCAAACCATCCTGATCAACAGCTGGAATAGGAACAGTGCAATCCTGAGCCCAGTTTGACCATGTCTTCTGTTTGTGTGGATGTGTAGCTGGAATGAAAAATTCTTCATCTACTGTGAGCAGTTGTCCAAGGCTGCCTCCCTTAGGAAACATAACTGCAATTGAGGTGGTGCAGCAAATATTTTTAAGGTATTATAGCAAGCACAATGTGATTAGTACCATAAAGTCAACCTCCAGTGAAAGGTGTTCAAAATGCAATAGTTGCCTAGCTGTGTACATGCACATAAACACAGAGGTTGTGTACCACAAATGTCATGGTTCACCAGCTTTGTCTTTCCCAGGTCTTGCCTGCGCACAGCTTAAGTAAAATAAATAGGTGCTTAGGATGTTCTGTGCTAGGGACTGGCAGGTTTACATGGGCTGGGCGGAACAGCCATTGAGTGAGTTTTATTACTTCAAAGAGATAGCAGCAGCAGCAGTTCATGGATGTGAGGACATGAACGGCCATGTCTACCAGCAGGAGGAGGCCATAGTGTCTGAGACTTGAGGGAACTTGTGCTGCCTCAGCAGCTGCTCCCTGCTTCCTCCAGGGAAGTGGGAGTAGGACTAAACCATTTGTGGGAAGTCTGTAAACACAATCAGTGCTTGTGCCCTTTCCTATCAGACAGAGAGATGGAGATGAGTGGGCGAGGATGAATCCCTTGAGGCCTTGGGGAATGGCTTTAATCTCCAGGGAGGAAGGACAGTTTAGACATGTCATCTGCCTAAGCTGCCTCTGCTCTTCACTTCTCATTAGCTCCATGCAGATTTATGTCTGGCTTTTGAAGTGTTTCAGCCTGTGACATGTACAAGTTTTGCATTCTACTCGGTGGGTCACCTGCATTACATCTGGCCATGGAATTGTAAAGCAGTTACTTGTGCACCTGGGTAAGGTGCTTGGAAGGAGGTGAAGGTGAAGACTGTATTCAGTGCCTGGCTTTTACATAAGGCTCCTGTGCACTCTTTTATCTGGGATCACTCTATCAGGTCTAAGAGATTGTACTGCATTCCTCAGATGCAGGCAGTGGTCTCTCCCTGCTGACACAGTGCTCCAGGAAGCCTTCAGTGAGCTTCACCCCTCTTATTATGTTCCTGATGGTGAGCAACTGCCTGTAATTGAAATTGTGGAGCTGCACAGTAACAAGGCAGTAACACATGACATCCTTATGTTTGAGGCTTGAACTGAACTTGACACTGGAGGTTCTGCTGATCCAGAAGCACACCACTGGTTCTAAGTTCGCTTAGTAGGAAGTTAGGTGTATAGATGAGAATTGATTTGAACACTGGGTAGCTGCAGGAAGGAGGAGAGCTTTCCCGGGCACTTATTCCTGTTCTCACAGCTACTGTACACTTCTGCAATGTTTTGGAAACTGTCTGAGCTCCAGCACTGCAAGGACATCTTGCTTTGGGGCAAAGGGTTTGGCACAGTTCTTCTTCTGTTAGAAGGCTCCTTAAGTTTGCCACGGCTTTAAGAAGCGACTTGTTATTGGCAATTTCTGCAGAAATTTATTCATAACTAGTCTAGTTGACTTTTATATATAGAGGATGTGGCTTGCACACATTTCCAGGGAATTAAAAGCAGATCCTTGTTATTCTAACAAAAGTGATCTTAGCTGATGGATGCCTGAGTCACCTCTTGAACTACTGCAGACCTAAACACCATTCCAGCGGTTTGCTAATTTGGGTAAAGATTTGTGTATTTGAGGGAAGGAGTTGCCAGTAATTATCCACACTAGTCTGACACTTAAAATCTTTAATTAGGAAAAAAAAAGTTTTCCTTGCACCTTTCAGTAGTCTACAGGTGCATAATTCCAAAGTCAAATTGTGATTTCTGTTTCATTTTCTACTTCTTCACAGCATCTGCAGCTGAATAAACTGATTGAAGCCTGCTGAGGTGTTACATGGCATTGTGAGTGGAAGTCTGCACACGGCTGATCAGAAATGGTACAGGAGATGACAGATAGTCCAGGTATACAGTTTATGCAATGTGTACTGGTTGAAGCAACAGCAGGTGGCCACATTGAAAATACTGGTTCTTTACTGTGATAATGTGTCATGTAAACAAGTATTTTAAAACAATTTTTATGCTTTGAATAGTCACTTAGAGATACATTTCATATATACCTTTACATGTTATTCAAGACAATGGGAATCTAAAAGTGGAATCCAGAATCATGGACCCATCTTTGCCTACTGTATTTCATCTCCAAAGGGCACTAGTTGACATCAAATGCCTCTGAAGAAAAAGGTGCTCAAAATCCTGGCAGAATGGGATGAAATTTTTGCCAAGCGTCTGTATTTTATGAGTATAGCTTGCATAACAGTACTACTGCAGGCTTATGAGTCATCCACCAACTTTACAAAATAAAGTACAAAATCTCTTGTGTAATTGAATCTTTATCATGGGCAACAATGAAAAAAAAAAGTCTAAAACTAAGTATAAAAACTTACATAAACTCAGTCAACTAAGCTATTTGTTTAATCTCCTTCCTCCTCTTCTTCTAGTCTACCAAGAAACTCATAACAAGTTTCCCTTCTGTTCTCTTCCTCGTAAAACCAAAACCATTGGGATTTACTTTTATCTTTTATTTTGATGCATGCAGTCCCACCCTATTTTAACACATCAACAGTAATGAAGATGGACAAGTATATTTCATTACTTCTTGTACTGCTTTTGTTCAACAAGTGTTCAGTACAGGGAGGTTGTAATTTTTGATTATGGAAATCATATTTGTTGATAAGAGTAAATAGTTTGATAACGTCCTTGCTCTGCAAAGTAATAGCTGAGGTACTTACTATTGAAAAGGTTTCCTTCTATGTATAGTGATACCTATAGTTTTGTACATGTTGTAAACATGTTTTCTTTTATCATATAAGTGGTATGTCCTCTGCTTGTTTAGTGTGATTTGAGGATTTCCTGCTGGACTCCATCACACCATTGAATAGAAATTTCCTTTCCACAAACAGAAAGCCCAAGCTCCAACAGTAAGCAAGAGAAAACATAGAGTTGATTCTGTAGTCTTCCTTGGGGTTTGTTATTTTGTAAATCCCTGGAAAAATGGTCTGAGCTTTAATTTAAAAAAAAAAAAGAAAACAACAAAACAACCGAACTTTGACATTAACCTTGAACAACTACTAGAGCTGCATTTGAGTGATAGGTGCAACATTATTTTCTTATCTAGATATTCTGTTTCGTTGCCCTGAAACAGAGGAATCCCAAAGCTTCACCAGAACATATAATGTACAATCATCAATGAAAAGCATATATCTTGTAGCCTCCATCATACAAGACTTTGTTTCACCTGATGCATTTGGTACTCTTTTTTTTTCCCCACAGACAGCTTCTCCCAGGGAAGCTGAACAGTACCGTCAGTTTTGGGATTCAAGGCAGCTATATTGAGACCACAGAGCAATCCCTAGAGCAGTCCTAGCTGTTGATTTGAATATGTGCAATTTAGGAATATGTGCTTTGAATCATTGATTTGTTTAAGTGTAAATTCAGCTTTTAGCAAATTTTCTGGGCTGGGTACAGACATAGACAGTAGGAGGTTACAAGTCCAATGTGGTCCAGAGGGAAGTACAGCAGGAAGAGCTGGGTGTTACCCCAGTGAATGTCAAACATTGCAGCTATGTAGGAGTGGCTAAATTGCAGTTTGTTTCTGGCTGCTGGTTTTATCTGATAAGAACTTCTCTGAGAGGAAGTGTAAGCTAAACTATGAAATGACAGTAAAATGTATGTCCTAGACATTTATGATTTTTGTGAACCTGGAGGAGCTCTGCTGAAAGAAAATTTATACATATGAAAATAACAATATAATTTCTCTCGTATTCTCAAACTGTAGGCTTATATTAGCCTGTAACAAGAAACTGCAGATAAGGAAAACTTTGTAGACCTCTGTGTGAGATGAAACAAAAGAAAAAAGTTTAGAAGTGTGTTTAGAAGTTAACTGTGAAGACTTTATACACTAGAAAGTTTCAAAAACAGCAGAAAATCATGCTAACTAAAATACATGCCTCTGAAGAATAGTCAACATTTTCAACATGCAAAATTTAGCAAAATGGTTTTTATTTGTGTCAGTGTTTCATCTTGCAAATCATAAAACCCATGCAAGAGAATAAAACTTTCATGCACTTCTTTGCCATTTTCTCACTTAATCTCCATTTTGCACAGAAACAATGATTTCCGTGAGAATGATAGTGTGCTCTCCAGGGCAACGCTACACTTGCCCCTCATCATCAGGATGTGCAATGATCCCCTCAGGGCAATACTCTCCTTCTGAGGAAATTAATCCTGAGATTCTTGTTATTACTAGAGACTTCACAGGGGAAGTGTTATGAAAAATAGCTGTTGTTTTCTAAAATGTGTCCTGTAAAACAAGGTAAAAATTGTTTGTATTGTTTTGCAAAGATGCAGGAAATCATTGATGTGGGTAACTTTCAATGAGTCATCCCAGGGTGACCAAGAAAAGGTTTATGCATAACACCACTTCTCATTTGTTTTATGTTTTCTTTTTCTCACTGTCTTATCCATACACAGATATACATGCAATTATGGCTGAAGAAGCCCAAGCGAGATCAAAAGTATAGTTTGCAACTAACCCCAAAGCCAAAGTAAAACAAACACTTGTCTATGTATAGTGTGGATATAGGTACATACACACATACATACACATCTGTCTCACAACTATTTCGTACAAGTAGATGATGTAATGCATTACTGACCAGTATCCCCAAGATTCCTAGGTAAAATGAAAGACTAGTGACTAAAGAATAAAGAACAAGAATTTAAAGCAAAGCAATGCTGAAAGATAGATATAATTAATTTACACGGAACCTGCACAACAAAAGATTAAGAATTTTGATATAAACTTTGGAGAATCTCTAGGACCAGGAAAGGGAGAAAAATATCTCCTCCATCTGCCTCCACTCAGGCTTTGTGAGGAGTAGCCACAGCATGTCTATAGTTGGGTATCATTTGCAGCTACTTCTGACACAAGGAGCACATGGTGGCCATGATTCTTTTAGTACCACAAAAGAAGGTAATTTTGTAGCTGTGCCCTATAGGGGCATGTTCCTTGGTGCCTTATAGAAGTGTCCTGCTGAGAGAGTACTGAACACTACTGCCTTTTAGACAACACATAATGGTTCCTTGCTAACTCTGCTAAATATCTTTTTTGCTTTGTGCTAGTGTGTTGAAAACTCTTCCCCAATGCTGTATTGGCTGGGCAGTGATGCATCTTCTCATATAATTTCAGCAGCTGCCCATGAAACAAGACATCAGTAATTACTGTGGTATCTCACACTGCACTTGTGACAGGTTAGGAATAAGCCTTTGGCAAACAAGAAATTCCTGTCAGGAGAGATGGGAATTACAGTGCTAGGCTCTAGCAGCTCTCATGAACTGTAGCACATCTGCCTTTCCACCATGGATGCAGCCCCTGCAATGCTGGAGTCTGAGGAGTGCAGGGTTTTGTTGGCCTTTGTGAGTGAAGCTGTTGGCTTTGCTGCTGGTATACTGAGGCTCAGGAGGACTGAGAGATATCCAGGGTCACACAAGGTGCAAGTAGCAGATAAAGGCATTGACCCTGAGGTTTGTTCACGCACAGTCCTTTCAGTAACACCATATTTCTGATTTGATTGTCAAGCTTAAAAACAGCTATATGAACAGTGAAGAAAAGTTATCACATAGCATGTCCTCTCTGGCATATTGTCTGTGAGAGACCTGGCTGCATTTTTGTTGCAGCAGGCACTCATGCGGAATGAGATAATTATATCTGCAAGATGTATTTGTATGCAGGTGCAAGCATTCACACAATCACACAGAATCACAGAATGATAAGGGTTGGATGGGACCTTTAGAGATCATCGAGTCCAACTCCCCTGCTAAATCAGGTCCAGCTAGATCAGGTCGCACAGGAATGCGTTCAGGCAAGTTTTGAAAACCTCCAGAGAAGGAGCTCCACAACTTCATCTAGCCAGCCAGTTATGCACTCATAGAGGGCTATCAGATTGGTTTCCCCTTGGTGAATCCATGTTGAGTCCCCTTGATAGTCATCCTTTCCTTCTTATGTTTAGTAACAACATTGAGGATGAGTTGTTCCATCACCTTTCCAGGGATGTAGTTTCCTGGATCCTCCTTCTTGCCCTTTTTGAAGACTGGAGTGATATTGGCCTTTCTCCAGTCCTCAAACATTTCGCCATGAATGTTCCATGAATGTTGAAAAATGATGGAGACCAGCTGAGCAACCACATCAGCCAGCTCCCTCAGCACTCTAGGATGCATCCCATGAGGTCCCATTGACTTATGAGCCTTAAGCTTGCCTAACAAGACTTTAACCTCTTCCTCATCCACTAAGGGCAAGTCCTCTGCTGTCCAGGCTATTCTACTATCCTACTGTGCTTGCTGGACTGGGCTTCCTGAGGGCTGGCCTTGGCTGTAAAGACCCAAGCAAAGAAGGCATTCAGTAGTTCAGCCTTCTCTGCATCCTCTGTCACCAGGGCACCCTCTGTGTTCAGCAGCAGGCCCACATTCTCTCTAATCTTCCTTTTGCTGCTGATGTACCTGAAAAACCCTGTCTTATTTTCCTGTACTTTCCTGGGCAGGTTTAATTCTAAAAGAGCTTTAACCTTCCTGGTTGCACCCCTGGATGCCCCTGCATGCTCTGGCAGTGTTCCTACACTCTTACCAAGAAACCAGGCCCTTTTTCACTTCTCATTGAGGCAATCATATATGCATTTTAAATATACACACAGAAAAACAATGTATTAATTACACTCTAAAGTTATAAAACAACATTGTTGAATAGCCTGCCAGTTGCAATTGTGTGATGTGCCTAGAAAAGGGGATAAAAGCAGACAATAGTGTTCCTTAGGAGAGCATCGCATTGCTGAGTAATGGCTTGATCAGGGCTGGTGGATGCTGTGCATTTAGCAGCCTTATTAGTGTCTGGTTCATCTGGTACTTCACTTGTTGGACTAGTGCCTCATCTAAAAGTAAGACTAACGTGTTAAAAGCTGCATTAATATTAATAACCATGTCTTAAAAAACTAGCTCTGCTTACAGCATGATGTCTCTGAGTCCATTATAGCCATCTGCTGCTTTGTTGTTCCTTCCCTGCTCATATGGTTTCTCAGTTGCATGGTTCAGCCTCTTCTTCATCACTGGTGACTAGTGACTGTATGCTTTCTGCAGAACTGGGTCTCACAAGTCTCTCCTTAGATTAGTGTTACAATTTGGGCCTTTTAAGAAGCACAACTTCCAGTTAAAACAACAAAAAGGAAGTCAAAGTAATTACAGGCTGGTACAGAAAGGTTTTATGGAAAATTGCAACACTGCTGCACAGGAAATTCTTTCATGTTTCGTAGATGCGACAAGAAACTGGGATTGGTCTAAAGGGAAACAGTGGTAACATGGAAAATATTTTACAGCTATATGCTCTCTTGAAGGCAGTATGGTTTTTGATAACTAAAAAAGAAAGCAAATTGGACTAACATTGAGTAAAGCTGTATACAAGTGTGCACCTGGAAATAGGACCAGTGCATTCAGTGCAGCTTGCCTTGACATTTAGTTCAAAGCAAATGGCATATAACTCTCAGCTTTTTCATGTTTCACTGTGCACTAAACACTTCTGTAACTGATTGCAGCTATTTTGTAGCTGCAAAATAGCACAATAATAGAAACCATTGACTCGCCTGAGCGGCCAAGCAGCAGTGACAGGCAAGAGCCTCTGCAGTGCATTGCTTGGGGACATCCCTGCTTGCAGCAGCTCCCCTTCCTGCTCACACTCCTCTGAAAACAGGCACAGTGTTAATGGAGCCAAAGCGTGGATAACTTCCTCTCAGCAGGCACTGCTCTCCCTGGGGAGCAGTTCTCTGTGCTATTTTGAGCCACACATTAGTTTCATGTTTGCCTGAGGTGTGTGGTGGTGTGGCCTTGCATTGCAGCAGGGCCTGCTGCTGCATGTGTTCAGGAATGTGCATTGTCGCAGGAGCACAGAGGACTTACTTTGAGGTGAAACTGCTTGGTAAAGCAACCCATCACAATCTAAACCCATCTGATGTCCACATCTTTGTGAGAGCTTACCGAGCCAATCTGTCATTTCTACCTGGAGGGCTGTTCTCCAAGGAGGAGGGCTAGGGGAGCCAGGGAGCAAGTGCTCTGCTCACGTATCTAGGTGCCCACTACGGTGCAGCATGGACTGCCCCAGCCTTTCAAGTGTTGGCGATGGAAATGCTGTTTGCAAGCACACAGCAGCTGCATCAAATGTGGGTGGATGGTAAACCCACAGCAGCTCTGCAGGAACTCACATTTTTTATAGATCAGCCCCAAATGTTGCAAAACCCCAAGTATTTCTAGTTGCCATAGGGCAGCAGAGCAGTAACATCTGAGGGGAAGCTTTTCACTTGAGAAAATGCATTTGTTGTGGAGCAACCTTCAATGACACTGCCCAGGACAGCTGCCCCATGCACAGGGGTATGTCCTGTCTTAAGGGAACCAGCCTGGCTGCCTGATGATGGTGGAAACATTCTCTGCTGCCTCCTCAGCAGCCTCCCAGGCACCAGCAGCACAACCCTACCCTGTACCAAAACCTGAGGCACCGAGGCAGCTTGCACAGCAGCTCCTGGGGCTGGACCCGAGCAGCCCATGCTGGGAGGTGGATCATGGTGGATCTTTCCCCATGCCTTCTGCTCCCCTCGTGCCTTTGCTGTGACTCACCCAGCACTTGCCAGCACGGATGACAAATCTATCCTGCTCTGCTCTCACAAGGCCCCAGGCCAGCAGCACAGCACCTTCAGGGTGGAGTAATAAACTAAAGAATTAATGTGTGACTATTAAATGTGGCAAAGATAATGACCTCTAGTGAGAAAATAAACATTCCCTGCTCTAAGAGTCTGCAAACTGAGATGACATTTTTGCAAACAGCATAAAAGCACAAGTGTTCACCTCCTATGCCAAGCACTGGAGAAATTAAAATCCTCCTCCACCACTCAGAATTTGCCGTAACAGGACAAAATGTGGTCACTTTTGCTTGCCAGGAACCTGATTCAAACCTCACTGAAAATAATGGCTTCCCATAGCCCCAAGTGAATTTTAGGTTAAGTCCAAAAAGCAATATTTCTGTAATGTTAAAGTATCGTAACAGTTTTTTACATTAGCCAGGTCCAGATATCTGCATGTGTGAAAATTCCCTTTCCCATCTGTAGGGGAAAAATGGGGAAAAAGTGTGTAATTCACGACACGAAAGTTCATTATGCTTTTAAGTCAGACTCCAGAAAGCTCTGCCAGCTTTGCATACTGTTGTCAGAAGATACTGAGTCCTTTTTAGTTGACAATTACATGCAAACCTGCTGTCAGTAGGTTGCAAACGTGCTGACATTTCTGGTGAACAAATAGTTAAGTGCCAGTGTGCCTGTGCCTGTGCTGTGATGCCAGCAGACATTTCCTCCATGTCCTCTGCCTGTGCTGCCAAAGCATGTGGTTTACATGCTCCACATGCCAAAGAGAGTTAATCTGAATCCCAGGGGAACCAGGACACTCTGGAGGGGGGAAGTACAGGCTATTAAGTTGGAAAGGGAAAAGGATTCCCAAAGTAAGGGAGGGCTTGGACAAATAGTGACAGCACTCTGGGATGAGGAGCAGCATTGTCCCTTGCTCAGCCCAACCTCACTCTTTCAAGACCACTGCATGTTTCTGGGCAGAAGCTTATTTGTGCCCCTTTTCCAGAGTTTGCCAGAGTTGGTGGCTGGCCAACACTTGATTTTCTTCCCTCTGGCCACAGTCCTGCTGTTCTCTACTCCTCTCTGTCTGCACTCTGGCGTGTTTACTGGCAGCAGGATTGCAGACCAGATCTTTGAGAGATACACAAAGCATGACTCACCAGCAGTGCAGAGTGGATGGCAGTGCCGGGTTGTTAAACCCGAAACCTTCCTTTCTGTACTCTGACTCTGCAGATGAGCTGGGTCTCTCTGCACAGACCTGTCGACAGGACTGTGCTTGTACTCCACATTTTTCTTTTTTTTGTCTTCCCTTTCTTGGACAGAAAGGATCACAAAAGTAATTATGGGTTGGCTCTGAATTTCTGAGCCATGTTTGGGACATGCCAGGCACTGCTGTGCTTGTACTATTGGGGAGAATCTCCTGCCTTTCAGCAGGGCTGTGCTGCCTCCTGGCCCCTCCATCTTCCTGGCACATGTACTGAGGCTCTGCAAACCACCCAAAAGCCTATCAGCTCCACCACATACTCAGGAAATCCCCATCTGAGGTACCAGGTTTTATGCTTTTTATTTTCAAAGTTGTAGCTGTCTGTTAAAATCCTTCTAGACCTGGCCAAATAAATTTCCCCTCTGTGCTTTTCACCTTTTTGGACTGTTAGATCCTTAGAAATGTCCTAGCAGCAGTGCAGGTCCTTTCAAGGTGACATATACCTAGGTTAGTGTTTGCTGTACACAGCAAACAAATCCTTCAAAAGTAGTCTGTGAAATACCCTGGTTTCCACCATTCCTACTGGGAATCAAAACAGTGTGAGCTAAGCATCATGACTTAGTTTGATTAAATAATATTAGTCAGCATTTTTTTTTCTGGTGCTACGAGGAAATATGGGAGTCTCAAACACTCCCCTGGACTTAGAAATATTCGAGTATGTGGTGGAAAGACAGAATCAGAAGAGTTTATGCTGTAAAACCTACATAGCCCTTTCTACTGCTTAAAATGACTCCAAATATCAGTTGCATGATGGCACTGGGTTCTCCTTGTCCTGTGGAATATTTGGCCCAGCTTTCATCTCCCCTTCTTCAGGATACTCCTATGGGACAGCAAGCTTTGATTTTTGCTGCTTCTCTCGGGAACTCCCTTTGCCCACCTCAGGCTGTGACTCATTTCCTCATATGTCTCATCTCATCCTGTCTGCTGCTGGAGCTTAGGGCTTGCTCCTCCCTCTGCAGTGGCAAAACTTGTTATGAAAACAAGTGAAGCCATCACGTTGTAGAAAATCTTGCCCTTTTTTTTTTTTTTTTTTTTTTTGCAGCAGAGTCTTGTCTGTAGGCAGCTCAGCCAGGCTTTGTATACAGTCTGACATGTAATGAAAGGTGGTGAGAAAATCCAGTATCTGCATAAGATGCTGGTTTGTATTCCTGTTGTGAAAACTTGCAGGGGAGGACTGTTGGTAGTAACTCAAAAAATAAAGCATCCTCAAACTTCAGTCTTGACATCTCAGTATGAATTAACATCTGAAGTTATTGAGTGAAGGCAGTGCCATTGCTGGGGTCTTTGCAATGAGCAGCAGTGAGCAGCAGGCATGCTTCCCAGCAACAGGCTAGCAGGGAAATCAAGGTGCATGGTTTCCTGCTCTTTTTGTAAAACCCTGCATTTGTATGTGCACAATACAGCAGAAAGCCAGTCTTTGTATTTTTCAAGATATGTGGTCCTTTCTTTGCCAGAGAAATCAATCTTTTCGGGGATTAAAAACAAGAAGAGTTTAGTTATCCTCCTGCCTTTCTTAGATAATTTTCACCCACACTCAGATATAGATTGTGTCATTATTTATATCAATTTGAGGACAGAAGACAATAAAACCTCAGTGGTGTGAGTCTCCATTTAACATAACTAAGCTTGAGGATTTAGCTTCCTACCACTACCAGAGAAAATAAGGATCTCTGAGGTGATTTTTATTCTACTTCTTCATCTATTTGAATAGCCAACCAGTGATGTGCCAATGATATTTTGTTCTTCTATGAAAAGTTATCACACCTTATCATGTCCAAAAGTCTGTACTTGTGGGCACTGTGGTTGGAATGAAAGGTCTGCTGTCGTATTAGGTCTATTGCATTGCACAGCAAGATTGTGTAATGGAAATCCAGCTGCAAAGCCAGTACCCAGGCAGACATCAGGTTGTGTGAAGAGAGACACATTTGGAAACTACCTATCTTATGGATTTGCAATCCTTAGAGCCCAGAAATAACAAACTGCTGTAGACTCTATCAGATGCAGCCTACTTCTTCAGTGTTCAATTTGTTTTACTGGATAAAACCTGGCAATTCAGCAGTGAATGGCTCATTGCTATAAATAAAACCACCAGAGGTGTGGCCAGATATGAGGCTGAAGCAAGTGGGAGCTGCCACGTTGTGTTTTAGCCTGTGTGTGTGAGTGGCTTTGTGCTGCCTGGGAGAATTAAAACTGTCCCATTGGAACACAGTGCACCTCACTTCTTTGGGAATCATCCAAATAAATTGATTCTACTTGCAGGGTGCCTTGGAGGTAAACTGAACCACATCTGACCAGAAGCAGAGGAGTGGTTCTCAAGGGTGAAAGGGAGAGGATGTTGGTGCTCTCGTGTTTACTTGCAGGGTTCTGACTTCAAGACCGATGCAATTAACATCTCATGCACTAAGAAAGCCTGTTCTGCCAGCATACATGAAAAGACACATCCGAAATGCCAGTAATGAGGAGCTTATTTCAGGTTTGATTGGTTTTTTTTTTTTTTTTTTTTTTTAATGTGTTTACTGCTAATTATAAACAGGAGCTGAAATGGCAGAAGAAAGATTAGGTCATGTTGACAGCATCTTTTAGTTCATTCCTTATTTTCTCTTGAAACAGTGAACTGTGTGCCATCTGTTGAGGTCATGAGTTCTGCTTGTTTTTAAATTTTCTTTCTTTTCCTTTATCTGTTTCTTTTTTTTTTTTTCCTTTTTCTTTCTCTTGGTTCAAAGCAAAGCAGCTGCTGAGTCACCAGATAGACCTTTACGTACCAGCCTGACTGTTCTCAGTTACCATATTAGAAGACTGTAATTATGCTCTCAGTCCACTCTTGACCCTTTTTTTAAACTAATCACTACTTTAAACTGTGATTGGCTGATGGGGTCTGCTAATATCTGCCGTGTGCAATCAAGGAAGATAAAACCTTATGAAAAATAGGTTATATCTGTTATTAGCAGCTGACAGGTAATAGCCTGTGTCAGGTTGGGCATCACAGCAAAGAGTGGTCTTTTCTAAAGAGTCAGTGCTTACACCATATCCCTAAATGTAAAAAGATTTTTAAAAGCCTGAAACTAAAAGAAGCTTATTTTCAATCCATTTGCAAGTCCATACAGGTTATAGACTGCTTTAGATGTGTGAAATCCTAATCAGTATGGCAATAGAGAATGTTTTTTGGCTCCTTTTGATGTTATTTGCAGCCTATTTGGGGCATTTTTCCAAGGTGACCAGTGACATTGGAAATGTAACCATGTTGTTCTTCCTCTCTCTGTGCCTGGAGGACTTCTGGGATTACGTTCCCCAGGGCTTTCTGCAATGCAATAGATTTTCTCTGTTGTTCTTTACCAATAGGCTGGAGAAAACCTGGCCATCCCCAGGATCTGCCTCCAGGGTGGGCTTCTACCACCTGGACAAGTTTCTGTGTGACCTACTCTAGGAGATTCTGCTTTGGCAGGGGGGTTGGACCAGGTGATCTTTCAAGGTCCCCTCCAACCCTTGAGATTCTGTGATTCTAGGGATAAGCCGTAGCTACGAGCTGTCCTGCAATGAAATAATGGCCAAAGGATTTCCAGAAGCAAAGAAGCCGAGAGGTGGCTGGCTGAACTGTCAACTACTGCAAGCCCAGCCAAGGAGTGACACAGAGCACTAGTGTTTTGCTGTGATGATTTGTCAAAAGCTGCAGACTGCTACGCCCAAGCTTTGTCCCATGTGATTGTTAAAGGAATAGTGGCAGGGACTGTTTGCATGATGTGAATGCAACGTCACAATGGAAAAACTGCGAACAAGAGGATAAAAAAATCCCCTTATCCTAGCTTAATGGCACACCTCCATGGTTTTCCTGTCTTCTGTGGTTTTGGGATATCTGTATGCTGGTTGACACCTACCTTGGGTCGGTTACTGTGCTGCCATATAAGATGTGCAGTCAGCAGTTCTGAGTGGGAAGCAGCCTGGGGAAGCACAGGGTGGGGAGATGGGAATGTGTCAGCCTTGGGGAATGGGCAGGCAAATACCCAGCTGTGGCACCGATGAGGACTTCTGTGATTCTGGCCACATGACCTTCCCACAGTAACACATGCCTACTGGCATCCACCCAGCTCGTGTGAACCTTGCAGCCTGCAGAAGCAGTAGGTCTGGGTGAGAAACACATGTTCTGCATCACTTACCACCCTCCCTTTGTGTGTGGCAATGTGTCTGTCACCTGCCTCCTCTGTACTCATCGTTAATTAATTTCCAGTGGAATGAAAATTAAACACACGTTACAAAAAAATCTCAAGCGTGAAACAAATCTTTGTACACTTTAATTTGACACATCATAAAGTTTTTCAAGCAAGACCAGGAAGACAGCATCTGATTAATCTAATATGCAAATATAAGCCTGTTAGCAATTCATGCTATCAAATATGAATATGACAGTGACAAAGCTGAGGTTTATTCCTGGGTGCTGTGAAGTAATCCATCTCAGTCCTGAAAAAATACTCAGGGAAGCACTGTCTCTGCTGAAGAAATACCAAGAGGGGTTTTCAGATGTTTCACAGATTCTCAGTGTTTAGGAAGAAAATGTTTAAAGAGAGCAGCTCTGCTAAACAGATCAAAGCATCCTCTTTGTCCTTCATCTCACTCATGAAGGACAAGTGATGGGCACAAAAATAAAAGTCTATGCACATGACAGGCATCATTGCTTCCAACCTGAATAGAAGTGGGTGCTTTAGGGTCCTGATTGGGAAAAAAGAGAAGAAATGAAAAAAAGAATTGAAAAGCATCTATGGGATTATAGCCATTTCCATTGTATTTTCCATTATCACATTAAATGATTTCTTGAAATTTTACCTTTTTTATTTGCTTGTTGGCAAATATGAGTCTTGAAATCTTTCCATCAAACAGTTTTGAATCCCCACTGCTGTAATCTTAGTATCTTCATACTCCTCTACTTTCTGCCCTCATCTGCAGCAGTGTGGCAGTGACCTCCTGTTACTGCACTTGGCTGGGGGATTGAAGTTCCTGCCAGGAGCCCTGGGCCAATTTGTGCTGCTTTAGGGGAGTAGCGGTGAGGGGTGTGTGTCTGGACTTGCCTGGATCAACCCTGTAGTAAAAATTAGTTCAGTATGAGAGACTGGGGTGCCTGGGGAAGGAGCTGAGGCAGGGAGAGGATGGGTAGTCTGTAGTGTCCAATGGCAAAATACTGCATGGGTGTCAGTCTAGCTAACCCAGACTGATTTTGCTGACCTTTACCAGGAGTATGAGAAGTGATGTCTTTCATCTGAAGCTCATTAGCATCAAAGGTGTTTTACATTCAGCAATGCTCCTGTCCCACACACTGAATTTGCCCCTTCTGTACTGAAAGGCTCTGGTGAATGCCATGACAGTTTTCATGGCATTCAAAATATTGAAAAATGAAATATTGAAAATAAAAGAATATAAAATAAAGCATGACAATCTTGAACATATGTATCACTGAAGAGTTGGCAGCATACAAGGCTTGGACACCTAGTGTAGGGAATGAGCAGACTTTTTGCTGCCTTATGACAAGGGAGCTGTTTTTCTCTATTTGTAGCACAAGTTCTGGTGCTTGCTGTCAAGAGGACCCTGTGGCTTCCCTTGCCAGTGCAACTTTTTTACCTCCCTTTTTAACTAGGCTAAGGAGTGCATATGAAGAATGGTAAAATGAACTAATTGGATTTAAATGCAGAGTTCCCTCTGCATGCAGAAAGTCCTGTTTAACAGCAAAGGTGGGAGCTTTGCAGCTGGCAGTGGCTTGTCAAGGGGCTGGAGCTTCTCCTGCCCTTGTCCACCTCACATAAGGTATTGCCATGGCTCCAGCTCACAGGCAGGGCAGGCTAAGGGCTGGCAGCCCTGGCAGACTTCATCCTTTCAATTTTTTTCCCACAAAGCAGCTTACCTTGTAGCCATGACAACTTGCTGCCAGGCTCAGGCAAGCCCTGGAGCCGGTGCTGCCTGTGGCTTCCTACCTGCAACAAGCTGGAGAATCTCTTCATGGGGCTTAGCATCCCTTTGTGAGCCACAACATCCCCTCGTGGGTCTCAGCATCTCTTGGTGGGCCACAGCATCCTTTCATGGGCTGCAGCATCCTGTGATGGGCCTCTCCCTTCCTGCATCTTGAGTGTGAGGCCAGAGATGCTGCATGACACTCTCCATTAAATTTTAACAGGGGAAGAGGTCTGTTCTCCTTAGAAAGGGCTGTTACCAACATTTGGGTTTGCTGCTGTCAAAAACAGCCCTGTGCCACAGTACACATTCTGTCTCAAAAAAAAAATCTTCTGTTCAGATGTATATCCTATCATGAAAAAAGGATTCTCCAGGACCAAGCTTAAAATTGTTAAAGGGATGGAGTCATATCTCCCAGGATTTTGCTCCTAGGCTTTTTGCTGTTGTTTGTTATTACAGATATTTGTTCTAGCCTATACTAGTGGGGTTGTCCTTAAAGATACCTCCTTATCACAGCAGCAACCTTCCTTAGTGGAAAATTTCCTGAAGAAAACCTTTATTTAAGGTTTCCAATAGCTTTCTCTATTTCTATGGGCATCTCAAACTGTTTCTTTTCCTTGCATCGAGGAGTCCTCCTCCTGAGGGCCTGATGAAACGGGACATAACAGGAAAGCAAAGTCATACATCCTCTTGATCCCAACAGCACCTCTGGGGGCTGTGTGGGGAACTGGGAGCAGTTCCCTCGAAGGAGCTGGAGGTGATGGATGGAAATCATGGTGACTTCCTGACCCAAGTCAGCAGAGGAGCAGTCTGGTGTGAGGCCTGGCTCCATCCCAACTGCACGTTTCCTGCAGTTCATCTCTCACCAGCTAAAGGCATCACTGTAATCAGGCACTACAGCTCCAGAAGCCTTATTGCTCCCTGGAGATCTGTTCTGGCCTCACTAGAAGGAGCAAGGTTGCACCTCCAGAGCCACGCTTCCCACAAGTCAGCAAAATGGCTGTTCAGAGCCCTCGGGTCTGCACTGTTTATAGTCTGCAGCGATGATATTTCTGTGTACCCCCTCCCAGGTTTCACAATCTCTGTTTCTAATATAACAATATATATTTGCCTTGGGAAAGGGCAAATATCCAGATTTAGGCATCTGTTACGACAGCAGAGATGGGAAAAGGAGACTGGACTGTCTGAAAAAGCGATGACATTTGTAAAAAGATAGCAAACCATTGGGTGATATTGTATTATTCCAAAGAGAGGAGTCTGTGGGCAGATTATCAGTGTCAGCAAAAGAGGCTTGTGCCTTCTGCCATGTCCCTGTTTATGTCTTGTGAAGGTGGACAAATGAGTCACAGAATCATAAGATTATAGAATCATGTAGATGGGAAGAGACCTTTAAGATCATCAAGTCTGACACTACTAAGTGCACTGCTAAGCCATGTCCCTAAGTGCCATATCTACATGTCTTTTTAATCCCTTCAGGAATGGTGACTCAATCACTTCCCTGGTCAACCTGTGCTAGGGCTTGACAACCCTTTTGGGGAAGAAATTGCTCCCAGTCTCCAATCTAAACCATGCCTGGCACATCTTGAGGCTTTTTCCTCTTTTCCTGTCACTTGAGAGAAGAGACCAACCTTGCCTCGCCACAATCTCCCATCAGGGAGTTCCTGAGAGCCTCCTTTTCTCAAGGCTGAACACCTCCAGGTCCCTCAGCCACTCCTCACAGCACTTGTGCTCCAGACCCTTCTCCAGCTCTGGTACCCATCTCTGGACATGCTCCTGCCCCTCAGTGTCCCTGTTGTAGTGAAGGGCTCAACACTGAACAGACCACTTGAGGTGCAGCCTCACCAATGACAAGTAAAGAGGGATGGCTACTGCCCTGGTCCTTCTGGTCATATTAGTGCTGATATAAGCCAGGATGCCATTGGCCTTCTTGGCCACCTGGGTAAACTGCTGGCTTATGCTTAGTCACTGTCGACCAACACCTCTAGGCCCTTTCCAATCCCTCTTCCCCTGCCTGTAGCTCTGCCTGGGGTTGGTGTGATGCAGGTGCAGGACCCAGCACTTGGCCTTGTTGTACCTCATGCAATTGGCCTTGGCCCATTGCTCTGGCCTGTCCAGGTCTCTCTGAAGAGCCTTCCTGCCCTCAAGCAGGTCTATGCACCTACCCAACTTGGTGTCATCAGCAAACTGACTGAGGGTACACTTGATCCCCTCATCCAGATCATCGATAAAAATGTTAAACAGAACAGGTCCCAGCACTGAGCCCTGAGGAACACCACTGGTAACCGGCCAACAGCTGGAATTAACTCCACTCCACACCACTCTCTGGGCTCAGCCATACAGACAGTTTTTCACTCAACAAAGAGTCTGTCCAAGCCATGGGCAGACAGTTTCTCCAGGAAGATGCTGTGGGACATGGTGCTGAAGGCTTTACTGAAGTTCAGGAAGACTACATCCACAGCCTTTCCCTGATCTACTGAGCAGGTCACTTTGTAAAAGAAGAATATCAGGTTAGTCAATCAGGACTCGGCTTTCATAAAGCCACACTGCCTGGGCCTGAACCCTTGGTTATCCTGTCTGTGCCTTGGCACCTTCCTTGGCTTCGAGATCAGGCTGATAGGCCTGAAGTTCCCAACAGCCTCCTTCTGGCCCTTCTTGTAGATGGGTGCCACATTTGCCAACATCCAGTCCAATGAGACCTCCCCAGTGAGCCAGGACTGCTGACAGATGATGAAGAGTGGCTTGGAGAACACTTTCGTCAACTCCTCCAGTACCCTTGGGTGGATCCCACCCAGCCCTGTTAATTTGTGTGTCTCTAATCGGTACTACGTTACTAGCCATTTCCCCCAAGACTGAGTGGGCTTCATTGCATTCCCCATCCCTGTCTTCCAGTTCAGAGAGCAATTGGTCTTAGTGTTAAAGATGGAGGCAAAGAAGGCATTAAGTACCTCAGACTCTTCCTCATCCTATGGCACTATGTTTCCACTTGCATCGAACAAACAATGGAGACTCTCCTTAGCCTTCCTTTTATTGCTGATATATTTATAGAAACATTTTTATTATCTTTTATGGCTGTACCTGGAATAAGTTCTAGTTGGGCTTTGGCCTGTCTAATTTTCTCCTTGCATATCCTCGTGACATCCTTGTACTCCTCCTCACTCTCTTGCCCCTTCTTTCAAAGGTCATAAATGCTTTTTTTTCCCCCTGAGTTCCAGCCAAAGCTCTCTATTCAGCCAGACCAGTTGTCTTCACTGCTGGCTCATCTTCCAGCACATGGGGACAGCCTTCTCTTGCACTCCTCTTAAAGAAAGCTCTTTGCTTCTTAAAGAAAGCTCAGAATGTTTCTGGGCTCCTTTGCCCTTCAGGACTGCTGCTCAAGGAACTCTGTTAACCAGGCTCCTAAACAGGCCAAAGTCTGACCTCAGCTAGTTCAAGCCAGCGCTTCTGCTGGCCCCCCTCCTTACTATTGCCAGAATCTAAAACTCTGTAATTTATGATTGCTGTGCCCAAGACAGCATCCAACCACCACACCACCCACAAGTCTTTCCCTGTTCACAAGTGTAAGACCAATGCATGCCTTCCCTTGCTAGCAGCCTCACTGACTGTGTCAGGGAATTCTCTTCCAAACACTCCAGGGACCTTCAAGTCTGTTTTTTCTCTGCTGTTTGGTATTTCCAGCAGGTATTTGGTCGTTTGAAGTGTCCCACAAGAACAAGGCCTAGCAATTGTGAGACTTCTCTGAGATGCGTATAGAGCACTTTGTCTGCCTCTTCAGCTACCATATGACTGTGACTACAGTCACCAGAGCCATGCAGTTGTCTAAAAATATTTTGTAACTATATCATGACAGGAAATTAAATTTTGTCTCTGCTTATTCTAAAATAAATTGGGTGGGGTTTTTTTTAGATCATCAGCAAGCTTGATCTTTATCATATTTTGTCAGTAATTATCCTTACACTCCTGGACATTCTGTGGCATTATTTCTGCTTAGTTACTGTTAGGAGATAGATCTGCTCACTACCATACAGTAACAAAGGGGAGGCAATCATAGCCACATTCCCAGTGCAAATATATTGATTCCATTTCAAAGATCAATGCTCAAGAATCAGATAAAAGCTGGTATTTTCCCTCACAGGCATTTCAGCTCAGTGGGTACAAACAGTATGCCAGTCAACATTAGTCCTTCATATAAAAATGCAATTCTCACTTAAACTAAAGACATTTCTTTGCAGATAGTTGAGGTAATTCAAATGAGGTCAATTTTTAGGCATTCTTTTTCTCAGTGAATAAGAGAAAAAACAGCAACAATGATGAATGGCCACATACATTGTCAATACTGATACCAACATGCTGTTGTACCACACAGGCTGTTCCCCCAGACTGACTAGAACTCTGACTGTTGTCACAGTCCTCCTCGTTCTGCTTGCTAGTGCATTGAAACTAAATAGTCACATAATTTGCATGAAACAATTTGCTTGTAATGATGAAGGAGACCTCTTTCTTCTGGTTATCCTGTGGTTACACTGGAAGCACCAATGTCATTGTATGGGAGACACCTGGACACCAGTGGACACATGGCAGCTGTATTGGGTCATGGTTATATGTCAATGTTTTCAATCTTGGTTGTTTTTGGGGTTTTTTTGCCAATGTTTTCAATGCTTGTCCCTTCTATGTGATCTTTAATACACGCTACAGGCTTTTATTGCAACTCTTCGGCTGCTTTGAGGACACGGAAGTGTCAGTATACATAGGTAAGGACCTTTGAGTTCTTTTCCAGAGTTCACATATTCTTGTTGAAGAAGAGAACAGCTGAAGAACTGGCAGTCAGCGATAAGGAAGGTCAGACTCCAGCTACTCCCCTACACAGCTGGTTTGTACCCCTTTCTAGGTCCTTACAAATGCAACCTAGCAGAGTAACACATGGAGCAAGGGTGACACTCTGTGATATTCTAAGAGAAGTACAGGGGCTTCAGGGGCTTTTTTGGTTGGTTGATTCGTTTTGTTTGGCTGTTGCTTCCTCCTTGGCCAGGATTGCCAGACAAGCCTGCATCAAATGCACTTCACTCATTTTGGTTCAGGGACAGGCAAACATCCTACTCCCAGGGTCTGTGACTAGTCAGGGTCAGCACTGCAACAGAAGCAAGCCAAATCCTACAAGTGAGAAGGCAAAGTGGTGGCCAATGTGCAAGCTCTGTTCATCTTAGCAAAGTTTCATGCTCTCTTAAGGAGCAGAAAAAGCAATTTTAAAATCTAAGGCAAATTTTCCCAAGTAAAATCCAGTAAAACCAATTGCTTCATGGTCATGTGAGTGGGAGTTACCTTATTCTTTACAAATCTGTGCCTTCCATTTGATCCTTTCCTATTGCAGTGGAAGGGCCCAAGAATGTATATGATGAAGATACCATGAGACACATATGGAGAGGCTTCAGCCTTTTAGGTACCAAAATGCCTTTCTAAAGATAAAAATAAAGATTGGAGAGTGTTGAGGAGTGGTTAAGGGAGAATGGACATGGACCCTAGGGTATAATGTTAGGCCCGACGGGGCAAGGCAATCTGAGTTCTAGTTATATGAATTTAATGCACAATCAAGACCAGAGTCAGAACCATGGTTAAAACAGTTGCTGTCATGTAGTCAGTGCAGATAGCAGGCCGCTTTCTGCTCCTTCAAGGTCGGGCTGTTTTCAGCTAACGAGCTAATAGCTCAAGGTTGGGCTGTTTTCAGCTAACGAGCTAACAGCCCAAGGTGGAAAACAACTACGGGGGGAAAAACAAGATGGGAAAATGTGAGGGAGCTTGCTTATCGCAGAAACCGCAAGTAGGATGAACATAAGAATGTAATCTATTAGCTGCTGTTGCTGAACTAGCTTTGAAGCTGCTGTGTATATAAGTTAGAGCCTGCTCTCAATAAAAGAGAAGATTTCTGCTATCACTCACATTGAGTAGGACTGGATTTCTTCCCACCCAGCTGAGAATCGGACCCTGGGTTGATCGCCGCATGAAGCAGGCTTGGAGCTGGTTGTTCAGGCTTCGAGCCTGGGTGTTTCAGGCTTCGAGCCTGGGTGTTTCAGACTTAGAGTCTGGTTTCAGACTTAGAGTCTGGTTTCAGGCTTCAGGCCTGGTTTCAGGCTTTGATCCTGGGTTTTTCAGGCTTCGAGCCTGGTTTCAGGCTTTGAGCCTGGGTTCAGGCTTCGAGCCTGGGTTTATCAGACTTAGAGTCTGGGTTGCAGACTTTGAGTCTGGTTTTTCAGGCCAAGAGCCGAAAACTTCGCGGCAGGAGAGAAACTATACAGTGTCTTATAGAGTATAATAAATAATGAACTCAGAAGGAAGTTTTACTTTCAACTAATAGAAGTTATGATGACAACTGGAAACAGCTGGGTGCTATTCCTCATACGGACAGTCTATGTGGCCTTCTGCCACTGGGACTGTGGTGCTTCCAGAAAGAGGCTTCGGCACACAGTCTCACAGGGTTCAAAGCTCTTCAGCAAACTGGGCTAAAAACACAAGACAGCGTTTACTTTAGAAAAACAGTACCACTGGATAAAAAATACATATAGTAATAATTAGTATCTTGACAAGATTAATACAAGTTCCAGTGTTGCTTTGGGTATTGGCTGTCTTTTGGAGGAGTCTTATGCTGATGTTTTCACCATAAATGCACTTCTGTGTGTTTCAAAACAGCAGGTCATGGAACTGTGGTTTCTGTGCTCAAAGGTTTTGGGGTTATATCTAGAGATCCAGCAGCCACATAACCCTGAGAGTACAGACGATATATGCCACCCCCAAAAGGAGCTGTGCTACTTCTCAGCATTACAGAATCATGTAGAATCATAGAAGTACAGGATGGTTTGGGTTGGAAGTGATCTTAAATGTTACCTCTTTCCAAGCAGAACAGAGAGCTCAAAGCCCCATCCAACCTGGACATCGATCCTTGCTGAGAAAAAGCCACCGAGCCGCCACAGCTGGATGGCAACGTGGTGGAGTTAAACATCTCTCAGAGCTACTGCTGAATGATGCTTTCTGATTTCTACCATTTGCTGAAACAGGGAGGTCTTTCTGACCAAGTAAAGAGCATCAATGTGTGGAAACTCCATTCCTTCCATAAGCTTAATTTTGGACAGGTTTTGCTCAAAATGGGACGAGAAATCTAGTATCAGTTCACATCATGCCTTCCCTTGAAAAGCAAAGGCTTTCCTGAATAATGTGATGTTCATGCTGCCTGTATAAATGATTGCTGTGCCTTGACTCTGCATCAGCTTTGCCTTATTAACCATTGCAGGTTTTATTGTGAAGCTTCATTGATAATTTGCATCCTACAAAAGCAATAAAACTGGAGACTAAATGAATTTGACTGCTGGGTCTGCAAGTGATTTGCATTTTGCAGCTATTGGGACAGTAGTACAGAATAAATTTTGTCTTGAAATCCTTTCCTCGGGGCTTCCCGCTGTTAACGGTACCTTTATCTCTCTCAGCACCACGTATTTTATTGAACAATCACAGCTGATACTATTCTATATTCCCACTTCTCCTCCACTTTTAATAGATCCCATTACATATTACTATTTTGAATGTCTGATGCCAGTTTGCAAAAATTTTTTCTTTATCCTGCCCTGGGTCTTTTCAAAGGCTCTGGACTGTTGTCACGAATCCACCTTAAACTCTTCATGGTTTTTTTTTTTTTTGTAGAAGATGTTATCCTGGAAGATTGAAGCTATTACCTCCCTGCTGTCATATCTTTGGAAAGATGATCATTTTGCTAAGTAGAAAAAGAATAATCTGTTCTACTCACCAGTCTTTTTTAATCAGTGGGTATGTTCATGGCTTGTTAGCAGAGCACTGGCTGCCTCTCTGCAAGCTGTCAGCCTGCCGTAGTGGTTTCTTCCCCAGCCCTAAATTGCCATGGGAGAGCCGTTAATTAGAGTGGCCAGCAGTCCCGGGGGGCTGTGTGATGAACTTCTCTACTGTGTCACCTCAAAGGATGTGTCTGTTTCACCGGGATTGCAACAGCCTTGAATACAGACTGGATGACTGCAAACAGCTTCTCTGTGTAAAAATGGGCACTTGCATTTCCCTTCTTCCCTTTGTACTAGTAGCCAAATATCTGAAAATAAATCAGAGGAATTTCAGCAGCTGCAGGGATGATTGATAGTATTGGGGTAGCCCAAATTGTAGTCAGCCAAGTTTGTCCTTGATTGGAGTTTCTGTGGGGATTGCTTGCACCGTGGAGGGACCTGGAGGAGCCCAGGAGTGTGCAGTTATGTAGGCTTTGGTCCTGCCATCTTTTGTGTAGGTGTGAGTATAAGCACTGAGCAGTACCACTGGCTATAGTTGCATTCAGCCCTGATGAAGATCATGAAACCCAGTTTCTCCATGATGAGGATAACTTACCAAAACCTGTTTTAATTCTAGCTAAGCCTGATTCAAATTGGGAATCTTGGCTGTACTGAAGCAGGTGAAAGGTTTGCTTCTGAACTCAGAGGCAAAATTTTAACACCAGCTTTCAGGTCACTGAGTTACGCCTCTGAGCGCTGCCTATCGTCTCTGCTCCTCTTCTGCTAATATGCCTTTTACTCCACTTTCACTTAAGATTTGCTCCTCTCTGTGCAGAAAATCTTTCTGCCCAGTAATCCTATTTCATAATCCCTTCCATGCCTGTTTGATTTATATTGCCTCAAATCGCCTGTGATCTTCTGCAAAGCTGCAGTCAGCTGTCCCCTGGCTTGTCCAACCCTCTTCTCTGTTCTGTCAAGCTGCAAACATCTCAAAGACATCCATGTCCTTTCCTACCCTTTCCAGACATGGTTCAGACAGTCTTACAGAGTAGAATCAAATTGCACTTGTGCCATGAAAACATTCCCCAGTTCTTACCGTTGGTTTGGAAACCTTGATTAAAACTGGCTCTGTGAAAGCCATAACACACATTCTGTTGCCTTTCGGAGGGACAGCAGGACCCAACAGGAATCACTGCTGCATTTTTGTGGATATTTTCTCAACATTGCCCCTGAGGCATGATACTGAGACACTTTTTTTACAAAAATGTCTATAGAAAATTAGGTTAGGAAAGTTCCTCTTCCACATGAGGTGGTTTATTCTCTGTACTCTCTCTGTGTGTGAGCATATCACAGGAGCACTTTGGAAAATCTATTTGAAAGGGGATGAATTGTTTTGCAATCACTAATTTTCCTGTACACCAATCCTCTAGCCACAGCCCTGACCTTTCTATCCCAGCCTAGGGAAGAGGCTGCAAATTCAGCTCCTGGCTGCACTTGGGAGCATCACTGTGCTCTCAACTGCAGTAGAAGGGTTCCTGCCTCATTTGAATAATGGGTTAATTAGTGCTCCTATGTTTAAAATTGCTCAGTTTCCAAATCCATCAAAGTCTGTGAAAGCTTTGTCACATGCTTTTTGGGGATTAGGAGGAGGCATAATTTATATAAGATAAGGCAAAATGGGACAGGAAAAGGAAGAAATTATTCCAGAATAGAAACAATTAGTACAATCAGTAAGAATTTAGATATATTTTTAATTTCTATTTTAAGAAGTTATATATGTGTTTTTGAGACCTCATTTTATGTCCTAGCCCCACACAGTGAGTGCTCCATAACATCATTCTCTGGGCTTATGGCACAAAGACAGAGCTGACCTGGAAGAGTTGTAATCACCCTTACCCTTTTGCAAGGTGGGTGGATGCTGTCAGGAAACATCTGGCAGGCAGGTGGATGGCTCCGAGACTTTGTTCTGTGAGCCTTTAGCAGGAGAAGAGAGGAGGAGCTCTGTTTGAAAGGATTTGGTAGGGAGGAGAGCATGTCTCTCTCTCTCTCTCTCTCTCTCTCTTTTTTTTTTCCCTGAGAAATAAGTGGAAATAAATAATTCAGCAGGAGAAAAATTATAGAAAGCTGAATTTGTCACCATCCCTCCTCAGGCAGGCTTTTAAAACATATTGTACTTTCTGCTGCGACAAGATGGAAACTTGCTGTCTGAATGCATGAAAACCTAAGAGTCCAAGCAAACGTATTCGTTGTCCAAACAGGGTTCCATCACATGAAAATGGCTGACAGTGGAGACAATAGCATGTTATGCTATTGAAGAGGCTTCATGCAGTTATTGCATGAATGAGAACTGGTTAATTCTGTCTGAGTATGTGTGTGGTTCTACCCTTGGGCATTGCTGCAAGCACAGTGTCTGTGGGCAACCTACAGGCCACCATGTCACTGAAGGCAATGCAAGCCCTGCTGAGCACTGAACGAGCAGGAGGAGAGCAGGGAAAAGGACTGGGTAGCAAAGTGCTCATCTGAGGGCACTAGCTGAGAGACTAATATTCATAATGACAGATAATTATGTGTTACAGCCTAGTAACCAATGTCAGAAGCACCTTTACTATTATGAATATTCCATTACATGCTTCCTGGTTAGTCACTGTAAAAGCTGCACCTGTGTCAGCTGCACACAGAACACTGCGTGCCTCGGCTTCACCAGAGTTGTAGAAGCTACTGAGGAAGATGAGAGAAGGTGCTGGGGGTCATTACTTTTGAGGATCTCCTGCAACAAAGCCCAGATCATCTTCCTTGCACCAGTGAACGTGGGCTGTGAGATTGCCTGGTTTTAAGATGAAACTTGGAAACCTGAAATGAATTTGTCTTTTATAGATCATCTATGAAATTTCAGCAGAACAGAAGAACTTTGCACAAGTACCCTGGCACCATTTCCTTTTTAAAAAAATTGCTCTTAAGCAGGCAAACAGCAGCAATGTCTGGGATCAGGTAGAAACTACCCATGTTCCGAGGTATCAACCCACCTCGGCATCTGGTTATCACCTTTGGTATTCTTTTTATATGCCAGGAGCATATACTATGCAAAGTATCCAGGAAGTTTGTCATGAGAGCAGATGCCCACTGGCAAATAAACATATCTAAGTGCTTTCCAGGGGCTCTTCTCTTTATTCAGTTTATTTACAGATTTGTTCAGTCACAGCTGCAGCCATACTTACTGTCCTTCTATATGCATCAGTTACAACATGAAGAAGCAGAAGCAGCAGACAAACCTCATGTCTTGTGCAGAGCATGGGACTGTCCAGGCTTTATGGCTGCCTTTCTTCTCCTACCGTGTGGTGGCTGCTGAGATTGATGCCCTACATAGAGCCACGTACATTGGGCTGAGTGAGGTGGGACTCTGGGCTGGTACCAGCTGCAGAGCTGAGAGGATGACTGTACGATCAGAACAAGAGGTGCAGCAGCACATCGGTTATTCCGCCCCCTTGACACGAGGTCAGTAACAGAGGGATGGTCTCAGACAAAAGCAGCTTCCATTACCTTGAAAACCCTGAACTGCCAGTCTGAGCTGTAATTCCTTGTGTGCAGAGATAATGTCAATGATTGGAATAATCGTTGACCTGATCTCAGTGGAAAAGTAAACACTTCATTTTCATGGCTAGAGCCGCGTTTGCTGAGTGGTAGCACCTGTCATACACTGGAAGATGAGCTCACGCCCATGAAATATTTCTGTTCCCACTTCCATTGTCCTTTGCAACGGAAGCTCTCACCTTTGTTTTTACTATAAATCCCTTGTAGGAGAGAGATCATCCGCAGTTCTGACTCAGACCATTAAGAGCATATTGAGAAATAACTTAGGTTTCCCAGAAGGCTAATTTACGTCAGCAAGCAAAAAGATAATCACAGTCATAAATCTTTGTCCATGTCTGTGTCTCCTGATTGCTTTAAAAATGTCAGGATGGGACTTTCTATACCTTAACCAAAAGCATTCATCTGACTTGTTTTCCCTAACATCTGTGGTGTGTGGTAGTTATACTGGTTTATAGCAGCCTCATTTCCAGCATGCTGGAATTCAACATCGTCTGTAAATTATGCATGACTTTTTAGCATTCATGAATCCCATCATTTTACTTTATCGATCAGTTCTTTCCCACAATTGGTAACAATCCATGAGGAAATGAATGTTCTACATCAGGCAAATGGGAATTTTATTGATGTAACACTGGGGAGGCAATAGACATGCCTAGCAAGCTGAAATGTGGCTATCCTTTATGTCTGCTTGAGAGAGAGTCCTTCCATCTGTATTTTACCTGGACTCTTCATGAGAGTTAAAAACACTACTCTATTTAATATTTATAGAGAAGCTAAGATATCCACCTAGCCCTCTCTTGCCATTCCTATTAATGAAGGTAACCATATACCTTCCTTTCCTTCTATTAACATGTCAATGTAGGGATTCTGAACAGTTCATACATTTTCACTTAGAGCTGGCAGTCAGCCTTTCCTGCTCCTGTTCCCTCCATCTTTGCTCCACACATGTACCAAGCAGGTGCATGTGGTCAGCTCTAACATGAGGCTTCTCCACTGACCTCCATGCCCAAGACACAGCCATTCTTTACAGTTTAAACAAACCTACTGTGATTAATTTGATTGATAAAAGCCATGTACTGACATATAGCATTTGACCTCATGTCAAATGTTATAGAGCACAAGATATAAGACACATCCACAGCAACAAAAGTCGATGACTGGTGAGGAGCTTCAGCTGTACCTCAGATCACAGAAGAGGAACCAGACCGTTCTTATCAAGGGCAAATCCTGACCTTTCTGAGATTAAACAAATTTTTAAGAAAAGCAGTTACTGGTTGCATGTAGTGGTACCAAGCCCCTTACTGCTCTTAACAGTGAGGGCACCCAGCCTTCCTGGTGAGCCACGTAGCAGACAATTTGAGACAGTCCCTCAAGGCTTCCAAAGAACAATGATGGTAATGAAACCTCTTTCCATAGTGGCCGCCACCTCTCGTGACTCTGTTCGCCTGTCTGTGGAGATACAGGCTCATAGTCTCTACATACACCTCTGAAGTCAGGTAAATATGTGATCTGCATTCATTGTGCTCTGTGTGGGGAAAACACCTGCTTCTGTTGTATACTTCGATAAAAATGACTAGTGCAAGAGAGTTGATTCTGCGTCACTTATTAGTTGTATGTAACAAGATCAATCCTCTTGTTTGATTTCCCGTTCATCAAGGAACTGTAGGCTTGTTGAGTGTTACTGAATTTGCGTCCACCAGGAGAAGGAAGAGCTTTAGATTTATTCTAATGAAATCTTGTACCAGGCTGAAATTAACCTGCAGAGAAAAATGAGTACTAATCTAAAACATGATATTAATTTGAAGTGTGAATATAGCAAAACCACTCCTTGTTAAAGCATAACTTGCTTTCATTTCTCTCAAGTGCACAGTAGAAGAAATGGAATGACCTCAGGGCTTTTTTGGGGAACAGCTTCAAAATCCTTGAAAAAAACTGATTTATGTTCTCAGAAGGTCTTGAATGCTCTCGCTTATACCTTGTAAGAAATACAAATCTCAGTAGAATTTGTAAGTTACTAGGAAAAAAAAAGCTGTTCCCCCAAATAATCCTAATAGGAAAACGCAAGATGCATCTAGTACCCAGGATGGCAGAGACAGCTAGTGTTGTATATCAGAGATGAAGTATTTCTCCAAAGATCCTGAAAACCCACAATACAGCAGATTATAATTCTAGTAACTGAGAAAAATGGCAAAGAGGAATATAATCTCTAATAGGTGCAAAAATCCTTTCTACTTTAAGATATCTTAGCAAATCATGTCTGTACTGCAGAAATGGAGGAGGGCTACAGAGAAAACAAAGCAAAAATGCTCTGTTGAATTTTGAAGTTTGCAGGTGGTGGCCTCATTCAGCAGCCTGTCACCTAGCCATGGACGTGTGCAGTCCCAGGTATGAGCTGTATGTCAGCAACCTTGTGAAAGCAACAGTCACAGGGGCTTTTTGAAAAGTCAGATCAAACTTTGACTTAGGAGAAGATGATTCTTTATTAGACCTTGTGAGAAAACATTCCTAGAATCATAGAATCATTATGGTTGGGAAAGACCTTTAAGATCATCAAGTCCAACCACTAACCTCACACTGCCAAGCCCATCACTAAACTAAACCATGTACCTCAACACCTCACATCTGCATCTTTTGAATATCTCTAGGTACGGTGACTCCACCACCTCCCTGGGCAGTCTGTTCCAATGTTTAATAACCCTCTCTGTGAAAAAGTTCTTCCTAATGCATAATCTAAACCTCCCCTGGAGCAACTTGAATCCATTTCCTCATGTCCTAGCATTCATTACTGGAGAGAACGGATGGACCCTCACCTCACTACAGCCTCCTTTCAGTTAGTTGTAGAGTGATCATGTCTCCTCTCAGCCTCCTTGTTAGGCTAAACAGCCCCAGCTCCCTCTGCCACTCCTCACATGACTTGGTTCTCCAGACCCTTCACAAGCTTTGTTGCCCATCTCTGGGCACACTCCAGCACTTCAATGTCTTTCTTGTAGTGAGAGGCTCAAAAGTTTATTCAAGAATACGGTTTTTTTTCAGTAGGAATACCTGATGTTACATAACCACAGCTTCAGAGTGCTCTCACCACACTGTACACTTTCTGCAATGTGTTTGATCTTTATAATAACTTTGTGACTACGCAGAGCTCTTCGTAAATTTTTAATTCAAATTATTCTGCAGACAAAAGCAACAGGGAAGAGTCAGAAAGTGACTCACTGTTTCTTAATCAGGGATGAGTGACTAGGCAGCTCTGGTGTCACAGTTGGAGAGGGTTATTGGTTCTGATTAAATCATCTGAGGATGGATCCCATGTGAGCTTGTGTGTTACCTCATGGCTTGAGCAGTGGGTCTGCAGAGGTGTGCATGAAGCATCTGGTGCCTCCCTGCCACAGCTTTAGAGCAGAATGCACAATTAGTCTTATTCTTTGCATGCAAAGCTTTGTGATTTTTAAAACTTTTTGCCTTCACAGTAGTATCCAAACCCCTCAGTTCTGGCATAGAAAAAGCGTAAGAAGATGTGTGACTTCTCTCTATCCATTTGCATTGGATAAATGAACTCAGGTCAGTGCACTGTAGGTTAGACCTGTCTTTACAGGTAAGGGCTGACCCTGGCATTGATGCACAAGCATCAAGCTGCCTACCTTCTAGCGACTTCGTTTCATAGTGCAACCCACAGACCTGAACCAGATAGTCATGCTTGCATCCATTTAGGAAACAGAAATGCATTTAACAGAAACAATCTCGTAGGATAGAAAAAAGGGGTTTTTTTGTACCATCAGCTAGAGTATTTGTAAGAAAACAAGCACAACAGGTATTCTTTAAATGAGTACAAGTCACTTTAGTGATAAAATAATGGTAAAAAACCAGTAGGAATTTACTTCAGCTTTCAAGCACTTTAACCATGGTATAGTGAATAGAAATAAGAAATAAAATGGGATGACATAGAAATATAATTGCTTGCTCATTAAACACTGTATGCAAGGTACAGCCATTCCTGTGTTCTTCTTGTACAATTTAATTGAATTCTGCTTATGCTCACATTTTTCTGGAATTTGTTTCCATTGATTTGGTGGCCTCTAATAAATTTATTCTATTTCATTAATTGCAGGAAGGTTTTGAAATTATACCAAGCATTAGTTTTACCTTTTGATCTTAGACAGTTAAATAAGAGTGGGTATACTATCAGCTATGGAGGTCTTGCAGGAAGAATAGCTGAAAAGACAGTTTCCTGAAACAAAATTTTGCAGCTATGGCTCCTTTGAGGTTTTATTATCCACAACCTGCCTCACAGCATGGGGGAAGACAGGTCACCCAGACATTAGCTTGTGCTCATGAGTGCAAGTAGCCTGGCTTTGTCTGGCCTTTCTTGGGCTCTACATGTGCATGCTCATGTTTGTGTCCTTGCTGGTGTAAAGGAGGAATCAGAGCTGCAGCTGCAGCAGATCAACCTGCAGCGACCTAGACATTTCATCTGCAGACATTTCTTTGTGCATGCAATTCCCCCAAGGGTGGCCATATCTGATGTACCCATGATCACCTGGATTGTTCCAAGGTTTCTGTAACAGCTGGAGTTTCCTCAGGACACAGGCTTTATGAACCTTTATGTGTTCATGGCATTGCTGAGCTTCCACTAAGAGGTCACCAAAGCCTGCATGAGAGCCCCCATACCATCTCATTGGTGAGAAGGCCATAGCCAACATTCATTTGAGACAGATACAGAGATGGCTAAGCTGCCTGTGAAATTTCTTGGGAAACACTGCACTTACTATCCATCTTGAAGCAAGCAAAACTCCTTTTTAATTTTTTTTTTTTTACTTACAAATGATTCTGCAAATGTCATCAAGTCAGGGTGTGCTGCGAGACTTCAGCCATCGCTGCAGGGACTCTCAATTCACTGTCTTGTGTTCTTTAAACATTCTTGAAAATGACTCTAAGATCATTTTATCCATCTTTTCTCATACCTTGTGGAAGTATGAGAACACTCTGTAACACAATAAAGATTTTAATGAGAAAACAGTGATGCAAAAGACAGCTGAAAAAAACAATTATTCTTCATTTACATCAGTCTCTTTGACATTTAGTTTTCCAGCATACAAAGATTTTCTCTACTTCACATACTTTTGTATCAGATTCTGCCTTTAAACAAAAGTTTGAGCAACAGTTCAGGAAATAAAATAAACTATGACCAGGTCTACCTTGCTAGAGTAACTATACCTTTCTGTTTTCAGATAGGCTACACTTTGAGTTGCAACACTACCCTAGAAATTACAACTGTTGGGTGACAGCTACTGTTATGCATTACTTTTGCAGGTCTTTCGAGCCTGCAGGATGCTATCAGTCCTGAGAGAAAGCACTGAAGAGTAAATGCAAAATCAGTTCCCGCTTTAATATTCAATTAAAAGTATCTTCATTGTGCAGGAACTTCACACTAAATGAGCCTTCAGAAGTTCATGTAAAATACCCTGTTCTTTCTATTTCTTTTTGTCCCTGATGTCATTTGTACTACACCTTTACCAAGAGCCAGCTGCAGTCAGTGCCAAAGAATTGACCCCTCTCCCAGGGAGTGATGGGTGTGATGCTTGTGGGGTGCACTGGTACCTGCAGGCCTCGCTGGGTCTATTTGGTCATGCTGTGGCCGGGCTCCTCTCGAGCACTTGTCACCTGCAAATCCTCCAATGCTTTATGGAGGAATCTCTTATTTCAGTGTACAGTCTTCCCACTGAGGTTGACTCACCTGGAGGCCCTTTTTAAAATAAAAAAACCCCATCCCACTAAGCTACTAAGGTGGTATCAGTGAAAAAGGAAAAATGGGAGTATCTTCTCAAATAGACCCCTCCATTTCTCCTCAAAAAACATATCAAAAAGTGTGGTGTTACGGTTTATGCATGTAACTAATATTTTATGCGATTAACACTTACGGCTAGCATGTCTTCAGGCTACCATAACAACTCAGATGATGCACGAAGAGAAGTGCAAACTCTCTGGTGTGGATTAATCCTTCATGTGCAAATTAATCCTTCATTAGTTTTGCATCTGCTAAAATGCTTCTTTAGTTTTATTTAGTTTTATGCTAATTTGATCTGGTTTGATCCCTTCTGGGGCCAACAAGAAAGCTGAAAGGGGCCTGTAGTGACAGCACAAGGGGTGACGTCTTTAAACTGAAAAAGTGGAGATATAAAAGTTCTTCCCTGTGAGAGTGGTGAGGCCCTGTCACAGGTTGCCTAGAGAGAATGTAGCTGCTCTATCTCTGGAAGTGTTCAAGGGGAGGTTGGACGAGGCTTAGAGCAATCTGGTCTGGTGGAAGGTGTCCCTGCCCATGTCAGGGGAGTTGGAGTGAGCTGAAGTCCTTTTCAACCCAAACCATTCGATTGCCCTGTAATTGTGTGCTGGATTTCACTTGTTATACGCTGGTATACAGCTTTGCCATGCACTGCTATGTAACCTTGATGAAAAAGCCACAAAAATCAAAAGAACATTATCTGTTTTGGGTGCATCAAAAGTACAAACATCTCCTTTTCTTGTAGCACTTCAGGAAGAAGAGGAACCTGAGCAGCAAAAAACACACAATTGACTGGACTGTTTTATCAGCCCAGAGAGTGACAACTTTGGGGACAGATGGCTGCACAACCTTCTTTAAGGCTACGCTACTGCAAGGAATGACTACTGACACCAGGACTAGGCAGGCAGAAACTTTGCATATTACTTGTGAAACTTCTGTTTGCTTGTGGAAGTGCATAACCTGAAGGAGTAAGCAGGTATTAACCAGTGACTTTGCCTGAAGCCTCAAAGAGAAAGGGTTTCTGGTGAAGCCCTGTGGCACTCTTTTCCCACCCAGATGCCTGTGGCCTCACTCTCAGATGGGAGGTGGTCTCGTCTCATACCCATGCAAGTTTCCAAAACTTTGCAAGATTCAAAGCAAGAAAGTAAGATGTAAAGTTAAGATACTGCTGTTTTTATTCCCCAAGTCATGCCAAAGGGTGTTATAAATAGCTGCAGCCAGAGGAGAAGGCTGCTGTGCTCAACGCCTGTTTTATGGTGCTGAGGTGAAGCAGTTATGAGTCACTCCTGTAACTTACATAGGCATGACACAGACTTTTGACATTCAATATTTTCTTTTTCATTTACCAAAAGTTATAATTACCCCTTGAAAGCTCAAATCTGCTTTCTTTTCCTACCATTTAGTCTCTTTATGTTTGGCACTTTGCCATTTTCCCTCTGTGTGTAGTCCATCTGAGCACTTTTCTGGCCCTTATTGCTCTTGTAGCTGAGTGCTTGCAGGATTTATAGATTTTGTTCAGTCCGTATCTCACATTGTCCCTGGCAATTAGACGCCCAGGGAGTCAGAGCACCAGGTCACAGTCACACAGACACTGCACAGAACAACTTGCCGCAGATTAGAGAAAGTGTGTGTTGTATTTTGGCTGCAGGATCAAGTGTGTGCTTAAGCTCAACTACGTTTTTAACCCAGACTGCTTGGAAAAAAACGAGGCATTTAAGAGATCTCAAAAATAAGGTGGAGGAGAAAAGCTGGGCTTATTCCACCCATAAAGTAGACCCCATCCCGTCACTATAGCTTGCTAACTTTTCTAAGCAGAGCATTGTATCTTAAAAACAGCAATGTCTGATTTTGTTATAATGGACAGTTTGGACACATTGAAGCACAAGTGAGGAAAAACATTTTTTCATTCTTCCTTTTTTTCTTTCTGAAGCCTCATGCTTCTTTTTACGTGAAACCTTACAAAGAAGGTACCTGCTGGGGCATTCCTGCTGTCTCTCTGTGGGTGTACACGCATGTGTACACGCACAAATAGATACGCTTTTCCAGTGGCACATCACATCACCCCTTGCAGACATATGGTGGACAGCCAGTCTTGTCCATACACAAAGAGCCAGGATGTGCAGGGAGCCAACCCTTGGGCTCCTCTTCCAACATAGATGCTGTCCCGCAGGGACAGCCACAAGACACAGTACCACCAGCCACAAGACACGTTAAAATTGAAGTGACAAGTGACATAAAGACACTGGGAACAAAAACCTCTGCACAAGTAACCCCCCCACCCCACCCCGTTTCAGTTGAGCACTGTGATGCTCATGAACTGAGTTTCTCATGTTGTTTACATTCCTGAAAGGATGCATTTCCCCCATTCATTAAGTGTATTTACTTACAACAGAGAGTTGTTTACTTTGTATCAAAGAGATGAAGATTTGAACTGTCTGAGCTCAGAATCACCTTCCTGCTACTGACTTTGGGGGCAGAAGAGAGTCCTGGCCTGTCCAGGACACCCATCTACCACTTTCTTTCACAAGGAAATAGTAGAAAGAGGCAACTGAAGACAATAGCAGGTTTTTAATGCAGATGGAAATGCAGAATATTTCACTTACCTTGTCAGGCTTGAAGACTAAGCTTTCCAATAGGAAAATGTTATCCTCTCCCTGTGCCAAGGTCTGGCCTTGAGGGGACAGACGTGGACAGGAGTGTCACTCCTTTCCAGCTACTGGAGTGGGTCTACTTTGTCCTGCACCATCATCCAGCAGCGGGGGGGGGGGGGGGGGGGGGGGGGCTCTGGAAAACCACAGGGTTTATTTTTCTGTGGGAGTGGGTGGGCAGGAGGAGTGGGGAGGGCTGCGAGTTTGGGAAGAAGCTGGCGAGCCCTGCACTCTGTGCTGTAGCTGCTTGGCAGAGGCAGTGAGCGTGCTGTACAGCATTAGCTGGTGCCTTTGCAGTCCAGGCAAAGATGGCATTAATAAATGATAAAGGAGCAGATTTCAAACGTGTCCAGAATCTGTAAGATGGACAACTCAAAGACTGGGCTTTGGCAAGTCACTTATCTTTTGTCTGGCTCTTTATTCATAAATGACGGTTAAAAAAAAATACAGGGTTTTTTTTTTGTAAAATGCCTCGTAATATCCATTCCTGCTAGTAATGGATAATCAGTACTAGCAGTACTGATTAGTAAAAAAGGCTCTGGGAGAAGAGTGGCATGTTGTTATCTATGGTCCTTTTTTCACCTAGGACATTTGTAATAATTTTGCATTCCAGATAATGCTGCCTAATTTGAAGAACACATAAAAGCTTCTTTTTCTCGTTCCCTATAAAACAGTCCTTTCAAAATGCTGCTTTCCTTACAACAGGGTATTAGAGTGCTGTGTGCATCAAGGATACTATTGACATATTCAGCGGGATATTTTTAGCGTAGTGGGAAAAAAAAGAAATCTTGAGAAAGGTCAGTTCTTTCACTGTGCTAATTAAATTGCTCTGGAAGGAGATTATATCACGATGGTGACCAGCAAGCTCGCCAGAACCAAGCTCATCAGCCTGCGGCAGGTAGCTTTTGTGAGCAGGCTGGAGTGAGCATGGCTGGCAGCGATGGACAAACACGCTGACAGATCACCCGTGAGTCATTCAGCAGAAGATTTCTTTCTTTGATGTCTTCATTTCACAAAGCAAGCGGACGGATCTCTTCTAAAAAAGAGATCATTTTCATCCTCCTTTTATCACATTTTCTATTAACCAAATGCAGCTCTGTATAGGTGCTCCGTAGTAGTAAGACATGCCGATAAACATATGCAGGGTGATGACTGCTCACCATAGCCACCAGCAAGACCACACTTACAGACACTGTGCTGCTAGCACAGCTTTTGAAACCAACTGCAGATGCTCTGTATAAAGGTTGAGGCATTAATTTCCCCCTCCAGTGTGATGGTGTTGCACAGCCTGTGTGCAGTTCACAAGAGCTGACCAAATTCACGCGTGGATTCACAACATGGCTTTCTCAGGTTCACTCAGTGGTAGCTGATCTGGCTTTCAAACCGCTCGTGACTTCACTTGACTCGTGTAATCCTCTCTCTGCCACCTGTGTCACAGCCTGCAGACTTTTACATTGCCAGAATGGCTGGAAACAGGCCCATATTCGGGGTTTTCATCCTCCCTTATGTGGGGGCCTTGACTGACAGCCAGTTGCCCCTTGGGAGGCACTTGCATTCACAGAGCAAATCACACAGCTGCACAGACACAGCTGGTGGGTCCAGTCCCCTCAGTGTGACTAGCCTGAGCTGAAGGTTCTGCCAAGCTTTTCATTCTTCTCTCCATGGCTCTCTTGGTTTCTCTCCAGCTACCGAGTAGAGACTCATTTTTTCCTAAACACGTTCACTGATCTCCTGCAGAGCCTTACGGTAGTTTAGCAAAGACCTATGTGATTAAAGTCAGGGCTGGCTGTTGATCGGTGAATGGCAGCAAGGTTGTTTTCTCATCCGTTCTGGTGACTGCCACTTTTCAGTAAGTATGAACACATCCTCGTGCTTCCATATGCAGACCACATAAGGTGCCTGGGATGTGCCTGCTCAGCAGGGGGATCCATCCTCAGGGTGAAACTGTCACTGTCTTGCAAGACATGGATTTCAATAAATATCTACACATAGCATTTTAACTCTAAACGGGATTATTGCTTTGAACACAGCAATTAAGAAGATGAAGGGAGGAGGGTAGCCTGCATATCATATTCAGTGTCATATGCTTCTTGAGAGTTCCTGGGGTGGATGTGATGGATCCGTGAGCTAATAGAGGTCTATAGAAAAAGATCAACAGAATCAACCCAGGGTGCTACAGCCACGGACACAGAAAAAAGAGATTATGGCTGAGGATCCCAGAGAATTGGCTGGGGCTTAATTTGGGACAATTATATTTAGAATTGTAAATTACCTATTAAATCCTTCAACATACTGTATTTAAATTCAGATTAATAGCCCAAATCTGCTGTTGGTTTTCTAAGCTGCTGACAGTGCACTTTCACCCTCCTGGACACAGACATGAAGGAGGCTTCTGAAAGAAATGTCTGCGGTTGAACTTTTCCCTTGCAAACCAGGGACTATCAGTCTCAGTGTCACACCAATGGCCTCTGTCCCCTCCAGCTGTCCTCTTGCAGACTGTCTGCGTTGGATGTGCAGAAGAGTTGCAGCATTTCTGAGGATGTTTCACAGCAGTGATAATTACATGGTGAAATGCAAAGTAACAAGCTGCCCCTCTACTCATTATTACGGATTAATGATCTGAGCTTTAGTCTTTTGTTCCCTGCAGGGCAGCAAATTTTGCCCAAATCATGCTTCAATAAATGCAAAATGTGTGATACTCAGCCTATGCAGAGCATGGATGTGTTCCTGAGTGACCTGATCTAGGCTTGAGCAGGGAGGTTTGACTAGGTTATCTTTAGAGGTCCCTTCCAACTCCTACCATTGTGTGATTCTGTGATTCTATGATACATGTAGATAAAAGGTTCTTCCTCTTCTTCCTGGTATTGGTGATTCGGCCAAATGCTCTGTAGCTTTAATCGTCTGAGACAAAGCAGAGATGCATACTTGCTGTCACCTGTGATACAAATCTGCTCTGCTCTCCCCAGGAGCATTATCCCCATTTCCAGGCCACCTTCACCAGCTCTTTCCTACAATCCTTTATATATTTTTCATATGGGTGAGATGACAGTTCCTGACAGCTGTGGGCTACATCATACAAAGGGCTCACAACCCAGTGCTTACCTTTTGCATTCTTTCTGTTACGCCATGTTTTACAGTAAAGATGCAGTGCTTCACGCACCTTTGGTCCTGACCAGATGTCTCTGTGTGGACCTTCTCTCTGAGCCATAAGATACTGAGATACCCTGCCTGCTTGCTCTTTTGGCTGCATTGGCATCCACCAATTGCCAGAGACACTTGCCAGAGACAGTAATTCCTGCAGATGATCCTGCAACTCTGTGAGCTTGAAAAACAAAACAGAATGAGCTCTAACCATAAATGCAACAGTATCATTCTGGTAGACTTTTGCCAGCTATTTTTTGTGAAAGCAACTTGAAAATGCTGCTCTCTTCTACCTTCCTCTAGTAGCCACTGCATGGAGCATTTTATTTGCATGCTCACGGACGTGGAGTGCACCAATGAGGTGTTTGTGCAGGCATCTAATCAGCCCAGCTCACCTATACCAGCTCTGTGGGAAATGGTACACTCACTGAGATCTCCACAACAGATCCAAGGCAATGATATATAGCCTGTCTGAGCAGAAAAAGAGGTGTGAGAGAAGGAAAAAAGTTGTATTTCTGAATGCAGAAAGAAATGAGTTGCCTGGGTCATGTAGGCAGGTGCCTGAGAGCTGCCTTGTGCTCTAGGCTTTGAAGTTCCATTCAGCACCTAAAGAAGTGGATTGCTTCTCTCCTGGAACATACACATTTTTGTCAGGCTGACGTCCCATCTAGGATATCTGTATTCTGGAAATCTGCTGAAGGTTTCTTATTATGTTGTTTCTGTGCCTGTTTGTGCGAGTAAATCTTGTAGTCAGGCAATGTGTGAATAGTTTGGCACATATAATTTACTCAACGTATTCAGATGTGGTGTCCTGAATACTAAGCACTGTGCTCTCACCAATGAAAAGGGCTGATTTTAAATGCCTTTTTTTTCCCCTTTTTTCCTTGGCAGTTGGGGTTATATGTAAATCTTGCACTTGGGTGTATGTTTCAAATAAATTACTGCTTTGTTCTTTTTCCAAAGATTTAGCCAAACTTGCAATGAGAGAACTGGCCTGGTGAGTAACTCGAAGAGGAAATATGGGAGGAAGAGAAAAGGCAAATCTGGACTGAAATGGATGTGTAATCTCTTACCTAAAGGCTCAAACAAACATACGCTGTCCCACCAGCTCACCCTTGGAGACAGAGTACTGAAGCTTTTTTGACCTTATGGAAGATAGTGCTGAGTCTCTGTCACTCACATCCAATTCTGTTAACTATTATCAGTGGCATTGCCATTAATGTAACAGTGCCCAGGGCTCCTCTCATTTGTGCTGCTGTAAATCAGAAGCAAATCCACAAAATGAATGGGGAGATAGAAAAGGGTATGAGAACAAGCCAGCACATGTTTTATGAGAGTCTTGGTCTTTATGTGAGCTTTCTCTCTAAGTTAGTTTTGGGATCATTCTCCTTGGATTTATACCATGGCACCATGCTCCCTGGGCTCAGACCCCTTTGTGAATGCTGCCTGATGCCCCTGCTCAGGAAGCCTCTCACTGTCAGTACCAGCAGCCTTGCTGGATGAACCCACGGGAAAACCCTTCTCCTCACACCTCCAAGATGTGCTCTCCCAGCAACTTCAGGAAGGCTTTACTCCCATGGCCGTGTCCGGCCACACTTCTGCTCTCCACCTCTGGGGAACATCTAGAAATGTCACTGAGAAACAGGGTGTTTAGTATGCAAAAAGCTTCCCTTCTCTTTTTTCTCTCCTTTTTTTTAATTAGTGAGCTGGGGAGCACTGTAGCACTGAGCAGCTATTATGACACAGCCTGTCAGCTGTAGCACTGGCAGGATGCTGTCTTGGGTTTGCTGATAGGAACCTTGCACAAAGAACATTTCCCACCTGCATCTGACCCCCGAACCAGAACCAGCCCGCTGGCTCAGGAGGTGGGCAACAAGGCTCAAGCTGTGATTGAAAGGCAGGAGAGGATGGAAATAAAACCCTGGGGCTGATTTCTAATTGGGAAGACAATGAGACATTTGAAACAAGATAGCTACAATTAGGATGAGAGGCACTACAGAGATCAAGAGAACTGCTTCTTCATACGAACAAGCTGCTGCTTCTTTCAAGGGGAATGTGCGGAGGGAGGTAGAGAGAAGGTAGTCAGCTTGAAAGGGGATAGCTGTATGACAGGAAACTCAAGATACAGACAGAAATCTCCTCCTTGGAGCTTGTGACTGATTTCAATGAAATTAGGCTCATTGGAAAAAGAAAAGAAAAATAATATTGTTAACCTGATACCTTGCTTAGCAATAAACAACTATTTTTCTCTTACCTTCATGTTGGGAACATCATTTTTAATTACAATTTTCAGAGATTCATGGATGAGCACGGGGCCAGTGCAACCTTTCAGGAGGATGAGACAGTATTTGTGATTCTAGCCATAGAAGCCAATGATCTGTCAGGCAGCTGGTCTCCTGGTCCAGTGGTCCCCACAGGGCTGCTCATGGGGTGGGAGAGATGCTGGTGGGGACCCCACATCATGCAGATGGTTGTCATCCCTGGCTTGCTTCCTGCACACTTCCTTGCAAAGGGTGGTCGACCAGCATGGGAATGTGAAAGGCTTGGAGGTTCTGCCCAGTGCTCACACCATGAAACAGAAGAGGAGGCAAGTGCTAGCTGTGTAGTTGTGACAGGTGACAACTGAGATCAGGGCTGTTACTGACAGTTCTGGTAAATAAACTCTTCCCAAAATCAGTGGTAGAAGGTGTCCTCCATGAGCACAAAGTTCTTAACAGAATTCACCTTCCTTATTCCCTTCAGAGGTAATTTTAGACTTCCATATTCAATGCAGTTTGCAGGTTGCTGATACTCTATAAATTTCTGATGCCACTGCAGACGTAACACAGCTTGTATGTGACCTGTTCATGTACAGGAAGCTAGAGATGAAATTTCAAGCATTTGAAGAATACTGCTTCAGCATATGCTGAATGTGGAGCAGCTGACATTTCCTTAAAAGTTACTTGCAAGCAGCACTAATTATCTTATTTTTCCAAAATCTAATGAGTGGCGTCAATGCTTAAAAAAAAGTCAGGACAATCTGGAGAAGGTTTTGTGGGAGCTCAGAGCTGTAGATGTTAACGTCACAGGAAAGGGAGCACAAAAGCTGAGGTCCTTATGACAGCCCTCCTGGTATAGCAAGAATAAGGATTGCAGAAAAGCAGGTTTCCACCTCTAAAAATAATTTCAAACAAGAGCATTGTGAGGGCATCTTAACAGCACGGTGCAGTAGCTGTGGCAGACTCCCCAAAGCTCCAACTGGAAGGATTCAGGCCACTGTCTTTCGTATCTTGTTTAAATTTAAACCCTCAACACAAGCAGCCAACAAGTGTTTTGACATTAAAAACTTGCCTTCAGGGTTTCTGCTTTTTCACATGTAATTTGTTTTTCTTCCTTCTTACTTGTGCCTTGTTCTTCAGCCCTTACAAGGACAGCAGCACTGGGTCCTCTCACAGGCAAGGAGCCCGAGGACAGCCTTGATTCTCATCTATTTCAGATCAAAGAGAAGAGAAAAAGAAGACAGAACAGCATCACCACCAGAAGTGCAATGGATTGTTTAAAAAACAAAACGCAACAGGATCAAGCGCCTCTTTGTATTAGAGGAGTGCTGAAGATAGAAACTGGGCTCCCAGTTATGCAGCTGCCTGGAGCAGAGACCACTATCCCAATACTGTCCTGGCCCTGGACTGTAGGCAGGGAACACCTCCATGGCAGCCCCTGGGGAGGGACATTGCGTTAGTCAGGCAGATGAGAGGCTACATGCTCTGGAAAACACTTTTTCACTGAAATGATGATGATATGATCATAGACAGAGATGAGAGTTGACATATTTACAACATTTTACCTCCTGCCCTTGATGAAGGGTAAAGAAGATTTTTAGGGAATAGTGGAAATTAGGATCCGGAGGTACTTAAACAATAATAAAAACTGGGTTCATATTCAGCAAATGAATCCTCACATTCCTATCCTATCCTCCTTATGTCACCAACCAGGCAGCGTCTGTGGTTCCTGTGCAGGTCTGTGGGCTTTGCAGGGTGTTTTAGTGACCTGAGAGGTCATGGCCATCTCAAGCATGGGCTTACCCAGATCTCTGACCTGCTCTCCTTTGGCAAAGAGCTGTAGCAGTGAGCTGTTTTTTATCAGTAAGTATTTTATCCATCTTCTCCCTTTGGAGGAGATTGCTCCAAATGTAAAATTGAAGGTAAATTTCTCCAAGAAGAAAAAGGAAGAACATTCTAAGCAAGGTATTTCACTGCTTGAAAACTGACTTCAGTGGCTCTGACGAATGAAAAATACACTGGATGTCTTATGCAACCTCACTGTCTGGACAAAGCACAGCCTGACACTTGTGATGCCTTGATTTTGTCTGCCTTGCTGCATGGTCCCTGGTAAGTCACTGCATTCCCTTGCTTCTACTGTTTCCATTTGCATAAAAAAGAATAACATTTCTGTTCCTCATTGTAAAGTGTAAGCTGGTGAATCATACTGCATTAGCACTAGTCTGTTAACTTACCATTATTCCAAAGGAAATTATGAGAACGCCACAGTACATCCTTAAAAAAAAAGGAGTTGGGATTTCTTCTCATGATTTGTTTTGCATCTGTAAAACCAGAACACATGTCATTATTTTGTTCAGCTGAAACAGATTTGCCATTTTTGTCTTTCTTTCTGAGCTAAGAGCTGGCAAACTGGTGATAGAAATGGTGGTGGAACCTCGGATCTGAATGGCGTTTTTGGTTTTCCTTTTAGCTCACACACCAGTGTGAGGCTTCCGAGTGGCAGCTTTGTGCTTCATTGTTCTTAGTCCTCTCTCACCATTCACACAAGGCAAAAGGAGAGGCACAAATGGAGACTGAGAACAACTCCCACCCCCATCTTTCCATAAAACACCACCTGCCCTAAATCTGCAGCCAATAAGGGGACCAGACAGACTGATGCTGTTGGGGCACAACACCAACCTCTGCAACCACAGCATGGGTACATCAGGGCCTGATGAGTGTGGCACGGGTAAAGGAGACCCTGTGCAGCCTGTCTGGAAGCATTTGTTACTCTGGAAACAGGATAGAGTTTTGCTGGAGGAAGAAGCCTGACCAAACGTCAAGATTCTGATGCAAAATCTCTTCATCTGTAAAAAGAGGGAAGGCAAGGTGAGGGAAGACACAAGGCAGTGGACAAACCAAAGAGTGGCCATACAAATGCCCCAAAATCCAGAGGGGAACTGGGTGCCAGGAGGGTAGTGAGGCTGGGGAGCTGCAGCACAGACCAGCTCTGACCCGCTACAGCAACAGCACAGAGAATCCTACAGAGCTCTTGAGAAAAGTATGAGGTGTATGACATCCTGCTGGATTGCTTGGGTGTCTCTGACACTTTACCCTGCTGCTGGAGAAACACAACTCTGTCTATATCACCTCCCCCCCCACCCCGCCCGCCTTTTCTTTTGTGGCTCAGGTAAAGGTGCCAGCCCAGAAACTCCTGCTCAGGGATGTGATTTTAGAGCTGTCTTCAATCTCTCTTCTGCCTTTTGTTTCAAATTTTTTTTCAGAGAACTGTTTACTGGGAGGAGTGCAATAACAAAATGGATGACACGGGTCACTTTGAATTCAGCAGTATATTTTAACCACCTCCTCTTGTCTCTGCAGTCAGTTGGGTAGGTGACACATACACTGCGATAGTGCAAACAAACATCTGCTCCAGTGGGTGTGCGCTTACTCACTCCAACATGCTCTTGAATCTAATTGGGAATTTCCAGGCTTACATTGCTCACTCTCTTTCCAAAATAACTTTTATAAGTATAAAGTGTATGAATTAATCATCCCTTTAATCCAGCAAAAGCTGTGCTATATCTGTTCAGTCACGAGATATTTATTTCTGTCCTGGGTATTCAGGATGGAATATTTTTGTGATTTCTTTCTTTCTTTTTTTATTTTCCTTTTCACAAGTACCAAGAGGAGTTTCCAGCTTAAAGAAATAAAGCAGTTGATTTTTGCAGAGATTGGCAGTCAACAGTACAGAGGAGATTTAGTAGAATGGTTGTCCTGGGGAGAGTGCAGGTGGCAGCTGTTTCTGTTTGGTTGGGTTAGTCCAGAGCATCAGATGAGAATGAAGCATAAAAGTACAACAGCACAAGAGTCCTGCAGCTCAGTTTGGATGCACACACAACATAGTCAGGACTGTTACTCTACCATGCCTCCTTCTTGGTGTGGCTGAGAGTGAGCAGTGTGGCCGTGCAGACACCAGCCCTGATGCTGAGGTGCTGCTGACTGTTCTGGCCATGCAGTTGGCCACGCTGGTATGAGTTTTGGCAGGTCATTGAGGATGGCTCTCCAGTGCAGAGTGCAGTGCAGAGAGAGCTGTGGGTAACGATAACTCAGGCAGATGCACAAGGCACAGGCAGTGCCACCTGCATGTCCCCATCCATAGCTGTGGTAGTGGTTGGTGAACACCTTTTCAACAGGGATTCTGAGCACTAGGTGAATGTACCTGTTGGGTTCCTGTCCCTGAACTGTGCCCATGCAGCAGCCAAGTTGCCAGACGGAAGCCAGTGATGCCATCTGACTAATGCACAATGTCAGAGGACTTCCAAGCCTACTGTGGGAACTAGGGGTCTCTATCTTAGCCTGCTGATGTAGATGTAGGTTCTGCTCTGCCTGGGATGACAGGGAAAAGGCACACAAAAAATATCCAATTCCAGAAGTGCAGTGGCTCATAAGAAATACAGCTTTACCACTAAGAGAAGTTCTATCAAACCTACCGGGAGTATTCGGAAATGCATGCTGAACTGACCTGAACCGGGCACCTCTGCCAGACCCACTGCTAGGAGAAAGGATGAGCCACCGAGAAAGAGCCCCACTCCTCTGCAAGACCCTTCCCAGGTGTGTGCAAGGTACCCAGAGCCCTCCTAGTCCCGTGCAGCTATCAGACAGGAGATGGATCGTTCACCAAGTCCTTCCTACTAAATAAAATGAAATTAAACGTAATGCAAAAGATATTTTACTTCTTTCTTTTTTGTAAAAAAAAAAAATCTTTACATGGAGAGTAAGCTTTTCAGCAGCTCTTGCAGCAGCGAACATAAGGAGTCTTTGTAACACAGTATTTCAGCAGAAATCTCAGTTGCTGCAATATGACTGGCAGAGAAAGAACCATACAAGTATTGTCAGATTAGTGTAAGGAATCTCTACTTACAATTCCGCCTGTTTCCCTGATTATTCAGAGACGGCCATTTAATAGTGGAGGCTTTCTTAGCAGTTTCATCAAAGTAATACCTTTTAGTCAAATGCCACAGCTTTTAATGTGATATATTCTAAAATACAGTGAAATACAAAATACTAGTCACAGAATCATGTCAGCTTTTTCTGGAAGAAAACCATTAAAAGAGAGGTTATGAGAAAGTGAAATATCTACAGCAATTCAAAGATGAGCTGGTATGGCTTGCCTGCTATATTGATTTTGCTTTCTGCTTAGCAACAGGATTTCAAGCTGGTTATATAAAAATATAGAGGAACCTGCAAATATTCTCTTGCTGTTGCAAAAATATCCAACAAAATTTTTTAGGATGACCTGATCTAGAAACACTGTTGGCATTAATCTTAGATAGAATTGTTATGAACTTGGAAGATACAAACAATGAAATAAAAAGCCAAAACGTTTTATCTGTAAGGAGCTAACTAGAAGCACTTGCTTGTAACTGAAAATGGCTTTGTCTCTAATTTGATTAAATAAATCTTTATATTAAGTCCTCTGCAAACATATCACAGACAACAGAAGACAGAAGACAAAGAAGATGGGTTGATGGAAAGCAGCTTAGGAAAGCAAGCTATCTGTAAAGGCATATTTCAGAGAAGAGGGTTTATTAACCATTATGTAAAATCTCAAGATAAACCCAGTATTTCTATTTATGTAGATCCATGCAAACTACCAGCAATGTCATGATAGCATACCTTTTGGCCTAGGTTATTCTGATGATAAATAGCACCCAATCTGATGGCTGTCACAGGACTACTGGAGCCTTTATTTGAGATGATTGGCCTGAAGTTTCAAATGCATTTGCTTTGATTTTGCTAACCATTTATGCCTCCTTTCTAACGATACTCAAACAAGTGTATTCCCCAGAAAGCACATTTTTGCCTGTGGCTAGACACCATCATCCTGGAAGATGCTTAACGTTTTCAGCTGTCATTGGAATTAAGTTTGTTAGGAGCCGAATTTTCCTTGCTTACACAATCAGTCTCACTTGACCAGCATGATCCTGTCTTCTCCATCCCATGGCACTGTGGTCTGGCAGAATTGTCTTTGCTTAGAGTAGAGGCTGGAAGATTGCTCCTCCCTGCACCCAGCAGTGGTAGCTAGGGAAATCATAACATGCCTTTTGTATGCAAGAGCAAGAAATTTCTGTGATTGTTTGGCAGGAGAAGAGTGATTTGGGGAAGATTACTTTGAAAACATACACCCTTCTCCTTTCTTTGTTGCTTCCTTCAAACAGAGGATGAGAATAAACCATCCAGTGACATTTGACGATGGTATTTTTATAAATCATAAAGGAAATAGTTCCTCAGATAACTAGCAGTCACCTTATGGCATTTAATATAAAGAAAAAGTCACAGAGCTAGGCTCAAGCAACATGCTCAGTTCAGTAATCTTGATGCGTGTGCCTAGGGGAAGTTTTCCTGCTTGTTTAAAGAATGTAGCTTCTCCCTTGGTGCCCCTCCAGCCCAGCCTGCTGCTCCCTGGAAGATGATGGTTGCTTCCAGAGATCAGCACTCTCATATGCCAGCATGCAATGCTGAGACAGAAACGGTGGGAAAGGAGTCTTGTGTCTCTTCTTGGCTCCCCTGTCTTAAACTGCAACTGTTAAAAGTCCTAAATCTCAATCTGTACAATACACTTGAGGTCATTTCTATATGTTAATGGCATATTGTAGTGGGCTGACCCTGGCCAGCAGCCAAGCATCCACCCTGCCTTTCACTGTCTCCCTTTTCCTGGAGGATGGGGAGAAAAAAAATCAAAAGAAGGCGAAAAGACTCGTGGATTGAGAGAATGGGATACAACAAGGAAAGCAAAAGCTGCACATGTAAGCAAAGCAAAATAAAGAATTCATTCACTGCATCCCATTGTCAGGCAGATGTCCAGCTGCTCCTTGGGAAGCAAAGCCTCAGCTGGGTTAATGGTTACTTGCAAAATTAGAATGCCATAACCACTAACATCCAGCCTTCCTCCTCCTTTCCCTGAGCTCATATGGCTGAGCATGGCATCGTATGGCATGGGATACTCCTTTCATCAGCTGGAATAACTCCCTGTCCCCTCCCAGTCTCCATCTCACATGCAGCCTCTTTGCTTTGGAGTGGGATGGAAGAGATAGAGAAAGCCCTGACATGATGTGAGCACTGTTCAGCAGCAGCCCAACCACCGGTATGTTACAACACCGGCTCAGCCTCAGAGCTGGCTCGTGGTTCCATACTAGCTGTCACCAGGAAAGAGACTTCCACTCCAGTCAGACACAGTGCTGGCACCAAACAAGACCGTGGTGGGTTGGCCTTAGTTGACTGCCAGAAGCCAACACAGTTGCTCTCTTGCCCCCCTTCCTTCTTCCACAGGATGGGAGAAATGAGATGGAAAAGCTTCTGGTTCGATACAAAGATAGGGGTATCACTTATCAATTACCATTGGGGCAAAGTGGACATGACTTGGTGAAAATTTCCAACTAGAAATGAATAATGGTTAGAAACAAAGATAAAAGCTAAAAACGTCTCCTCCCTTCATCCAGGGCTCGACTTTACTTCTTTGTTCCTGGCTCCTCTACCTCCTCCAACTCAAATGGTGCTTGGCAATGAGGAATGGGGATTGTGGTCAATTCACAACCTGCTCTCTGACACTCCCTCCCCTCATGCTTTTGTCGTGCTCCAGCATGGGTGCCTCGTCTTGGCTGCAGTCTTTCAGGAAAATCCATGCCAGTGTGAGTCCTCTCCACAGTTCCTGACTGAGAACCAGTGCTTGCACAGGCAGCTGTCCTCACACCAAAACAGTCCTTGTACCAAAATCAAAGTCACATCATCACAAAAACAGCAAAGGTGGACAATTTACACACACAATAAAACTCCACTGCTTGACCCCTCACAACATTCCAATGAAAAAACACATTCTCCACAATTATTCCACTCTCTGCCTATGTCCAGTCTTAGTTTTGTGTGCTGCGTCTCCCAGTTCCTCCGTTTGCCTCAAATTCCTGAACAGAGCCTTCCTTCTCCTAAGTAGGGGCAAAGGGAGACTCAGGTGCACTCAAGTATGATCGACTGTTTCTTCCAATTGACCAGGAGAAGACATGAGGAAAGGAGATAGTGAAGCTATCTCTAAGCTGGAAGACCAAACACAAACTGAGAGGCGAGAGATGCTTAGAAGGTCTCAACTTCTCCTTACCTATCGATGGTATAGATCCATCCACTTCCATCGCCTCCATGCCCAGTGGTCCTTTGTGACTTCTGCAGTGATGACTGCAGCTGGGGATTGGGTCACTATCTCATGTCCCATGCTCCTCTGACGGTGCTGAGTGGAGGCATGATAGGCATGGGCCAAGCCCCAGCAGAGTGGCAGGAGGTTTGGGTCTCCCTGAGGTTTGCAGGGCCAGGGTAGCTTAGGTGGTATGGCACGGGATGCTTAATCACAGTATCATAGGCTTAAGCCCACATAGAGGGGAGGAGATATTTTACTTCCTACCTGTGTTTCTCATCATCCTACTCTAATCACTGTTGAATTAATGCAAGCTAAACTGATTAAATTGCATTACTTTCCCTCAAGTCATACCCATTTTTATCCATGACAGTAACTGGCAAATGATCTCCCTGTCCTTACCTCAGCCTATGAGCTACTGCAGTTGATTTCTCCCTCCTAGCCTGTGAGGAGAGGGAGTAAAAGGTCGGTTCAGTGGGTGCTTGGCAGTCACACAAGGTCAATCCACCCTATTTATGAAGATATTTAATAACTTTTTATTTAGAATGACATATTGGTTTTATTATTTCCTGAAGGGCAGAAGGTTTTTGAACACCCCACTAAAAGTTCTCTGGAGAAAGTATGCATCCATACAACAGATGCAGAGCACAGCAAAGCAGTACCTAGGTGTCTTTAGCAGGCTGAGTACGTATATAAGAGAAATGGTACTCGACATTCCCTTCTGGGACCTGGGAAATCCTCTAAGGAGCAGAATGTGTCAGCCTGTGCAGCACAGGGGTAGTCTGATGGACCTGTTTTTGGACAGTGTTGGATGAAAGGGTGAAGCCTCTGCAAATCTGCTATGGAAATCCTCTGTTTTCTCTACTGCATCTGGAAAATATTTTCTAAAATGCATACCCTAACCCTAAAAAACTCTATTTGCTTTGGCTACTGCACCAAAGCCTAGCAGTGGTAAAAATGCTTCCAGTAACACACGTCATACATGCACAGAAGGGCTATCTCTGTAATTGAACGGTAGCTTTGGTCAGGGGTGAGTGATTTCCTTTGGAAAGCCATTGCTTTATCACAGCTGAACCTCAGCTCAAAGAACGTTTAAAGACTCCTTTCGTACTGCCAGTCATGCTTAAACACTTGCACCTTTCAAGCTGTGTTTTAATCATTTGATATTAATCAGCACTTGAATTATTGGATGAAAGTACACAGGTAGCACTTGAAAGCCTCCCAAAGCACATCGTGACCTGCCTATCTGCAGCCTGATGCTGCTCTGCCCATATTGATCCAATCAACACGGGGCATTTTAACTTCAGTTTAAGAACATTTGAACTTAATGCAAGCCAAAGTTAACTGTTTCAAGCTGAAATAAGGGTGAGGGGAATTTCCCTGTTTGAACAAATCAAATTTTGAGGCAAGTTTTAGGGAGAGTGAGTGCATCTCCTGGTGAGCTGACCTTGGATGCTGACATAAAGGGCAAGTTGGGTGCCATCCCACATAGTCAAGTGGAAGACAAAGAAATGCTCTAGAAGATGGAGGCGAAAGCTACAAGCCTCCATGCATCCTGTGTTCACCTGCACATGGAGTAACCACCAACAGGAACTTTGTAGGTGACAGGCACTGCTCTCCTCTCTGCGAAAGCCTGACCATCTAAGGTCAGCCACTACTTACTACAGAAGGAGCTTTCCAGCCCTGGCACAGGCTGCTGAAGGCTGTGGTGGAGTCCCCATCCCTGGAGGGATTCCAAACCCTTGTAGCTGTGGCTGAGGGACACTGCTTAGTGGTGGTCGTGGCAGTGTTGGGTTGATGGTTGGACTTGGTGGACCCAAAGGGCTTGTCCAATCTCAACAATTCTATAATTCTATTCTGTTCTATGATTCTTTTCCCTTTCATGTGTACATTACGGGCGCAGCACTGACTTTGGTGAGAAGCACTTGTCATTTCGTTTCTCACAGTTTTCCTCAGTAAGACTATCTTTTCCTCACACAAGAAAACTTTTGTGAAATTCTAACCTAAAACCATACTTTATTGTCACTTTTTATTACTTTCTCGTAAGTTAAAAAAAAAAGAGAAGACTATATTTTTTTAACATAGTTTTATCTACAACTCTGAATGGCATTTAATCTGTTTACCCAGGTATTTTTACTCTCCTCTTCTTTCTGGTCTTTTTTCATCACACTTGAAATGGAATATGAAGAGGAAGAACATTGTACAAGAGCCATTTAAAAACAATTAATCAATGTACTTAGTCTTCTAAAAGGTCTTATACAAAACCTCTCCCTCTAAATCAAACATGTAACGAAAAAAGCAATTTTGAATTCTGAGCAGTGTTTTCGGCAATGTTAAATATTATTTGTGCTGTCCTTAAAATACGTTAACAATTTATGAATTTATTGGTCCTTGCTTGGGGATCTATTGACGAGAGCTTGCAAATGATGATAACAAAGTCCCTTATTGCAAGTAAAATATTATTAAAAGCATAACCCATAGATGCAGAATTTCAAAATGTTGGGTTTTATACCTATGTAGCTGAAGTTGTTACAACCTGTATGTTGTATCTTTTCTTTGACCAACCTTTGTAACCCAGATTATCAAGAACTAGAACATGAACTTACAACTTTACCTCCCTATATCCTCAGTGGTAAAATACTATAGGGGCGCTTTGTCTCTTCCAAATGATGACTTTGCTGCTGTTTTTCTGGGGGTTTCCACCTCTCCTGCAGTCCTGCCCATGCACTTTCCAGGCTTTTTTGCTTGGCTGACTTTGAGCTGCAAAGCAAATAGAATCAGTCAGACCGCTCCAAATGGACGGCTGCTCCCCAGCCGCTTCCTGCTCGCCTGGCAGCGTGCGGCAGGTAGCGCCTAGTGTGCCATTAGGCCCCAGCTGAACCACCTGCACAGCTGGCAGGGCACGTTTGTCTTGCCTTTATACAGACATGATTAGCTGTTCTCGGTGTTTGCCTGCTGTAAAACTGAAAATGTGCCACGCGCTATTACCCAAGCAAATGTAATGCCCCCAAAATAAACATGCCCCACAAGTTCACAGGTGGTAATTGATGGAAAAACAGGTGTTTCTCATATTTTGTGTGATTGCAAATGCACACAGCTCCTTCTATCCTGTCCTTCAACTGCTTTGCAGCATTTACTCCTGCAGAAAAAGAAATGGTGTTGCTGAAAAAGAGTGGGTTTCAAGAGGGTCCTTTGGTCCACGGCCATATTAAATATAAGCAGCGCAGCCCGTTTTAGTATTTAAATAATGAAACTACAGCAGCTACCACATCCACTTTCACCATTAAGCTGTATTTCCAACTACTCTCATTTTAAAACGTGGTGCTCCAACTTAGCAAATTAAAACCACACGTAACAGAAATTCCCATCTGAATGGCGTTTGCATTCTCAAATTGGACCTTTCAAATAGAAACAGTAAAATAATATTGACACCTGCATAACCAGTTGGGTTTATGCTTCACAACCTGAAGCTCTTACAAAAGCATTTAGCTCCCAGCAGCTGTGTGAGATCTACTGATCTTGCAGTGTTAGTAATGATCAGGTTTTATAATGAGATGCAGGGAGAAATATCAGTGGTCAGTTTATATAAGGTTTTCCACAACACACTGTTCTTCTGGGTGAAGGCACCTGAAGAAGAAATAAAAGAAGGGAAAAAAGCATTGCTCCTCATAGATGACAACACAGAAAAATCCTCAGTGGTGAGGGTGAAAGTCAGAGGTATTCTGCAAACCTGGGAGTGAGCCTGGCCCAGGAGCTGCTCTGTGCACAGGGAGCCAGCAGAGGAGCTTGAGAGCCGCCCTTAAATTGCAAACATTAGTGACCTGCAGCAGCCAAAACACTTCCTTTAGGATTGAGTTGATCTTTGATCCCTGTGCATTGATCTCTTTCCCCAGACAAACATCTCCATCTGTTTTTTTCAGAGCAGGGCCTGTAGCAGACATGTCTCTGCTTCTTCCATCTCTGCAGGTCACTGGCACCCGTACACAGGGACTTATCTCTCCCTGCCAATTCAGCAGCAGAGTGCGGGGACAAAGTAACACATCCAGGATGCTCCCCCTGTTTCATAAACAGCCTCTTCTAGCTTCCCACATTGAGGGCTTATCATTTGCCCATCAAGAATTAGCAATATTTTAACCTAATGCAGTCTGCATAGTGAAAGAAAGTTCTGTGGGTAGAGACAAAACACTTAGTTTTGTTTTGCAAAATCAGATGGGCTGACCTCATGAAGTGACATCAGAGATTAATTTACTGAATTGTGACTGAACTAAAATGAAATGTCATTACATAATACCTTTCTTTATCAATAATATTCTTCCCAACTAATAAAATGATAAAATGATGGCATTCCCCCAAAACATTCTGATTTTTTTTCTGCAGATAGACTTAATTCTTTTACTTGCCTTTGTTTTTTCTTACGCTCCATTCTTTTTATTTGCTCTTCCATTATCTGCCTCAGCAAGAAACACAATTGCACATCTTCTAAAAGGTGCACAAAGACAAAGTGACTTTATCTCTTCATAACTTCATTTCAGACACAGCTTTCTTTCTTCATGAGTCACGGGGTTTCATGCCTGTGCTTCCCACCTTGTAATGAATATATTTGTTAGGATGTCAGCTGCTGTTCAGCTTTTGAACTCCCCAGCTTTCCCCTGCATGGAGACTTTGCCTGACTGAAGGGACAGATTTGTGGCCAGGGTGGATGTGGTGAAGCACATGAGACCAGCCGGAAGGAACAATTCCCACACCAGCCTCAGCCCCTGATTCTCCTTCCGGTCCTGTTTCCAGTGCAGCCCTGTCTCACAGCAGCCAGGAGTGGATGTCCAGAGCAATGCCACAGCAGTCAAGCAGAGCTGGACTCAAAAAACATGGACTTGAGCCTTGAAAAACAATTGATGGGTTTAGCTCTGTTTGCCTAATCAATGAGCAAGGAAATAGGGTGCTGTGTGTAAGTGCTTGGCTTTCCAAAACTGGTCCAACTCTCTTTTTCATGGACATCTCTTTGAAGAATCAGAAATGTAGGTACAAAAACACAGCTATGGCCCTAGACCTTTATTTCAAGGAAGAAAACACCCAATCGGTTAACTCATAGACATACAAAAGCTAGAACATGGCTTTTGGCTGTAATGAGGGCGAGTTTTCCTGTGAGATGTGTGAGGAAATTTCCAATATCATTTCCATCCAGATGTCCAGTTACTGAACAATAACACAAAATTCTTCAGTGTACCTGTCAGGGTTTAACTCCAGTCAGCAACTAAGCCTCTGTCAGTTGCTCATTTACTCCTCCCATCCCCTCCCATAGGGTGGGGAGGAGAAGTGGAAAAGAAACCACAACTGCTAGGTTGAGATAAAAACAATGTCATAGCTAAAATAATATATAATAAGAATAAAATATGACAGTCATAACTGAGAGGAACGAAACTCAAGAAAAGACAAGTGACACCAAGTGCAGTTGCTCACCACCTGCTGACTGATGCTCAAGCAGTGATCCTCCCCTCCCTGCCAACTCCCCCCCAGTTTCTATACCGGGCATTACGTCCCATAGTACAGAATAGCTCTGTGGCTAGTTGGGGTCAGCTCTCCTGGCTATGCTTCCTCCCAGCTCCTCATGACCCTCAACTAGTTGCTTTCCGGGCAGAGTGACAAGCAGAAAAAGCCTTGATGCTGTGCAAGACTGCTCAGCAATAACCAAAACATTCCTGGGTTATCAACATTATTTTCAACACAAACCCAAAACAGCCTTGTAGCAGCTACCAGGAAGAAAATGAACCCTGTCCCAGCAGAAACCAGAACAGTACCTCTGAGCAAAGTGCTAGAAGTGAGGCACGTAGGACACAAGCAGGTGAGCATACGCATTTATACTTGCTGAAGCAATACCACACTTGAGAAAAGACTCCTGCCCCACAGATTCTGAGTTTGAGTTCACTGAATCTTTTTTTTTTCTTTTCTTAATAAAAGCTACTTTAGTGGAATTACTGCTGATGTACACCCTTGCTAGCTCAAAATCAGGAGCTCATTATTTCAACACCTTTTGAGTGAGGGGTTCATTCACAGCTCTCCTACAATCAGGGGCTGCAGCCCTTGGTGGGTCAGGATTTTATATGCAGGGTTACATGCTGTGTTGATGAACTTCTTACCTATGTTCAAGGAAACATTTTGCACTTAGTCTACAAGAAGAGATTTCAGCTTGGAAAATGTAATAATTCCCACTCAGCCACCGCACACTGAAAAACCCTCAAGAGCTTCTTCACCAACAATTCTCAATCAGATGCAAAGAGGTCCTTACCAGAATGCAGATCCCCTAGAAGCAGGTCTGTCTTGAACAGCACGTTAAACTGAAGTTATAAACTAGAAGTAATATTTTTTTAATTGTTCATGTTTCTGATTTAACACAGAATACCACTGGGCACACTAGGAGCTAAATAAATCTTTTGCTGATAAACAACAAACCTTAATTGTTTATGGAGCATGAAACAATTAGCTTTGACTCCACCTGATGCTGCTGAGCAAGCTGTTTCTTTTTGTTATGCCATTATTAGACGGGAATGTAGTCGTTGGATGGTATCCTTCATTAGTGGAGAGGATAACCACTTTTGTGTGGCTTGTTCTCTAGCACTGCTCAGGACTCTATACACAACCCATCTAAGTCCTCCACAGAAGTGCATCAAATAAATAAACACATGTGAAGTAATAAATCATCTAGAAAAGAGTACTGAGATGTATTCCATCTTACAGACATAGATATTCTAATCACTACTTAGAATTGACAATTGCCATTGTCACTATGTGTACACATGGGTCTCATTTAATTTCTGTTTGCAGATAATGTTTCTGCACCATTGCTTAAAGCAAAATGCAATATTCAGACCAAGTAGCAGTCCCATTGATGAGAAATGAGAGGCAAAGAGCATGTTGTTTTCGGAGTAGAACAGTAGTGGTAAAACTGATGCAGGAAAGAGCTGTGCGAACCCAGCAATTGCTTGGCGAGACAATCGCATTTTAAAAAAGCCTCAGAAACACGTTGCTAAAAATGGAACAGAGGGATCTTTAAGGCATCTGTCCAGGAAAGTGAAGAAAATAACGTTTTTGGCAGTGAACACTGAGAAAATCGTGCAGTGAACACAGTAAGTTAAAACAATTAGAAAACATGTCCTAGCCACTGTCTTGACTCGGACAAACTCTGTCCTGTTGTCACACCGTACTGCAGAAAGCGAGTATGGATGAATGCCAGGATGGCACTAGGGTGTCATTTTATTGACATTCTACTCTAATATACTCTTATTTATTCATATTCCATTGAGGCTTTTGGTATCGTTTTATATTCTCATGCTTTTCCTCCCTGCCTTGACCCATGTAGATTCCTATCATTTTGGCCTCCTATACCCATGGTGGCTGGTCCTCCAGCTGCAATGGTGACAATACAAGGGTTCTCATGGGAGCAAGAGGCTCCCAGAGCTGTACCCAACACACAGCCATGTTTGAGGCTGAGACTTCAGACACTGAAATGCTGGCTGCTTAGAACATACTTCCACTCCTCACTTGTTTGTATTTTTCTTTTCCTTCCTATTTTAGAAGCCCGTGAAGAGCAGGGCAGGCATGTCTGTCACCCTATAACAAACAGAAGAATGAAACCAGTATGAATGAAGCACAGCTCTGATACCTAAAAGCAACTTATTTCAATTTTCAGCACAAAAGTCAGAAGAATCAAGCAGTGAAATACAGTTAAGAATAAAAGGAAGGTGCTAAAAGGTTCCATTTCAAATGCTGAGGCAAGAGAATTTAGGGAATATTTTGAAATTTTTAGAGGCTTTTTTTCTGACGTGAGGAGAGACAATAAAATGGTCGTAGGAAAGCTAGATCAAATGGAAGGGGCTGGGGAAATACAGATGCAAAATGAAACTAAGGGGAGAAAAAAGTGAATAACAAATCGCAGAATTTGCTGAGGAAGTGCAACATGCAGATAACTGGGAAAAAAATAAGGAAATTAACTATAAAAGAGTAACTGTGTAACTGTGCTGCAGAGAGAAATGGGTTGTTGTGTAACCGGGGCGGGCAGCGGTGCCGGTCAGTGCCGCATGCCTATGGTCTGGCGGAGTGTCAGGGGTGATGTGCATTCATCCACCACCGCCGCGCGGGAGGTCCCGGCCTCTTACCGTAATTGAAAAACAATCAGCGTTTTACTCGGCCCCCCCTCCCCTCGCACGGCTGCGGGAGGAGAGCGCGGCTCGCCCCCCACCCCGCGCTGGGGCTGAGGGGAGCACCCAGGGGCCAGCTGCCCGCGGCGGGGGGCGAATCTCAACAATCGTCTCCCGTAACGGTAACGAGAAAACAAAAACCAGCACAAAGCCAAAGCGCGGCTCAGCCCCGCGCTCCCCGACCCGGTCCCCGCGCCCCCTCCGCCGCGCCCCAGGTCCCGGGGAAGGGCCGGGGGCCAGAACTCCGGCAAGTTGCCGCGGCGAGGAACGGCCACCTCCGCCCCTCGGGACCCGCCCGGAGCGGGCGCGCTTCGCCCCCGCAGCCCGCCTCCCTCCCGCTCGCTTCCGCGCACGCCGCCCCCCCCCCGGGGAATTACCCCCACCCCCTCCGCCCGGCTCGGGGGCCAGGTATACTTGACGTCAGGATGGCTGTCGTCGTTTTGACGTGTAAACACTCATTTCTATTCCGGCTCCGGAGGGTCTGGTCGCCGTGCAGCCCCGGGCACCCGCGCCGGCAGGCAGGGAGGCACGCAGGGACCCGCTCCCCGCGCTCGCCTAGCAACGCGGCAGCCCGCCGCAGCCCGCCCGCCTCGCCGCCGCTCCCCGCGGCCATGGACGGGCGCCGCTCCGCCGGCCGGTGCGTGGCCCTGGCACTGCTGGCCGCTTGCTGCCTAGCCCGCGGCGCCGGCGCCGAGCGGCAGTTCCTCAACGAGTGGGCGGCGGAGATCCCGGCGGGCCCCGACGCCGCCAGAGCCATCGCGGAGGAGCTGGGCTACGACCTCGTGGGGCAGGTAGGGACGGGCTGGGGAGCGGACGCGCCGCGCAGCCGGGGGAGCTGCCCCGCGCAGGGGCTCCTTCCCCTCTCTCCCTCCTGCGGGCTGCGCCGAAACTTAACGCCCGGCTGCCGCTCCGGGGAGTCTGAAGCTTCTTTTCCCCCCGCTGCCTCTCCGGACCCGGCTCCGCTTCTGTCGGGGAGACACGCGACCGCGGCGCTTGGCCGGAGACGGCTCCTCCCGAGGGGACCGGGCAGGGAGCAGGCAGGGAGCACCTTGACGGGAGCGGGCAGGGCGCACCAGCGGTGTCTGAAGGACTTAGGCAGGATCGGGCAGGGAGCCTGGCTCTTCCCAAAGAGGGTCCAGGCAGAGCACATGGCTTTCCTGGAGGGTTCCGGGCAGGGAGCAGGCAGAGTGGCTCTGCTCTCCGTGAGGGTTCCGGGAAAGCAGCAGGCAGGGCGCTCCCGCTCTGCCTTGAGGGAACCGAGCAGGATCGGGTAGCACATCCCTGCTCTCTCTGAGGGTACCGGCCAGGCAACTTGCTCTCTCTGAGGGGACCAGGCAGAGTGCCTCAGCTCTCCCCACCATCAGACAGGGCACCGCGCTGTCCCTGAGAGCAGCAGGCAGGACACGCAGGTCGCATCCCCGAGGCGACCGGGCAGGAGCAGTGCGCAGGCAGCCCTGGCTCCCCGCACCTCCTCCTGCTCTGCTACCATCCCACCTCGTCGGCTCCTAGCCATGGCGGGACTTCTCTCCAGCAGGCCCCCCTGGTGGTTTTTTTGGGATGCCATGACGTCAGCGTTGTCAGGGATGAGTAACCACCTTTAGGTAACAGCCTCATCCCACCTCCAGATGGGGGTCCTGCGCCAGGCAGCGCCTCCGGCAGGGCTGGGTACCCCTCTCTGTCGAGCCGCTTCTCTTTCTCCCCTCCTTCCCCTCCTGTGCCGGGAGCAGGCTGAGGGTGGGGGAGAAGTTGCCTGTTCTCAAGTGGGCCCTGTGCTGCTGTGGTCAGCACGACCTCCTTCCCAGGTGGACTCATGGCTGCATTCTTTTGTACTAAGTGAGGTGGGATCCCTCCTCGGAAGGATTGGTCTTTCTGCTTTTGAGTCAGTGGATTTGCCCACAGAGATTTCAAACAGCCCCTCTGTAGGGAAGGGAGATGTTTAAATTAAGTGAGTTGCACCTGGATCTTTGAGTAACCAGCTACTGTGCAGCTGAAAATGCAGGTTCAGTAGGTGCCTGTGCAAACATACCCCACAGTGAGGCTTCTGAAGGTGCACAAAGCTTTTTACACCTGTTCAACTGATCTCCAGGAGCAGCAGGTAAAACTGGCGTATGACTTCATGTAAAACCTGTCCTTAGAAATGTGTCCGTGTCCAGGTATATCCATGAGTATACTGGTCACCACTGCCAGTGCTGCCTTACTGAGTACTGTAGTAGAAACGAATGCCCCTTTACTATCTGAAATGAAATTATCTCCCAAAGTTCTTCTAGCAGGACAGTGTTTCTGATAAGCACTCAAAGACTGTTTTTTAGTTTAAATTAACATATCTCAGGGCTCCTTTCTTGCTCTTTTGTCTTTCAAGCAGAATGAATTCGGTCAGGTTGTGACTGTTGATATTTGTTTGCAGTGGGGAAATATCTCTTGATAGCTAAAATACGCCTCTGTCTTACAGATTGGATCACTCAAAAATCACTACCTATTCAAACATAAAAGCCATCCAAGACGGTCTCGAAGAAGTGCCATTCATATCACCAAAAGACTTTCTGATGATGAGCGGGTGAGTATTACATTTATTCTTTTTCATGCCCGCTGTTTGTTCTGCCTCCTTACTGCTAGCTGTGTAATGAGGTCACAGGCACGCTTTCCCCGCTTTGCAAGTCTAATATATGCAGCCATCCATACTCGGGCTGAATAATACTTCATTATTCTGTCATTAACAAGCAGAATCTGACCCTCTCTTACTATATTTTTTGCAAGTGCTTTCCAAATTGAGGTTTAAGATATGCAGCATTGCGGGGGCTTGGAATTTCAGATGGCTGCGTGTTGCTGGGGACAATAGGAAAGAGGAACCGCAGGGCTCAATTCAAAGTAAAAATCCATAGGCTCGGTAAGTTTGATCAGAACACGTTTCTCCAATTACCATGGGAATTAGGTTTGATACAAAGTGATTGATTTCTTTTTTTTTTAAATAAAGTGGGTGAAAAGGGCTGAGATCTTGCTGGATTTGCATGTTCTATGACAAGCTAAAACCCCTTCTCAAAGGATGCATCATATAGTCTAGACTTCCAGTCTTTCGGTATTCTGGGATCCCACTGCAAGCAGAGAATGTTCTCACTGGAGGGCCAGGGTTATCAGGTATGGTCACTGGTGAAGCAGGCTCCGCATTTATTTGGCTTTATTTAAGTGAGAAGCACACCAGTTCGTAAAAATACTGCAAAAAAATGAGGTGGGTAGTGAATTTATGGACGAGACCAAAATGCTGTTAGCCCCTCTTAAACCCATTTCTGGCAAACTTCAGAACAACAGAATTTGAATTTCAAGTCAGCGTTATTGCAGTAATCATTATAAAATATGAGCAGTCCAAAATTTGAAGTCACCTAGCTGGGAAAATCAGCAAGCAGTTTATCAGAAAAGGACAAGTCATGGATGACTGGTTGTCTGGAGTTTTTAGATGCAAAAGTCATCTAGGAGGAAAGATTCTGTTTGTAGCTAAGGAGGGAGTGCCTCTTCTGTTCCAAAACTGTACACTTCTGGCTGTCCCCTTACAAGCATCAGTTAACATCTCAAGTCTTGTAGGTGAAATCACTCTGAGCTGCGGCTGTTCAAAGTCACAAAGTAGATGTAAGTTAGTGTTCTAATTTATATCCACATCTATGGTCGGATACTCAATGCCACCATGGTACAATGTTGAGGAACAGAGTTTTGTTTGCAATTCCTCCCTTTTTTGGACTTATGACATGGAATGCATCTTTTACACAGGGAAGCCTGACCGCATTTAACATACCAAATTCTAATGTCATAAGCAGAATGGAAGCAATTATGTCACACACATTACGTTCTCTCAGACTTACACACTTTGATACAAAAACAGAGCTTCAAAGTGCTGCAGGTGATTTGCTAATTTTGCTGCAATTTCCCTTTTATTTACCATCTAGTATGAAAATTAACTATGTGAATGAATGAGATGTAATTATGTCATTAAATAAGTGCATAAACATAAAACAATAATGTAGCACTGTGTGGTTATACGTGGACCTTTGCTCCACAGAGTGACTCTTGTTCAGCAACAGCCTGTTTAAAAAGATTTAAATTCAGTCTTTAAAAAGGGAGAGAGAAGAGAAGAGAATCCTGCTTTTGTTTCTATAACGCCTTCATGAATTTTACAGTATGTTAAGTGTGAAAGCTGGAGTAAATCTTGGCTCTAATCTGTGTATTTATCTGTTTCCTATAGATGTCCTGGTGTTTGTTGTAAAACAGATAAAGGCTGTGAATATACTGAAGGGATATAATTATCTGGTTCCTTGTCTTCTTTCAGTATTCACACTAGTTTCCAAATCTATTTTCTTACAAGAGACCTGAATCAAGACTATTTTCACTACTTTATGTCTCAGTGACTGAGACGTAAATGCCTTCAGCTTTTGCCATAGATGGAACCTTACCCAACTGCTAGGTGATAAACATTTGGCTTGTTCGTCTGACATATGTGCTTGGTAGTTTCAGCTCATTTCCCTCAGTGCAGTTGTCCACATAAAAAAAACCCAAACAACCCAAGACAACCAAAACCAAGCGAGGAAGTTGTCAATTGTTAATTACTGTCCGGTGATGAGGAGGCCAAGCTTTGCTTGGGGCAGTGAAGAGGGATAAAGGTAACTGTTGCAACCCTTGGGCAAGAATGTGTGGCCCTGGCTATGAATAGGGCAGTTTAAAATACTTTCACTTGCATGGGTATATTCCTCTCTTGTGACTAACTCTGTGTTGTAGGGGTTTTAGCAATAAATATGTGGCAAAGGGAATAGTATTAGAGAGTTTTCTGTAAACATGCCTGGTGTAGCTACTATCTTTAAGGGTTTATGTACTTGTAGTGAATTTTCATTAGACTCTCACTAGGAAATTTGTGTTAATCAAATCCATACTTTTAAAAATCATTATACTTTCTGAGTCACTCTTGTTTCATATATGATGAGAGAGGTAAGGATCGTAAAGCCATTGGGTCACAGCAGAGATAACTAATGAAATCTATTCAGATGCTTAAAGCAAAAGGTTGGATCCAAGGCATCCTGCATGTGAGGCTTACGGCAGGATCTTGGCAACCTCCCGAACCCGAGTTTGCTTCGCTCGTTTGGAAAAGGGGATGAAATGCACCAGCTTGGTCTGTTACAGAGTAACTGTCCAGGAACTAGCAATAAATAGCATTTTATTCCAATTTCCAAAAGGAGCACACAGCATAATGAGAGGTGTAAGAATAACGGTTTGATTTGAACAGTAATGTGTTCAAGAGAACTGAGTGGGAAATACTTCTAAACTGCAGCCTGGTGACTTAGAGACTGCTATGTCCATGCACAAATGCTGTACAACTCTTTGCTTTTCTTTTTTTCCTTTAGCAAAACACGCTGAAGTGTTTTGGCTTTCAATTGCCTAAAGTGGAATTATGCCAGTGATGAACTTAGTCCAATATTCATAGCTTACTAATTGATCGCACTTCAAAACACCACTGGGAAGGATACTTGGAGGTGCAGCTGGGCTATGGGTAACGGCATTGTTACGATTATGATGTTATGACTAAAGCTAGAGGTAATCTCCTCTCCTTTTATCTCCCAATAGAAATAGATGGGGATTAAAATGCAGGTAGGAGGAAGCAGCAGGCTGTGTTTTTTATTGTTTCCATTACTACTGCTGCTTAGATAGCCTTCTTACCACACTGCGCATTTGGTATAAAAGCCCACATTGTGTGCTATATGCAGGAGTTCTACTGTTCATTTGTGCTTGATGAATTTCTGTGAACTGATTGTAGAGTATCGTGATTTCACCAAGTCCTCTTCCCCATATGACAGTATAATTAATCCTCGTTTCTGCATCACACATCAGTCATTTAGCTTTAGGGAACAAAATTTTGCTGTGTGAGGAAAATGCTCTAGTAAGACTAAAAAAGTCTTAAGCTGTAGAGGCTTACTTGTCATATTTATACAAACAATTTTAGGTGTCGTGGGCAGAGCAGCAGTACGAAAAAAAGCGAACTAAGCGTGCCACAGTGAGAGACTTGGCAGAAAATCTTTTCAATGATCCTATGTGGAATCAGCAGTGGTATCTGGTAAGAATTTGATTCCTTGTGTAACAGGGGGCGGTGAATTTCAGTTGTGCAGTCAGCTGCATTGTTTTCCTAGTATCAGAGTGATTGCACTGAAGGGAGAAAATGAAGGCTCCCTCTCATCAGTATATGCTGTCAAAATGAGAGAACTTTGTGCTTATTTCCAGGCAACCTTCTACATTCTTTGAGGCATCATTTGTGTAAAGATTCTAAAAGCCAATTCAGGCTGCTGCTTAGGATGAAGGTTGATACTAGAAAGTGTAACTGTTAAAAGCCTTTATGATAAAATTCATAAATACTTGGTGTTGTTGTATAAGAAGTCCCTAATCATGTCTGAAGCTGGCCATATGTTTGTTTATTAAAATTGGTTGTGCAGAGTACATACTCCAGATCAAGACAAATGCATATGTGTGCCTGTGACAAGCACCTTCAGCCTCTTGGCAGGGTTTTAAATAGAAAAAGGTCTCTATAGCTCACATGTTCAAAACCTCAAGTGAAAGAAATTTTCCAAGCTCTATAGTTTCTGTCTGCATGTGAAAACTCAGGAGTACAGTTGGTCATTCATATTTTATGTAGTTTCTTTCGAGTGTCTCTTTTTCCACCATCCATCTAGCTGTACCTTCAGTCTAGGCTTCCTGGCTTTTACTTGGAATAGAGATGGGATTCAAGGTGGGTACAATAAGTAAAGAAGAAACATCAAGCACAATTGTGGCCCACATGGCTGGAAATACCTTTCTCTTCTTCAATTCATCTCAGAGAAAACAGAGCAAACTTTAGGCTGCTTGCATCTTTCCTTTGCTTGAGCTAGGAAAAAGAAATTGTAACCTGTGCAGCATGGAGTATTTCTGTTAAGGTTCCTGCTGACTTCTTTTCAATAGAAAAAATTGTTTTTCTTTAAGAATTTCGTGTATCTTTGAAGCTGACTATCTGTTTGTTTCTTTGCCTGTTTCCAGTGGGAAGAAGGAAGCTTCCAAGATATCTGTATTGGAGGAATACAGAAACACACACAAAGTTTAAAAGAGTAGTTTTGTGAAAAAAGCAATACCTTTCCGTGGTTTTCACTTCTTTTTCCTCTAGTTTTTCAACGTGATACACAGAACCAAGATGATTACCCTTCTCTGCAGTGCACATTGAATGTTTTATGATTAAATGCATAAATGTATCCCTTGCCTTGTAGTAAAGAACTTGTTATTACCCTGATAATAGGACTTGATGGTAATGGTTTTTAAGTCTATTCAGTCTGCCTTCACTTACCATCAGAAAAAATGGTGATTTTATGGATTCTAAAGAACAAAACTTGAAGCCTCAAATAACTGCCTCAACAGCAGCAGTCAAAAAAGGAAATCGAAATAAAATCATTACGGATTTCTTTTTCTAAGCCTCATCTCTTACACAATATTCCTTTGGAAACAAAGAAATGAAAAACGTGGTCAACTCATGTAATTGTGCACAGCGAAACAGAAAGAAAATGCTAGGGTTTTGTACATATAAGTTTTTATGACGACTGTAAGCAACTTTTCTGAATTAGCTGTATGCACTGCTCATTTAATATTAGATAATATTAGAGAATAAAAGTGACCCATTTAGGAGCTACTCTTCAGAAAACTTATTGTGGAAGAGAAGGCTATGGATGATTCATGCTTCCAGTTGATTTATCACAGGAACAGTAATGTGGGTAGTAAACAGAAAGTTGTGATTCAGCACCGTTGTTCCTAACCAAGCAACTACGTTAATTGTTTTATCCATTAATTATTTTACTCTGGCTAACCTGAATGTCAAAGGAGAAAACACATTCAGAGAAAACGCAGCTCACCGTACTGTGGTGTACTGTCTTGGCTCCTCATCAAGGGAAAAGAGCAAACACTAGCAGGTCTGATTATTAACTCAGTGCTCCAAGGTTCATCCCTACCTTCTCCATGTTTCTGCTGTCCACCTTCAGTAAATAAAAGATGCTTTTTGTTCAGAGGTGCTCTTCAGGGATCTTCAAGTAATGGGGTAAAACTTTCAGTGCTGTAGGTATTTGAGGAAACTAAGTTTTATCTTTGCAAAATTTGAGCAAAATAGACAAGTTCAGACTGGGATGGTTTAGAACACCTGTGAAATATGACTTTGGACCTCTGTAATACACATGGATAAAAATGTTGAAATGTTTTTAATCCTTTCTGTCCCTTAGCAAGATACAAGGGTAACTCCATCCCTGCCAAAACTGGATCTCCATGTTATCCCTGTGTGGCAAAAAGGGATTACAGGCAAGGGCGTTGTCATCACAGTGCTAGATGATGGCTTGGAGTGGAATCACACTGACATCTACGCAAACTATGTAAGTCTGAGCATTAGAATGCTATGAAATAAATTAATCTGTTGTAAATTTGATATACAGACACTCTCCTCCAGCCTGCTGTCTGTTTTGTACGTCATCACCCACAGTACAGAGACTGAAATATTCGCCTTAGGAATAATTTGGAACCTGGTCTGTGTCACAGGAAGCTGAATGTTACTTAGTAGTGATAGCGGTGTGGTTTTTCTGTTGTGGAGGGCTTTTTTTGCCTCTGTGGATTTAGTTCCTAAGGCATGTTTGTGTACAGTGGTTTAGTGCTAAATTATTAAAGCTCCTTGAAAAATTTATAGAATTGTTAATGCCCATAAAATTCTACCAACTTGATTGCCATGAAGATGAGGCACACCATGTTGTTACACATTTTAAAATGCATTTTCTGTTTGGTTTTTTTTCTTGAATGTAGGATCCAAAGGCAAGTTATGATTTCAATGACAACGATCATGATCCCTTCCCTAGATATGACCCAACAAACGAAAACAAGTGAGTAGCCTCCCAGCTTGTGAAGAGAACAAAACATTACATTATTAACTTGTATGTAAGACTATTGAAGTGCACAAACACCTATCTGTGTTCCCTTTAACAATTATATAGCATAAAGAGCTTGCAGAACAGAATCTCAGAATGCCTGAGGTTGGAAGAGGCCTCTGGAGATCTTCTTGTCTGAGCCCTTTCTCACTCAGGGAGTCCTAGAGCAGGTTGACCAGGACCACATCCAGACAGCCGTTGAGTATTTCCAAGGAGGGAAACTCCACAGCCTTTCTGAGCAACGTGTGCCAGTGCTTGGTCACCCTCAGAGTAAAAAAGTATTTCCTGATGTCCAAAAGAAAACTCTTTCAGTGTGTGCAAATATTTGCACATAACATTGGCACAAACATCAGAAACTAAAGAAAGTAAACTCCCAGGTGAAGAGCTGATTTTCTTCATATCTTTGTATATGCAAGGTACTGCTATGCTCATGTCACTGTATTTCTAGAATGATACCTCCTTGAGCAGGCTTTGACTTCAGTTCTCTGTTTTGCACTGGAAATTGTTAAATGTCTCCTGTGATGGCCTCTGGAAGAGACTGTTTCTTAGAGGAACCTACCAAGAAACCCATCCCTTTGGGTCAGCTTCTGTAGTGAAGGTCACTCTTTTCCAATGCTGGCAGTACCTTTTAGACCAGTAGAATAGTATCTAACTGGCTGCATGCAATCAAAGATGAAGTCATGCTTCTGACCTCCTCTCATAGGAGTATGAGTTAAAAACTCAAGGAGGTTATATTCACCCCCACAACAATCCCTCTGTCTCTCTGAGGCATATGGAAGCTTTGTTTAGACCAGATTTGGCCTAAATGTCCTCAAAGTAATAACCTGGGAAGTTTCAAAGGGCTTGAACACAAGACATCCAGCCAGTTCACTTAGTGGACTTGAATGTCTTGGAGTTCCCCTTTGATCTTATGTGGAACATCTTGATGGATCTGTCATACCTAGATGTATCCCTGGTAATTCAGGGAGGAAATTTGTCCATCAGACAGAGAAAAGAGTATACCTTTTTAAAACACACAGAAGAAATCAGTTTCTTGAACCAATTAAAATGCCACTATTCAATAAAGGTAACAGTAAGAAATGCGTGCACTGGTTCCCTGTGGTCTATCAAACAATACAATAGCATCCACACATAAATCAATGTTTGGAGGAAAAAAGCAATCAATCAAAGGATAAATGTCCCATGAATAAGACATTTGAAAAATGACATTTCTACTCTGTTACAGCATTATTTAAGAGCAAGACGTCATTATCCTCTTGTTCTGATGATATTATCTCTTCAATCTACCTGTATTACCTCTAATCTTTATTAATAAGTAAATGGAATTCAGCCCAGAAGCATTCAAACACTTCATTGAATAACAATGTGTAGCAATAAATAATACAACTGTTATATAATTACACTTTTATAAAGATTTTCTGTATTGTGGAATGAGAATCACCTATGGCAAAAAAAATTGCATAGAAAATTGTTGGTTTCAAGAAAAAAATAGCAATGGTGGGGGTACTTTAAAGGCTTACTTTCTCAAGTCCTAAATAAATGCAGTCATTAAAAATACAATATCTAAATATGTGGTGGAAAAAGACTTGTAGCATATTGCCATCTGTAGAAATTTAGCAGCTTCTTAGCCCCGTAATTGCACTCTGCTACAATACTCACATCTAATAGGTCCACAGACCTCACTGTGACCTAAGTTAAGTGTTTGTCATCTCATCACCGTGATTCTGCGATCATTAGGTAGGTAAATTTATGTTGCTTGAAGCCTAAGAGAAATTAGTATTTTTATGTCATCAGAAGCTATTCAGTAGCTGCATTACATTCATTTAAAGGAAGACGTCCATCAAATCAAGGTCAGTGATGAGTCTGTGTATGTTACAAAAAGATGTTAGCAGATATTGTTTATTCTTTCTATGTTTATCCAGGCATGGCACACGATGTGCAGGAGAAATTGCCATGCAAGCCAACAACAGGAAATGTGGAGTTGGAGTAGCCTACAATTCCAGAGTTGGAGGTAAGAAAAAGAAAGAATTAGATGTCTAATATGAGGAGAAACCGGACGTGTCCTGTGAAGTACTGAGAGAGTTTTCAGCTACCATTAATCTGAAAGGCAAATGATGGGTCCTTAGAAAATGTCGGTCTCTCTGTATAAGGCTACAAAATCCTGTCTGGCCACAGTGTAGCCTGTCACAGCTTTTGTTGAATGACAGTGTACTTTCTTGAAATTTGGCCATCAGTTAAATACAAGCAGAATATATAGCAACAGTATAGGTGATGGTGATGATGATGATAATAATAACAACAATAATAGAAATGTCAATGACCTGTGTTGTACCCAGAGATGAGAATGCATCTTTTAAGGAATGATGGACTCAACTCTTGCAATTGATTGTCCTGGAAGGAGGTAGCATGGGGGAGGGATTGTGTAGCATGGAACTAGGAATGTATAAATTTATGCCTGCCTTTGCTTGCAGCAGATTTTTTCCAACTACACAATTACACTCAAAAGGTCATGTCAGTCAGGATACTGAAGCTGCTGTGGTTTTTGTTTCAACAACTCTCTACTATCATCATAAGTTGATTTTGAAAATAACTAGAATCTTGCTTGCCTGTCTATCAGTATTGCCATTTTTTTGGACACAATGACTCAAAGTTTGGTCCATTAGAGGTTTATGAAATAGTCGTGATCGAAGTATCAGTTGTCAGTGGTTACTTAGCTCAGGAAGATAGTTGCATAGTCCTGGTTTCTCCATTACTCCCCTTTTTTTCTTTTAAACAAAGGGATGATGAGTGGCAATTGACACCCATCACTGCCATTCTCACCATCTCAGTCTGATGTTTGTAGGTTCCCGTTTACTCCACTGAGCTGTCACAGATGTCAGCATTGCAGCCTGCCTTTGCTGTAATGTATTATGCTGTTGTGCTCTGTTTAAATAAAATATCTCACTCATAAGACAAAGACGCCAAATTTTCAAAGCAGGGCAAAATGGATGAAGCTGCAAAGATGTCTGATCTCCTGCTGTGCCCATATTTTAAGGCACGTGCATCTACAGAGAAGATTCTTCCACAGCTATTTGCATATGCTCTGGGCTCATTTGCAAATGCAAACTACCGACCTTTGTGGAGTGATTTGTCTGGAAAAGGAAAATAACATGAGGAAAAGCCATCCAGCAATCCAGATTGCCCAGAAAGCTGCTTATGCCTGGGCAAGGGAGGAGAAATAATAGAAAAGTAGGAAGAAATGTTAGGCTGTTAGATATGACCAGCCTGATTAAGATAGGGCAGTAACAAAAATATGTCTGAAGAACGATGGGAGACAGGAGGACTCTTCAAAAAAGATTCAGATAAATTTGGAGTGGCTGAACATTGGAGGGATTTTTTGATGGTCCCAGCTATACAGGATTCATTTCTTCACAGACTTTTTTTCTTTTTTTTTTCCCCTTTAAAATCCATGAAATGATGCGTTACACACTTTTATTTGACATTAGTTCAGGATGAGTTCTTTAAGTGACTGTTTTCTTGTAGCATTTGCCATGCTGGATAAATCCAGTGGTCCACAGCCAATGCCTTCTCTCTGATAGCAATACTCACTTTAGGGAAAAAAACTCTTGACGTTTGGAATACTCTGTTCTCTAACTGGCAGCATCAGAGGTTGGTTGCACTTCACCTTGAGGGGTAAAACAAAACATTCTTTGTTTTGTGTGAAAATACTGACTGTAGTCATCTGAAGTGTTCTCACTTGTCACATCAGCGCTGGGCACAATTCTGAAACCTTGATTAGTCCCTTCAGTATGTTACTGCTGTGAATCCCATGGGCCTTTCTGTGTACTATGTGAAATAAAATGCTTCTTAAAGTCAGTTTTCAAAGTGACACCTTTTGGTGTCCTTTATTTTTCATCCCCTGTTCTATATAGAGCGAAGAAATGTGGTGCTATCGATTGCCTTTAGAGTGAGGCAGTTTGTATTTTCACACGTACCTTAACCATAGCACTGTGCTATGGCATTTCTGTGGTGCTGCCATGAAAATCTAATGATTAAGAATCTCCATTTTACAACGGTCTGGGCTGAGAGGTCCTATGCAGTATGTGCTGCTAAAAATAGCCTTCTGCCATGCAGATACTTCTGTCTCTCTGAAATTACTATGGGCTTTGTCTGCTTTTGATTTTGTGGGACTAATGGTGGGAGCAAGCACGTGCAAGAATAGGAAGGAGTTTATGCAAGAGCAGATAATTGGAATCTGCTTGGGGAAATGTCATTGCAGTCATCAAATCCCTGGGTTGAACAGGCTGGATTTCTGGTGATGACAAAGACGAGGCAGTGTTTTTTTACCCTCAAACTGTTTTCATCAGTGTGTTGTCAGTAGTCTCGTTTTGTTCCTTATTACATTATTTATCTGCAGTCGGCTTTTGTCTTTTTCTTCGGGAAATACTTGTGCACTACTGTCTGCATTCCCAGTATCTCATTATGAGTTGCAAGCTCACACCTGGAGCTGGTAGTCATTTCCACACAGGCAGATCTTTGCTCACAGCACTCCAGTATAAGAGAATCTCACAATTCTAAGCCAACTGAAAAACAAGTCTCTAAAACATTATGAGTTTAAGTCTGTCCAGGGTAAAGTGATGTTTTTAGTACGAGGCACGGGATATACCTTGTTTCTCCTCCCAGCTTTGTGTTAGTGGAATGGCAGTGGTTGAACAGATTAACTCCTTTCTCTGTTTTTGCCATTTTGATATGAAATTGCCACTTTAGTATTAAATAATAAAGCCTGGCTTTATCTTGGAAGTATTATGAGTCTTAGAGGCCAGCCATTTGTGAAAAGAATTATGCTTACCATCTTTTTTCCTGCTTGATGGTATAAAAAAGCCCAAGACACAGGGCTGAGGTTGGTTTTTTTTTTTTTCATCAGTTTATTTCTTAACAGAACGACTGCATTATGCCTGCTGTGCTTTGGAAAAATCCCTGTTTTGTGGAAAATATTAGAAAATGAATACTAATCATTCACCAACTGCCAGTAATGGTGCCGCTGCTGTAGTACTAACTTGTCAAGTTCAGGAAAACTCAGGCATTTTTATTGCTTGAAAACACAGACTGAATCCTGACTGCAGTGCCTCTTATATTGCTGCTGTTGCTGGGAGAGCCATGCCATAGTGGGAATTCTGCCAGACTTTTGCTATTTCTGTCCTCCCCCAGCACTGAACAGTGGTAGCAGTCCTGCAGAGCTGGAGGTTTGCAGAGCGAGAGATCCAGTGCAGAGGAACCGCTGTCTGCCACTGAATGTTAAGTACCACCGAGATCAGGCTTGCTCTGAAGAAGATTAGATCATGCAATTCCTAATAAAATGTTAATGGCTCGATGTCTCTGGCATCTCTGGATTGCTCACAGTAGAAAAAAATGTGGCAGTAAAGCAGCAGTGAGAGTGTTTTGTGGTGAAGATTGAAGAGCTAGCAAAATTGCAGCATCATAGACAGCAAAACCTTAATGACTGCCAGGACAAAGTGGTTTAGTCAGAACATACAGAACTATGCCTTTGGACTGAAACACAGCCCTTAAAGATAAAAAAAATCTTGATAAAACCTGTTTAATTTTAGCGACATATGAGCAGTCTGAGAAGCCTTCATCACAGGTTTAATGGAGAGGAAGGGGTCAAGAAAAAGCTCAATGCAGTAAGAAGAGGGACGGTAGTCAAAACATCATCTTCTTGGCTCTCTGCAGAAACAGAAAGAAAGAAAGAAAAGACAACCAAGATTTTAAGAGTGGTGGGGTTTTTTTAATGTTTGTAGAGAGCACTGAGCTCTGCAAATAAAGAGTAAGCATGCTGTTTCACACTGACATGAGCTGTCCTCGGTATTACATGAACAGCAGTAGGCTGTGCTCGCAATAGTTGTGGATTGATTTTGCTGGAAACTTTACAGTTTTAAACGAAGATAAAGGGAAGGGAACAGAAAGTAAACCCAGACTGCTGCTTTTTTTTTTTTTTTTGCATTCAGGTATACGAATGCTGGATGGAATAGTCACCGACGCTATTGAAGCCAGTTCAATTGGTTTCAATCCGGAACACGTGGATATTTACAGTGCAAGCTGGGGCCCTAATGACGACGGTAAAACGGTGGAGGGACCTGGGAGACTGGCACAGAAGGCTTTTGAGTTTGGGATAAGCCAGGTACAATACTTCAGAGAAAGGCGCAAGAAAATGTTGCAGAGAGCAGGATTTTTAAATGGTTCATATCAGGGAAGAAATGAAAGCGGTGTGTGCTCTCTTTGCTCAAACATGCTTAAAAGGAGAAGCTAGATTTTGATAGTAGAGGTCAGAGAAATTGCCATCCAGAGCAGGACTTCTAAAGAAGCACCATTAGGGCTTTCTAAGGTGGTTTTAAGCTGCTATTCTCTGCAGATAAGCTTTCTTTTTCCATCCTTACTTTTGCTGCCTTTGTCTTGCCCTTCCCCCACCCTCTGCTGCTTGTTTTTTACTGAACAGTAATTGGATTTCTGCACTGAAAGCCTATCAAATTAAATAAAAAAAATCTGCTTTGTGAATACTTTGCTGTGTAAAATAGTGATCCATTTTAGCACCCTGTGGATGGGTTTGCATTGTGTTAATTGCATTAGTTTATAAATTGGTGTGTATTGTGATCCAATTAAAATGAAGACAGTAAAAATGCATGATGAAGGGTATTAGAAGAAATGATGCTTTTACAGTTCTGTTTTATGTCATCCTCTTAAAATTTGTTTTGATGATAAGTTGGATGCAATCTGAGAGCTACTGGGAATGTTGCTAATAAACTACTCTTGCTCTTACTGATGAGGTAAAAAGACATCTAAAGATGGACATGTAGTAATAGAGACAGATTGAATCAGAGAAAGGAGAAGAGAGAAATTGGAAAGCTTGAAGGACAGAAGCAAAGGGAAAGGATTTAGGAAAAAAGGGCAGCTAATATTAGCAGACAGAGGGACAAGAGAAGAAGGAAGAATCTGAAAGATGACAAACATAGTCTAAGGGAAGAACGGAGAATGAGAGGAGTGTGCTGGTGATAAACAGAGATCTGAGTCCATGGGTAGACAGCAAGAGAAGGAGGAGAACTAAAGGCAATAATTAGAGAAGCAATGCTCAGTAGTCCTACTCTGAAAAAGCAGATTATTTGGTGAAGAGTGTATCCTTTTTTACAATTTGTTTTATTTCTCAGAGGGAAGAAATTTACCCATTCATTTCTCAGGCTTCCTTTTGCAAGAATCCATGTGGTCTCCATTCTCTGTAAAGCCAGATGGAGTTGGGGTTGCCACTGGCTTTCATCACTGGTGCCTTCATTGCTGGCCTGGTGAAGCACTTAACCATATGCTTAGCCTTAAGCATCCAAGAGGTGTTTATGGTACTCTCAAGTGAAATCAAAGCAGGTGTTTACGTACCCCAGTGCTTTTCTGGACTGCAGCCTTTGTTCTCAGAGGAAGATACTCTTTCATTTTCTGTAATTGATGTGGCTTGTCCTTCCCTTTTTGACAGTTTTATCACCAAGAGCATAGCTTGCTTTTCTTTATTTTTAATGTTTGAAGTGCTGCAAATGCCTTAGCACTTGGAATCAAATCTCATCTGAGTGGAATAATAAAATATGTAAAGGAATATATATCAGGAATAATAAAAACCTGTATTTCAACTGCTGTTCCCAGTGAAGGTACATATATTAATAATAAACAACAGAAGAACTTTTGTGTTTCACATGGAATGTAGTTTTTTTTCCTTCTGGAGGACTAGCGCAGCTTAAAACTAGACAGGGCAATTTGTGTTTTGTCTGTGATAGCCATGATGTTTGACATGCTGTCAGCTGCCAGGTTGTTGGCTGCTGCTCCCTTGTTACACACTGGAGACCAGAGCAGGGAATGAACATAGTTATGTCTGGAGACTGGTGGTACTGGCCCACAGATCTGCAAGAGAAGGGAGGGTTATCAGTCAGATGGGCTGGCTGGTTGACTGTGTTCCAGCAAGGGAGTGCTAACCATGAAAGGTATCCTTACAAAAAGTAATTTGGTGGAAAAGACATGTCATGTGCATCATTCACATGTCATGTGTATCATTCATACTGCTCACCCATACCTCTATGATTACAGAAAAGGCAAGTGCAATAAACCCTGATAAACTTGCTGTTTCTTAAGACTTAAAAACTTATTCTGAGGAAAGTTGCTGAACCTGGAACACTAAACCCAGACCAGTCAGACTAAGAGATGTACTGTAGGGTGTGAAGTAGGAAGCCTCAGGTAGCTGGTTTCTTCTCTCTCTGTCTCCTACAGTGCTTACGGAAAATGATCCTTTTCTGCCTGAAAATGTTTGATATGTTAGGCTTTTGGGGGTGGGGAAAGAGTTGTTAAGAGTACATTGTGAAGACTGGGATCTCTTTTGATAATGACTCGTTTCTATTTTCCCTAGGGACGAAATGGGAAAGGCTCCATTTTTGTATGGGCTTCTGGGAACGGAGGCCGTCAGGGTGACAACTGTGACTGTGATGGTTACACTGATAGTATCTACACTATCTCCATTAGTAGTGCTTCTCAGCAAGGCCTTTCTCCCTGGTATGCAGAGAAGTGCTCTTCAACTCTGGCCACAGCATACAGCAGTGGGGATTATACGGACCAAAGAATTGTAAGTTGTTTTTACCAGATTTGGAATAAACATAGAAGTGTATTTTGTATGCAGATAACAAGTGAGAGCTCTCAAATGCTTGTTTTCAAGTGCATGCTTTCCTTTATTTGTTACGTGCTTAAGTGCTTTTGCCTTGAACCACGCAGGGATTTGTAATCCAAAAAGTGATTGTGTTGCTGGAACATCTTCTACTGTAAAGCAATGTCTAAGGAAAACCCTTGTGTGAATGCAGTTAAATCAGCATGCCAAATATGTCTGCAGCTTGTGTATGAGAAAGATCTCTGCATAAAGTTTGATAAGGTCTCATTTTTCAGAAAGAGTGGATGAAGAGAGATTTAGAGTAAGAGGAAAAAGAACCTGAGAGGTTAGTGTGCCGTGTGAGTCAGCACCCCAGTATACCTTTCCATTACGTTTTTGAAGATTGTCGCCCCCCAAATTCCCAGTCACGACAGCAACAATAGTGCTTCCAAACCTGTATAAGGCAAATCAGTCTGTGTGCCTTCATTAACTGTGCAAGAAATGACTTGCACTGAAACAAATTGCTGTGATGAAATAATGTTGAAGTACCTATAATTTCTGTTCAGCCCTAGTGGATGCTAATTTAGCAATAAACTACATTGTTGGGGATTAGAACAATGTCATTCCAAGTAAGCCAGGAGATCAGTCCTTCCTAAGTGGCTTCTCTTCATAGCTGAGATATAGATACAGGGCCAGATGAGTTTGGTATTTAATTTCCAAATAAAGCACATGTTTCATTGCAAATTATAGTTCTTCCACTGAAGAGGGAGCAGAACACCAATACTAATCCTATGAGTAATTTTCTAGCAAGCAGTAATTTTAAATGTTCTAGGCCCAACACAATGATCTGTTTTTATGATTCACCAGTAAGCCTGAAACACTTATTGTGAAACCTTAGAATAAAATAAGATATTCAGTGTGGGAGTATTTTGTTCCAACACAAAGCGTTTTGATACAAAAATTATAGTTGAAGGAAAAAGAGTGGATTGAAATATGAACAGATTTAAACATCCATCACATTTTGTGCTGGTGAGGAATGGATTAATACGCACTAAGTAAAGGATACGTGGTTATGTATGTGAGTGTGGATGTGACTGTATTTACAACTGTTTATTCATGCAGCCTGTGGGGTTTTTTGTTGTTTTTCTTTTTTTTCTGTCAGACGAGTGCTGATCTTCACAATGAGTGCACAGAGACTCACACTGGGACCTCTGCATCTGCGCCACTTGCAGCAGGAATTTTTGCCCTAGCACTGGAAGCAAAGTAAGATGTGACACAATTACCTTTGAAACACCCCTCTCTCAGCCACTCTGTCATCTTTCCCAAAACGTTCTATCTGAAGTTCTGTCTGAAGTGGCACCATCTCTTGCTGTAGCTCCAGTTTTTGTCAGTCGGACTTGCTCAGCTTGATGACAAAAATAAGCATATGTGCCTCAACACCTTCTCAGCAAAGCAGAGCTTTTGACATAAGTCAAATGTGATGGCTGAGGAATTGCAGTCTGTTTTGTGCATTCAGAACAGTTGTTTACTGAGTTCTGGCCAATTGTACTTCAAAACTGTGAGGCTGCACGTGTGTCAGGAGAACATACTTTTGAAGACAGTAGATTGCAGGAGTTTTCAGTCGATTTGAAGCACCTTTTCTGACAATAATGAGACATAAAAGGAAAGTAGCCAAGCTTGACCATCAGAGCAGGCAGGTTCAGATCCTGCAGGACTAGTAGTCAGAATGTATGACTTAGAGAGAGTAAGAAAGAACAGGATAGGACAGGACAATGCCTTTTTGACAGAAAACACTTCAGGCATCGGGGCTTAGGCTCTGTACTTAGGTACAGCTCCATTCTCTCTTGTATACTCATTTGATGACTTCAGACAAGATACTTATGGTCATATTTTAAAGGACAGAGTTAATCACAGGTAGAATCAAATACCCAGTAAATTTTCAGAGTCCAATATCCATAAAGAGTGGTGGGAAATATTGGTTTTGCTGGTTAACTTTAAAAGCCTGAATAATTTTGAAGGACTGGACTCTATAATCTTGCTAGATAACCATTTTTCATTTACACAGTCATCTTGTCTAGCTGGAGAAGTGTTGGGAGGATAAGCATGCCACACACTGTATATTTGAAAATAATGGGATGCCATACACATTCAAAGCTTGTTCTGTTGCAAACTAATAAGAGAAAAATTATAAATACCTCTGAAACAATTAACCAGGAACATTTTCTCAACAGCCCAAATCTAACATGGAGGGATATGCAGCACTTGGTAGTGTGGACCTCAGAATATGATCCACTGGCTGGAAATCCAGGATGGAAAAAGAACGGAGCAGGACTGATGGTCAACAGCCGATTTGGGTTTGGACTACTCAATGCCAACGCATTGGTGGATTTAGCTGATCCCAAAAGATGGAAAAGTGTACCAGAAAAGAGACAGTGTATTGTCAAGGACAAGAGCTTTGTACCAAGGTAAGAATTTGAATTAACAGTAAGTAAGCTTATGTCTGTCTTAGTAAAGCCTGAAGCCAGCCTAAGAGATTTCTTTTGATTGTTTTGGTTTTACCTTTCTCCGTTCCTCAGAGGCAGGCAAGGAGCATTTGTTTGCTTGCTTTTTTTAGTGTAAGACTGATGGAAATTATGAGCAAGAAGCCTTAACAAAAAATGAAGATTATTCTGTCTTCAGTCTGCAGCCAGTGCACAGCCAGGCATGGATGATGCTGTGAGACTGAACCTAATCAGATAAGATACAAATGTTTAAATCACCATCAGAATGTGCATAAAAAGATAACAAACTCTCACGGGGATTTTTCTATTTTTAAAATATCTGTGACTGGTCTCAGCAGTTCTTCTCCTGTGACAGGTATAGTTTATATTGAAGTCAAAGTGATGTATTGGGCTTTAGTCACATCTGTAGCTTGTTCCTTATGAAACAAAGGTGTCTCAAAGGCTCACTGAAAAGACTTACCAGCCACATTCACGAGGGCTCCCAGCACAATGAGCCTAGGCTGAGCTCAATAGACAAGTGAGTTATAATGAGTCACTGAGATGATTAATCAATAAGGATATCTAGACCAGTTTTATCTCCACTTGCTCACTTACAGATTTGTTGTCTAGAAAAAAATGGAGCTGTTTCAAAGATCGAAATTATACTATGTGAGTGCAACAAAAATCTGTCTGTATAAACATATTACAGTGTTTTTGAGTGTCACTGCTTAGTAACCTGATTATTTATGCTATTTTACTATCAGTTTGCTTTTATGAGCTCTCTCCTTTCCACAGAGTGTTGATTCAGTATGACATGTGTAATAGTCGCTGCTTACATATTTTTATGGCAGACCTCTCATGTTACATTATAAAAATAAAGATCCCACAATTCAGAGTTTAGAATTGTTCATGTGGACATTTAGGTACCCCATTCTTGTTAGAGGTAATGGAGGTTGTGTGGAGAAAGTGCAGCACCATAGCTCGATGTACAGAGAATGCACAGAAGCTGTTAGCTTGTTTTTCTTGAGATAGCATTGACTGCAAAGGGTTAAAACACCTCTATCTGCTGCAATCTTTTAACTCCATGATAACAACTCTTCTGGATGTTTGAATGAGACAACTAATTGTAAGTCTGATACAGTCATGTGATATAGCTGCCTGCAATGGCTGGTGTTTTCTGTAGTCTCTGTGGGACAACAAAGTGTTGACAGAAAGCCCTGGTTATCAAACTTGCTTGCTTTCTTCCAGGGTGTGTTGCCCAAGTCTGTCTTGTGCAGTGCCTGCCACTTTGGTATTATCTATCCTTCCAGAACTTCCCATGGATTTTACTGAAGCATTAAAAAAATAACAAATGTAGAACTTGTCTTTAATTTTTCCTTTCTCGTCACTCTGAAATAGGTGTCAAATGTGGTATTTATACTTCCCATAATGATCCAGAATCAAAAGTTTCCATGAGTAATCAAAGAACTCTTGTAATTTTGCCAGATTATTAAGAGCAAATGAGGAAGTCATCATTGAAATTCCCACAAAAGCCTGCGAGGGTCAAGAAAACTCCATCAGGTCTCTGGAGCATGTGCAGCTTGAGGCAACAATTGAATATTCTCGTAGGGGTGATCTTCATGTCACTCTGATCTCTCCATCAGGTACAGAAGACAAAGACATGCTTTGTTTGTGTTACTGTAGTGTGTAACATTTTTCCTTTAAAAAACACATCTGTGTTCCTCAGTGCTTTAAGAAGAGCTAAATATATCATAAAACAAATACAGTGACCTCTAACAGGAGAGTGTGAGGACAAAGCTTCCTGGGAACTAGAGAACGTTTTCTCTGAAATCCTTTTTCAGCCTTCGTGTGTTCTGGGCTATTTTTGTGAGGAGAGGTTTGAAAGTCATGCTTCAGAAAATGAAGGCATGGTTTCTGATACATTTTTGTTCTGGCCACGGGATGTACAAAAACTCAAGAGTTCCTGGCAGACAACAAATTATCGTTCAATAGTGCTTATCAGCCTTACAGTGATTTAACAAACTAATGGAAACCTGAAGAAATCCAACTGTTTAGATTTCATGTAACTGCCTCTCCCCACTGGTATGTTTAAAAACAGTGTCTCTGTTAGGCATGTTAGTACAGGTATACTGTGTGCTAGAATATGGCAAGCCATATAACGCCACGTATAAACATATAACTATATATAACATCATAAAGAGAAAGAAAAGAAAAAGAAAAAAGAAAGGGAAATGAGTATAAACATCTTGGTAGTGAGTAAAATCTATTAGTTAACTGTTATTGTTAGGAAAAAAGACAAGCTTTCTAGCATGAATTTAAACCTCACACAAATGTAATTTACTGATAGTAAAGACTAACCTGGTAATTCGCAGATAATAAACCAGTAGAGCCTTGTTCATGTCGTTATTACAGGGTTAAGACACGGCACATGCAGCATATTTCCAAACCCTACCTTTGTCAGAAGTCCCTTTCAAGTCCAACCTTAGTTCTTCCTTTTCTGAGTTTACGTTTTGTCTTATAGGAGTAATGTTGCTGTGAGGCATTTTGTCCTCGAATCTTAGTGTTAATTTCAAATTCCATCTTAGTTCAGTTTTAGTTTGGGAGTTAATACATATGGACTGTCTCTGGGGACATCATGGAGAAGACTGCAACAGTAGCTTTCAGTCTATTTTTATAGAAGTATTTCTCTCCAAAGACACTTTGGCTGCTAATATGAAGGAAACATGGCTTCATCTTAGAATAACACCCCTTTTTTAAATACTCCCAACATTAACTTGTTCATCTTTGTATGTATTTCTGTGGGTTTAGCTGAGATGGAAATAGCCAAGTACTGCTGCCTCCATATACTGTCATGTTGCTCTCATGATTAAACTGTTTTTCCCTTAGTCCTTGCTGATTTTCCACTTTCCTGCAAAACACTACTATGAAATTAAGGACATTACTTTTCTATCTTTATAGTATTACCTTTAAATATATTTATAGGTTGTGATCAGGATCCCTGAGGCTTCTCTTCTCCTTATTATGTAAATATAGCTTCTTTGCTCCCTCCTCACGTGCAAACAAGCACTGCTTTCCTATTGTGTGGTAGAATCTCTTCTGCTGCAGAGATACTTCGTGAACTGCAGCATTTTTTGTAATAATAGTAAGGATTCAAATGCTTTTCACTCTATTGAAGTTTCAGGTTGTAACACTTTACATGCACTCACCAAAAAACCCCAAATATGGTGGTGAATTCAGGATGAGGCTTTGCTTTCACAGTAATGCATGAGCTGGTTTACCTTCAAAACTTCCACCTCAGAGGTTTCCTGAACGATTGCTCTCCAGTGGAAGAGATTGGTTGTGTCTGGCCTCTGTTTCTTACGATTCTTTATGTGCATGCACTTCTTTTTGTGTTAGAGATTGAACACCAAGAAAGATGGACCCTTTTTAGCGTGACCTAATGTTATAGTCTTTATTTTGTTAAATACTGGTGTGAAAATAATCACAGGAACCACTGATCAGAAATAGCATGTTTCCCATCCCACAGATTGTTGTGAAATAGTGTATTTTCCAGGCTACCTACTCAATAGATAGTGTGTAAGCTCAGCATTGTGAGATAGTGTGTAAGCTCAGCAATGTGAAACGTAAAAGCAGGAGCGTATGAACAGTGACTACTGTGGATCTTGCTCTGACACAGGCACCAGCACTGTCTTACTGGCTGAGAGAGAGAGAGATAAATCTCCCAATGGCTTTAAGAACTGGGACTTCATGTCTGTTCACACATGGGGAGAGACCCCAAGAGGCACCTGGGTTTTAAGAATTACTGATGTGGTAAGTACGTCTGTATGTTAACTAGCTGTGGGCTGTGTTTGGAATCTAACACAGATAAAATGATAACTAACTGCTACTGAGTGTGTTGAATAATGAGTCTTCTCATTAAGCAAGATGCAACAAGTATTTAAAGTAAATACTCATCTGGATTAAATAATGAAGAAAAAAGATAGGATCAGACTTGTTCTTTACATGAATACAAAGCATCAACCTCATTTCACTGACATGTACCTATCAAAAAAATGTCATGCCTGTGTTTTTCACACGTTCTATGTCATTGAAAGAAGTAACTGAGTATAATTTTCCATGATTCATGGAGTGAAATCTGTAATCAAATTAGCATGCAATAAACTGCAAATAAGGTTTTTCTGCAGAAAACAACCCAGGATAGGTCTAGTCTTCTCTTGGTGCATGTGCATAATTTTCATTAACCCTAAACCTTTTGAATTAATGAATTTCTGGTGACCTCTTAGAGCTATCTGATGTATACCTTTCCCCTGACTTCTGTCTTGGAGTAATTGCTGCTGAACAATGTTTAAGGATTAAAGCCAAGAAATCTACAGATACAAAATAAATAAGTTTACCAAAACCACCTGGGGATGTAGATTACAACAATGAGACACTAGAATAAAGCTGCTTGATAGGCAACTAAAAAATCAAGTGATCAAGTGCACTCACCTCTGGAGGATTTCATTGAGGTTGTCTGTTAATAAGCTTGTCATTAGGGATCAGATCATGCCAGAAACTGAACGCTTCCTATCAGACACTGAGCCTCCAAGCCCTATTGGCCTCGGATTGTAAGCAGAAGGATAATGCCAAGCACTAAGCAGATGGACAAGGCAGAAGAAGTAAATATTGTTATCAACAGTGTAGTGTTAATGCTGCAGGCTTATGGATAAACCCATGGTTACAGATATCCTGCTCTTTGTAATTAATATAATGCATTTTTTGGAACAAAGTTAAGGAGAGCATTTTATTTGTTCCATTTTCAAGTGAGAGGTACCTGAAACTTAAACCAAACATTTTGTCCTCAAGAGGTAATGCACTGTTTCCTCAGCTTGTAGAGTGTTGTGATTCCTGGAACGAGCTTTTCACGTTAACAGCCTTAAGTGAGATCACAGACTCCCATGCAGAGTTGCTCATAACTTAATTGTCATGCAAGTCGTGTATGTAACCTTTGGTATAGACTTGTATTAGAAAAGAACTTCAGCAGCTGTCTTCAGTTACTAAATGACTGAGCAAAATTTCTGAAAGAATCTTTGGTCAAATAAAGTTTCATCATTGTCTGCACTTTTCACCTTTTCCTGTTTAAATGCCACCATGAAATCTAATGGACAAAATATTTGTTGCTCACTTTCACAAGCTGTGTTTCAGATTGCTGTTGTACGCCACTGCAGAGTATTATTCCAAATCACCATTCCAGTGACAATTTTTGTCATAATTGCCAAGGAATGGATTAGTGAACACATGCTAATAACACAAAATCTACTTTGTTAGATTTAAGCAATCTGTGTTACGACAAAAATCCGTTGATGCCTACATGAGTAATTAATAATTATGTTGCATAAAAATGTGTATATTTGGAGCAGTTAAACCGTTGCATTAAATTCCAGCTACTAATATATCAGTCTTTTGGTGCTTATAAATCATTGTCTAAATTTAGGTATAGAAAGCCTTACAATTTATTTTAGTCACTTAGGTCTACATTACAATCAAGTGTAATGTTTCCTGTTTCCTCTTCTGGTGTCCTGAAAACCTTTGCTAATGCCATCCTTGTCCTTTAGTCCAGAAGAATACAAAATGAAGGAAGGATTGTCAATTGGAAATTGATTTTGCATGGCACTGCAACCCAGCCTGAACATATGAAGCAGCCCCGTGTATACACATCTTACAATGCTGTGCAAAATGACAGAAGAGGGGTGGAGAAGATGACAGGCTTTGTAGAGGTACTGTTACATTAATGTCTTCCTAGTGAGAAGAAACATGTAATTTCTGGATTCATTTCTTCTAGTTCCTGTTGTGTATTGTAACTTTGTCAACAACCATCATTTTTATTAGCCTCTGTTTTCATATGCCAGCATCTGAGGATTTTAGAATGGTAAGAGGATATTGCTACTAAAGCCGTGAACTTGATAGCTAATGCAGTTGACTGGTACCAGGGGAGCAGAAAACAGCTCTGACAGACACACTAAGTGGATGTAACTGGTGAGAACAAATGTCCCAGCAAAAGAGCTTTGCCAGCTGGAGTGCTTCCGCAGAGTTTGGAAAGAAGTTAGTAAAAAACAGACATGAAGTCAGGGACTCACAGATTCAGAAGGTTTGGTTAAATGGATCTATTGTTAATAGTTCCTTTGTCACTCCTTCTTTACCTTTCAGGCAGAGTGCTCTAAATATAGTCCAAGCTTCTGAGAGTGACAGTGAGTTCCTGGATGCACAGGATGGTAGTATTTAACATTTTCAAAATGCTTGGTTATGTCAACTTCTTTGAAATACTTTATTAATCACATCACATCAATTTGTCTCACCATTAAGTAATTAGGATGTCCATAGGGAGATAAATCTTCCTCAGCTAGGTTATGAAGGACAAGCTTGAGGGAGACATGATTATGCTTTTTCAGTACATCATGTAAGTTTCTGCAGGTGTGTCAACGACGTGCAAGAAAATAAGTTGGAAGAAAGTAAAAAGCAGATTTAGGAGGTGCTGTAGGATTGGGGTGTGTGTGTGTGTGTGTGTTAAGAACCAGATGCAGGTAAAATGAGTGTTCAGTTAGACAGTCAATGCCAGCGTAAATGAGGAAGGTGTGCAGCCACATACTACCGTATCAGTATGAGGAGCATAATAGACACTGCTGAAATGAGATCACACCTCTCGCTGACTTCTCTGTACATCTGTATCTGGCATTAGGTTCCCAGGACACATGTCTTGGCCACCCGTTAGCTATACTTCACTGTCGTTTCTCAGGTGAGAGCTGAGAGGATGATAACAGAGAGGGTTATCTGAAAGCAGTGATTCAGTCCCTTTCATGAGGCTTCATGGCACAATCAGTGCTGCCATCAGCACTCCATATACTTGCATCAGTTAGACTGCTGAGGAGCTGTCTTCCATAGAACAATCAGAATTATAACTCAAGACTGGGATGAATCCTGCTATAAAATGACACATTGTGCCCTTCCAATAGGGAATCTGCATTTATAACTTCCTACATTGTGGAGGGATTTGATATGCTATACAGTATAGATCTTTTGATAGACTGTTTTGGTGTGTAATGGTCTAGTTCTTTTTTTAGAAGCCAAGTGTCTCCTGAATAAAAAACCAGCATCTACACACATCTAGATGGAAATCACTAATCAGAGCAAATTTTAATCCAGTCAGTTTTTCATTGACATCTAACCTTTTTTTATGCTAATCTGTACTCTAGGACCATACCACACAGGAAAACCTGAGTGAAAAGCCCAAAGTTATGGAAGATAACATTAGTAGCAGTGACAAAGCAGAAGATAAAATCCCATCAGAGGCTATGCTACGTTTACTGCAAAGTGCTTTTAGCAGACAGATGGCTCAGAAGCGGCTGCCAAAGAAGACTGCAAGTGAGAACTTAAATATTCCATATGAACACTTCTACCAAGCCCTTGAAAAATTAAACAAGCCCTCCCGGCTGAGAGACTCAGAAGAAAGTCTGTACAGTGACTACGTTGATCTGTTTTACAATGCCAAACCATACAAGCATAGAGATGATAGACTGCTGCAAGCCTTGGTTGATATTATAAAAGAGGGAAACTAAACTATAGGGCATGGCACTGAGTTGGAAATATTCATTCTCCCTGCCTCACCTGTAGTTCTTTCTTCAGAAGTCTGTTGTATGCTCTAGTTTTGTGATTGCTGCTTTGATTGCCTCATATTTAATACAATGTCAAGGAAGGGAAAAAACTGGTGTGGGAGGATAAGGCAGTAAACTGATGCTTTTTAGTCATAGCTTTTTTTTCAGAGCCTTTCTTCATTACCATCGGAGTAGATTTGCCCCCTCAGGCATGAAATGCAATAGTATCCCCCTGAAAACCCTAATGCTCTGTTTTAAACAATTTTCATGTTACTTATTCTTCCACCCTATTCATTTAGCATACAGTAGGATTCAAAACCTGAATTACCAAGCAGTTTTGAACCAAACTGCCAGAGCTATGGGGAGGTACTCTTGACCCTGGATTTGTAATGGATATCTGCATATATATACATAAAATATTTGGCATTTATTCCAGATGAACACATACAGGCAGTTACTGCTTCTGTCACAGGTTTTTTTGTTCCCTCTCCAAACAACAGTGCCCCTTACCCTTCTGTTCTCCTCTAAAGGAGCAGCTGGGATGCTGGAGATGGATTGAAGCATCAGTGAACGCTAATGAAGTTATTCATGATTTAGACTACAGATAAACATACACTAACATAAAAGAGCCCCAAGTGAGGCGTCCCAGATCATGGGATGGCATTCTCACCACCTAACTTTAACTACCTGAGTAAAGTGCCTGAATTATGAGCCTAGTCTTTCTAGCCTGTATGTAGTTAAAGAAGACAGGGGCTCCAATAGATCAGCATTCCAGAGCACTTGGCTAGTCTTTACACTGGTCCTTAATTACCTACTGGAGTACTGATCTATTTGTATCAACTATGTGAGCTTTGGGGATCAACCTTCTACCTATGGAACCTCAGATTTCTAAAGTTAAGTAACGTAAATGCCTTCTGAGATGCCTGTGTCTGCAGTAGTCAGGACAACAAAGCTGGGATCACTTTGTCCTTTCCTTGAAATGTGACTAAAGTGGAACAGAAAGAATAACTGTAGCAGCAAAATCTTCTTGAAGACCGTGTCTTGGATTGTCTGTGGTAGATTGGAACATTTCCCAAATATCTAGGAAGTTAAGGCAAAATTAAGGGGGATAGTTGTGATGTTAAAAAAAATACTCTAAGAAGGAACTTAGAGATGGAGGAAAAGAGTGCATGGAATGTGAAGGAGGGAGAGGACTAGAAGGAAGGGGAAAGTTGGAAGAGGAGGAAACAGGTGGCTGTCAGAAAGCAGCAAGGGCAGGGTGCTCCCCAACATTAGCCGTGTGCTAGACAAACAGTTTTCCACACATACCTCTTTAAAGTCAGTCAAGATTGACATACTCTTTTGCTTTTTGTAATTAAAAAAAAAAAAAATCAGTGTTGGAGACTCAGAAATTGGAGGGGATCTAGAACAAGGAAATGAAGATTCCCAGGGGATATTCATCTCATTGCTGTGTAGACATAATGCAAACAAGTGATTTTTACTTAAGTCTTCTTCTATGGAAAAAGGGACTGCTCTAAAGACAACTTGGAACATTGTTTCACCAGACTTAAGATTTTAAAATCTCTGCTTTGTTCATTCTTTGTGATGGTTTTGTGCCTAGTCTGCTTTTTTGCCAGCCTTAGATAGATTGAGCTTAACTAATGTGAGGAATTCTTCTGATTTTCTAGACCATACTCCAAGTATAACAACTCCTCCATTTAATGTCTCTTACACAGAATTGCTCCCTCTCTACTAAGAAATTTACTTAGAGTGAGAAATCATTAACAAAATCCTCCTAAGTGGTGAAATCAGAAAGTTCTCTTCTGCTGTTCTTCAGCACACAAACTTTCTGGCAATGCGTTAACCACTAAACAAGAAAACCACAAAAATTTCTGATTGCTGCTATTGGAGAGTGAGAGCACTAACTTATTTCCACAAATGTCTAATTTCCAGACTTGGGAGCTAATCTCCACAGTAAATATTCCCATGTGGTGAGGTAGGACCACTCTTAGTCTTGCGCAGTGAAGCTCAGAGGCTCGTTCCCTCAGATGACAGTGATTTTAGCCAGTCTCATTCAGGTATGTTACAGCGAGGAACTTATTAGCAACACTCTGTCAGCCCTTCGAAGAAGTTTTGAGATTAAATGGGTGGAAAACATAGGACTTTCCTTTGTTTTAAGATCAGTTCCCACGTTGTAGCCAAAGTCTCCTCCGAGGAGAAATTTAAAACCTCTCTTTGAACATTTCCAACCCAGAGTAGATTGTACAGGAGAAAATTATTTTTATTGTTAGTCTTTCCTTGGTGCCTGTGTGGATTTTGTGAAAAATGTAACAGGGAAAAAAAAAAGTTTTCTCTCAGAATTTTAAATTCTATTTTCTTTACAGGTATTTATAATATAAAGCAAAGATTTTATTGAACAGATAGAATTTTAAAAGGCGTAATGAATTATATTGAAGAACCAGATTTTTCTTGGGAAAGAGACAATTTCATCCAATAAAGGTATTTTTTAAAAGGCATGTTCCAACAGCAACTGCAACATGTATGTGATGTGATGTTAAAATTTGTCTACTAGTAGCATAATACAGTGTGTTAGCAGAGCTTGGTGTGTGGTCTTAACATTTGTGAAGAGAACAGTGAGATAAAGTCAAGCTATTGACTTACAAGGACTGGGAAATACAGTTTGGAATTAAAAATAACGGCTTGAGGAAATAACCATGGGTTGTTGGGAGGGTAAATGTACACATTTATTGAAAATGATGATTTGCAGAGGATTTCTTCACCAGGAACACTGGAGTGCATACTTCTCGTAACTGCAGCCAAAGGAAGATTTGCTGCAGACGTCAGTGACAGCAGTACTGTCGGTAAATCAAACCTGGTGGCTCTGAACTACAAGATTCTGCCTGTTTCACATACAGCTGTGTGTGTCAGAAGCACTATAATGAAATAATAGAGCAGAATGAGCCAGGGGGTCAAACTAAAGATGCAGGTCTTCACTTCCTTGCCTCAAAGAAGCAGCAACAGCTAAAATATTTTCCCTTTCCTCTGCCCATCCCACTCTCCACATTTCAATCCAGTAGAAAAACAAGCCCTTGGTTACTGGGAATAGTTGTGGAGAAGGCTGCTTTGGGGTAGCTGTTTTTCTGTTTTAGGGAGCAGACTCTCTGGGGATCATGTAGCACAATTTGGGGCGTTCACTGGGCTGCTCCACTGGCATTGATGCCCAGCTGTGATCAGAAAGATGCAGCCATCTCAGAGGAACCCCTTTCTCCCACTGTTGGGATGAAAGGACATTGTGTTTGAGCAAACCCTGAGCAGAGGTGAAGAAGTCTGCTTTCCAGAGCTGTAATTTCTTGAGGATGTACAGATCACACTTAGAGATTTAGTCTGCTTCTCAAGTCTCGGCTAACTACCATTCAATTAACAAAACCTCTTTTGTCAAATACTGTAAGGATCATTAAAACATATTCTGTGCTTTCAATAAGCTACATTTGCATAGCAGAAATACTTTTAGAAGATGTGCATAGAAAATAGAATTCTGAAGTAGCTTAAAAAATATAAGCCTGTGTTCTAGCAATATTAATTGGTTTCCACACTTAGGAGTTGATTTTCTCTCAAGCTGGCTTGCTTTTCACATATTAAGATGCATTTGAACTTTGAATTAAGTCTTCAAGATAAGCATCTTCTGTCTTACCTTAGAGATCTTATTAACATTTATGGAAATCTTATTAATATTTATAAATATCTAAAGGGTGGGTGTCGAGAGGTTGGGACATCCCTTTTTTCTGTAGTAGCCAGCAACAGGACAAGAGGTTGAAGCTGGAACACAAAAATAGTTCCACTTAAATATAAGAAAAAACTATTTCACTTTGAGGTGAGGGAGCCCTGGCACAGGCTGCCCAGAGGGGTTGTGGAGTCTCCTTCCTTGGAGGGCTTCAAGACCCACCTGGACGTGTTCCTATGCGACCTGATCTAGGAGAACCTGCTTCTGCAGGGGGTTGGACTAAATGATGTCTAAAGGTCCCTTCCAACCCTACCACTCTGTGATTCTATGATTACCTCTCCCAAACTCACTTCAATGTGACAACAATCATAAGCATCTCCTGTAAGAAGAAAATTATTTTAAGAGAGAAAAGGAGACTTCAAAATACAGATCAGAAATTAGGAGTGGATGTAGTCTATGGAAAGAGCATCTTCATGGGAAGGAGAAACATCTGAAAGATGCTGAAGAGTTCTAACGTATTTCAGGTGCAGATGGTGCCCTGGAGGTGGTGGCCGCGCTGAGCTCTGTGTGTGTCAGAGCAACGGCAGGAGCAGTGCCGTCTTTCCTGCTGCAACAGCAATCCTCTGATGCTGCCATTTTCTAAACATAGCAAACCTAAGGAAAGGTAGCTTCTGAATTAGGTTGGCTCTAAATTGTAGTTTAAATGTTACAGGGAAAGCCTGGTCACTGTTACACACCGCTGCTTTTGTGTTTATGCAGATGGAATATACCTGCTTGATCAAGTTTTCCCTTTCAGGAACTCCATTTCCAGAGCTCCTAGGATCCCTGCCATTGACAGCTGCATCTTAGGGACAACCCTAGAAACGTCTTTTGCTCTGAGTCAGTTACTCAGCTAGCTAGTGTTTCTGACTGCAGACTGCAAAGGCTCAAACTCCAACCTGGCTAGGCACTAATAGGGATTGTTTCAGTAAACATTTTTCTATTTAATGACATGAGTACTCATTAAAAATATTGCGTCTCATTGCAATTTATGAGAATAATGTAAGCAGAAAGAATGAGAAATTTTGCTTCCAGCAATGCAGTAAATGCCCAGTGGAAAAAAAAATAACTCAAATATGTTCCAAGTTCCTCTAAGATACTGGAGGAAAATAAAAGATAATACGTGAATATGAGTAGTTATCAGGAAAATATATCTTAATGGTTCTATCATTTCAGCTATTTGTCTATCTTCAATCAAATGTAGATGAGTGTATATCTCCTTCTTTCTGATGTTATATTCTTTCCCTAAAACAAATTAATTTGTTGCTGTTACACATCGCATTTTGTTTGACTATGCCCACCTTATCAGTCAGCATTTCAAATCAACAACATGGGACATAAAGTGGTGCCATACACTCTGATAAGGAAATGCACTTAAAACCAAGAACGTACAGCTCTGCATGCGGCGATGCACGAGGTCCTCACGTGGAGCAGGCCTGTAAGGGTGGGTTAGGCAGGGAAGGAACCCATGTGGTAGCTCAGGTGAATCTGAATAGCAGTGGTGTAGTGCAGAGCATCACAAATGCCAAGAAACCCTGTTCCTGCTCACTCACAGTTTGCCAGGGACATTAAAAAACACTGAGGATTTAGAAATAAACTGGCAGCTGGAAAAAAGATGGCTGAGGGGAGACCTTCTCTCTCGGCTACTCCCTGATAGGAGGTTGTAGCCAGGTTGGTCTCTGCTCCCAAGTGATAGGACAAGAGGAAACTGCTTCAAGTTGTGCCTGGGGAGGTTTAGATTGGAGACTGGGAACAATTTCTTCCCCTAAAAAATTGCCCAGCCCTGGCACAGGCTACCCGAGGCTGTGGTGGAGTCCCCATCCTTGGAGGGACTACAAAGCTGTGTAGCTGTGGCTGAGGGATATGGTTTAGTGGTGGCTGTGGCAATGCAGGGGTAACCTTTGAACCTGATGAGTGAGCTTAAGGGGCCCTTCCAATCTCAATGATTCAGTGTGATTAGTTTCCTTTCTTTTTCTGTGTATATGTCACCCCGCTTTAGAGTGGTGCTCTATACCTGAATGAAACTTTTGGGAAAATACCTGTAGATATTAAGAACACTGCTTAGCCAGTGAGTTACATCAGGCTCTCTGAAGCCAACACAGTGCATTGCTTATGCCTTTACATGAGAAAAATGCCTGTATGTACATACTTATGTGATTCCACATGAGCTGTCTTTGATGGAAGAACTTGGAAACTGCTATCAGGAACAGCAAGAAGAGAGAAGCTGCAGCACTAATTTTGCTAGAATAGAGTTTAAACTTCATCTGAGATTTTGCATCACAGTAGTACCAATAAGGCAGGTTGTTTTGGAGGAAAGCAGAGGATAGGAGATTTGTTTATATGATGAAAGGCTGAGGGAGCTGAGGCTCTGTAGCTTGGCGAAGAGGAGACTGAGGGGTGATCTCATTAATGTTTACAAATACATAAAGGGTGGATATCAGGAGGATGAAGCCAGGCTCTTCTCAGTGATGTCCAATGATAGGACAAGGGACAGTGGGTACAAGCTGCAACATAAGAGGTTCCAAGGAAACACAAGGAAAAACTTCTTCACTCTGAGGGTGAGGGAGCACTGGCAGGGGCTACCCAGATGGATTGTGGAGTCTCGTTCTCTGGAGGCATTCAAAACCCACCTGGACAAGTTCCTGTGTGACCTACTCTAGGTGGCCCTGCTCTGGCAGGTGGGTTGAACTGGAGGTCCCTTCCAGCCCTTAAGATTCTGTGATTCTGTGATATCCCAAAGAATTCTGTATTTCTGCAGTTGCACCAGTGGACAAAGAACCCTACTCTTATTATGTAAAAAAATGGCCATAACTCTGTAGAGAGCTTTGAGATGTTTAAGCAGTTAAGTAATGCTGGCTTTGTAAGACAACAAGTAGGCATTGTCTCCAGCAGTCTAAATGCTGGATCTTGGATCTCTTGTGAAAACACTACAGTCAAAATTCCTTCTTTGAGCATTGAATTTGGAATTGTTTAGGGAAGGGTATTCATCATACTCTGAATATTTCTTTAGATGTCCTTTAAAATTAGTGGAAATAGTCACTTTTAGAGCATTAATAGGATTCAGAGATTGCTCTGGACCAGACTATGGAGGAGACTGTCTCATGAGTACATAGCTCACTTCTGAGTCAAACACCTAATTCAGGTGCTTGAACTTACATATCTAAAGTGATGTGGTGTGAATGTTGTCCTCATCTCCAGCTAGAACTCAAACTGGCTTTAGAGGTAAAGGGCAACAAAAAAAGTTTCTAAACATACATTAAGAATAAAAGAAAGACCAGGGAGAGCCTCCATCCCCTATTAGATCCAGAAGGAAATTTGGTATTAAAAGACCATGACAAGGCTGAGGTGCTTAATGCCCTCTTTGCCTCAGTAATAGCAGCATTTCCACTGGGGAAAGTCAGCCCTCCAAGCCAAGAGAGATGGAAGAGGAGAAAATGTCCCCTATAATTCAGGAGGTCAGTGACCTCTTGCTTCACACTTATGTGCACAAATCTCTGGGTCCAGATGGGGTACATCCTAGAGTGCTGAGGGGTCTGGCAGGGGTGCTCACTGAGCCACTGTCCATCATTTATCAGCAGTCCTGGCTGACTGGGGAGGTCCCATCTGATTGGAAGTCAGCCAATGTAACACTCAGTTATAAGAAGGTACTGAAGGATGATCTGAGAAATTAAAGGCCTGTCGGTTTGATTTCAGTGCCTGGGAAGCTGATGGAGCAGATCATCCTAAGTTCTATTATGCAGCACATGCAAGACAATCAGGTGATCAGTCCCAGTCAGCATGGGTTTATGAAGGGCAGGTCCCGTTTCACAAACCTGATCTCCTTCTATGACAGGATGACCTGCTTGTTGGCTGTGGATGTTGTCTACCTTGACTTTAGTAAAGTATTTGAAACTGTTTCCCACAATGTTCTCTTAGGGAAACTGGCTGTTCTTAGCTTGGGTGGGCATATACTTTCCTGGGTGAAAAACTGGTTAGATGGTTGAGTCCAACAAGTTATGGTCAATGGAGTTAAATCCAATTGGCAGCCTATCACAAGTGGTATCCCCCAGGGCTCAATACTGGGGCCACTCCTGTTTAACATCTTTATTAATGACCTGGATGAGGGGATAGAGTGCACTCTTAGTAAGTTTGCTGATGACACCAAGCTGGCTGGAAGAGTCAATCTGCTTGAGGGTAAGGAAGCTCTACAGAGAGATCTAGACAGGCTGGATGGCTGATCCAAGACCAGTGCCATGAGTTTCAATAATGCCAAGTGCCAGGTCCTGCACTTGGGCCACAACAACTCCCAGCAGTGCTACAGGCCTGGGGTAGAGTGGCTGGAAAGCTGCCAGGCAGAGAGGGACCTGAGAGTGTTGGCTGACAGCGGCTAAACATGAGCCAGCCGTGTGCCCAGGTGACCAAGAAGACCAATGGCATCCTGGCTTGTGTCAGTAACAGGGTTGCTAGCAGGAGGAGGGAGGTGGTCATTCCCCTATACTCAGCTTTGGTGAGGCTGCACCTTGAATACTGTGTCCAGTTTTGGGCTCCTCTCTGCAAGGACATTGAGGTGCTGGAGAGGCTCCAGAGGAGCACATCTCATCTCATATGAGATGATTGGCTGAGGGATCTGGGGCTGTTTTGCCTGGAGAAAAGAAAGCTCGGGGAGATCTTATTGCTGTCTACAGCTACCTGAAAGGAAGTTGTAGCAAGGCAGGAGTCAGTCTGCTCTCCTTAGTGACAAGCAGTAGAACAAGAGGAAATGGCCTCAAGTTGCACTAGAGGAGCTTCAGGCTGGATATGAGGAGGAATTTCTTTCCAGGAAGGGTTGTCAGGCATTGGAACAGGCTGCCCAGGGAGATGGTGGAGTCACCATCCCCGGAGGTGTTTAAGAGGCGGGTGGATGTTGCACTTAGGGAAATGATCTAGTGGTTGATAGGGCTGGGACAAAGGCTGGACTCAATGACCTTAAAGTATTCTATGATTCTGTGGTTTCCTTCCCCCTCTTCCTCTCCATCTAGGGCTGAGCTGTGCTGTGCTGAGTATGTCTGGGTGCAGCTGATTTTAAAAAGCCAAGCTGAAGCTGTTGAGCATCTATTTGGACCAGGGGGATCTCCAGGCTGCTGGTCGTTACACAAAATTTCCAAGGATCTCTGGTCTTAGTTCAGGATTGCTCTTTGTAAAGGCCATATGTGCTCCCTCAGGCTTGAGGAAAATCCACTCAGGAAACCATAGGCATTTTTCAGTTTAACAAGGCATTTAAGCACATGCTGCAGGTAAAGCCATCAAATACGTGCTTGATTACCAGCTTGCTGGAATCTCCCTCTTGTCTTGTTTAAGTGTATGTATGGGATTGGGTACCCTACTGAGCGCTCAGCTAAATCTGAAGGGATTGCTCTGAGGTACCTCTGCACTGAGTAAGGGGCAGTCATGTTAAAGTTCTGCACAATTATTGCATCTGTATGCTTGCAATTGTATTTGGAGTGTCACGAGTAACGCCTGGATTTCCATGCAGTGTGCTACTGAGTTTCAGAAGGTGCTTACACTGCAGCGTCCTGGGTCTCAGCCTGATCCTGATACAGTGAATCACCTTCCCTCAGGGGGAAGTGAGTACAAGCCCTTCTTCATCTGGGAAGTGACACAGCCGCAGGCAAGCCTGGTACATTTGGAGACCTTATGTCCATACAAGTTAACTTCATGCTCTTACTAAATCTTTCAGATGTTTGGGCATTTCGAACCAGCGTGACCTTAGTCTTCTTACAAAGTTCAGAGAAGACAATCCATTTCACAAGAAGATAGACTGTAACATGAGATAATAATTAGTTTAGTTTCATGTTGTGGTACTGTACAAATACATTGGGATTAAAGAACAGTCTGAGGACACAGGTGCTGTTAGTTTGGAATAAAATTTAACTAACTGCACTGTCCTTGTACGTTCATTCCAATTGTTGTCATCTACCTGAGAAGTTAAACTAGCCAGAAATAACTTGAGTTTATTACTCTATAGCAGTGGAAAGGAAGAGAAAGATGACAGATTAGAAACAGAAAAAACCATATCTTGTGCTTTTCCATTCTCTCTGTTCAAGCAGTTTTCAGTTGTATTACTTGGCCTTCAAAGGACACATTTTAAAGATGTTTCTGCTGCTCATGCTGATGAGTCAAGTATGGTTTGTTTTGTAACAAAATTCATTGCTTTCTTGATCTCTCACATCTCTTTTTCCTACCAGAATTCTAATTATAAAATCCACAGCCCAGCATTTCCACATATTCAAGGTTCACCAGCTCTGCAGTTTGTGTTAATCACCTCAGTGCCTTGACTTCACCTCTCTATACCAAGTGTCTAAGCCAGTACTCATTTTTAGGAACATTTATCAACATGTGCTTACCTTTAGAGACGCTCAGTATTTACTTTTCTCAGGGAGGTTAATGGTGATTGTGTCAGCTCAGCTTGCTGCACTGTTCAAAACCCTTTCACACTCTTATCTGAAGCACAACTGTGGCACATTCTTCTTACAAAAGAGGGGCTGGTGGACAAGTATGGGATTGTTGGAACTTCATAAGGAAACAGAAGGAATTAGGGGCCCAAATTCCTTCACCTTTCAGTGCTACCTGAGCACCTAAATCCCTTTGGAGTTTTTTAAGCCGCAGCTCATATTGCTTATCCCTGCTTCGACTGTAATGCATGACTAGGGGATTATGCACTAAACTGAGCATACTCATCTTCTTTTAGCACAAAGCTGAGGCTCAGCCTGCAAATGTCTTCGTTTGCAGTGTGCAATGACACGATTAGTTTCTCTCTGTGGGTGGAAACAAGAGTGGAAGGGGAAGAGATTTAATTTACTGCATTGTACCTTGCACATAGAAAAAGCCAGTGCCTAGCTCCTCCTGTCTCCTTTCCCAAATCACTAATGGAGCCGACCTGCACATACTCTTTCTTTTTTTTTTTTTACACCAGACAATGCTACTGTCATTCAGTATGTTCAAAGAATCAAATCAAAAAAGGGTTAACAACCCCTTGCTTTACACATTTTAAAAACAACGGTCTTCTTGCTTCAAAAAGGCACCCTCCTCGACCTTAGCCCTCAGTGCGTAGTTTAAGCTATTTTCCATTAGAGGCTGCCTCTGCCTGGATCTGATCATACAACATAGAACAACTTACAAAAAAAAGGCACCTTTTTCCCTAACCCAGGAAAGCCTGAATAACCCATGAAACCCGAGAGTATTTCTTGCAATGCTGACAGAATTTGGGTGCTATTGCAGCTGGGTCCAGCCCAGCCATGCCCGGCCTCAGGTCTCCTGCCAAAATGACCATATAAAAGGTAATTCCTCCCTGCTGATTTCCACCTAGCTATGATGACAAGCCAGCTGAGATTTCATCTGTAGTGGGCAGTGTTTTCTAATATGGTTTATCCAGATGCACTTATTGTCAATGAAACAGTGATGCTGCCAGAACAAACTATACCAGGAAAAACACTTCTTTTACTGGTAAATGTTTTCACCAAAACATTCTTTGAGTCCAAATGTTTCTCATATCTTTTACATTTAAATAGAAATGTTGTGTTTGGGATATCAGTACATGTTTGGTGCAGGGAAATTAGTGACAAAAGCCAGTACCTTGTGCATTTAATTTCTACTTCTTTCACTAGGATCTACACATTATGTGCAAGCTTTGCAGGTCGTGTAACATGTGGAATTTGTTGGTTTCTTTGTGGATACCAAATCAGGCTCCAGGTAGTAAACAGCCTGAAAAAGGAGGCATTGTCAGGACTAGAAAGCGGTTAGTCCAGAGTGGGGAAATGTGAAACAGAACAATCCAGCCTAAATAATGACCATTCCTCTTTAGAATTCTTAGTGATATATATATATATACATATACAAGTATGCCTATATCTCTTTATAGAGAAATATAAACCTTTTCAAGACAAGCACAACTAACTCCTCTCGTGGGTAGCATTAGTTTTCCTTCAGTGAGGATGCTTCACACTTGCTTGTAGACAACAACTGGAGAGAAGAGTGACACAGCTCCCTTGTTCCACTAGCTGTCCAAGGTTTTAATTTTTTCCAGCCTGCAGATGGAGAGGAGAAAAATGAGCACTAGCGCTTCAGTAAACGGAAAAGTAAGGCAGGAAAGGCAAGATCATCTTTTGTTTACCTTGAAAGAAAGGAAAGCTGAGTCATCCTCACACAGGTCACATGTTTAGTAGCTTGCTGTGCCATCTGAGTGACTGCTGTTGGAAAACCTTCCTATTTGGGGTTATTCTTGGCATGCCCGAACAGCTACTGCCAACAAATAAGTTGTTCAGAAGCTCCTCAGACAGATCAAAATCTTATTCATGATGCTTTTAGGTTTAGGTAATATGTGAATCTATAGCAGTGCTTTTCTCTGCTTGATAGTACTCTGGCTTTATCAACATTAACACAACCTGACTAAGATGAAGCTGTGCTTATGAGACAGCTAGCAGATAGGCTGTATAGGATGATCCCTGGGAGGGTTGGAGTCAGAACAGAATGCAGTGACATGAAGGATGAAGGCAGGGTATGAGTGTTAAACAGTGGGTTGCTTTGGCAGAGACTGTGCATATAGATCCATCCAGTCTCAGTAATCACAACTCCTCAACTCTGATTACCCAATTGTTCTTTACAATTTGCAGTGGCAAAGGCCATTATGACATTCATATTTGGTGCTCTTGTTATGATCCTTCACATGCAAAGAAGATGTTTTTTGCTTTCTGAAAATCATAATCAGTCTTAGAATGTTCCTGGCAAGAATTATTGGCTTTCTTCTACTGGATGCAGAAAGACTGAAAGCCTTGCTGGGAGCTACTGGCTTCTAGAGCTCCTTCTCCCTGGATACTGCTCATCACTTTTCCATTCAGCTCTGTTTTCTGCTTAGGATGGGCAGAGAAACACATCCCATTGATGTCCAGATGCTCACTGCCTTTGCTGCTCCTCTGCTGGGACAGGGGCCTCCTTGCAGGGTCGGCAGTTTCAGATGAGCAGCTTCCTCTGCTGCAGGTCAGCTTGAGTCCCTTGTCTTTCAGATAATCTGGAAAAGGACATGAGGAAACAAAGGTTTCTGATGGCCTGTATGAAGAAATTCTTACCAAGCTGTGCAGCACCTACTGTGGACATGGGGAATCCAGTCTGTCCTGCAGAGAGAGTAAACTGGGGAAGAAGAAGATGGTGGCATGGTGCCTGCCTCTGGTGCCTGCCTCTGCCACCAGAGTGTGCCCCACCAGAGTGTGCTCTTGTAATGCTGTGCCCCTGCTGAAATTCAGAGCAGGGTAAGCACATGTGTATGCACATGAAATGCATCTGTGATACATCTGAATTAACTGACAGCACTGTCAGGAAGAAGTTACTGAATCTGTCCAGGTATTAAAAAAAAAGTTTTTACCAAGGATGTAGTGCTAATAAAGTGGTAAAACAACACCTAATACCTGTTGCAGCTCAAACAGTGAACAAGCAATTGCCCTCAAGGGTTTTGATCCCAAATGCTCTTCCTTTTACTGCTTGTTAAAGCCCTTTTGCTGCCTATGCTAGCCCTGTGCTTGTGAAAACCAACGTGCAAGGTATGGGACTGTGTTGAGGGATGCCCTTGCCTGCACGTAAGTAAGGCCTGATTCTATAGAGGATAGTGGCAGGACATCAGAAGATCAGCAGCTGAGTTACATAGGGCTGCTCCCTTTGTGGTTTGTTTCTCAGGGGATTCAGCAAGTGCTGGCTAATGGGAAGATGCTTATCTGGTGTAATGAGGGCTGAAGTCTGCCTCCAAGGCATCTGAAGGTGTTAGCTATGCCTCTTGTGTTACTTGAGCTGTTTGAACAGAGTCTCTAACCACCTATAACTGCTTAGAAATATTCTTTCCACGCTGTTGCTCTGCCTTTCTGAGCTGAGATAAATCAGAAGGCTTTGTATAAGGCTTTTTTTCCAGGTGGGTATTAATGTTGCATTGTTGCCATCTTGCTATCAGATTTCACAGGTTTTCACTTTCGTTAGAATTTACTCAGATTACTCTTGTAGTCTCAGACATGGGAATTTCTACATACAATTTGTCTCAAGTAATTTGGATAGATTTGCATCTTCCTAGCTTGACAGGCAAAGTGGTTTCAGTGCTCTGAGCTGCATTTTGCTTTCCTACACCTTCTCAGATGTAGGTGACGGCTGTGTCCCCCCAGTGCTTTCCAAGCCGTGGCTTTGCCAAGCTATGTGCTACAGCTGGCAAGCTGCAGCATCTCCAGGCTTTTCTCGGAGGTCAGTCCTTTACCACCACTTTTATGGCTCTTCTCGGAGGCCTGGCAGCAACAGAGATGCCAGGATGGAACAGCTGAGTATGGTTATGCTCTCCAAAATGGTGCTGAGATGTAGAGGTGGCTGAGCTCCCTGCCAAGAGATGTAGCTGAACACGTCCCTGGCATATGATCACTCATCTGCTCTCCTGATGAAATTGCTTCCCGTGTTCCTGCTTCCCAGGTTTCCTCTTAGCGAAGTGATGTTTCCTCTGGCTGCAATTTCCTCAGGTTTGTCTTTATTAGATTTGTTTTCCACCCGTGTGCTTTGTGCTTTTTGTTGTTCTCTGCCCATGATTCTGGTATCTGTTGCCTTGCATTAATTTGCAGCTCTCACCAGTGCTTAACTAATCCTCCCAAGTATCAAATCTCATTACATGCTGCTTGTTTCTTCTTCTGGATCATTAACGAGGATGTTAAATAGAATGAGCCCTAATACCTATCGCTTTGCCATCTTATTAAAAAAAAACCTCTCCAGTTTGCTATATTGTCACTTATCATTTTGTTTACAGTTTTTCAGCCAACTTTGAAATGAGAGTGTTCTTTCTAAGCCTGATTTACATTAATTTATCAAAAGGAAATGTCATTACACTGTCAAATATTTCACTGCAGTCCAAATCTGGTTGTTTTTTTAGCTCTTCTTCAGCCTTGCCCTCTAGTGCTTACTTGGAGATTCTTTCAAAATTAGAAAATCAATAATATTGTCAGGCAACACTTGTTTCTCGCTTCTCAGGGGTTTTTGTCCATCTGACTTACTGGTGGTACAAATCACTGGGTGTAATTGGTGTTTCACTTCTATGCTAGGGTTCAGCAAGTCTTAAAGATCATCTGGTGTGATTCTGGCACCATATGCTGTTTCTTAAGCACAGCCTAGTGCAGTGTAATATTTTCATGGAAGCACACGAGCAGAAGACAACATGGTTTTTTGGATGGCTCTTTAATTTTCAGTGTGTTCAACAGCAAATCCTTACACACGTTCCTTGCCGCGACAGGTAGCTGCAGAAAGAAAAGCAGGGACAGGAATAGAGAAGGGTTACAAATGGGACTGTGGATGAGCAGACAAATACAGGAAAATTTTATCCGTGTATGTGGACATCCTGATGCCTGCAGCTCTGGTTTTCTGAAGCATTCACTGATGCTACTGGTGTTCTGCATTGCAACTTGGCCTTTCCCTGCTTCTTTTGCTGCCCTATTCACTGGCAGTTAAATGAGGGGAGAGACCATGCTGTAGGCAAGGTTCAACCGTCTTGCTCCCACTGCAGGGAGCACCAGCCTTCCCCAGAGCGTCTCTCTCACCTGAACATTAAAGGAAAGCTCTTCAGAGGGACATGGACTGATGGGCTGAGGCTATTTGTATGAGATTCAACAGGGCAAGTGCCAAGTCCTGCACTTGGGTCACATCAACCCCAGGGAATGCTACAGGCTTGGGGCAGAGGGGTTGGAAAGCTGCCCAGACAGAAAGGACCTGAGAGTCTTGATCAACAAATGCCTGAACAGGAGCCAACAGTGTGCCCAGGTGGCTTGTGTCAGCACTGGTGTGACCAGCAGGACCAGGGCAGTGGCCCCTGTACTGGGCACTGGTGAAGCTGCACCTTGAGTGCTGTGTTCAATGTCAGGCCCCTCACTACAAGAGGGACACTGAAGGGCTAGAGCATATCTAGAGACAGGCAATGGAGCTGGGAAAGGGTTTGGAGCACAAATCTGATGAAGACTGGCTGAGGGAGCTGGGGGTGTTTAGTCTGGAGGAAGCTGAAGGGAGACATGACCACTCTCTACAGCTACCTGAAAGGTTGTAGTGAGATGCAGGTTGGTCTCTTCCCCCAAGTAATGAATGACAGAACAAGAAGAAATTGCCTCAAGTTGCTCCAAGGGAGATTTACATTGGAGATTAGGAAGATATTTTTCACTGAAAGGTTGTCAGACACTGGCCCAGGCTGCCCAGGGAGGTGGTGAGGTCCCTGTCCCTGGTGATATCTAAAAGCCATGTAGCTGAGGTGCTGAAGGACATGGTTTAGACATGGGCTTGGCAGTGTGAGGTGAGTGGTTGGAGAATCCTAAAGGTCTTTTCCAACCAAAATGATTCTATGATTCCTCTGTGTACAAACACCTAAACAGGCTATAAGAGATACCATGCATCAACTTTTAACTGCACCCAGCATCGTCATGCTCGTGACAGCAGCTGTCCTCACCAAATGACGTGGAGCTCTTTTCACTGGGTTTCATTTTGTGCCCTAGTAGGCACTAATAGATAACATGTTTTCTGGAGTGGAAAGGGAATTGAATAATGTTTGTTTTGTGTTCTAGTGTGTGAAAATGTGATGTCTTTTTCACACTTGGCAAGAGAAAACGTGCTCAGGTCTTGTTTTCCTAGTTAGCAAGACAACTATGTTATAATTAAAACCCTGCCAGGTGCTTTTCTATTTAGCATGCTAACAAACCATGCAGAGTGTTTCAGGCTGCCTTGAAACTCACCAAGCTTGCTAAAACATAAAAATTGTACAAAATAATTGGACGATTACCGGTATTGAGAACATCCTTCATTTTACCACCAGAAAATTACATTCTTTACTGAGAAGGTAATTTTGATAAAATCAACACTTTGGGATAAGAATTTATTAAGCACATGAAGGTTGATTACCACTACTTGATAAGAGCTTGTAACAGTCAATGGACGAAAACCTCTTGCTCTTTTTATTTACCGAATCATCTTATCTATGGATGTCATAATTACAGCACACAAGTTCAATAGTTGTCTCGATTTTGCCATCAGTTAAGTGGAGGAAAAAACAATATTACTGTGAACAACTGACAAAATTATGTTCTCATTTTCATGCTGCCCCTTGAACTTCGGACAGAACAGCCCTGCCATGCTGCATGCTTTCCTTCAGCTCTTCCAGACTCCATGCTTTGTTTCTAATTAAAGCACAACCTTGCAGCAAGGCTGACTGCTGCCTTGTCATTAGCTACCTGAGGTGTTCTCATGACTTCCTTCAGCACCTAAAACACACAATTTATTCAATCCTTCTGTATTTCTCTGAGATAAACAAGTCTCCTGACTGCTGAAGCACTTTTAGCTTTACTTTGGACTCTTGTGCCTCATTCCAATGGGAGCTCCCTCCACATAGCAGTAAAGTCGACATAAAACTTGAAGGATTTCTGGTTTTGTTACCCTTACTATGTGAGAAAGTGTGGAAACGAATCTATAACTTAAGTCTATGCTTGTTTGCAACTGTTTTGTTGTGTTTGTGTCAAACTTTCAAATGCTTTAATTGACCAGATCTCAGTTAAAATTAAACCTTGTTTACAGGAGAAAGAGGAAATTTCTGGTTGGGTAAAGGGGTATGAAGGTACTACTGTGTGTCTATGTTACTTATGAAGTGTGCTCATCTTCCGAGATGTGTTTCCTGAGTACAAAAAGTCTCATTTCTACATGTCTTAACACAGTTTTGTTGGATCAAAGCTCCTATTTTACTGACTAATATGGCAGGCATGAAGACAGTATTAATAACTTTTTTATCTCTGCCCTGTAATCTGTTCTTGTCAAGTAGGTAATCTATTCAACCCTTATTAGATTATCTTTGCAGAACTTTCTATTGGTATATCAAAAACAAGTTCATAAGTAAGGAGGATTAGAAGTTTATGGAAGTTTTCTGTACCACGGAATAAAGATGCTGCTGTTAAGCATAACCACAAACAACACGGAGCAAAACAGAAAATGGATAGCCACCCTTGCATACAAAGTACATGAGATAACAAGACCCAGCTATTGAGAATGTAAAAGTTAATAGTTCTGTTCATGGTGACTTGCCTTTACACTGGAGCTCAGTAATGATGTGGCCTGATGATCACACTGAATATATCCTTCAAAAAGACCATGCCAGAAACAAACTTCTTCCAGAGGGCTGTGCCACTCCAAATTCTCTGGGAAAAAAATAATGATTTGGTTTGTTCTTAGTTCGTTAGGTGGTAGGAGGAGAAATCCTCATTAAAACATGGTAGTTATAATTGGACAAATTAGGTCTGGATTCTGGGAATTTTAAATGCTCAGCAGATTACTCTCCATTAGCCAGCTCCTGAGGCAAAAGCCTCAGCATCTAATTACAGACAAGAGGAGAATCAGGACAGGGAGGTCAGACATCTCAGCTTCATTACACCAGGCAGAAAATCATGGAGAGGATTTAGCCTCAAATCCTGCTGCTGGGGAGAAAAACCAGATAATCCTGGTCTAGAGGGAGGTGCCCAATGCTGGTCAGAAACTCTAGCATTTGGCACTGGAAATTCCCAGACCAAAGAGTGGATCCCTCTCACAAACATCAAACTCAAAGCAGTAAGTGAATACTCCCCGAAGAGCTGACAGCTCAGTGCTCTCTATTTATGCTTGAAGCCAGGCACTGCTGCTGTTCCCAACACATTTTTAATGTCATTTGAGCAAAAGTTTGGGACTTGGAAGACGTACATCAGCACTGGCTGGTGCTCAGACTGTCTTGTGCTCAGACTGATGCCACTGCATACAGTGAGTGGAATGAGCCCAGCTCAAAATTGTATCTCTGTGAGCCGCTGCTGAGAGCTGCAGTGAGAAGCACAGGTCAACCCTTTGGAAACAGCATGAGCTATCTGTCTCTGGCAGCTCAGCTCTCCAGCAGTAAGGGGTTGAATCAGCATTGCCCTCTTCCTCTTAACATTGGGGCTGACACACCCAAACTTGAACTGAAAACCACCACCACCACCAAAAGGAACTCCTCTGAGGAGACATGGCTTCTGCTGTGAGAAAGGAAGATGTTCCCATTCTGCCTGCTGACCTCTGATCGCTGCCCTGCCTCTGAGAGCCTCCCCTGATGTGGGGAACAGCTACAAATATTGCTGTTTTGCAGGTGAATCAGCCCATGAGAGTATCTGCTCTGTCCAGATCGAGAAACAAAGTGGAGGTTTGTGCCTGGGATTGGGAAACCCTCCTTACACTGTCTTGTCCCCCTTAGGGACAATGCCTTTGTCTCCTCCAAGCATACTTTGGTGATGCTCCTGGGGATTAAATCTGTGTCGGAGTGTGAGTCTCAAGAGGCATTAAACCTGATGTCAGTCTCCCTGATGCCTGTGGAGACAAAGCTGTTTTCCTCCCTAAAACATGCCCTACCTGCCCTCCTGCCCTCATTTACGTGACAGGTACAGGTACAGGAGGAAATGTCACAGTAGCCAGAGGCAGCTTTTCAGTTCCATTGCTTAAATGTCACTGACCACTGCTGGAATTTAAGGTATCTTTCTTTCAGGTGTAAACACATAGCTTAACTCCTTATTTAGGAAATAATTAATCTCTCTCAATCTCAATAAGTGTCTTCTGAGATGTAGGACAAAAGTATAGGTGTGAGAGACATGAGTATCTCTTATGTCTAAGATTTTCTTTTTTTGCCTTCCTTCTCCAATGTCCCACCTAGCTGATATTATTTTGGATTTTAGTGGAGGCTTTTTCAGCCCTTTTCTTAATTTTGTATCTGTGCTCTGAGCAGCTCTGGGATGCCAGAGACATAGGTCTCCAAATCTTTTCTTCCCAAAATGCTCCAAGTTCTCCTGCACCCGTATGGGTGAGTTCACATTGCGGTGCCTGAATACCTCCTGCAGAGCACATCCAGAGTCTGATTGGACTCCAGTGCATAAAAACCCAAGCTCCAGAAGTGAGCAAATCAGGTCCCTGAGGTCCTGCTCAGTCAGAGGGCTTCAGCAGCAGCTGCTGAGGTGCAAGTTATTATTCCCTATGTAGAAACCAGCCTTGAAAGCAAAGCACCTGGGATTGTGCACAAGAGATGTCAGAGGTCTAGCATGAGTGGTGACAGGGGTCAGGGTGAAATAATGGCCAATGAGGAGGTCTGGACCATGAGGCAGGACTCAGGATGAGAGCTGAAGCACCAGCTGAGGAGCAGAGGTTGGTAGACAGGGTGAGGAGCCAAGGTACAAGGGGTAGCCGGTCTTGTCCAGAGGGAAAAACCTGCCCTCCTGCACAGGCTGAAATAAGTGCCCATGTTTTCCATCAGTTGAAAATGGAAGTGAATTAGCAGCCTAATTGATGAGCCCTGATGGGGACATTACCCTGCCTGTAGCTGAGGCCTTGCGTGTTCCTGCATTGCTGTCCTTTGATGAGTCACTGCTCCCATAATGGGAGGTCACAGCCAGGTGACAGAAACGCAGTTGCTGTTCCAACTGAAGGTGTCATTCATCAAAAAGCGTTAGGAAAGTCATCATCTCTGTCCAAACTGTGGCAGAGGAATTTAGGCACTGCTGTTGGGGTGTAAACCAGCGTGTGGGGCTGTGGCAAGAAGCAGAGGTTCTGCTCCTGCCACATCCCTGGGTGAGTAGGTCCTTGCCAGCACCCCATGGGTGCCAGATGAGCACTCAGCATCCCCACGTCTGCAGCCCAGCAGTGTGCAAGTGGCTTCATTCAAATCCCCTGATTTTAGCATGAGTTCATGAGGGGTGATATAGCTGATCAGAATGGTGCATACTAGCTCTTATTTTTCTTTTATATTAATCACATCTACCAGGAAAAGCAGTGTGCTAAGATTCAAGGATCTTGGCTCAGTGTTGCTGGACTGAGCAATATAATGCTACTAAAATGCTGACATTTGGGGTAAAGCTCACTGGAGCTGGTACTTTCTGTCCCAAGACCTACGAGTCCAAGCTCTGTGTGTTGACATAGACCCACATTCACTGTCCAAATTGATGCCAGAGGCTGAGGTGCCGGGCCCGAAGTCCACTTGTGGGGCCTGGCAGGTACTGATACATCAAAGTGAGCATGTCCTTACCATTTGATGGTTCTGTGATTCTGTGTCTGCCCCTTGCTCACAGGGTTGAGTCTCATAGGCGAGACAGGGACAGAGACCAGATGTAGAGTTACTGGTGGAAATCCTGTGCAGTAAGAAAATAACTTTTTGTCTTGCCTCAAGTGACATCAGTGCTGCTCCTCTCAACCTTACGAGAAAAACAAGCAAAAATCTCCTGAACAAACCATCCCTTGTCAGGGTGGATAAAATTACCCTAATTACTAATTTTATTTCCAGCCCTTTGAAGTTACCATGACCTGTTTGTGCCAGGGAAAGAAAAAGACATTTACGTTCTTATCACAATTACAGAAATTGGCTGGGTGAAACTACTTAAAAGTCTACTTAAAAGTGTAGCTAACACTACACTTGATATTATTGGTGATGGTTCTGTCTGTGTCAGTTACTGTTATCTACCATCTGAGCTTCCTGATAACCTCCACCTTTGGGAGCTTTCAGTGTGAGAGGAGAGTGAAGCTGACACAGTGCTGTTTGTTCACAGCTGTGCCCCATTTATTAATAAGACACTGGGGTTTGTATTTCTTGTCTAAGAGGCCTGGTGGTTAAACAAGAGAGCAAACCAATAAGTCATGGAAGCAGATGGAAAAGAAAACCCTCAAGCTTCCTTTTGAAATAAGCTCTCATTAATAAGAAAATGGATTACAGAGTCACGGCTCTATGATACTGAAGGAGAGGGGGGGGAAAAAAAGAGTGTACACGTGAAGTGTCCCTTGCAGGGTTCATCGCAACGTCTGGAGCTCCACCTCGTGGATGCTGGCCACAGACAGCGGCCACTGGCCCGGAACGCTGAGGTCCATCAAACCCCTTCGGCATCTGGAGCTGAACAGAACTGTCAGACGTGGACACACTTTCTAGTCGTCTTTTAACTATTGCTTTTCAATGCTGATAATTGCAGCACAGATGCTATTGAACCGACCTTAAATGTCCACGTTGGAGTTGCTGGTAGACATACCTCTGCTCTGTCATAAAACAGTTACATCGGCTAAATAAAATTGTTAACATGCAAGCATTTGTCATCTTTAAGCGAAGATGCTGCCCTGATCCTTCAAGAGGCATGTTCAGCTGCCTCAGATCTTTAAAAGATATGCAGTGTCTGTAGGTCAGCTGCAAAGTACAGTCTACTATATGGTGGAAACACATGATCAGAGCATTTGCTTCAGAGACAAAGTCATTGGAGATTGTGAAGCTGTCTCTACCAGGTATGTGTGCATCCATAACTGTAGGGAAGAAGTCAACATAAACAAGTCAGATAAACACAGTGTATCGCAAACTACCCAAAGCAAATCTCCATCTCTTGGAACCAGAGGCTGCCTATGCCCTCACCACCTGGCAACACAGGCAGCTACTGGGAAGTAGCCACGATTCCTGCTGCAAATGGCTGGGGAGGCAGAGAAGATTCTCATGTTGTCAGAGCTCCTCAAGATGAAGTCAGAGTACTTGTAAAGTGAGTGCATTGATGCACTGCATTTACGCCAGTGTGGCAAGCATGACAGCAAAAGTCTGGAGACATAAGAAATCTTTTGATGAAAAGAGATGTAAATAGCTGAGTTGATACTCAAGACAGAACACAGAACTAGTGACAATTAGTGCTGCCTTGGGGATTATGGTCACAGTGAGAAACTCTGCACTGAAAAAAATATACAATTTAACCCTCTGGACAGTGATTATCTCAAGTTAAGTACCTACTGTTAAAGTAAAGTCAAGGTAAGATGGTTGTAGTTATTTTATGGAACCTTTAAGCAAATCCATACTAAACTTTTTTACAGAAAAAAAGAAGAAGAAGAAAAAGCCATTCCTCTGCAGCACCTACAAGAATGCAGAAGCTGAAGGTTTTAAATGAAAAAAAAAAGAATTTGTGGTAAATTTGTGGGACAGATGTAGCTGGCAGCATTTGGCTGCAATTCCTTGGGTACAAGGGGCTTAGAGACCATGGACTCTGGAGAAGATGCTGGAGCAAAGCTCACGTTCCAAGGCTCACATGCTGTGTCAGAGCAAAGCTCTCATTTTGCCATGTCGTATAGATGTGTGTGGCTACAGATCAAGTGCTACATAAAGCCCTTTCTGAACAGCCAGCTGGACTGTTTCCAAGATGTTTTAAATGATCAGGTGACACAGTAGAACTGATACACCAATATGGAGGGGAAAGCTCTAAACCACTTTCTTTGAGCCACTTTCTCAGCTGCAGAAGACAGTACAGTGACTTGGCTAAGCTCACAGGGAGTTGACAAGCGAGGCCACCTCGCTGCCTTCTGTCAAGTTTTCATAGGCTGGGTGTGATCCAGCTCCATCCAGCCAGCCCTGGAGTGAATACATCTGCACCTGACAACCATTTAAGAGAGCCCATCAGCTCCGCTGGTACAAAACCCAGTGCCAATGTCCAAGCTCCAAAAATAAGCTGGTGTGGCAGTACGACGTGCTTGATTTGCAGAAGCCCCAGATCCATTTCCAATAGGTAAATTACTTCGTACCTTCAGTCGCACAGAGTATAAAGACGGTCAGCGCGGGCTGTGCCGGGCAAAACGCTCGCTCTGCTCTCAACGCCTGTTCCAGCCCAAAGGCTCTAGAGGGCACCGCGCTCCCGGAGCACCGGCACCTCTTGTCCACGCCTGGCAGAGGACCGACTGTCAGACTTACGACTGAAAACTGGGATGAAAACATTCCTCCCTGGGATGTCTGGTCAGATTCCCTGCTGCTGAGACAGCGTGAGTCTTTCCTGCAGGACTTCAGCTACCTGTAGGCATCCAACCTCGTGAAAAGTACAGAAAAAGCGATACTTGTTAGGACTGTTATAATCAAAACTGATTCTTATTGGTCTGATGTGCACTAATGAAGGAAAAGTGACCAGTTGCAGCACTGCCCTCGGGGTGGACGCCTTCCCATCTCCGTGCATGTGCTCTGTGCCCTCCCAGCCCCTCACCTGCTCGTGTAGGACGTGCCAGAGCTCTCAGCTGTAAGAAGGGGAGACACGTCCTTAGGTGCAGTCAGGACCAGCTCCAAAGCAAGCTGCAACTAGAATGTGCTGGAGGCATCTTGAGAACCATTTAGCTTTTGTTTTCTTTACATAAAAGAAGCCAGACGCTCAGTTCAAGCTACCAGCAGTTATATTGTGAACGTCCTTTAAGAGGAGACTTCTGCCTTGCCAGAGTTTGTCTAAGTTCAATTGAAAACTAAGTTTTGGCTTCTTCTCTTTGACACACTCACCTCTGTTCAACCCTCATCACTGCCTCCAACTTCTGTCTGTGGAGAAGCACTATCCAGAGGTCTTCAAGTGGCATCTTCATGCCATTTGTTTGTTTCCAGCCCCCAGTCTTGGCTTTGGTACAGGAAAAAAAACAAAACAAAAAAAACCAAACAAAAAAAGAGATTGAAATAATTCCTTTAAAAGTAGCCTGGGCTGTTTTCTGAGTTACAGATGTGGGTTTTGCCTCTGCACCTGGCAGAAGGTAATGGGCAGGTGAAGCACGGGGATTTTGTTTCTAAATCTCAGAGGAGATGGAACTCCAGGCAGAAAAGCAAGTTTTCAACTGCCACCAAATTTATCTAGACAAGTGTCTGAGGTCAATTAGCTGTTTTGAAGGTTCATGTGCAATTGGATTTATGGGTTAAAAAAGGAATATGTTACAAAAACTACTCTAATATTATTAAGGTTTACATCATTATTTGGCTCATAGTTGAACTATTGACTTTTAAGAGCTGTCATTTCCATCTGATTCAGTAATGACAGGTGCTTTGTTGGTGATAGCTGTGTTCTGACACAAAGCTGCCTCCCTTGGCTTCAATGCTATCTAGACTGCTGGAGTCGTTACCTTGGACTGAAATTTCTCTCCAGTTCTCCTGATTTATTCCCTGAGGAACCTATTTTTTTTCTCTGGCAACATCTGAAACAACAACAATTAGCAGGAAGCTAATTGTAATAGATTGATTAAATGTGGTGCCAGACAGAAGGAACAACAGGTGGAACTCCTGAGTCTTAGGAGGTGGTGGATTTCCCCATGTGAGACCTTCTAGGGAAGGAAGAGGAATGGAGCTTTGGACAGAGTTGTTACCTCTTGGAAAATTCTGGTGAACTTCTAAGTTTTGTAGACAAAAGACATAAGCTGAATATATTCTTTTTTCTCCTCAGCTAGCAGGAATTACTGTGCCAGTTAGGGAGAGTGGCAATGCTTGCAAAGGAAGCAGCAGTGAGGAGAAATGGGAGAGATTTCATAAAAGCCTGTGTGCCTCTGCCATATGCCAAGGAAAGACTTGTATCTGTGACGATAATTTGTAAAACACACTCTTCTTTTAAAAGCAAACCCTGAAGGACATCTTAGACAGCAAACGACCTTCCACCAACCTTACTTGGTTCTGTGTACCACAGCGTGCTGCAGAGTGATCTCAGGGTCCTCTTTCCTCAGGGACCTCGCACTGACCCTGCAGGACTGTGGGTGTTTCTGGGCAGATATTGACCTTGAGCTGGAGCCCATGTGCTTCTTGTCTCACCAGCGATGGCCTTTGCAGCCCTCCTCCAGCCCCCTGTACTCACCTGAGCTGGAGGATCACTCCATGAATAAGAGATTTGAACAAGTAGCTGTAACACATGCTGTTACCCAGCCGCCATCATTAATAACTGCAGTCCCAATAAGCACTTGCTAAATTTAGGTCTTCAGAGAAGAATTTTTTACAAAAGTGGGAACCGAAGGCTGGCAGGGTTGTTCTTGGTCTGGCAGAGAGGCTTTCCTGGCAGGAGAATGGCCACCTGGCTGCCTGTCCTCTGGTCTGGCTGCAGGAGGAGGTTTCTTTCCCCAGTGATGTGCTGACTGCCCTGAGCAGGTACTGCTTTGTCTGGCCTGGGTCCTGTGAAAGCATGGCCAATGCTAAGAGAAATAATGCAGAAAAACTGGGTTTGGCCATCTCATACCTCCATGGCTTCCAGAAAGATGTTCTGGCTGATGAATCCATAATCTGGACAGGATAAAGCATCACTAGTGGCTTTGAAGTTTTCTTGGAAAAATAGAACAGAGCTAAGCAATGACTGATAACTGAAAAAATTCTGGACAGCAAGAGAACATGAACTATGAAATCCTGAGCCAACTGTACCTCCAGGGCAGGCAGTGCTGCACAAGCAACAAGAGGGGCATGGCTGACCACAGTGTGCCAGCAGCTATGGAGAAGAGTTTAGGGATTATGTCAGAGGCATCCAGCACAGTGCTGTAAAGGGACAACTTCAGAGTTACAGGCCAAGGGAGGATAAAAAGCAGAAGAGAAATGCTTTTTTCTCCTGTAGGTAACGCATGTAAGATTCCACAGCTGTCGAGTTTGCATGCAGACACAAAAGTTACCAAAACCATTTTGTGGATTGGTGGAAGTAGGTGGAACGGTGTGGTGGGATTTGGCTGCAGAATGAGAGCTCTGCAGCAGCAACTGCAACTTCCAGAGACCTCTGGTGATGCTCCCCTGGCCGCACCTTCCCTAACCCATGGCAGGTTAATGCAGAGGCATCCTTTAAACACTGACATGATCACAGTTAACTCTGGTAGGGACCAGCAAAGTGTGGCAATGCAGACAGCATTGGCTGGAATGGGATGACCTCTTTGGGCAGCCACAGGCAGGTGAGGGTGTCTGCCTGGATTCCAGTGCTCATAGCTCACTCAAATACTGGCCACAGCTTTAGAGAAAGAGGTAATCTGCTTGCCCATGCAGATGAGTAGTATGTCTGAGTATTGCTCAATGCATTAGTGGCCTGTCAAAATGAAGATTAAGAAGTTAATTGATTATAATGAAAAGGTAGTGATGGGGGAGGAAAGTAAATGTCCTGAAGGATTCATTAATGTCATGAGGAGAAACATAACATGAAGTTGGATGTATACAGATAAATAGTGAAGAAAAAAGAAAACATTCAGAAAATGGTGTATTCTGTCAAAGTCCTCAAGTAAAGATGGGATTGCTTTTTCTGGAACACAGACACTGAGTAGAAATGTAATTATCTCCCTCAGCAGAGGAGAAACTGGATGAAATTGATCAGCTGCAGGAAGTCAAGACTAGATATTCTTGGTCGCCTTTGGTGTTGAGATAGATGAATGCATTAGTCCAAACAAAGTTTGAAGCTCCAGGACAGTAAAACCTAACCCTGGCAAGACAGAACTCTAGAAGTTAATCTGCAGCTTGCCTGTTATTCTCCTGTTCTCCATCAAACAACACACAGAAACGCAAAGCCTGTTCTACTGGAAAGTCATCCCATGGGTCAAGTAATGGGCTGGTAGATGGAAAACCTTTTAGGACACAGTGATCTTGGTCATGCCTGTATAGGAATGCAGAAAAGGCTGACACTGAAAGTTGTAGGTGCTGAACCATCCAACAAGAGCCAAAGCTTGTGCATGGACACAGAGTGATCACTACATGATGTCCATCTCCCTTAGCCAGCTCTAGGTACCGAAGGGTGGATATTGCAAAGTTCCTACAGAGTCTATGAAAGAAAAGCCTGTCAGAGGTGCAGTTACTTTAGAAGTTATAATATGAAATGATGTTTTCTAATATCCTGGAGAATTCATGCAAAAAAAGAGATATAAATCCCCTAATGACGGGGCAATTTTCAAATGGAGCTCTTGCTTCCTTTTGACATCAAAATCAATCATACAAGAGATGCAATCTTTCAGGGAACCTGGCCTTGTCAGTTCTGGTGCTTGTGAAACTGTTACTTTTCTTTAACACTGTTTTCCACTGAGAACAAACAATTTGAGCTGAGCCTTTCCACTGCATTTTCAGCTGGGTTTTGCCAGAGATAGTTTTGTGCAAGGGATTCGCTTTGTTAGATCCAGCCTGCTGCATGAGCAGTTCTCTACAGCCCCCTAGGAGCAGATGCTTCCTCCTGACACAAACCTGCCCAACAGAAGTCTTGGCTCAAGAAGTACTCAGAGTACATCTTCATCTTGAAGCACAGAAGTAAAATTAGTGCTCAGAATTGATGTAGATTCATATGGGTTTGGTAAAGACAGTGGGTCATACCCAGGATCCAGGCTGAGAGGCCTCTCTGGGCAATTAGAGTGAGTGAGAAGTGGTTTCTGAGGGTGTTGGGGACAAGGAAATTTCTGATATACCACAGTTTTGTCATGAAGTTTGACATGCCATGAAGTGAACGTTTCCAGGAGCTTCAGGCTGTATTTTCAAAAGTAATTTAGACACTTTTTAGTGGTCTAGTCTATCATCTCTATCAGTCCATTTCATGCTTAATCTCAATTCTTACCTTCCCCTTCATACCAGCAATAACTCTTTTGAGTTCAGTTGTATACAACTGGAGCCTGACTTGTCCTGTTACAAAGTTAAGTGTGTCCACTACCATTGCATCTCACGGAGTCATTAACCCATTTGAGAATTGTTTTCCCCATTTTACAACTGCAGAACTGAGGTCTGGTTCATCCTGAAAAGGTTAGATGGGTGTTTCATGTGATGAATCTAGTCTGTTGACTTTGATACTTGTGCCTTGGGCCATCCTCTTCTTGTCACTGGCCCAAGAGCAAACTCTTCATAGGAACATCAGTGCAGTGTGAAGCCCCTGTCTTTTCTCTGGATCTGTCTTTCTTTGACTGTGAGTACCAACAAAAAGCCTCATTTAATGTATTTGGGCTCTTACCTCAGAATTATGCCTGCTTCTGTGTGTGTCTTTCCCTTAGAAGTCATCTTCTTGTCCAAAAGCTTTCAGAAAACCACTTTTTTCCAAACAAAGTTGTGCAAGATATGGTGACAGTGTTTATTCATTTATCCCCACTGTGGACACCTTTAAGGGCAACTAGGAACACAACTAGACAGAGCTAGAGCTGACCACAGACTTTCTAGCTTCCTCCTTGGTTTTTATTCAGGAAACCATCCAGAGACCCTGTGTTGCCCTCATTTGATTTTAAATACCTGCTCTCCTCAGGGGTGAGGCTGGTTTTCTGTGGGCAGCAAAAGGTCTCCTAGCTTCTTTGAGGACATTTATATGGAGTGGTGGCTGTGAGCAGTGAAGATTTGTACACTCAGCTGCTGAAGGACAGTTTCAGTGAGCAACCGATATTCTGCTCTGCTCTTAAAGGTCTCTCAGGCAGCCTCATTTGCTCTTACCTGGACTGTTTCAGGAGAAAAGTACTTAAGTGAAGTGAAGGGAAAAGCACTGAGAAGAATAGTGACAGTTTTGAAGTGTGTGCACTTCTGAGTTTCTTACATCTATTTTACAAACTATGTCAGAAGAGACACATGAATTCTTACTTCTTAACATGGCCTGATCTTGGTGGGTTTTTGAAAGCACAGCAGTAACTTCTAGTGGGAAAAGACGTGCAGACAAGGTGCCACAACTATTCCCTGCAGCAGGACGGAGGCTGGGGCAGGGCAGGACTGTCTCCACACTCCTGCTCCCCTCGACCTCCTGCTGCCTTGGGCTAGCAAAGCCCCTTCTTCCTGAGGGAAGAAGGGAGAACAGGAGCAAAGGCTGCTGCGTGGGGGGTGGCAGGAGAAGTTGTGGGCAGAGAGGATTGTGGGCAAAGATGGTGGTGCCCTGGCCGATGTGTGTCTGTCCAGGGACCTGCTTTGGTTGCAGTCACCTGCATCTCACTCAGCATCACCTCACATCCCTTTTGCCTTGTCTGATTTCTGATGCCCAATCCATGCTCTCAGAAGAATTTGGCATTTGGTTTGAGGGTGACAGGATACTGACAAAAAGAGGCTACTGAGCTGCCACCTCTGCACTGTGTGCTGTGTCTTTTGTTTCAGTTTTCCTGTTCCATTTTCATTTGCCTGACTTGTTTACTCTAATGCCAGACTGTGCCATCAGCTTTTCTGAAACTAGCTATAAAGAAAAAAAAATAAGCCAGCCCCTCAAGCTGCTGGACTGTGACCAGATTCAAACATTGCACTGAGAGTATGCCCATCCCATTTGGTTCAAATCCAGGCAAAATGCTTTTTAGAGGCGGCAATGTGAGGTGTACACCCTTTACCATCTATAGATAGAAACTGAAATGCACGGTGTATCCATCAGCTCACCACATAGACCTCAGTCTTCAGCTAAAATAATGTAAAAGAATTTAAGGGAGAACAAGAAAGAATCACTGAACCACAGAATCTCTGAATGATGGGGGCTGGAAGGGACCTCTAGCGATCACCCAGCCCAGCCTCCTGCTAAAGCAGGTTTCCCTAGATCAGGTCACACAGGAACTCATCCAGGCAGGTCTGGAAACCTCCAGAGAAGGAGACTCAACATGCTCCCTGGGCAGCCTGTGCCAGAGCTCCTTCACCTCAACACCAAGGTAGTTTTTTTCTTATGTTTAAATGGAACTTATTGTATTCCAGCTTCTTCCCATTACCCTTTGTCCTGCCACCAGATACAACAGAAAAAAGGGATGCCCCAACCTCCTGACATTTACATGTTTGTAAATAATAATGAGATATCTGCATTAATGAGATCTCTAAGTCTCTTGGCCTCCAGACTGATGGAGAATATCTTAGCAACCACATCAGTCAACTCCCTCAGCGTTCTTGGAGTGCTGTATATGTTCACATACATATGTGTATATCTAAATATATACATTTTTAATATATATTATATATTAAAAATGTAGACATATATATTTTATATATCCATATTATATAGATACATAAATACATAGCCACAGAGATACAAAGATATATATAGATATATAGGCATACATATAGTTATATATGCATACAGGTATCTGAAATTATCTTTAGTGCCAAATTCTTTCATATAACTGTAGCCCATGGTAAATATTAATACATTTTTACAAGATAGTCTCCATCTCCTTTTGTAAAAAAGAGAATTAGAGTATAAAGCAGGAGGTAATTAGAACGTGTTTGCAAGTTCGCAGCAGTGATCACCCGGAGAATCATCTGGTTTCAATGGGCTCGGTAGGTATAAATCCAATTTGTTATGGAAGCAAAGGGTTGTTTCCAGCCTATCACCCAACTCTGATCCCATGTCAGAGCTGGCACTCCGGACAACACCGGACTTACTATAGGATGTGCAGAGAGAAGATTTCTTGCATGGGAAAAGGACTCTGGGGTCCTTTAGTCTTCAACAACTGCATTTGAGTCTGCCTGCTCCAGACAGCTTTCAGGTTCTGGGGCATTGATCTAAAGATACTGCAATGATGTATGTGATTTGGCAGTCCCTTGCATGTGAATACACATTGGCAAGCAGAGGAAGATGCTGCTGTAGCGATGGAGAGCTGAAGCCACTAAAATGTGGGATGGAAAGGTGCCACGTCTGTGCTCAAGTCAGTCATGCAGAAGTGGACAATCGACATTTGCAGAATACTGCATCAGGTAATTTTGGAATCAAAAAGTGCATTGGAAAGTACTTTTTCTGTTTGCTTTGAGAAGATGCTAATGGTTGACTTATAAACATAGTTTCTTAATTTTAAATGACTTAGTTGAATCATAGAAATCCCAGAGTGAACATCCTTTATGGAGTTTAAACCTCTTATATCAGTTTAGTTTCTTTCACCTTCTTTTTAGAAGCATAAGCCAAACTCCTCTACCCAGTTTCAGCCAGCTCATGTGAATATTCACTCAGAAGCTTACCCTGAAGTTTAACCAAATCAAGTTCCATTTTTACACGACAATAAAGCCTCTTGATCCTTCCAAACATTTATTTTTAACACCAGGACAAAGCCTTGTAGCCCTTCTAAATGTTTCTGGTAATGGCAAAAGAATTTCAATACAAATCAGGATCAAGTTTTTAAGTCTTGGTTGAGTTTTGTTAACATTAAATGAATTTAAAGGAATGTAAATTGGAATGCTTTCCTCTCTTTCTCCAGCTCTTACATGCTGCATGTCTGGTTTAGCTGAGCTCACTGGTTGCTCTTCAGGGATTTGGTCAATGGGGTCTTCAGGGAAACAAAAGTGACCCTGAAATGAGTTTTCTGCATGGACACCTGACACACAAGGAGCCATCTGGCACCGAGTCCCCATCTCTTGCAGTTTGATAGGGATGGTGGGGAAGTGAAGCTAGAAATCCTGTAGTTTCTATTTGTAAACCTAGTCCAACCATTAGCTCCTTTGAGTAGCAGCATGTAAGTGGCATCCAGCCTATTTAAAACACCTTCTTTGACCAACTCTGAGACCTACCAAAAATAACATTGCTGTCTCTGTTACACGTGACTCCTATGAAGCACCAGCAGCCCTTCCCTATGGCAGTAGAAAAGGGCAGGAAATTCAGTCTACTTAAAAAACAAAATAGTAATATGTAGCAACTCATGGGATCCAGTTTGCTGATAAAACAATTAAAAAGGTGTGTATAACTGTATTTATTGTGGAGAAACACCAGGTGACAGCTGATCTGTGCGTGGGCTTTGCAGAACAGGGTCTCTTCCCCCACAGAAGAGTCAGCTGCAGACTCAAAATTCGGTCTCATAAATGCAAAGATTGAACAAACTCAGAACTTCAGCTGAGCTGTAACTCACCATGAAGTGGAGAACAAAACTGGATGTGTGATGAGAGAATAAATGGTGCTGGACCCTTGGGTGTAAGGTCAAATGCTGTTACCATCCTAGAATATCCAAAAATGCCCCAAATCTTTGTACTCCTCCAGGCATGACAACTTGTCCTGGCATAGCCCAGTACAGCCATGCCAACAAAACATGGGCAAAGCTCAGACATTGAGGAACTTCAGGTGGAGACACAAGTGGATCCCTGTCCCTTCAAGAGATTTCCTTGATGACCTTTAATAAACTAGGAACCATCCTGCCTCAGTTTTCACAGTCTGTAAAAAAATGAGAACACCTTTTAATAGTCAGCTCACGTCTGTCAGTATTTGTGGCTTGTTATAGAACAGGCTGTCACAGAAGGTGAAAAGCAGTTTAGAGATATAAATGCCAGGCAACAAATGGGGGTTTTATGTGTCAGTTAATGAGTACTGCTGCTTGTTAAAATCCTAACTTGCAGCCTCATTTTTCACTCCCTAACTTGGATTTATAATAACAAGCAGAAACTTTAAGTTCAGTTCCTGGTAACTGGAGCACTATTTGGTTGCATATTCGTTATTTGATTTGTGTGATGGGTGACCCCAAAGGGTGTCACCTGGAAGGCTGCACTCATGCAGCTGTAGTTCTGCTGGTCATGGTTGTAGGTCAGGCATTTGTGCTGGCTTGGTCTGATGTCAATCCATATACCCACACTCGTATGATGTGTGTCACCAAAGTATCCAAACTCCTAAGAAATGCCAATGAATTTTATCTCAATTTAGCAATATAATGTAGAATACCATGGAATGGCATGGAATGAAATGGAGTAGAATTAATAGACTAGACTAGATTAGGCTGATTTCAGCTGGAAGGGACTTATAGCATGTAGTCCAATTGCAAATATGCATGAAGAGATAAGAAATGCCTTGATGTGTAGACATGGAAGCTGAATCGGCAAGTAATACAAGGGTCTTTAACAGGTGATATGTGTCCCTGCTCTGACCACAGAGCTTCCATTTCTCTTATCCTCATCAAAATTTTGACCTAGGCAGGTGTAGAACGCTGATGTAAAAAAAATAAAATACAACCAAACAAACAAAAAAACACAAACCCAAATGTAGATTTTTTAAAGATGAAGCTCAGTGCAAAACTGGGTAAATTTCTCCCATCAGAATCATCAGTTTAGAGCAATTTCCTCCCAGACAATAAATATCTCATCCAACTGTGTCCTGGTTTTGAGGTATACTTCAGCAGTAATCACCAAATCTCAGAACCTGTAATTCTTTTGTCCTAGACCTACACCATTCACCCAAATCATGCTTGTAACCATGAGTTCACATATTGATTTCTAACTGCATGGGAAACCTTATTTCTCTGCACATGCTTGTAAAAGCCGCTTGCACGAGGAGTAGTGCAGCCAGGTACAGAGCCACGAGGCAGTAGCTGTAGAGATTGTGTTAGCTGTGTATTTTCAAGAATTCAGATGAATATTGGCTTTTTGAGGATATGGGCTTTCTTTATGTTCATGATGATAAGGCAGATGACCAGGCAGATGTTTTGGCAATTTTCCACGGAGCAACAGAGGTGGTCAGTTAATATGGGGAAAACAAATACTGATTAAAAGAACACACCTGCTGCTGCCCATGTTCTGATGCCAAAATACACAAATTATGTGTAATGCGCTATGACGTGTTTAGGCGTTATGCCTACACTGGACAAAAAGGGGAAATTTCAACTACAAACAAGAAAGAAGAGCAGGGAGCCAGACACTGCCCTAGCGAGGTAGAAGTGAGAAGAGCTTCATACTAGATGTTGAGCTGCATGAAAGGATGCCCTCTGTCAGCTGTGGGAACTGCTCAGTCTCTTACACTGCACCAATAATTTTCAGAGCCTTCAGCCCAAGGTAAGGCTGGCGATGAATCTCCAGCTTTTCTTGGGTTCAGACCAGATGGGATGTTTCTTGTACCTTCCAGATCCCAGAGTCTGAAATGGAGAGCCACCAAATCATGCAAGGGACGTAGGTGCCATGGTCACTGCTGGGAAAGAGCTGCTGCAGAAGCTGAGACTTTCACAAAGGGCTTGTTGCTCTCATTGACACACGTAGGAGTGCTTTGGAAATGGATCAAACCAATGGCCCTGTCTGCTGCATGTCACAATTTAAGCAATTAAAACAAGTGGTGCAGGTAATACCTCATCCCTTGTGTCTCTGCAGGCGAAGCCTCCCTTGGTTTTGATCAAGTAGCAGCTGCAGAACAAGCAGTTTGTTTTCTCACCAATCAAAGCATTGCTTAGAATAAATGGATATTTTCAGTAACAATTTTTGTACTGAAAATAATTTACCCTTTGTAATTTCATAAATATTCACAAGCCAGCTGAATGTGAAAATACCCATGGAAAACTAAACGCTGTTTCTGGTCAAATGGTATTACTGAGGTCTCCATTTCCCTCTTTGGCACCTGTATGTTGAATTAAAAAGATGAAAGAACGATCAGCCAAGTGACTCTTCTGGCTGGTGCAGACAAGGGCAAGAGATCTGAAGAATCTGATGGGCTACCAGCAATTACTTTGAGATTGAGAGAGTTGTCATTGGAAGGTTTTCCTGTAAGAGCATCTCCAAATGTACTCTCTTGTAAAACACTTTTTCTTTTGAAACTAAATTGAGGCTTGCCCACAGGGCGACACATTGCACAACACTTGTTTTTGCTCCCCAACAACAATTAGCTTGCCTTGACTTTGGATAATTCCAGTTTGCCTTAAACCCATTGCAAAGCAGATTGAATAAAATAGGAAAGGGACAGAAGATGAAAAAATAATCTGGAAGTAGTAGTTGTGTTGTTTTTCAAGCATGGACAAGTACTTAGACCTCATTTGCCCCCAGGTGTTTTCTCTGGGCCCTGTTCCTGATGTCTGGAGCAAGACACCTTACTTATCCTCTATGGGATCTTATGTGATGCTCTTCTCATCTGCATGCAGCTTGCGATTACCAGCTGAATTAACTCAGCACTCCAGAAAACACTTGTCTGAAACAAAGCTGTGGGAAACAGGTTAAGGTCATAAAAGTTCTTGCATAAAATCATTCTAGAAAGCCTGTGTCCAATGGAAGCAATTATGCTACTGGAAATCTATTGCTTGAAGTACTTAATTTCACAAACTCAGACAAATGAAAATATATGCCAGTGTATCAACAGGAGTCTTAGTTATGCCAAGTCTTCCATTGTGCTATTTATCGTTATTAATATGTGTATAATATTACTTAAGCTAAAAGATTTTGCAAATCTTAGTCAGTGTGCACACATGAATGTGTCTCTGGCAGATGCCCATCTCATCACTGTGTATTAGGAGCAGGAAAGAGGAAAATGAGCTCAATGGCAAGGGTTCATGTTTGATCCCATCTTTCCTTTCCTCTCCACCAGTATTCTGATTACCCAGCCAAGAGGATGCATTTCCATGAGGCACTTTGTGTTTATTGGTATTAATTGTAACTACACAGAGGAGAATGCAATCCTGGCATTAGCAGCTGTTTTCCACATCATTAGCTGTGCCATCAGTTCATGCTTAAAATGCCTAGCTGCACCTTGATCAGAGTGTGACTAATATTTGCTCTTTAGCAAGGCATCTGTTTTTAATGAAACTTTAAAGGCAGTTAGTGACTCAGTGTGTCAGTGAATGGGCTTTGTACATCTGAAGAGGAGTTAAAGTCTTGCCTATAGTGTAGTAAATGAAAAGGGCTTAATGGTCCCAGAACAGTCATCAATTATCTCTATTATTCAGTCAGTTTTCTCTTGCAAATTTCTTTCCAAGGGTAGTGATCTGGTTCCCTAAAAAACAAATCTGAAAATGTTTTCCAGCAGTAACATCTGCTGCAGGAATGAGCAGGTGGATCTGGTGGAAATGTGCCTTATGGAAGGAGCTGCAGGTCACTGGAGCTGCCAACCCTCTGTCAGGTAGACTCCAAAGGAGTAGGAGTAGATTACAAAAGGCAGTAGACTTAGCTTACCCACCTTTAACTTACGAAATCACAATATCAGACAATATTTGGTGCAATACGTGTCATTTTCACACAGATTAGTTTCATCTTCTGCTCTTGTTCTTCTCGTAAAGGAACCCACTCGTCTATAGGGGAGATGGACATAAATGCACACATGCCATCCTAGAATTAATTCAGGCCCAGATTTGTAGCTAAATGAAAATCTTGCACTGTCACTGTTGGCAGATTTACTCATTTCATGTGGCAATGAACTGGAAATGTACCATTTCTGGAAAAGCTCTGGACTCTAAGGATGTCTTTCCCATACACACAGCTTCAGATCATGTATTGTGAATATAGGAAATGAAAAATGCATAGAAACATATTTGTTTAATTGCAGGATTCCTTGCTGAGGATATTTCACATGATTATTCCTTTTAAAAGAAACCTGTGATTAAGGCACAAAATACCCTTTTTTCTCCTTTCTTTCCTTTATTATTTTTCATATACTGTGATTAAAGAAAAAAACATATGGCTGGAGTTTTTGAATTGGTATTTTTTTTTCCTTTTCAACATAAAAGTACAAAAAACTCAAAGCCTAGGCCTCCATCAGTTACAGCAACACTGCAAGAGTTAGGGTTTATTACTACCAGCACTTTATCAGGAGATGATAGAATTGTGTCCCTGACACAATTGTTTGTTGTACTTCTGCTAGATAATCTTTTATTTTGACTTCCCATGTCACAATACTCTGATGTGAAGCAGGAGTGGAACAGAAGTGGAACAGAAAGTTATCACTCAAAAGCTGGGAGGATGCCTCATACAACAGTAAGAAGAGTTTCAATAATCTATTTCAGAATCAATTGAGCTGGAATTATCTCCAAAGCAATTTAAACCAAGAAAAGAGTTGCTCAGACTTGTCTTTAAAACCTTTTCTTTTTAACTATTTTTCTTATGGCTCAGCTGTTATTCTGCCAGCTGTCCTCTAAAATATTACTGCTCTCAGAAAAGAGGGGAAGGCATCAAGGCAAGCAGCTGATAGATAGTGCTGAATCTGACCCTGCTACCAGGAACAGGTGAGAGTGTCCTAACCTGGAGACTTTCCACTAAAGCAGGCAAATAGTTCTCTCTGCAGCAGTAACAGCCTGTTCCTGACTGGAGATATACAGATCTGTACATGCCAAACTGTTCTTAGAATGATTGCATAATGACAATCCAATACATTCAATGAGTTATTAAGGCAGACTCATGTGCATTTGTCCATCCTTTTAAAGGTTTTGAAATTGCATTTCTGTTTAATAGACTTCTGAATAACACCCACATGCTGCTATCTATGAAGCACTTAAAAATGGAAGGTATAGAAGGAAAATATTGGGAATCCATACTGAATAAGAAACAGAAATCAAAATACACTGCTAGAAGAGATTAGTAAGACCAGGAGAAATATCACACAGAAATATAATAACAAAATAAGAATACTAAAATAAAAAATAAAACTAACATTTTGACTCTTTGATTCCAAAATGTGTTTTCCTCATTCTTTCACAGTTGTTCTTAACCTAGCTATATATTAATGATCTCTTGGCAGGGAGTCATGAAAACATCCGAGTTAGGGATTGTGCCAAAGGTGATGGTGAAGTGTTATTGTACAGGCTGAGATGGAAGTGCAGGGATGGAAAATTTCCCCACCTGGGGTCTGATGTGATACCAAAACTACACCTGGGATAGTCCTGTGTCAGAAATCCATGAAATTAACAAAGCCTCAAGTTAGAGGGTTTGTCCTCAGAGAAGACACCCAAAAGCAATTTATACGGACAGATTAGGTGGCCATGAGTACGCGAATGTCTCAGGGCTGCTTTGGCACAGTGTGGTGTGTGAGTGTGGGTTGTCCAGCACTCTGGGGTCTCACAATGGGTTTCTCAGCCTTCACAGTGAGAGCAGTTTCCAATTATTTTAACAATGTAAGGAGGGTGTCTGTGTGTGTGTGTGTGTATATATCTCCCCTTCTCCACTCAATATACATTTCTCTAAGTATAAACCTTTTCCATCTTGCAGCCAAGACACAGATTTTTAACTATGTTCTTATAGCTTTTACTTTCTGTATGCTGACTTCAGGACAAAGATATTACTCCTGTAGGAAGGTCTTCCATTGAGCAACCATGAGCAGAAAAGGTTATAGTTGGTCATCCTTGCCCAGGCTATGTGAGCATGTATGAAGTTGTAATGGAGAAGTGTTTTTTAACTCTGAAAAGCAAGACTGGAGAAAAATGCAGAGATATTTGTATATTTAGAGTTGTGACTTGCCACAGGTAAAGTTCTCAGCTAGAAATCCTCCATTCTTCCAGGAGCTCTGTGCTGGGCCGTGCTACAGTGGTTCCCTTGCCATGAGACAAAGTGATGGGAACAGCGCTCTGAATAAATAGCTATTCCCCTTCCTCTCTTCACACCCCAGCTCAAGCAAAGATGAAACCTTTAAGACTTGGAATAATTTAGTTACATTTTTTTCCCTCCTTTTTTTCTTCACATAAGTGTGTGATGCCAAGCTCCAGCTAGATGTGATCTGCTGGAGCACACCATAGGAGGCTGTTGTCTCTGGTGTTTGGAGGTTGATCTCCTGCAGCTCAGAAAAAGAAGCCTTATGTGCCTGCTCCTGTTAGCTCCCCAGAGAGTCCACCTGATACCTCTGGCGATGGCTCTGAGGACAGGCAGGAAGCCTGGAGAAGAAGGATACTCTGCTGCACCCAGCTCAAAATGTCATCAGAAACAAAGAGACAGATGTCACCATCATGTAAAAAACCAGTAGTATTTACCCCTGTCTGATTTTCTTTGAAAGAAAGAGTTCTTTTATATGTGTCCTGACATCACTGTTTCCAGACTACTTGCTTGTAACCATCAGGCCAAATTTCAAGTTGGTTTTTTTTTTTTTTTATATAAGCACATCCCTCCAGACAAAAGAAAAATCAGGAATATTATGAATGTAGAGATAAAACTGTCATAGTTGATGATAGTCTTGGTTTTATAAGGTCTCTGCCATTATGACTCCTCCCTCCTCACAGAGAGCAAACACCAGTGTATTAAAGAGATTTTGTTCCAAATGTCATTTTTGGGCAAATAAGAAAAAGGAAAGCTGAAAGGTGACTTTTCTGAAGTCCCTCAGCAGTTCAACAAGAAGATGGAAAAAGAAGCCAAATATATGGACACCCAGTCCCTACCTTCCCACAACACCACAAGCAAGTCACCACATTGCCCTTCACCTTCACCAAGACGACTTTTGCTTTTTGTTTAGAAAAGAGAGAGGTTACTATCTCCCTGAGGTTTGCTTATGGTTTGTTTGGTTGGTTGGTTTTTTTTCCCCCAAACTCTGGAGAGTGATAAATGTCTGCAGCTTCCTATTTCTGCAGATGTTGTGGCAGTGGTGGGCAATTGGTTGAAGACATATTGAGGTGCTGTTCCTACATGGAGCTCTTGTTCTTGCCAAAAAAAATGGGTGAGAAATGAACAATGAGAAAAAAAGACAATTTACTGGACTTCCCAAGACATTGGTTTCTGAGTGCTGTGTCTGCTTTCCTGCTATCAGGAAGAGGTGGCAGAAAGCATTGGCAGAAGGCAGCCCATGTGCCGTAGGTAACACCAGCAGCAAAAAAAATCTGGGTAAAGGAGAGGCTGCTGTTCTGTCAGGCAAAACCGTATCAGCCACAAAGGCTAGTGACCACAAGTGGGACTCATCTGTGGAGATGGGGCCTGGAAACAGCTACGCCTGGGTGGGAGTTGCTGAGTCACGCTCCATGGCAGTGGTGGTGGTGGGGAGGGGGTGGTGGTGATGGTTGCTGAGTCATAGTTTACATGATGCTCGCTCCTGAGGTGCCCCAGCAATTTAAATTACACAGGGCTCTGCCAACACTTTTTTTTCCCTCCCATTTTTGCTCCAAAGACTAGAAATCTTCCAGAGGCAGGAGACTGACTATTGCACTATCATAGCCTCCTTGCATTTTTCCTGTGGGTTGCTTGCTGAATAGGCAGAAGCAGAAAAATTACCAAAGAAAAGAAGCAGGTTTTATGCCAAGTTTTGCCTTTGAAATGTTCAGTAAACACTGAATGTGCTGCAGCAGAGGGTCAGAGAAGAGGCATCAGGGCTCATGCCTCTTTCTTAGTGAGGGTGCCTTTAAAGAGGGGAATTAGTCTGTTTAACATTCAAATGGTTTATGCCTTGAGATTTCACAGAAGCAAACAATTTCTATAGCACCATTCATCCATGATTAGAATTTCTGCATCAGAGTCTGAGATGCAATCTCTTGTCTGCAGCCCCAAGCACATGTCCTGGCTGCACTGCAGGGAGCTGCTCCCATGCCTCTGATGGGCACTACTAAAGCAAGGGAGGGCTATCAGCTGTCAGATCCATCAAAACATATAAACCCATGCAGAAAATGGACCCCTCATTATCAGGGGTTCTTCTCTTCATAAAGCATGTGCACTGACCACACGTGGAGGCAGATGATGCTGGCTGTGACCACCTGTTTCAGTACAGTGGGAAAACTCATGTTTAATTGTGCAAATGTGGAAGGAAGGTCAGTAGTATAGCAGGTAAGATGGTGTTTTGTGGTTTTTGTGATACATCAGCTGCTTCACATGGCTTTAGCAGTCAATTTTACTCAATATTTGTGAGTAAATGTACAATGTCTGATTCAGATTTGCAGGTAAGCATTCATTTCTGAGATGGTGATCCACTCATGAAAGGTGCCTGCATCCTAACATTAGCCCTTGTGGCTGTGCTGATACCTCAGGTACTAGTATTTATGAGCCTAGTCAATTTTTAAAAGTCTTTTGAAAAAGAGCTGTCTGGATGTCTCATGATGCCGGAATTTTTCGGCAGTGGTTTGTAGGTTATACATAACCAGAAGAAAGGTGCAGCTGGAGGATCTGAAGGAAAGAAGTACTTTTCCATGTCTGCCAAGTGTGTTCACATTAAATTGGTGTAGAACAATAACAAAGAAAGGGGAAATCTAGGGCTAAATTTTCCTTTGAGTTGCAGGATGCTGTCTACTGCAACATCCCTGAGGGATGTGTCTCTTTGGGCAGGAAATGAGAAAAAACTGTAAACAGAGAGTTCCTGGTTCCCTTCAGTTCCATGATAGCTCAGGAAAGCTTTGTTTGTGTCTCAGGTCACTCTGACTGTTGCTATCTGCACACTTGAAGAGAACATGTGCCAGCATTTCCATAAAAAACCACACTCCTGCCCTCCCTTCAGCCTCCCTCAGACTGATCAAGCAGATCAGTCTGATCAAGCAGAAAACAATTCATCATGTTAGCTTGTAATGGTTCTTTGATGATTTGTTCAATAGCCACAGCAGTCCTGGCATCAGCTCAGGGGCTGTAGGATGGAGGATCTTGCAGCAGGATTCCTTTACATAGTGCTACCAGTTTATGCAAAATGTAAGTGTATGTGACATTACAACTGGAGACCCCTAGTTTGCAGATCAAACGAGGGGAGACCGAGCTGTCCTCCTGTCTCTTGCATGTTGAGAGCCAGCCCCATCTAACAGACACCTTGTGGATGGGGACACAGACTACATCACATTTCCTCACTGTGTCGCTGGCAGTTGAGCTGTGATTGCACCCGTCAGCTAAAGAGGGATGAGAGACATTTCTATGTGTTGGAGCTGCTGGAGCTGCCCCTGTCCAAGGCTGCCCCTGGGCAGATCTAGAGCATCGCTGGCTGTGGCCCATCCCTGTTCATCAGCCTGTTCCAGGAATGGGAACAATAAGGGGAGCAGCTACTCCTCTCCAGGTGGTGTCACAGTCCAGGAACCCGCCTATGTGGTTTTATTAAGCATGGATGTCACCTTCAGCTCTGCTTCATTTGCCATTTGAGGTTTTTCCTACTACATGTCCAGCAGTTATTTTTAAGCACTTATTGGTAATGCCACATCTTTGGAAATTCCTCTTTGTCTGTTGTGTATCCAAAATTCTCTACTTCTCTCACCTGACAGTTTCAGTACAAACTTTAAAGAACAGAGCAGTAACCAAAACTTGCCTACTTGTAGATCATAGCCTCCACCCATAATACATCTTTATCAAATGTAGAGCAGCTGGCCCAAGATAAGAGGCACTTTCTCCTTTTAAAACCACAACCAGTCTGATATAAACAGAATCAATTTGCACAGCAGCTCCACAAAGATACTTGCTTGACCTTTTTCCATCTTCTCACCTTATCAACAATGTGCACCTCTGAGTGCAGTGTTTTCATTCCCATCTCCTCCTGGCAATGTGTATTTGCCAACTGCTTTGTCAGATCACACCCTACCTCAGAATAACAATAGGCAATGGTGAGAAAAAGGTGTTGGACAGCACTGAGTAGTCCTGTTGATGGCAGGGAGCTGCTTATAGGAGTATCTCCCAGAAATAAGTGCTTGCAGGTAGATGTATTTTCCAAAGGAAAAGCAGTATTTTCCTTCAGCAAACACAGATGCAACTTGTTCTCTTCAGGAATTTTGTCCTTGTCCTGATGCTTTGCACCTGAGGCTTCCTCCGTTGACTGTGACTGTAGGGACACACAAAACCTTTTGGGATCAGAGCTTGTCAGCAGAAGGAAGGCAACACCCAAACAGTAAAATTCAGGCTACACTTCATATACACTTGGAAAGTTCCTTTTTTTTTTCTTTTTTTCTTTTTTGATGGAGTCAGTAATTCATCTCCATACAAGCCCTGGACTTTACATTCCTATTGTCTGGTTAAAGTTACCATTAGCGTGGCTCCATGTGCCTCAGCTTTTCTGTCAACAACTACAGCTCTGGTGCTTTACCTTTGATAGTAGATTGTTGTTAAATCAGATTAATTGCTTGATTATTAAAGCAAACATTCTTAAAGTGAAAGCTGCCAAGGATTTAACTTTGTTTGCTTAAGATCTTTCTATTTGAATACTGTTTCCTGTGATAAAAGAAAGCAGTGTTTGCCAGCAGGTGAGATTAGCAAACACCAGTTGTTCTTTCTATTAGTTTTGTGAATTGCTGTCTGTATTCATAGACCATACACAGCAGGTAGCCTCCAGCTGATTGCTACAGAGGAAAACTTCCTTGGCTATGTAGCACGCACTGAGGTCTGACAATTCACTTCTGAGAGGCAGCATCTTGTCTACTGAGTGACACTAGATACTCAGCCACAAGAATTGGGGGAAAAAAAGGCGCCATTATGTTAAATCCAAACCAGTTTATTTCAGAGCCTTTAAAGCAGCTGGGTCATTGAAGGCTAAATGCTACAGTTCCCAAGCAAGACTAATTTTCACTAAACTCAAATCAGTATTAAACTTCACATGTTTTTTGTTCAAGAATGATACAATTTTGCATGTTTTTTTACCTTCATTGGGATTTTCATCAGCCAAACTGATCACGCTAACCTCTCCCAGGCTGAACCGTGTGTGAAGAGGTTTGTCTTTTGCCTGGTACAAGGTATCAGCTACTGCAGCACACATTCCCTTGCTGCCCCTTTTTTCCATTACAAGTAAAGTAAATGCTGATATGAGTAGGCATACAACTTGTTACCAGTGTGCTGAACAAACACTGCTCTTATGGATCCAGGAGTTAGAGTCTTGAGCTGCTCTATTTCTCCTCTGCATGCCTAAAGTTAGGGAGGTAGTGGAAACAAACAATCCTTTAAATAACAGTTTAAGGTAATGTAGACATGATGTCATTACAGGAATATGGATAAAACAGCAACATGAGAAACCCTGAAGAAAATGCCTATCTGACCAAAATTATTTACACCTTATGTGCAGAATATGTTAAGCTATGGATGGCCAGTCCTTTAACAAGCACATCAAGAGATAGCTCTTTTACCCACATTTCCCATCTACCCCTGAGACTTATTTATAGCTCTCTGCAGATGCTACAACTTCTGCATGGGTGCACATAGCCCTGGAGAGTCTCCTGCTTCTCAAAAGTCAGCTGTAGATGCACTGCATCTTTCCCAAACATAGAACATTCAGTGTATCATAAAGACCAGCACACGAGGGAGGTTCAGCGACTTCACTTTCTCATGTTTCATGGTTGTTTCTTACCTGACATTTATTTGAAGCTTCATCTCTCCATGAACAGATTTTTGTCAGCTCTGGTCATCTTCAATACTTTCTTTTGTTTCACCAAATTCTGCCAAAAGAGAGACATACAGATTGACAAATACTTGACACTTTCTCAGTGTTAGGCAGCTGGAAGAGCTGGGGGAAGCCCACCAGAGAGTGTGCACAAATTGTACAGGTGCTTTGGAATTATCCTGTACTGGATCTTGGTACAGTTAATTGTGTTTGGTAAACAGTAACTGATGTGCTCAATAAAAAGCAGTCTGATCAAGTGCGGTAATAGAAAATATTCCTGAAAGTAGCCAGGTAGCCTCCCTCTACTTGTGTCAGGAGGCAGGGCTGAGACATTCTGTACCATCCTCAAACATTCTGTGCCATCCCCTGCAGATGCAACATGACAGCAGCTCATGGCTGCACCCTTCCTGAGCAGTATTGAAGGTCGGACATTAATTTGCTTTCCTGCGAGATGTCTCTGTGGGTTGCTCACAGCTTCTGTAGACACTTGGTAGTGAACCTGTCCTCCTTTTCTCAATTTGTGCTGCTGTTGGCGGGAGACAATGTTTTGGCTGTGCTTTTGTGTAAATTGCCATCTGTTCCCAGGCTTGGGATGTGTGGGATAACATGAACTGGCACAAAATAGCTCTGTGTGCTGCAGGTCCCCTGCTCCAGGACATGCAGCCATGCCAACTGTCAATTGGTAGGATGACTTTAAGAAGCCATGGACATGTCATAGGCACTGCTTATCTGCCTTTTCCCTCTCCATTGGGACACTCTGGTCTGGCCCTGAGCTCACGCTTCTTGATGGGAAGCTAAGAGGAGAAGAAGGAAAGCATCAGTACTATTTGCAGCTTCTTGCAACAAGTCATGCTGCAGTGTTGGGCTGATGCGTTTCATAGAATCATAGAATCATTTTGGTTGAAAAAGATCTTTAAGATCATCAGGTCCAACTACTCACCTCAGACTATCAAGCCCACCACTAAATCATGTTCCTCAGCACCTCAACTACATGGCTTTTAAATATCTCTAGGCATGGTGACTCCACCACCTCCCTGGGTAGCCTGTATCAGTGTCTGACAACCTTCTCAGTGCAAAAGTTCTTCCTAATCTCCAATTAAAGCTCCTCTATATCTCTGATCTAAACTTGAGGCCTCCTGTCCCATCATTCATTACTTGGGAATGGAGACTAATTCCCTTGGCACTGGCCACAACCTCCTGTCAGGAAGCTGCTGAGAGTAAGATCTCCTCTCAGCCTGCTCTTCACCAGACTAACCCCCTCCAGTACCTCTGAACTGTTCCTCATCAGACTCATGCTTGATGCAAAGACATGCAGCAGTGGGAAAGAGAAAAGTTTTCAAGTCTCAGGTTTATGAAGGGCAATTCCTACATACTGAATCTAGTGAAAATCCACGAGGAATTGATGCTGAAAGCACTCCTTTAAAAGACCGAGACAGGATCTTGCACCCTGTAACTCTCCCACCAAAACAGAGTCTCTGGTTGTGCTGGCACAAGTGCTGCAGCTTTACTGCTTGAGCTCAGTGCTGCAAATCTCCCATGGGATGGACAGCCTGTGACCCACCACCACAGCCATCCTCCCGAAGAGCACACCCAGTCCTCCCCAACTCAGCTAACCAAACTGCCCCTTTGCAGAATAATTTACATCTAAGTACTGATGAGAACTTTAAGCAACTTGGAGGTAATTTTTGCCTCAGGAATGAATACAAAAAGAGATGGTGCTTAACATAATTCATGTGGCCTGGAGCCAACACTAATATTAGAAGGGAGCTGTAAACCCATAAAGCCACAGAACTGCTTCATTGTTGTGGCAAACTCTGCCACACGTCAGACCTTGCCAGCATCTGTCAGCTCTCCTTTTTGGAAACAGCTGTTCTGTGCTTCACTTGTTTAAAAAGAACATTCAATCTGACAGCAGCATGAGCAGACAGCCAGGTATATTTACACATATTTACACATGCATGGCACGTGTGTAGCTCCCAGTGCAAAGTACACGTACCTCATAGTGTAACACTCTTGTTGCTCCCTACAGACGTTGAATGGTGTCCTCCTGGCACAAGAAAAACTACAGTTCATTCCCCAAGTCTGTGTTTTCTGATGATTCAGGTTATCTGTGTAAGAGTTTTCAAAGACCAGTGCCTATAAACTGATAGAAAGTCCTTGAGAGGCTAGTTTGCACTAAAAATGGCACACTTTTATTTAAACTATTTTGGCTTGTCTGTTCAATAATGATTTTGTGGCAAAACTTACTTTTTCAATTCTTAATTTATTATTAGTGCTATATTTACTTGGGTGTTAACAACCAAGGACTGGATGACATTTTAAAGTATTAATTTTAAGATGTATTTAATAAACTGTGGATTTCTCTCTTCAAGAAATGCCCGGGAGTTCTGTTTAGAATTTAGATTGCAGTTTCAGATTATTTAAGTCAACAGCAAGGCATGAAAAAGACAACCTGATTTAATGGTTAATTTTTATTCTCTCTTCAGTAATTGGATGGCTCTGTTCCCAGGGGGATGGTATTACATTACCTGTGATAAAGCACAAAGTAACCTGTAGTACCCAAGTGTGAGGACTGTGTGAGATCAGAGGTGTGCAAAGGTCGATGCAATCGTCCACACACCAGGAAACATCCACTGCCTCTGAAAGATCAACACATGTTTTGCACAGAAAAAAATGACTTGCTTAACTTTAAAAACAACACATTAGAATCACTAGAATCATTGGAATTACATTGTCTGTAATCAGCATGAAATTTCTGATAAAGAGGGGGAAAAAAGGAATTCAGATTATTAATTACTTTAGTCTGATATTTCTCTGTGTACCTGGGGTCAGAAATTCCATGTCTTGCTTAGATTTAGTCAGGAAGTACAACTGCATTGGAAGAAATAGGCAACACTTGTAGAGCAAAGGTTTTAATGCACAAAACCATGAGTTCTTCCGGAATAATGACACTTAAACAAGAAAATCCATGTCACTTTCTAACACTGAAGAGAACTTTAGGATTTTTATTCTTTCTTCCTGTATATCCTCATGTAAGACTAGCACTTACATGAGGTGCAGGCTGAGGGCACTTCAGTACATTTTTAATGCTACAGCAACCATAACAGAAACAGTTATTTCCTGTGGGCTGCTGCAATTCAAGGACTAATCCTTCCTGACATCCCAAACTTAAAATTCAATGTCTGAGTATATCTTCAACACACTTTCTTTTCACCGCAATATCACTCGTATCAGAGAAATACCAGTGAACATGGTGAGGAAGACCTCAAGAGGCATCCCAAACTTGCGTTCCCACCAGGATGCCTCTCCTGGGGCCACTGTGGACATGGTGCTCTGAAGACAGGCACAGGAGAGGTGCACGTTTTCCAAACCTCTGACCATACCAAGCAATTTTATTAAAAATGTCTTCTTGTGGTCCATATCGTTTGTGCATTTGCTAACCAAAACATGGCACTTGGGTCCCAATGAGACCAAAGAATCTCTTCGTATGTTGCAAAAAAAGGGATCTATTAATGCATTCTGACATAAATGCGTGGCAGTCATTCCCATATATCTCACATCAGGATTAAATCCAAAGTGTGAAATGGATACTTTCATGTATGATGCTAAGCAAGCTCTTCCTGGATTGCTTTGTTTCGGCTCTGACAATACTGCAGACACAGGATGAAAATGAAATACATACGTTTCTCCAAAATAGAGCATAAGCTTCTGAGAAGATGGAACTTGCAGAGCTTCTCCATCTTTATATTATTAGTAAGTAAATGGAAAGAATAAAAGGGGATAGGTAAATGAAGAATGAAGCAAATTATGAACCTGGAGTACACTAGATGGGACAACAAGTCTTCATTTGATAAGTGCAGAAGCAGGACAGTCATTAGTCTTTGTCCTCAGACACACTCAGCACATAATATGTTACATTTTCTAGTGTGGAAATTACTCCAAAAGGTATTGCTGGAGAAGTGACTGGTTAAAAACTGGTCAGATGGGATAGTGGATAGAAAAATGTAAGGTGAGGTAAGAAACGTAAGAAAAAGAAAATAAAGCCACTCCTCATTATGTTTTCCTGTATTTCAAAACCTAGAGGTTTTTTTTTAAAATTGCAAACTAAAAAGTGCTTTACAATGCTAGAAATAAACATCTTGCTTAAAGCATTCAACTAATAAACTACAAAGCTCATAAGATATCAGCCAAGAAAAAAGCCTTCAAGATAGAGGAAAATATCATCCATGAAGCAGTGGGAAAGAGAAAAGTTTTCAAGTCTCAGGTTTATGAAGGGCAATTCCTACATACTGGATCTAGTGAAAATCCATGAGGAATTGATGCTGAAAGCAGTCCTTTAAAAGACCGAGACAGGATCTTGTACCCTGTAACTCTCCTACCAAAACAGAGTCTCTGGTTGTGCTGCCACAGTGCTGCAGCTTTGCTGCTTGAGCTCAGTGCTGCACATCTCCCATGGGATGGACACTTTATGATTTATGTTAGGGTCAAAACTTGTGTTATGGATCTTGATGTTTCAAGGCAGAAGACATGGTTTGCCCAAGGCCAGGCACATCCTTCTGCTACTGGATTTCTACTAGGCTGGTCAAATCATGGGTTGCCATTTTCTGTCAGAAACAGAGATGACTCACCAAACGTGTGAGTCCATTCCAGCTGTAACCATTACACATCTGACTTTAGGAGGAGGCAATGGGCAAATTTGCTTACAACGTTTTATAGCACAGTTTGGCTGTAATAAAGATGTCAGAATTAGATCCGGTTAGAATTTTAGAGGTAAGCAGAGAAAAGAAACAGAAATCAAGACTTTCAAACCAACTATAACAGGATGTACATATTCCCATCCAGCCAAAAGTTTCACAAAAGCTTCATGTGAATGCAAAGCAACTTTAGCAAATTTTTTTTGTAGAGAAATGCTTGTTTTGAATATTGAATAATTTATTTTCTGAGTGTGGTTAGTTTTACTTTCAAAGCTGTCATAAGAACTAGTTGTCTAGTGGTTTACTGACAAACTGCCCCCCCAAACAAAAGCTGGCACATAGCTTACACAGATTATTCAGTGTTTTTGCTCTGAACTACCTAATGAAAAGTTTTCACATTTTTGGTGTTTCATCTTTATAACCCAGGACACTGTCTATTTTGGTTGGATGAATAATGCATTACAAATTTCATCTCATGTCCTTCAGTTCAGCATATGTCAGAGCAACTTGCAAGCTAAAGTACAGAGTCTACAAATATGCACAGGTTTAACGTCATGCATGAAGGAAGTCAGACAAAAGCTCATGCTGCTTAGAAATGCATAGAGGTGTCATATCTAACAACTTCACCAATGTGCCAGCAGAAAAAAAGAAGATAACACTTTTCTGTAGCCAACAATAGCTCAGATCTTCCACGCCAGTACATCTGTTTTCACACACACAAGTGAAGAAGAAAATTTAAAATAGTCTAGAAAATGCTTCTGAATCCCGTCTCCCACTAATTCTACTCTTATCATCTTGAACACTCCACATCATGCTGGAGCTTCAAGAATGTGTTTTGCAGTTGTTCAGTGAAGTGGTGGCACCTGCTGGGTGTTACCTGAGTGAAGATATTCTATTTTTTTTTCGTTTTCATCTTTCTGAGATGAATAAAATAATTGTGTCTTAACGTGTCACCTAAGTGATGCAACTCCCTACTTTCTCTGTTAACTCACCAGGATAAGATACTGCTTACTGAGGTTCTGGACTGTGCAGTACAGATTTCAGCAGGTATCACTGGAGGTGGCAAAGCCCAACCAGTCCTCAGAGCAGAGCGGTCTCCAGAAGGTTGTTCAGGTCCATGTCCATCAGGGTTTGCATGGCTATAACGATGGAGATGCCTCAGTCTCCCTGGGACTGTCTCCAAGACTGTCAATGACCCAGATGCTGGGCAAGCCAGTGTGATACCCATCACAAATATTTAGGCTTTTCTTACTGCTAGTGAGTCCCAGGAGAGCCAGTAGCAGGGGTTTCTCTGTCCCGGAAGGAATATGTTTATTTGGAAGTGGATGGTGTCTACCAGGTGATTTGAAGACTGCTCCCTGAGTGAGTGTGAAAGACCATGACTGTTCTCACTGGTCTCTAAAGAGAGGAATACAGACTGCAAGGTACCTGGAGTGATTCTCCCCTGGAGAACTCTCTGCAGTTTTACGTGTTGCATCTCAGGAAAACTTAGAAGGAGAGACTGGACAAAATGAGATGCCTAACCTGCAGGAAAGAGAAAGGAGAAATGGTCAAAATGATCCAAACCCTCAAAGACTGTTGCAAAGGAAAAGATAGCAATGACATTTTGCCGTCTCTGCCGGGCAGAGTAAGAAATGTTGGACTTAGGGTGCAGGGAGTTTTGGATTAACATTAGGAAAAATTTACGACATCAAGGTGTTCTGTGAAACTTCTTCAGCTGCATGTCAGACAGAAGTAACTGGTTTTGCTGCTTCCACATCCAGGGCAAAGCTTGACCTATGATTTCACTCCAGCCTGGGCACTATCTCATGACCCCAGATAGGTAGGTTCCCTGCTTCAGGAGGGTATCAGGCCAGTCATTCATCACCCAGCATGCATAATACTGCATTAATCACTACACGAAGGACGTTGAGGTGCTGAATTGTGTTCAAAGAAGGACAATGAAGCTGGTGATGAGTCTGGAGAGTCTCTCATGAGGAGTGGCTGAGGAAGCTGGGTATGTTTAGCCTTGAGAAGAGGAGGCTGAGAAGAGACATGATCACTCTCTATAACTACAAAAAAGGATGTTATAGTGAGGTGGAGGTCAATCCCTTCTCTCCAGTAATGAATGATAAGATAGAAGGAAATGGGTTCAAGTTGTGCCGAGGGAGGTTTAGAACTGAGATGAGGAAGAGCTTTTTCACTGAGAGGATTATTAAGCATTGGAACGGGCTGCCCAGGGAGGTGGTGGAGTCGCCATCCCTGGAGATATTCAAAAGACAGATGAGGTGAGGGATACGGTTAGTTTAGTGATGGACTTGGCAGTGTGAGGTTAGTAGTTGGACTCAATGATCTTACAGTCTTTTCCAACTGTAACGATTCCATGATATCCACCAGACATGTGGCTCCCTGGCATGATGCTGAGTGTACTGACAGAGGGCTTTGCAACTCTGTCTTGTCTTGATTCACATTGCTGGGGCAAAGAGGTAAAACCCAGCGTGCCATCTCTGTCACTGGCACAGTGCTGCCTCAGCCTGAGCTTGCTCCACTCTACTGGTGACTGTGTCTTCACTGGCACAGGCAAGTAAAGCCTTGGCCCCAACTGCTCTTCCTGATCTGGTTGATCTCCTGATATTGCAATCAGTGAGGAGTGATGGGTTTTTCTGATTTTGTCCACTTCAACAAAACAGGATTTTTTTTTTTTAGATACTCAGCATACTTTCCCTTTTTATTGGTAATAATCCTTCACTAGTTTTATCAAAATAGGGATTTAACTATTGCAGAGGAAGCTTTAGTACTGCTCTTGTGACTTCGGAGAACTATTGCTCTGTCAAATGCAGAATAGTATACAATAAAAGCAAGTAAGGAGGATGAATAATGCTTCTTTTAAGACCTTTCTGTTCTATTATCACTCTATAAAGCTAAGTGAGTGGAAGAAAGCATATGAGATTTTTTTTTTCTCTGCATGTTTTACTGATGAACCAATGAAATACAGTAACTCAGAAGTCAGAACTGTTTTCCAATTTTCTATGAGGTTTCACTTTGTATTATCCATATGCAAGTCTATTCATAGATACACAGTGTCCTCCTAAAAAAAAGAACAGCAAAAGTCAACAACTCTTTTTATTCCCTATGTCTCAGTCAAAAATCTAGACTAATGCCAAGCAGGCAGACTGCAGAAGAAGGGAAATGTTCTAATACAGCTTGATTGCAACTGTAAATGAGCGCAGGAGTACTTCAGAAATCAGGACAAAGAATATTCTGCCATCTGTTATGCATGGGAAAAAAACCCAAAACAATACGGGAAAAGAGAAAGTTAATTTGGATCAGCATATTGTGAAAAATGATGTGCATATTTCTGTTAACACAGGTGGTTAAAAATACCTTGAGGTGAGTCCATTTTCACAGGGGACTTAAAGCCCACCAGGAATTCAACTTTGCGTACTTGAATTTGCATATATATATATATCTATCTCATGTGTTAGACTTTTGTACACTATCTTTTGAGTATACATCTGACAACTTGTGAAAATAGTAATGGTGTGTAAACTCTTTTTGTTGCATTCCATCATTTTTCTGTGCTTAAGACTATGCTAACAAGCCTGACACTGCCCAGTTTTGACTATCTAATGTGGTTACTGAAGTACTGATTATGAAGAAGACGTTTTGAATGGTGTGTACAGCAAACATATTTTTTGCTCTTCTTCAGCAAGGTATCTTGATCCATCCCAGGAGCAATCCCAGACTTTTCCTCTAGTTTCCAGACAGGATATGGATATGAACTGCATTTGGCTGGCCACCCCTGTCATTTGTCAGTAATCTGGTTTCAAACTCCCCAGGGAATGTCCTCTTCAGGGAGAAGTGGGATTATTGTTATTTAGAAGCTTTGAAAGGAAGAAAAAAAAATCCTTAAGGATTGTTAGGCCAGAGAATAACTCTTATCTCCAGAGGAGAAAGCTGTCTGACGCATGCTAGGTTGTTTCCACTCCAAGGTGGTAAAAGGAAATGGATGCTTGCTGGTGTGTCAGCAGAGATGTTGGTAAATATGTGCAGCATTAATATGTACAGTAAAAATACAGAATGCTGCAAGTTGCTTTAAAGCACTTTGGAACAGAAGTATACTCAATCAATGGTTATAATGGGCAAAATTAAATGACACGTCATGTGACAAAATAGCCATAAGGCCATATATGGATGGAATGCTCTTGTAAGGGACAATTCATTCCATAATTGTCTTTGCATAAATCTTGCTCCCTCCTTGGGGCACTTGTTGGTGCCATTTCACATGCAGGGTACAGGACACAGTCCCTGTCCCACCCAATTTGCTCTCCAGGACATCTACACGCTCCCCCGGGGGTGTGGCTTTCCGTCCCTCACCTTCTATGTCCAAGTCGATCTCACTAATCCCTTTCAATACTGAATTGTAATTCATTTACCATTCGGTGTGCAGCTTTTAAAACCAGCAAGGATTGGTTTAATTTCCTTTTACTGAAGCTTAAAAGAGGCTGCAAATATTGCATAGATGCATTCTGCCAATAAAACCACAGATGTCAACAAAAAACACAGGTGCCATCCACCTCCTTAACCCTAATGATTGCTGAATCCTGATGGCACAAAAAATAAAATGGGAGCATGTCAGCACATACAAAGTAGAGGAAAAGTCTAAAGGAAAAATATCTAATGTCATCTCCTTTTTCAAGCAGGTTTTTATACCACCTGCAGGCAGCACAACTCTAGATGTGAATACAAAACTCCACAAACGGGGAGAAGCACATACCTATATGGTAATTGCAATTTTTGCAGCCCAGTAATCATTCTGCATGGTTAAAAGTTTCAAATTCACTTACTCATGGGTAGAATTAGTATAATCCCTGCTAACTTCAGATCATATCACTGAAAAAGCCAGAGATCTGGCCCCATTCACATGTCCCTGAGGTCAAGGGGAATTCTTAGTTCTTGGCACAGTCTGTTTACTGAAGCAGATGAGTTGCCTTGTCAATATCTGTGTTTCCTGGAACTCAGCAGAACAGCTCTGGAGATGAGCTCTAGGGTGAGCTTACACAAACCTGGCCATGCATGTCATCTAGCCCTGAAAGCAATTTACCAGAATTTGAATAGGAATGTTGCTGTACCTAGCTAGCTAATGGTATGTGATATTAAGTGCTATTTCTGCTACAGGAGCCCAAATACACGGAATTCTGTAGTAGTTTTCCTAGTAGAGATAACAATAAACCCTAAACACTAAGCCTGTACCCCAGATAAATAACAGAGAAATAAATCACAGTAATATATGCATTGTTTCTAAAAGAAGTGTAAATAGCATGTTCACCTTTGTCTGTATTTGAAGACGTCTCTCTTTTAGTTTGAGTGGTTTGATTTGTATGTGCCAGGAGTGAAAGAGTAAAAACAATCTCATGCCTGAGTTTTCAAAAATAAAGTTCTTTCCTTTTCCTGCAAATGCTTAAGAGCTTGTGTTATCACATCACTTCTGCCACAGAGAATTACTTCTAGGAAATGGCTGATGGAAATGTTTTGTTGGAAGCTGAACAGACTAACTTAATGTTACATACCTGCTGGCATTTATGATCTTCCAGAGTCAAGAGCAGCACTTGGATCAGCAGAGTTGTCAGACCTTTTGTGATATCCAAAGCATAACTTCAGCTCACCTAAGCATCCAAACTGATTTTGAACTAGCTGGATTGGGCCAGGGAGCATCCCTCATTGGTGGGCTGCACCAGTCTTTCCATAAGCCTTGAGGTCCTCCAACCCATGGAGAGGAGTGGGTTTGTGGTAAGAGGTATGCTTAGCTGCTAATGACCTGAGTCGTTTGTTTCATTGGGAATCTGAGCACATCCAAGCTGCATTCTTGGCTACCATCAAAGACGGGGTTTTCCCCCAATTTTCATCAGAACTTTCAGTTTCTCATATTACTGTTTTCAATAATTTTTACTCAAAATCTGTGAAAAATATTGCCCAAATTGCAAACTGAGAACAATGAAAAAATGATGCCTATACTGGGTTTGCACACAGAAGATTCTGTGTACAGTAGCTGATGGCAGAGAAAGGAGGGGTTTTGAACAGTATCTCCCTTAGTATTTGTTAGACAGTTTGTCAGTTACTTCCAGCATAAAAGATGTTTCCAGGTGGTTAAATTACACAATTAAATTATGATCAGTGAATATGCCAAAACTGAAGCCAGACATTCATTCACTTGATGGGGAGCCTAAATATTTCAAAACCGTATAGTATATTATTACAAAGCACTCCTGGCATAAGCAGAAAGTGCTTTTTCCATGAGCTCAGAGTGGCTCCAACTCTGCAGTACTACCCTGAGAACAACAGTTCTAGTAATATTCTCCTCTCACCATGTTTTTCTCAACATATAGGTGTTGTAGTAGACTTTGATGCCCTTTAGCAGTGATTTCTGAGGAGTCTTTAAGCCACAAAGGTGTAGGTGGTCTTCCAGATAACTGTCAGATGTGGATAGAAGGGGGTCTACTCTTGTACATGTTTCCTCTTCAAAAAACCTTACCAGGGTGTATAATGATTAATTTGCCCATGATAAGGCAAAGCCAGGAGTTGTTGTTTTAAGGAGGGGCTCTAAACCATATAAAAATGTTTGCAGGGACTGAAGCAAAGAAGATGATGTGTGGACATCCAAAGCACTGATAAAGGAAAAGATATTTTCCTCATGTCACAGAAATTGACAGAAAAGCAGAGAAACCCTTGTGATGAGTACATGCATGAAGGATTGTCAGTGGACTCATCTTTTGGAGAGTAAGCAATGGGTCTGGAGCTAGGTGAGACCTCTTCTACATCCATCTGGCTGGGTAAAAGGTGTTTCAGTGTCTAAGAAGTAAGCTGGTGGCACTTACTGCTTCTAAAGGAAAAGCATGTAGAGATTTCAGAACAAGTCCTGGAACTGGGTGAAGTCCTCTCTTTTTTCTCCTCCCACCAGCTGTCCTGTACCCCCAAAGCCATTATTGGCACATTTGGCAGAGAAGCTGCCTTATTCCCAGAAAAATGAGATGTCAAAATCCTCCATGCACTTAGTGACAACAGCAACAGAATAAATAGCAAAACTGTTTGTTTCAAAATACAAACTGTGAAAAAAATGCAGTGAATAATCTGTTTTGAAAGCTGAATCTTTGTAAAACAAGTTATTGGCACAGCAAGTTCCCATCTTGCACACACACATTGAATACTAACCTAGTCTCTTCTATCACACATTTGTTTCCATATGGCACTAGAATTGTTTTCCAGGAATTTTCTGTTTTCCAGAAATAAGTTCTGCATCTACTTTTACACAACTACAATGTTGTGGCTGAGAAAGATCTCTTTAGGAAAATCTATTTTTCAGACATAAAATAGTTCCTGTGTTGTAAAATAGAATCTAAGTCTATGTTTTAACAGGACAAGGTAAAAAATATATTTACCCTGCAATGCTACAAATGGCAGTCAGTATTCCTAAGAAATCTCCATACTTTTTTGTCATGCAGTTTTACTGGACCAGTGTGAGGTAGTTCTCAGTTGTCGATAAGTGTGTTCAAGGGGAGATGAGGGGCACATAGTATCAAGTAAGGCTTCTACATTGGATGTCAATCTCTTCCCTGGTAGCTACAGCCATTTAATTATACTGAAGGACTGAGATACTCCCAGTGACTGCTGGGAAGAGGAGACTAAGCATGCACTTCTTTTGCTAGTGCCACGGAACCCTGGTTCTCCTGATGTGTCTATGCTAGCCTGAAAACTGATAGGTGAGGTCCCAAGGCCAGGTCTTTTGCAGACACAGGGACATCAAACCATGGTTCTCTTCCATGTTTGAAATGAGAGATTTTTTAAACAAGGGTAAAGCCCTGAGACAACCAAACAGCTGAGCTCAAGACAGTGAGATTGACCACTGAAGGAGTCAAGTCAGATCCACCAAGGGGAAATCCTGTTTGACCAACCTGATAGCCTTCTATGAGTGCATAACTGGCTGGCTAGATGAGGCGAGAGCAGTGGATGTCATCTACCTTGACTTCAGCAAGGCTTTTGACACTGTCTCCCATAACATCCTCATCAGAAAGCTCAGGCAGTGTGGCTTGGATGAGAGGACAGTGAGGTGGATCGAGAGCCAGCTGAATGACAGAGCCCAGAGGGTGGTGATCAATAGCACAGAATCGAGTTGGAGGCTTGTGGCCAGTGGAGTTCCACAGGGATCGGTTCTGGGGCCAGTCTTGTTCAGCAGCTTCATCAACCACCTGGATGAGGGGACAGAATGACCCTCAGCAAGTTCCCTGACAACACCAAACTGGGAGCACTGGCTGTTCTGCCATTCACACAGGCTACCATTCACAAGGCTGCATTGAGAATTGGGCAGAGAGGAACCTCCTGAGGGTAAGTGCAAGGTCCTGCACCTTGGGAGAAACAACCCAATGCACCATACCAGGCTGGGGCTTGACCCTCTGGAGAGCAGATCTGCAGGGAGAGACCTGAGAGTCCTGGTTGGTGATAAACTAAATGTGAGCCAGCAATATGCCCTGGTGGCCAAGAAGGTCAATGGCAGCCTGGGATGCATCGAGAAGAGTGTGGGCAGCAGGTCAAGGGAAGTTCTGCTCCCCCTCTACTCTGCCCTGGTGAGGCCTCATCTGGAGTCCTGTGTCCAGTTTTGGACCTCCCAGTTCAAGAGGGATGGGGAACTTTATAAAGAAAGTCCAGCTTAGGGATACCAAAATGATCAGGGGACTGGAGCATCTTCTTTATGAAGAAAGGCTGCAGGAACTGGGGTTGTTTAGTCTGGAGGAGATTGTGGGGAGATCTCATTAATACAAGTATTTGAGAGGTGTATGTCAAGGGGATGAAGCATTCCTTTTTTCTATTGCATCTAGTGACAGGACAAGAGGTAACGGGAATAAGATGGAATTCAAAAAGTTCCACTTAAACTTAAGGGAAAACTATTTTACTGTTGAGGTGAGGGAGCCCTGGCACAGGCTGCCCAGGGAGGGTGTGGAGTCTCCTTCCCAGGACATTTTCAAAACCCATATGGATGTGTTCCTGTGTGACCTGATTTATGCAGACCTGCTTGAGCAGGAGGGGGGGACTAGATAACATTTAGAAATCCTTTCCGACCCTTATCATTCTGTGATTCTGTGATTCTGTGATTCTGTGAAATGGTGCAATTCATCAAAGCCCTTACTGAACTTACACGATCATAGCTGATTCTGAACAGAGTCATGTCCCTTCCCAAGCAAATTAACCTATAGAAGACAAGAGGAAGTGAGGAAGAGCAGGTCATTTGTGTGCTGATACAAGATGTCCAAAACCATTAAGACAAAGTTGAAAGTATTCTCCTGTTTAGGAGGAGATTGTTGCAATTTACTAATTTGTACCTACGTTTTATCAAATTTAAATAACTGATAAGTATTTAAACCAGTATTCATCTCCCCTTCCCAATAACAGCTACTACCCCAAATCCATGTGGAAATTTCCAGCTCTCAGTTGTGACAAACAAGCAGTTGAGCTCAATTCCACTTTTTGCTGCTGCTCTTTTTAAAAAAAAAACAGATATAAAAGGAGATGTTTATCATCAGGTGTGAGCTGAGGAGAAGGCCTCCTACATTGTGTGGCTGAATGCAGAAGCAGGTTTCTTTGTGAGTCATGCAACAGGGCTGAGCATTTTTAATGGCAAACTCTGAATGCCTGAAGTGCATTGATCCACTTATCTGTTCATGTTATAGACACAGGTCTGTCTCTAGGCTTCAGAGAAGCTGATTTAATCAATACAGATGTCAGTGGAATACACACATATATATGGAAACTTAAAATCCTGTTCCCAGTCAACTTTAGTCACAATTTGCTGCAAATTGGGCTTTCCAAGGTTGTGATGCAAGAAGGCAGAAAATGAAAAAAGCAGGGGAGCAGGCACTTGACTTTTTATGATGTTCCCTCTCTGCCAGCTGTAAATATAGGAGCGTGAAGCATCTTCTGTTTGTTTTTCTTCTAATTTGAAAGAAGTGCAAATGAAAGGCAGAGATAAACAGATATAGTAGCATTAGTCATCACTTTTTAAAAACTTTGCAGTCATTCAGAAAAGCGCTGTGATTTTACTTCCTGCATTCATTGGTCATAAGACTTCATGAAATAATTTGGACCGAAAAAACATCTATTTCTGGGGTACTTAATGTGCTGTTATTTCAAGCATTTTCTATTTTTGCAGTGTAGGCTATTCAATATACTGTGTTGCTTCTGCTCTCTTATTTAATAACTGATATAATTTAAGCAAGAAAATAGTGTGTTGCAGTTTCCTGTCTGCATCACATTGACTGTTAATTCAGACTATATATATGCTTTATCCTCTGAGGATTTTACTTTAATTTCTTTTTAAAACGGAGCAATAAGTTAGTGTGGATTTTTCCTTCCCACAAGACTGTAGATTCTTTTTTAAAAAATTGCAGAAATACAACAACTTCAGCAAGACCTGTTCTGGGATAGATTATTCAACACAAGCAGAACATTTGTGGAAGAGAGGGAAAGAAAAAGGGCTCCTTGAATTACTAGTAACTCGTTAGATGGGCACTCTTGTGCTATAGGGGGAACAGGTCTGAGTGTTGCCTCTCTCTAATTAGAGGAACTTTTCTTTGTGATTCCACATAAGACAGAGACACCAAACACTTAAGAAGACATCGTTAAGGGTGCATTTGCTGTCTCCTGGGTGCCCAAATGGAGATAAATAATAAGCATCTTCCCCAAGCTTTTGTGTTACCTCTTAAAAGATTATCTCCAACAACAAAGTCAAGGGGAAAATTCATACTGAAAAAGCATACAATGAAAGATTGTACCACAATGCAATGTCTCTTTCTCATGCTCCTGGAAAGACTGAAAATAGGATTCATCCAATAGCATAATGAAAATTAAGCATCTTAATTAGGAAAAAAACCCCTGCCAGTGTGTGTAATACCATGTGCATTTCTAACAGCACTGGAGATGGTTCTTTTTGCAAAATGTTTTACAGTATCAACCTCATTTCCGAACACTCATTAAAGTTAATTACTAAAACTATATCTCTTAATGTAAAAAACAGTATATCAAAATAAATACTAACTCATATCTTCAAAAGCATCTATCAGCTTCTATTGTTTTTGTAACCTTTGTTCTCACTCATGAGGACCATGCGTAACACAGAATGTGTCTTTCCCGTGGGTTGTAGTTAAGCTCAACACACGAACCTAACTATGGTCATTGAATGCTCCCTATCTAAAAGAAAACTAAGGGTTCTTACGAGGAAAACTGATTACCACTGGAGTAAAAGACACATGGTTAAGAAGTAAGCTCAAAGTCATTCAGTAACAGAATTCCCCCAATATCGAGTTGCATTCTGTTGCATTTCTACTGCAACAGCACAGGCAAACCAGAAATGCTGTATAAATATATGAGCCAATTAGCTTCTCTCATATTTTGCATCTTCAGCTGAACATTTTGGGTTTTTTTTCAGAAAATACATCCTGCAGTGCAATCCTCATTTTAAGACAGTGTTCAGATTTTAAATGTGAAAAAAACAAAAAGAAACTGACACTTAAGAGGGATAAATTCAAACAGGAGCAACTTTTCAGTCACAAAGTCCCATCTACGCTGTGCACATTCAGAAGGTTACAAGCCACGAGACAAGGGCTGAGGACCTTCCTCTCACTGAACTCACTTGTGCTGCATTTCAAGAGTGGTACTGAGTCTGACTCCGAACCATTGTGTGCAGTTTGTGCCAAGTACATTGAGTTTCCTGGAGATGTGCTGAAAACACGATTACTGGGTTGTTTGGGTTTCTTTTCTCTGGCAGGTTTTCATGCCCTCTGTGGAGGCCAGAGGATAATTTAATTTCTCTCTTTCCTTGAAGATTTGTCTTCCTCTGAAGAGCAGCAGGTCCTCCTCCAAGGGGAAGTGTTGTGATGTTCCCAGTTGGCATGCCTTGCCAAGCAACCAAGGCTGTTTGGCAGCAGTCACCATCTGAAATGAGCATCTGCTCCCTGGGTTGATATGAGAGAAAAGATTGGATTTGCTTATGTAGAATGTTCCTTCAGTCTCCATCCCTGTTGCAAGCTGGGGACAGAAGAGGCCATGTTATACTAAAGAACATGACTTGACCTCACCAAGTTGGCTTCACCAGGTTTCACCTTCTGAAATAGCAAGAAATCTTGGCTAATTTGCCACCAGTCTCAACTTTTTCCTATCATGAGCACAGCTGGCTGTTCTAGTGCTTATTAAACAAAAACGAGCTGTCATAGCAACTGAATTATTTATTTCACTTGACCCAACAAAAATTGGTTTTGTTGGGTCAAGTGAAATACCGTACATGAGGTACATTAGTTCTGTTTATATGCACTCTGACTGTCCTGTCAACCTGCTAGAAAACATTCCATCTTGATGAGCAGGGGTACACCTTTTGGTACATGTGGAGCAACAACTGTCTTGGAGATGGATTAAAGGACAGCAGAAGTAAACAAAGATTTAGACAAAGACAATTGGGATTTGGTGAATGAGCACCTAACTTCTTTGCATCTCCTTTAGAGCAACATGGAAGTGTTAGATGATGGTGCATGGGTCTCCTGTGTCCCTGCTTGGCCAGCTGAGGCAATTTGTAACTGGAAGGCACATGCCCTGTGTTGTCCTTGTTGTGACAGTGCTTTCTCAGATGGAGGTGCCTTGTTCACTCCTTCTCTTCTGGGTGTTGGTGAGGCTTTAGCTCTGAGCTTTCAGAGGATAGATGAACTAGTAGTTAGATAGAGGAACTAGTAGTAACTAGTTTAGGTATCCTCACTGAGGATTTTAACACATCTTTCATGTGAAAACTTTCAAGTGCTTTATAAGTATGGAGTAATACAATCCTGCAATGTCAAACCTGTTTAAAGATTAGTATGTTTAGCTACACAGGGATTAATATACAGGCAAAAAGCAAGGCAAGCCACTGAAAGGCAGCACCGAGACTAACTCCACAACATCGGGGTTTTCAGTTCTGCTCTTCAAACCACAAGGATGTTCAGCTTTTCAGTGTAGGGTGAAAAAATTCTTGTTGTGATGTTGATTGCCTGGGGCAATCCTTCAAATGATGAATCAATGAAAATAATACCTTCCTTCATGTGGGCAGTCAAGGCTTTCTGTCTGCAGCTCTGTACACTTAACAATAAATGCAGTATAAGATGTTGGATTGCAGCTTCCTACAGGATCTCTTCGTTGCTCCTAAGCAACTTGATGATGATGAGTGGTTCAATATTGCCTCATATAGGCTGTAAGTTTTCCATCTTTTCAAGGCCAATTGTATTTTTGGATGGAAACCAGGATGTAGAGTGTACTACTGACCAAGAACTGTAATCTTGTACTCTTATTTCAAGTGGTTATATTTTTTTCATCCTGGAGAGGTGCATGAGGATTCTGGCATTACTTGTCTCTCCTGGCAGACTTCATCTTGTGACATCTTGTCTTACCTGCTTCTGGAAGAGAACAATACTTTCTAAAAAAGCTGAATTGGTAAAACTGCATCTTTGTTTGGACAGGTAGTGGTCACAGCATGACATACTGCAGACTCTGAGGGACTGCATCTTTGGGTAACACCATGTTATCTGCGTGAAGGGCTGGTTATAGGGACCTCTATAACCCCATGTCCATATGTCTATGACTTTCTGTGGAAATAACATCTGCCTGCTTCAAAAGTGAGATCTGCTCATCTAAGAAAAAAACAGCATATCTCCTTATAGCAGCTGGTGAAGTGAATCTTGGATGTTAACAGCATCCAGCTGAACATTGAAGCTCCTGGCCTAATCCAGAGAGATGGTCCAGTGGCCCTACGTGTCCTTCACATGGCTGCTGAGTACACAATGTGTGAATTTATGATATGCTGGCTCAAATATTCACAACAGTCTGCTTGATTTTACTTATGCTGAGCCAATTTAGAGATGCTGTAGAGAAGGGACAGTGAAACTGCTATGAGTAGCTCCTGCTACAAAGGTACTCCTCACTAAAAAAACCCCAAAACACAGATACTATGAAAATGTAGGGCAATCAGATGGTGACCTGCAATGAGTGACCACTGCGTTGTCCATCTACATGAGGTATCTGAATCTGGAGGCTAGATTTCTGCAGACCAAAACCACTATAAAGGGATCCAGAGCAGCTCAATTGGAAGACTGCCTCTTGTTGTACACCAGCAATAGAGCAATTGTTTCAAACTGAAGCTGAAGTTAGGACATGTAGCTGCCACACCTCTCCCAGTGCTCACATAGCATGTACCTATACTGAGCACAAGCATAGCTTTAATTCACATGATTCCTTCCGATCTGGTTCAAACATTGCATCATTTCTGAAGAGGATGAGTGCCAAAGGGTTTGTACAAGGTGATGGACCTGGAGCTCCTCAAGACTGACTTCCATGTGTCATTTTCATACAGAATTTGCAGAAGTGCAGGTGGAACACACTGAAAGGCAGAAAGGGATTTCTGCCTTTATCCTTCCTTGCTTTTCTCTCCGAACCCAAGCTGTGAGTCAGATACAGAGATCAGGGGGTCTGCTGTTCCAGACAGCTGAGTGACAATCTCCTTTATCTCCCACCCCACATGTCCTTTGAGCTCATGCCATCCAGTGCAGCCTCAACACACAGCTAAGGTGAGTCTGCCTTGACTCCTCTGGCATCCATCCAGTGAGTCGGGCAGTGACTCCCTTCCACTGCCTTCATGTGTCACTTGAAAAATGAAGAGGGAATCTTGGCTTGTGTTTATATGAATGACAGAGAATAAATACATTTCCTTTCACTTGCATACCCAAAGTATTGTTCTTTAGACATATTTCCAAGTGCCTGAGATACTACTGCATCTTCTACAGGACATGCAATTTTGTCTATATGTAGGTACATATAGGAGGGACACTAATTACGAAAGTTGATCTGTTGAGAAGCAGTCTGCTTTTAACTGGGCTTTTGTTTGCATGGCTTTCTGCCTAGGAGCCAGAAAGTACGTCCCTCCTGTGATAAAGCTATTCTTGTCTCTGAGGAAGTCTTCTGCCTGTGGATGCCCCACTGACTGCATATTATGTTTAGGCAAAATATTTTTCACTACTTGCATGTTATATAAAATAGTTGTCAGTGAGTAATGGGCTAACTGTCTGTACAGCAAAATACTGTGTGATGTGCTGTGTTTTACTGACAATTTTAGAATATTGCTTTGTTCAGGATACTTCTGCATGTATGTTATACATATCTGAGTTAAATCATAAGGCATAAAGTGCTAGAATTCTACTGAAGCTACTCTTGAAAGTAAACTGCCAATAACTTCATCTCTTTAGAGGATCTTCTCATCCTCAGTTCATTATGGGATTGCTTTGTCTTTCTAAACCCAGGACCTTCTGTCCTTTGGAAATTCATTCATTCTTTGCAACAGTATATAAGAATGGGGAGAAAAAAATCTGAGTCCAATTCTTTGCCAGAGCTTCCCAGGGTTGCCTGTCTTCTCTGGGTTTGATTTTTCCAGAGCACTGTTCCAGGAAAACACACAGCTAAAAACCCTGGTAAAGCAAAGTTACCAGCTAAGGCAAGCTGTGCCATTCCTCAAAGGCTAGAGTGAGGTTTAAGAGCACCTGCACTAAGGCTCTGCACCATATGAAGTGTTAGTGTTCTCTTCATACTCAAGTAAAAAGCTATTTGCTATGAAAACTTTACTACTTCGAAACAGTTGCTTTTCACATTAGCAGGGGTGGCTTTCTGTCCCTCGAAGGCTGTTTTTGCATAGCCTGAAGTAACTTAAAAGACTACAATTAGCCTTACTACTTAAGTATCTTTTTGTCAGTAGGAGGAACTATCTGTTACTTACAGAATATTAGCAACATCTGAAGTTAAGGTGTGATTTTGCTGAAAATGTTACATTGCAATGTTTCCAGGTGTAAGGTCAGTCTTTTGAGGCTTAGGCATTGGAGTCTAATCAAATAACCACATCATAGGGTATTAAATTGGAGAATAACCAAGCCAGCACAGGGTTAGAAGTAGGCATGGGGCGGAGGTTGGGATCTTGGCAGATCCTGCCATCACTGCAGGACTAAGGATATGGCAATGATGTTATAACCATAAAAGGTATTAGGGGATCCTTACCCATCCATCAAGAACATGATGTTACTCCCCAAAGATAAGGAGTGTTCCAGCACATTTCCTTCCATGCCATTACTAAAAAATGAGTTTACAATGAGACCTTCACTGAGGATTCCCTAAAAGACAAAGAAAGTGGAAGAAAAAAAACCCTTGATCAAGGGAAGAAGTTAAAAATATTTGCAACATTCACAGGCACTTGATTATTCCTTTTTTCTTTTTCTTTGTGGCTTGCACTTGAGAGGGAGATTAACAAAGGGCCTATTGGGAAGTGTGATGCAGAGGGAACTCATATATCCTGATAAACACACTGCAAACCTGGGATAATCGCCACCACTTCCAGCCCTCACATACTGGAGAACGTCTTCACCCCCCAGCACAGGGAACTCACTGGGTGCTCACAACCCCTCTGTGAGCAGCTGCACAGAGCATCCCCACATTCCCTCCCATGGGCTCAAAACCTCCACACAGTGCTGCCTGAGGCATACCTGCATAATGCCAGGTTACCACTTAGTCACAGACAAAACCAATGCCATATTTAAAGTAAGAAGGCAATACCCATACACCTGGATGATATATGAGTGCATGTCCTGCATATATATTCCATTATATGCCACAAATGCATTATGACAATGCATCAATATCATGTTAATGAAATTAATGCGTTTCTATTCAAATGAGGCTATACTTTCTTAGAATCATAGCATCACAGAATTATTTCAGCTGGAAAAGACCTTCAAAATCATCAAGTCCAACCACTAAACTCACACTGCCAAGCCCACCACTAAACCATGTCCCTCAGCACTTCAGCTACATAGCTTTTAAAAATCTCCACCACCTCCCTGCTCAGAGTATGCCAGTGCTTGACAATCCTCTCAGTGAAGAAGTTTTTCATAATATCCAATCCCAACCTTCTTCAGTGATTGCTACAAAACCGTGGGATTTGTCCCAGCAAAGATTCACAAAAGCTCTTGGTCTCTGTTGCTTACAAACACTGGCCATAGGCCACCAGCATCCATCCTGCACAGTGAGGATGGCATGGCAAGTTTCACAGAGGGTCCCAGCTGATTCTGGCCACTAGTGCCAGTTTTCAGCTTTTTTCCATCTGAAGATCCCTAAAAATCTTCTGCTGGTGCTATGGATCCTTGCACACCAAGTTAAATCTACTGACAATGTTGTTGCTTAATTGTGTTTCCCAAATCCATTAAAGTAGTCCATCGCTCCTGGGAGTCTGCAGACCAGCAAGGAGTTGTTTTCCAAACGGGGTATCTCTTGCTCCAAGCACTCAAGGGATTAACTGAGAATTGCATTCATTTTTTCTGTTTTAGAGTAGGGTGGATACGCATTGTACTAGAACTGCATGAGTTCCAATAGCATATACTTAGTTTATTTTGCCTCCTTGCAGCTCTCTGTATCATAAATGTAAGAGACAGATTTCATTTCATGCTTGTGAGAATGATCATGAGATCTTAAAGTTAGGAACAGCAAAGACAATAAAGGACAAGTCAAAACCAGCCCCCAAAACAGAATAGTGAAACACTTTGTGGCTTATGCACTCTTTAAGTATCATCTAAAAATCAGTCTAAGAGAAAAAATTCTGTCCTTCAGAAAAATTTTAGTGTCTTTCTTCCAAAGAGTTTAAAATTCTAGTGTGTTATAGAGTCTATTTTAGGCAGGTAAAGGAGAACATTTGTGTTTCAGCAATAGCACAAAACTTAACTATTTTAAACATGGGCTACCTCAATGCTTATAGTTTAACTTTAGACCTTGTTGAAACACTTCTTTAACACTTTTGTTTGCGATTACATTTAGAGGACTTCAGGCCCAACTCAGAATAAATGGAAGGATGATGGAAGTAGAACTCTGAGTAGATTAATTTGGTTCAAGGCAGCTTTAATTATTATTCCCTTAAATGTTTCTATCAGGTAGCAAAAATATCCTTTCTTCTTTTGAAAACTCTTTGCTGTGTTGAGAAGGAAACCTCATTGCAATTCCACTTCTCTGCATACAGGATGGCATAATGCTGAAAGAGAAATGAAAAACTGCCAGTACTAAATGTTATGAAACCAAATAGGTGCAAAACTTCAGGGGTCCAAAAAAGTTTGCTAGACATTTACATCTATCATAGGCCAAGAATAAGGTGAAACAAGAAGATTTCATCACTCTGTGACAATTGTTTTCATCTGAGAATCTCTTCTCCTCATCTTTATGCTTGCTATTCAAGCACATGCAGATGGTTCACTTGGAGGCAGGCAACAGACTGCTGTGAACAGAAAGCTAGTCCCTGCTGTGATATATTTGCAAATATTTTCACTGAAATGGTCAAAATGAAAATCAAAGCTTTTAAAAACATAGTTCAGTATCAAAACGAGGTACAGAGATGAAGGAATCACAGACTAAAGGGTTTTCTGCTTTGCTTAACTGCTTTTGCACTTGGTCACAGTAGTGAAACTGCAATACACCCAGATCTAATGATGAGGAAGGATGAATATTCAGTAGTCAGTCAAAGGATCCATCCAGGACATTTGCAGGAAAAGCTGGAGCATGCAGCATGCATTGCTGCCTTCCACATCTGCTGACAGGTGGCAGAGAGGAGCAGCTTCCACAACTCTCACTGCTATCGTGGCCCAGAGATGGAAACAACACAGAACATCATTTCATTTCTAAAAATGTTTGTCATCTGGATTTTCAGAATGTAATCTGGGTGAGGAGTGTGTAGCATATCTAAGAAAAACCCAGCAGAATGTAAAAAAAACCCCTCATGGATATGAGGTACTATTTGTGAGTTTGTGTTCTTTCTCTCTGAATGATGGGTAGATAACTATGTTTTTCAGTACTAGAAGACTCATAGATCCACACTAGCACAGCTACTCACTATCTAGACAGGGAATAGATGCAATACAGCACAACCAGCTCCACATCACGGCCCCTTTACAGTGTTTGCAAAGGTTGCCTTTGCCCAATAAAGTGCTTCCACTTCTCCTCACTGCATGTTGTGAAAAGTGTATATCCTCATATTTGCACTTTGCAGATGAAGAATAAAAACACTGTCTTTAACAGCAGACCTGAAACTGAATGCAGGAACAGCAGTGTGGCACCCGACTGCTTCAGCCTTATCCAGTGCTGCACAGAAGTGTAATGAAACATTTGCTGTCCTGGGGCAGGCAGGGTCTCATCACTCCATAAGGTACCTGCCAGCTACACTCAGAGCCTAAACTCACTGTTTACAGACAGCGAATCTGATCTCAAAGAACCCTTCACTCTCGTCAAAAAAGAAACCAGCACAGACATACTCCCACAGTCTATATAAGTTTTCTGTACCCATAAAGAGGTCTGCTGTGGAGCAGGGGTATGGCTCACCCAGTCTGCAGCTCACAACCTCCAGTGCCATCTCTTCTCTCTGGCATTTAGAGGAAGTTGTTGAAAGAATGCTCACAAACCACACACAGTGCATGGGGAAAGTGATTTTGCACAAAGTCCTCAGAGAAGATGCACAACTGTACAGCATCTCTTTCAGCTCCATGCTGGCTGTCGAGAACAGCTTTCTTAAAAATGCTGACTTTGAGCCAAAACTGTAGCATAGTTTTGCAAGGGACAGATAGGCACAGCCTGGATTAAATAAGCCCTCAGAGAACAGTCAGTTTTGATCCAGAGTTGCCTGGTTGAAACACCAGCCCCAGCTTCTGAGAACAATGAGCTGCGATGTGCAGCTCCAAATCTAACTAGAACCCCTTAGTCACTGAACTGCCAGGGCTCAGGAGCTGTGTGTCTATGCAGTGTAGGCTGGAGCTATGAGTCTCTGATACAGGCTCAGCTTCATGTTCAGAGTACGAGATGCCCACATCTGTACAGCTCAAGCTCATTATGTGCCAGAGGTCTCCTCCATGAAATGTGTCAGCACACATAGGAAAGGAGTTTGGGACAGAACACAACATCTTGCTTTCTGCCCATTTGTGCACTGGGCAAGGGCTCTTCCCCCTCAACTGGTCACTTCCTTGCCACCCCCTGATTTGTGGCTGAGACAAATTGAGGACAGCTAGTGGGACATCCCACAGCCCCAGCACTGCTGTTTCTCTCGGGAGAGAAGAGACTCAGCTGTGCTCAAAATATACTTTATTAATCCCTGAAGAGGCTGCTAGGAGTACAAATGATGACTAATGTGACTTGGATCCCTTATAGTCTTTGAAGCATTGTTTTATGAATGAGAATTAAAATGAGATACTTTGATATTTCTTCTTAATGATGACTTCTGTTTTTTTTTAATTAATCTTGCCTTTGGTTATTTAGTGAGTTTGGTGAGTCAGGCAATTTTGCCATGGTATCAGTATTTGCAAGTGCTGGAGGGAAGACTTATGTCAGGCAGCTCCACTTCCAACTTTTGTTTTTTTCCTCCTGAAATGAAGTGCTGGGGAGGTGTGTAATCAAGTGTGAGCAGTGTCATTTACTCTGAAAGACGAGTTCGACTCAGGAATAAAGACTTGTACAGATTGCTGCTTGAGAGGGAAGGAATATCAAATAATTGCAAATTCCTACCTATATTTCGCTTGAACCGGCTGCCACTCCAGCATAAGATTTATTCCACTAATTTCCTGGTAGAACCCAGAGGTGCTTTTATCTGTCTCCGTCTCACATCTCTTTAACCAAGGTCTCAGTTATTCCCACCTGCAACAGCAGTGGTGGTAAGGAGGACTGTAACATCTCCAAATATTTTACTGGGGGTGACAGAATTTTCTTCCCTCCCTGGCAGACACTCTTTTGGACTGTTCACATCCATAAACACTACAGGTCCTCTCTGATATCGTTACACTGCACCTGAGGCCCATGCGCTGTCTAGTAGCATCCAGGTGGGGATCCTGTTTGAGGGGAGCTGCTGCAGCTCAGGAGCTGCTTTTGCCTCCCAGCCCAAAGGCATTCCTGCCACAACTATCTCTGCACATTCCTTCAGCTCACATTGATCTTCTGCTCTCCTGGCATGTAACCCTGTATATTCACAGAATGCAAGCATATGTCCTCCCAGTCTGCCATTTCCTGGGCTAAATATCCACATTCTCCTGGCCTCTCTTCTTGTTAAGGTGTCCTGGTCAACTATCTAATTCAATTGTTATTAATTTCCATTAAAATACAATATCTGGAGTACTGACTAGTATTCATGGGAATGAAACCCCATAATATATACAGATCATGTGGCAGGTTTAAGCGAGAACAATGAAGCAATGTCCCTTTACTATTTCATTCTGAAACAAAGTGCAAAAACTTGCTCTGTAGACTGCCAGTAACGTAACGCCCAACTCTTTTCATGCCTGGAAATTTGCTGATCTATTCAATTTTAACTCTGAAAACTCAGCAGAGGTGCCACCCACTCAGCAGGTTCAGAAGTCCAGATCAGATAAATCTACCAACTCAGATGCTTATCAATAATGCATCCAAATTTAGCAACATCACTTACATCAAAAACCAGCAGAAACTCTTGTGAGAACAAGTTCTTCAACAAATTTCCAGCAGCTGCCAGCTCCAGGTAAATTGGGATGCCCAGGAAATAAAGAGCATTTTAGCAGCCAAGTGTTCAAAACTACTGGGCTGAATCTGTTGCAGCGCTACTTGCTCACCTGCAATGCATGTACTCAGGCAAAACCCACACTGTCCTCATGTCTTCTGACCTGTTGACTGAGGAAGAAGATACTGATGAAGATCCTAAAATCATACCATTATTTGGTTGGAAAAGATCTTCAAAATCATCAAGTCCAACCACTCACCTCACACTGCCACTCCCACCACTAAACTATTTCCCTCAGCATCTCAGTTCCACAGCTTTTTAGTATCTCCAGGGGGTGGGGATATCGCTACTACCCTGGGCAGCCTGTGCTAGTGTCTGACAATCCTCTCAGTGAAAAAGTTCTTCCTAATCTCCAATCTAAAACCCCCTCTGCTGCAATTTGAGGCCATTTCCTCTTGTCCTACCACCTGTTGCTTGGGACCAGTGACTAAACTCCCCTTGAGACACAACCTCCTGTCAGGGGGCTGCCAAGAGGGAGAAGGTCTCCTCTCATCCTCCTGTTCTCCAGACTGAACACCCCCAGGTCTCTCAGCTGCTCCTCATCATGCTTGTGCTCCAGATTCTTCCCCAGCTCTGGTGCCCATCTCTGGACATGTTGCAGCACCTCAATGTCTTGTAGTGAGGGGCCGAACACTTCACAAAGTATTAGAGGTGCAGGTCTCACAGGGTCAGAATCCTGTGACAACCTCACTGTGGGGATCTGACCATGGGATACACAGCCCTGAGCTGTGCTGCACTGGGATGCCCACACACACCTATTCCTATATTCCTGTGGGTATATGTGAATGTTGGGGTGCAGACTCAGAGAGAAATCCCCCCGCCCCCAAACATGCTCAGTTGCTATTTCCAAATAGATAAGCAAAACACAGGTATTACCTCTGAATTGTCTGAAACAAGGAAGCTCAGAATAAAAAACCCATAAAGGCCAGGAGCAGCAGACATGCCTATGGGCAGAGATCCCCTGTGGAACTGGTCTGGGGCTATGGTACACTCTGATGGACAGTCTCTTCCTCACCACTGTCAAACGGGAGAAACTGAGGCAATGCAAAACCAAAAGCCATGCATTAGATTGACAGAAATATGGGTGCAGATCTATTCTGTTCCAAGAACCCTGCTGAAAGACAAGGCACAGATGCTTCTTTTCTGCAGGGCCCTGAGCCAGCGCTGGCAAGCCGAGCCAAGTGGCACGTGCAGGCTCAGGGAGCGTGGGACAGGCTGAGTGCCTGAAGCAGATCCCATCTGCTTCATCAGCGTGTGGCTGCAGCAGCTCCCCTCAAACAGGATCCCCACCTGGATGCTACTAGACAGCTGTTTAAGGCAGAGCCTGGCTTTGCTTCCTTTGTGGGCAAGAAAAGCCTACAAATAAGGAATAAACAATAAGATCAGAGGCCTCTTGGTAAAAATCTTTGCTTTAAAAAAACCTGTCAGGAAAAGTGGGTAAAATGTGCAGCTGCAGCCCAAACTGTACGCTGACGACTCTTGCTTTGAGTAACTGCTGGTGTGCACAGTGCTGTAGCACATGAAGCTGAGGTCAGGAATACATTGTGCTAGAAGCTGAACTTGCTGTGTATGTGTCCTTACCTCAGTAACTAATGGCTCATTAATTTAATCAACAGAATAACACCCATATTTCACAGGCAAGTGGAATACAGGAGATTATGATGTTTGCTTATGATCAGAGTTGGAGTGTGGAGTGACGTGTCAATGTCCTGTATCCAAAGCAGTGCTGAGCTAACAGGTTTCCTCTCATCTGTCCTCCCATGTATGACTGTCCCAGCCTGGGGACAGGAGGGTTCTTTCAAGGCTTTCTACAGCAGCAGATAGCAGCTGGTAGAAATGCTGCTGTTCTAAACACATACTCGGAAGTATGCAGTGGGGAGAAACATCACCACATACCCTCTCTCTCTGCCATTGGAAGCAAAAGATGCATCATTTCTGAAGCAGAAGTAGCAACTGATCCAGAAAACTCTGCACAGATCTTCCCATTCTCTCTACTGACCTCAATAAGAGTTAGGTGGGACTAAAAGGGAAGCAGGAAACAAAACATTTTAACATATTTATACTGCTCAAGAGAGAAGGCAAAAACACATCTCAGCTCATCTCTCCTCCTGGGAAATTTCTCGACTCTATTCCGTAATGCACAGAAATAAAATGTTAATGACAGTTCTTGCCTGGATTTCAAACAAACCTATTTCTGTCTGAAAATTCTGCATTTTCCTGCCCTTCAGGTCCTAGTGACATCCCAGTCCCAGCTCAGTCTGGCACCAGCTCACAAGCAGCCACCACCTCACATCTCACAGCCCCGTGCTACCTGCTTTCTTGCACCTTCATCTAAAGCAGTTGACATGAGCTCATAATCTGAGACAGGGGACTAAATTTAACAGATTATTGTCTTATCTGTTCTGAGGGTTCCCTTGCTTCCCCACAGATGATTTTTAGATATGTCAAATAAATCACAGTCCATACAGTTTGTTCTAAATGTCCAGCCACACAAGACAGTTAATTAACCATTAGCATCAACCTGACCACTCTCATTCCAGTCCTCAAAGGACTTTTAACAGCCTCAGTGGTGCTCGAGACCACAAACTCCCTGCTGACTACTACCAGTACAGCACATGCCTGGAGCTCTACTTTGTACAGCCTTATTAGCATTTGGCTTCATTGCTGCCTTTTGTCCTGAAAAGGCAAGGAAGAAAACACCAACAGATGTATGTGTAGAGGAGATAAGAGAAGAAAGTGGGCTTGGGTAAGGACAAGTACGTATATACATACAGGTCTGTGTGTCTGTTGACTGCCCTCTAAACTGAGGGAGGAAGGAGGAGGAGAAGAGTCGGGAGATGTCCTGTAGTTTCTTGTTGGAAGAATAAGATTATGAAATGCTGTGACACCCTTACAGGAGTCCTGACCCACAGACATCACCCTTCATCACCTCTCCCTGCCCCCTGGGTATTTTCCATCACTCCTAGGATGATGATGAGATGAGACTGTCACACTGTGAAAGATGTCTTCTAGTATGCACGGAAATGGCCCTTTCAAGCTCTTGCTAAACTTGGGGACAGCCCTTTTTCTTGTGCAATCAGCCTGTGTGGACATGATGGAGAAGGTAACAGAAGAAATTAGAAAGAGAATGTCAGGATTTTTGCTGTAATCATTGTCACACTTTCGGGACATCAGTCTGCACGAGCAGTCTATTTGGACATGCATCCTAGCTTAAAAAACTGGTGCTATAGACAAGACATTATGCCAGCTGTGCTACTAACACAGAATTGATTTCTAAAAAAGAGGTCATAAAGTTAATTAAAAAAAATATTTTGAGCAGAATACTTACCCAAGAAATCTAGGAGCAGCTGGTGGTATCTGTCCTTCCTGGGAAGACTCATTGCCTGAATTTACATTATTGGATAAAAAGTGCTTCCAAGTCCTAGCCAGGCACCAAGTTCGTATTCATGCAAGAGTTAGGGGACCATGCTCAAACCCTGGTTTAAGCTCTCTAAGAATGGGAGAAGTGCTGTTATCCGAGAGTTGCAGATCATTATTTCACAGCAACGATGACAAATCCACAATCAGCATAACTGTAAGGATAAGTCAACAAAAGGCAAAGCAAATTGTGGGGTCTATTCCAATCAGTTTGCTCTTCCCACGTGAACACTAATGTGCAGCTCAGTCCCCTTTCTTTAGCTTTGTTTTTTGTCTGTGTGTTTTCCCCAATTTAGCTGCATATTCTGTTTCTGTAAGTTTAGCTGCTGCCTACAGATTCATTACCAGCCAGTGAGTCCTCACTCTCCGGATGGCTCTTTTGCACAAGAAATGCCAAGACAAATACCCAAAGAAAGCCCAGAAGCAAACATTTCTTCAAGAAGTGCTACTTCATGCATAAATCGGTGATACTTCCCAGACAGACAGCTGTAACACCTTGGCACCTCAATTACAGGACTGCTACCACAATAGCCAGGATCTCCCTATTCCTCACATCTCCTGAGAAAGAGGAAAGTCAGTCCTAAAGGCTTAAATGCATTCCCTTGGGGCTGGAGGTAGTCCTCCAGAAGCAGCCAGATGCACCAGATGTGTCTCCTTGCAGGCTCTTCTGCCCCAGGCACTCCAACATGATGGTTTTGGCATGTGTCTCACAAGCCCTGCACAGACCAGAGCAACTGAGGGCACCTGCAAACACTTCTGCCCCTTCTGAGCAGCTCTAAAACCACAAGGCTGTTGGATTGCACCAGCATGTCCAGCTCAGCAGCATTTCACAGCTGTCAGGCAGTGCATGAAGCATGGCACCAAGAAGTTTGAATTTTATTCTTCCTTTTTGCTTCAATAGCTGCTCTGGCAGAAGTGGCAGCTGTATGCAAATATTAAGTTGCCAGAAACAAGTGAGAAAAGATGAACCTGGTGCCAAACACTATGTTATTTTTCAGTCAGCTACACGTCCAGCTACAACCCCACCTTGTGAGGATATTTTCTTCTGCTAGTTCTTGTTAAACCTGTGCATCGAGGCTCAGTCTTCCCTTGTTGCTGTCCCTCACGTGTTTGTGGTATGCTATGGCATTTGGGGCAGGTGATCTCCTGCCTCTGCATTAGAAGGCTCTGCAGCTTCTCACCCTATCCAAAGCTGTACCATATTCTACCCACAGAGCAGTATTTTGCAGTAGCAAGGCCTCCTGGCAAGCACCCTAGAAAATGCTTCCTCTAGAAACTGCTTCTGGCCTTCTGGAAGTGCCAAGCACTTCTAGAAAACGCTATTATACTACACAAAGATGATTCAATGTGCATGAAATTTGTATAAATTTTGTATAAAATGTGTACATTTTGTGTAAAATTGTCAGAGATTTGTTTTATTACTTATTAGGCAGACAAAACTACCACTGCTGTATAAGACAGAGGTGGGGCCATCCTGCCATTCAGGCTCTATGAAGATTACCTGTTAATAGCCCCAAATTTGGTGAAGTTTTGCTATCAGCTGTATTTTGACATAGATACTAACCAGCGAATGTATCTTTGAAATTATGAACATTGCTGTCTCTTTGCAAGGCTTTAGACTTTCAAATAATGTCTTTTTGAAGTTAATTGAAAAGAAAATATTGTAAAATAATTATGTAGAGGAAATCAGCCAAGTTGGACGATCTTTGGGACATTTCTTCAAAGGCTGAGGGGAACTGTTGGGAAGAACTGTTCCTGAGCAGAGGCCAAGAAACAAAGGTTGAGAGGTTCAAAAAGCCATCACGTATGTTGCACAGGCCACCTTCCCTTGTCCCTGCAGATAGCTGTCTCCTCCTGCATTCCCTTCAGAGTACATGTTAACACATTCCCTGTGTATTAACAGAGGCTTATGTCTTTTCTGGAAGTTTGCTGGATAAGACATAGAGGTGACCTGTCCCCCAGCTTCTCCAGAAGCTCCAGAGCACCCACGACATCAAAGTCAGATTTCAGGCAATGTGGTCCAGTGAAAGGTGTCTCTGCCCACGGCAGAGGGGTGGAATCTTCAAAGCCCCTTCTGACCCAAATCATCCTGTGATTATGTGATTTTATGACATGTAGTTACTTTATGGGATGAGGCATCATTTTTGTAGTTAAGAGGGACACTAGTTGGTGGTCTAAGCACAAGAGTAGGGCCCAGCTCCTTGCACTACATCTTTCTGGAGGATGCATTTATTGATCACACTGCTTTAAATCAAATGCAGCATTTCAGGGAGGTTGGACTAGATGATCTCTAAAGGTCCCTTCCAACCCCTACCATTCTATGATTCTATGATTTCCCAAGAAGTTGGGAATAAAGGCTTCCCTATTGAAAACTGGGTGAAAGGACAAGATTTGGACACATAATTTCTCTCTGGTAGAGAGAAAAAAATCTTTAAATGGGTGAAATGTCAAGAGCCATGAAGTAAGACATGCCCTTCAAAAAGAGTGGCAAAATGCCACAAACTATTCCCAGTAACATTTTGTAGAGTCTGTGCCTCTATTATAAGCAGACCAATGCACTCAAAATTTTAAAGAAATACTACAGAACATGTTGGTAGTTTTTTGACTGCTCTTACTAAATTTAACAAGTCACCAGAGTAAGGAGTTTATTCCAGGGGATATTTCCCTGCTGGAGCTGATGCTGTTCTGAGCAAGGACCCACCAGGGCAACACACACACATAGTCACTAAGTTTGGAAAAAAATAATTCAAAGGAGATATGGTTTAGAGGCCAAATATTCCCATCAGTGACCTCTAGAAGCAAGTGAGCTTTTGTGGAGTGCTATTTTTAGGGTTGTTGGTTTGTTGGGGTTTTTTTCCACACTTATTTCTTCTGCCCTGTGGAAGTCAGTCCAAAGTACAGTTTTACTTTGGTGTCCATAAGTGACACAATCTGTCAGTTTGTGCTTTGGCAAGCACACATGGCCAGCTGTGAAATACTAAAACACGCGCTGTCCTCTCTGCCACATTTTCTGTATGCATGCAGTTTCCATTTTAATGGCATTTTTATGGAAAGTGTTTGATCTTCTTTATTTTTTTAACAGTCCAGAGTTGAACAGTGGCTGAGAGCAATAGGGGCTAAATACACAATGCAGGAATCTTACAGAAAAAAGTTGCACAGAGCAGCACAGAGTTACTTGGGAGTTGAGCTAGATTTTTGGAGAAAACCCTCTGCCAACAGCTGAATTTCTGGAAAACAACAAAGATTAAATGTACCACTCAGTTGCTCTCCTCTTAATTCCTGTGCTCAGGTACGGGAAACTGAAGGACATGAAGTGCCTGCAAGGGTAGATAGTGAGCACCCACCATCCTTCTCCTGCAGCCACATTTTCAGAAAGAAACAGCTGATCTAGGAAATATTGCATTTCTTCCCTAACCAAGGCACATGGGAACAGAGAAGAAAATAGGTTTTTCTTTTTAAACCACAGCAACTAGCAGGAAAAGCAAGAGAATTTTGGCCAATCTCGTCCCTGAGGGATAGTATCAGTGTGCTTCTAAAAGGTCAAACAATTTGTCTACTCCTTCAACCTGAGAGGGCACATAACCACAAGAATCAGCTGCCTTCTGGGCGGCCATTATCCTACAAAAGGGGTTGTCATCCTGAGAGGGCCACATCTTCATGTCCAAATTCCCCCTGTACTTCCCAGGAGGTCACATTTCATAATAACAATAGTCCTAATGAAAGTCATTATATTCCTGAGAGGGTCGCTTCTTAATATCCTATACACTTTCAGGAGGCCACACCTTATAA